>NC_080080.1:33647768-34288366 GCF_949987535.1 Balaenoptera acutorostrata | reverse complement strand
ACTAAACTGTTTGGACCCAAAGCCGAAGCTACGTCACCACCAGGAGATACGCCCCCTGCTGCAAGCGGGTCCCCTTTCGTTCAGTACAGTGGAGGGCAACTTGCTCCTTCCCACCTCAGAACCATCTGTAGGGGTCCCTACACCTTCTCAGACATCAGGCACAGGTTCATCTCCATGTGAGAGTCTGCAGCCTTCCATGTCCTCTCACACCACCCTATAAGGACGGCTCTGTTCAGCCACCGAGGCTTCAGGAGGACAGTGCATTGATAAAAGATGGGACTGGAGATGTTGAAGGAAAGGGAAGAGATGAGAGAATCAACATAATAGTAAAAATAATGATGGCTGCTAACACATATAGTACTTACCATGTACCAGCTACTATTTTAAGTCCTTTATGGCTGTTGACATTGTAATCCAACAACTCTAGGCTGTAGATGCTCTAATCCCCACATCAGAGGTGAGGGATCTGAGGCAGAGAGAGATTAAGGAATGCACCCAAGTATGAGACGGTTCAGAGCTAGGACGTGAACCCAGGCAGTCGGGCTCCAAGAGCCACACTCCAACAAGAGAAGACATTGCGTAGGCTGGACGTTTCTGGAGGCTTAGAGGAGCTGCAAGATGTGACAGAAGAAAGGTGCTTCTGAAAATGCTACTGAGTCAATCCTCAGCAGAGGAGATGCAAGTAGAGCTTGGAAGTCCTTTTTAACGTCGTTTGGTTAACAAATGTCTGGGAACAGGCTTTGAGCCAAGAGCCCGGGCCCTGTGGGGACCTAGCTCGTGCTACCACGTCCAGCCTCCATCTCCTCCTGTGTTTCCGCATCCAGCCAATATACATGCATGAGTCAGTATAGAAGTTCGGGACTTCCCTGGTGGGGCAGTGGTCAAGAATCCGCCTGCCAATGCAGGGGACACGGGTTCCAGCCCTGGTCCGGAAGATACCACGTACCGCGAAACAACTAAGCCCGTGCGCCACAGCTACTGAGCCTGCGCTCTGGAGCCCGCGAGCCACAACTACTGACGCCTGCGCTCTGGAGCCCGCGGAGCCACGACGCCTGCGCTCTGGAGCCCGCGAGCCCAACTATTGACGCCTGCGCACCTAGAGCCCGTGCTCTGCAACAAGAGAAGCCACCGCAGTGAGAAGCCGGCGCACCGCAACAAAGAGTAGACCCCGCTCGCCCCAACTAGAGAAAGCCCGTGCACAGCAATGAAGACCCAACGCAGCCAAAAATAAATAAATAAAATAAATAAATTTATTAAAAAATAAAATAAAAAAAGGAAGTTCATGATCAGAAGAAACAGAGCTCTCTCTCTTCCCTCCCAGCCCCCACTCTCTCCCTACCACACGCAGACGTTTCTTGTCATCCTACTCCTGTGAGGTGTTGAGGGGGAGGAATAGTGACCCAAGGTGGCGGGAGTACCAGAGACATGAGAAATGCCCAAGATAAGGAAGGCTTGAGCCCTCTGTGGGAGACATCTGAGGAGGGCTAAGGGGGCAGGGACAACTCGGTGTCCCCTGGGGATGAGGGTGGGAGCATCCTGGGGGCCTATATGTTCCAGTTTCACCAGACTCAACCAAGCACACAGGCTGAGTTTAAGAGGCTGGTTTTCAGCCTGTCAGGAATTACCAAATGAGCCCCACGAGAGTGGGGACTGGGGGCAATTCCCAACGTGCTGCCGAGACCACCACGGCCTCACCCAGCGCGTTCACTCAGCTCTGTGACAGGAGGGTTAAGAGCCCAGGAGATGGGGGTCCTGGCGTGGACCCAGAGAAGTACAGCTGTTTCCTTTCAGCATTGTTTTCTAGTGGAAATTTCACAGTCATGAGCCAAGCTTGGGGGTAGTGGAGGAGGCTGGAACCTGACATAGTAGAATAACAGAGTTGACAGTAGCTATTTCCTCCTGAGCTAGATCAGTTCTCTCCTGGGTAGCAAAGAGCAATAGAATGGGCCCAGGTTTAAGAATCAGAGTGGTCTGGGGACTTCCCTGGCGGTCCAATGGTTAAGAATCCGCCTTCCAATGCAGGGAACGCAGGTTCAATCCCCGGTCAGGGGACTAAGATCCACATGCCGCGGGGCAACTAAGCCCGCGCTCCAGATCCCACACACCACAAGTAGAGAGAAGCCGCACTGCTTAACAAAAGATCCTGCGTGCCGCAACTGAGACCCGATACAGCCAAATAAATAAATACATAAATATTAAAAAAAAAAAAAAAGAATCAGAGTGGTCTGGCTGTGAGTTCTGACTCTAGCATTTTCTGTGTGACCTGAGGAAAGTTCCACAAACTCCCTGGGCCTCATCTTCTGTGAAAATGGGACTAAAAGCACCTCACAAGACATGCTTATCAAAGCCATGCTCTGCTCACAGGCTGTCCTACCTTCCTTCCTTTCTCAGCACTCCAGTGAGTGCTCTGGTCCAACATTCAAGCTGAAACTTCCCAGGGCAGGCCTGCCCCTTTTTCTCCTTCCCTTTTCCCTCCCTGTTCTTTGGGAAAGGACACGAGAACAGCTGCCACACAGCCCTGGGAGGAAAGCCACGAGGAGACCTGCCCCCTCAGCAGAGCTAGCACAGCAGGGGGCCTGCGAGGCTGGAGGGTCTGCAGCTCGCCCAGAGCCCTCAGGCAGGCAGGCTCCACTCACCTTCTGGGGAGAGACTGCTGGCCTCTCTCACCCAGTGATTTCCCAGGGCTCCTGGGGAGCAGGTGCCCACACTTCCCCCACCTAGGTTACCTGTGGGCAGCACACAAATAACTAGTCACCCAGCTAATGCCCAGGGTTTGGCACTTCAGCCTTGCAGGAAAGGCCCGTGGGTATTCGATGACCTCAACCCCAGACAATGTGGGGAAATTCAGCCAGCGTGAGCAGGGCTGACACAGGCAGACCTGAAGGAGAGGTCAGTGCAGGCTGGGGCATTTACAGGGTCAGCTCAGGTGTGGCTCAGTGTTACTATACCCCAGGGGGGTCAGAGTGACCTCTCAAGACTGCGGGAGGTGGCCCGGCGTGTGGTCTGGGAGCCCTGGTGCACTTGTAGATGTGTTGGCAGCTGCCAGGAGAAGGCTGAATTGTTTCCAGGTTGTTTTCAAGGCTTCCTTCTGCAGCTGTTGGGCCCCGCCGGTTCCCTCCAGGGAGATCTCCGAGAAGAGGCTCAGGGCCTTTTTCCCAGGGCCCTACACGGCAGCCCTGGAGCTGTAGGCCTGGTCTCCCTGGAGTCCCTGATACGAGGCGTATGCCTGCCAGACTCTTTTCCAGAAGTCACTTCTCTGCCTTCCCCTACTGGGGTGGATGGAGGCCCACACAAGGTTGCCAGATTGAGCAAATGAAAATACATGGTGGCCAGTTCAATTTGAATCTCAGATAAATGACAAATAAATTTTTTAGTAGAGGCATGTCCCATGCAATATTCAAAACATGCTTTTATACTAACAAAATATTCGTTGTTTTATCTGGAATTCAAATGTAACAGGCCATCTTGTATTTTATCTGGCAACCCTGGCCTCACCTCATTCTTTAAATTCTAGGAATGTCCCTCTTCTCCGCTTCTTATCTATGGGAAGATAACTGAACATCAGGGCACATGCAAGGCATTGGTATTTTTCATGTTATTGTAGATATTAACCTGGTTTTAAAACTCTGGAACACTACTGATGTTTGCATACATTTCTGAAGCTGATCTATCTTATTAACTCTGTATTTCACAGTGACCTACTGTAATGAAAACCTCCAAAAAAATTAAAAAATGAAAATAAAAACCTCTAGCGGAAAATTTCTTTTCCTTCATGTTTCTTTCTTATTTTTGTTACCCTTGTATGTTTTGGAAATGTCCTGCCAGTATATAGGAAACCACCCTATCCTTACCTTATTATCAAAGGTGTTGAGGAAAATTCTCTACCTTTCTCTTCTGTTCCTTTTAAGAAAAGCCCAGCTACCACCTTGACCCCTATTTCTCTTTGGAAAGGGAAGCTGCCAGGCTGGTCCCAGCTTTCTCAAGAGGAGGGCTGACTGGTGAATGACAGACACCCCTGGTGTATGGACACTCTTGAAATTATACTCTGGATTGGAGTGTATGAGGTTCAAGGCCCAATCCTAAGGGCCAGGGCCTCAGAAGATCTCCAGCTGAACATGCTTGGGCCTGCGGAAATATGTCCCGTTCACTTTTGTCTCCTTCTGCCCCCTCTCCCACATTTTCCCCCCTAAGTATTAGAAACAGCAATGTTCCAACATCCAGAGTCGCAGGAGTAGGGCGTGGCCAAGGCTTCCCCCAGGGCAGGCACAGAGGTCCCAGGTCTCTGCCTCTGGGCATGTGTCAGGGACCTGAACCACTTTCCAAATGCACCTCAACACGGAGGGTCTGCCCTGGCAGCCACCCGGCCCCTCCAAGGCCCAGCTGTCACTCCAGATCACTGGGGAAGAATCTTTGGGAACATCTGGCCCTCTCCAGGCAGCATCTTGGCAAGGGCCCAGTTTGGGCTCTCCCTGCCTCTCAGGAGAGCCAGCCCCTGCCCAGCCCCCTGCATCCTGGATGTAGGCCGTCCTCAGCCACGCCAGGCAGGGCCTCCTGGGCCGGTCCTGCAGCACCCCAGCTGCAGGCTCCCCCCCTCCCCCTCCCTCCTGCCTCTCCCCACCCCTCTCTCCCAGGATTCCCGAGGACTTTGTCAGGGTGCCTCAGGCCAACATCACACCCACCTCGGCTCAGAGAGTGTGAGACAATGTATATGCCATCCAGGGGTGGCTCCGGTGAGCTCCCAGGTTGACATCTGGGCAGTGGCTTAATAGCACTCACCCACCTGCCCTAAAGCCTGGCTTCCATCTCTCATCATCTTCTTCCATCACTGTGCTCTTAGGGAGCACGGTGGCGAAGTTCTCAGTCTGAGATTGAAATGACTGGGTTCTAATACTGGCCCTCTCACCTAGTAGGCTAAGTTACTTAACTTCTCTGTACCTCAGTTCTTTCATCTGTGAAAGGGGCTAATCATCATCGCTATTTCATAAGGCTGTTGTGAGGATTAAATGAGGCAACGCATGTAAGGAGCTTAGAAAATTTCCTGGCACACAGTAAATGCTTACTAAATGTTAGTTGTTCGCTATTATGTAGACTGGCCAGATGTCGTCTGTGGTCACCCACATTTGGTCTCTGCAGTGGGCAGCACACAATACCAGGCATTAAAGGGCAGACGAGACATTGATGCTGTTGTTCTCATTCTCTGCTTTTGGGTCCCCCTGGAGAAAATCTGAAAGCACCTGCATAGTAGATTTCTCTTGTGCTTTGTGGCCACCTTTGCATGAATCCTTTGAATGCGCTTCCTGTGTTTGGGTAAGATCCCACATTAGATGTCCATCCTCCCCAAGGTAACAAGCCAGAAACTCGATTTCCCAGCCTGCCTTGCAGTGGGGCACAGATTCATGACCCAGGTTCCACCAATCAGATGTATTCACGAGAGACCTTGAGGAAGCAGGAGCCTGCAGGCACCGCAAAGGCAAATGACTCTCCTCCATACTTTCCTACACTTCTCCATAGAGGCTGTTATGGCTTGAATTATGTCCACCCTCAAAAAAAGAAGACATGTCGGAGTCCTAACCCTTAGTAGCTCAGAATGTGACCTTTGTTGAAGATAAAGTCTTTCCAGAGATGATCAAGTTAATGAGGCCATTAGGGTGGGCTCTAATTTAACACCATTGGTGTCTTTATAAAAAGGGGAAATTTGGATAAACAGACACACAGGGAGAACACCATGTGAAGATGCAGGCAGAAGTTGGGGTGCTGTAGCTGTACACCAAGGAACGCCAAAGATTGCCAGCACCTACCAGAAGTGAGGGGAAAGGCCTGGAACAGACTTGCCCTTACAGGCCTCAAAGCCTCTCAGAGGGAACCAACACTGCCCAGACCTCGGTCCTGGATTTCTAGAACTGTGAGAAAATACATTTCTGTTGCTTAAGCCACCCAATCTGTGGTACTTTGTTACAGCAGCCCTAGGAAACGAATGCGGAGGAGAAGCGCCTATGCTTCTGTGTCAAACGTAAGCTCTTAAGAGCAGAAAATTTTGTCTGTTTTATTTTCTGGCACCTAGATGGTGCCCAAGAAATATATGTTCAATAAATTAATGTCCTCTTCATAGTTCACAGCCCAGGACGCACAGGACAGAGAAAAGTCCCACATTCAAAGACCGCCCACTTCTCATCCATTACCATCGGCCTCAGCTGTGATCAGAGGACCGTGCCTGCCCCACCTCCCTACAGAGGCCCCAGAGCCCACCCGACGCAGCAGGGCCTCAGGAGCTGTGTGGATGGCCACGTGGCCCTGTGGCTCTCAGGCCCGAGTGACTGCTGAAGAGACCGTAGAAATCCTACTCCAACTCTTTCATTGTATTTTTAAATTTTTCGTTCATTTTATTTTGAAATTTTTATTGGAGTATAGTTGATTTACCAACTCTTTCATTTTAAAGCGCAAAGCCCACGAGGCCCAGTGAAGGTTTAAGTAACTCCCTGACCCATCCCTTTCCACGGCACAGCACAGCCACCCCAGGTGACCCTCGAGCTCAGCTGAAAGATACATCAGCACAGACCCTTTCGATATGCCTTCCATGCCATCTTGCCTACCCAAAGGTTTCTTTCTTTCTTTTTTTTTCTTTCATGCATAGCAGGGTCACACCAAGGAGGCACTTAGTGGCAGGGAGAGCCTCTGAGTTCTGAAGAGAAGTGATATTATGCCTGGGGTCAGTACAGGGGTTCTTGTTACATACTGCCTGGCCTGATTTCTTTGGGGCCTAGTCTAATTTCTGTGTGGCAATGGCCTGGGGGAACAGGGAAGGGTCTGCACAATAGAGTTGACTAGTCTAAGTATGGTTAGGTGGGACCTTCTCTCATTTGGACTCTGAGCGTGTGAATGTGTGTGTGAGTGTATACGTGTGCACACGTGTGTGTGTGTGTGTGTGTGTGTGTGTGTGTGTGTGGTAGACCTAGGAAGCCTCTTTCCCAGAGGAAGAAAACGCAGTTGCCCATGTCCTGTGGAGTTAAGTGGCCTCTCTCCATCCTCATGTGCAGACCAGAGCATAATGAGGACTGAAGTCACCCATCCAGATGGGTCACGGGGCTCTGCCCAGCAGGGTTCAGCCTACAGGCCACACCCAGGACTGTCTGGGAATGGGCCTCCTTTGTGTTAGGAAACGTGAGCCTCCCAGATTGCACACGGGGCTGGGTGTGTCCCGCACAGAGAGCCCTTTGTGCCTGGGAGAACGTTGGCCCCGTTTGTTCTGGCAGACGTCCAGGCACTGCCCACCTGCAGCCATCCCACCCCGGGGCTCCCTGCCTTTCCTCTCCAGCTGCACTTCCCTTCCTCATGGGGTGCGGCCACCCTACTGAGGGCAGAGCACTAGGGAGGAGGCCTGGGCTTTGCCAGAAGGGCGACCCTGGGAGCCCCTGGCTGGAGACCAGGGTGACTCCAAGGACAGCTGTCACGGAGAAGAGAGGGCTCTGGGGCGGACTCACGCGGGCAGGCTGACAGAGCAAGGGCTGCTGACAGACCCACCCTGGGGCACCAGGAGCCGGGAGAGAGCTCCAAGGCAGAAAAGGCCTTCCTGCTCATCCTGCCTGGGTAGGGTGGGAGACAGCATGAGTTGGCTTGCTGCTGGGGAGACACTATCACTGAAGGTCCATGATTATAATTGCAACTGTTCGTGTTCCTTTAAAAATTAAATTAAAAAAAAAAAAAAAACCCCAAGAAATCTCATGCTTGTCAGAGCCTTCCTCCCCCGCTGTCGGCTCCCATTATGAATCCGTGGCATCTTCTGCTGAGAGTTAATTACATGTTGTATGAAAGTTACAGGGCTTCCTTTTACATTTTTTCCTCCTTGATGGGTCCTAACCCTTTTGGCTGCCTTCCTCTGCTCCCTCCCCATGCCGCAGGGAAAAAGGCACAACTGGCCTGACCTCCTGCCCTGTGCTCCCCAGAGCCAGGCTCTCAGCCCCACTGCTCCGGGCCTCCCTGAGTTGGCGAGCTGATGACAGCCCTGCCCATCCAGGTCTCATTTCCCACCGCGGGGCGATCCAGTCCTGCCAGAGTGCTGGGGATTATGACACAGCACAAATGGAAGGTGTTATTAAAAGGGGCCACGCACTTCACCCACCTCCTGTGGCCCTCTTCCCGCCCAAACAGTGCGGATCAGGTGCGGGGTCCTGCAGCCTGAAGCCATCTATTCTATGAGAGGGCGAGAGGGCGCAGAGGGGGGGTATGGTCCCTGCCAGGAGGCTAGATGCCCTTTTTTCTTACAGTTCCCACCTGGAGCGCTGTCTTCATTCTCAGGATGGCTCATCTTTTCTCTTAGGAGGCTGTGACCAACTCCGGAAGCAACAAGTGTGGACTAATACCCTGAATTATTGCCTCTTTGCGGTGTTGAGTTTCACCTACTGATGAGATGGCTGAAATTGCACAGCTGCTGCCCTCCCCCAACCCAGCAGTTACAGTTTCCCCGGGTCTGGACAAGTCACAGCCCCAGAGGGCTGGGAGGGCTTTCTCAGCCAGCGCCTGCCCTGAGCCAGCACACACCTCAAAGTGGAGAACTTTCTACTGTCCTCTGATAGCGCTCCGCTAAACCAGTCAATAAAGGACACCTCAGGTTGGGAGTTAAAAGTAATCATGTCTATAATTACGATTCTCAACTAACGGCACGTGGAATACCCACTTGTTAATACGGCAAAGCTTTCCCTGTGGGCTGATGTCCTCCTGCAACTGCTTAATTCCAACCTAGGGTAGAGTCTGGGGATGTTAACTCCTTTTAATTATTAGCCTAATGTAAATTAGGAAACACAACCTGCTGTTACTGAATTCCAAAATATAATACAATTATGAATTTTCTATTCTTTTGAATATGTTTTGCAGCTTCCCGTCTTAGGCACAACCAAGAATGAACTTTATAAAAAAGAATAATTTCTCTTCAAAACAAAAGTGACTGATGTGAGAAACCATGCTGGATTACTGATGAGCGGGTTGTCCACAGCCTCTAAGGCAAGGGGAATTCAAACTCAAGTGTGCAGAGCCTGTAAGAATGCAAATTCCTGGGCCTTGTGCCCAGAGATCCTGATTTAGTAGGCCTAGGGTTGGGCCTAGAATTCTGCATTTTTAAATAAGCATCATGGGTAATTCTGAGGCAAGGAGCCATCCAACTACATGTTGAGAAACTCTAGAGGGTTACGGCTATGGCTTATAAACACAGAAATCAGCTGGACACCCAGCAGCTGCTACTCTCCTCCCAGCCAGAACTTCCCTGGAATGTATATTCCAGGAAACTATTTATATATCTATTTTAAAAATAACATTAGGGTTTTTTTCTCCTTGGTTATAAAGCTAATGCAGAGAATATATATAATGCCATAATAATAATTTTTAAAACTCACTCATAATCTCTCCACAAGAAGGGGGGAGACTTTTAACATTATGTTGATGTTTTTCTTCCTTGTATATTTTTTATAAAGTTGACAACATATAGAATATGTCATTTTATTTCATTTTTTCCCATGTTACAAATATTTTTCTGGAAATATCATTTCTAAAGGCTATATAACACCCCCCTCACGTAGATGTGGCTTATTTTAACAACCATCCCTAACTGCTGGACATTGAAGTTGTTTCTAATAATTATTATAAACAACATTGAGATGAATACCTCTGTGCATACGGTTTTATCAACATTTTTGCTGACTTCCTACAGCTGGATTCCTAGTTGTGAATCACTGGATTAAAGGATATGAATGCTTCTGAGGCTCCTGATAGATGGACTGCCAACTTGCTGTCCCGATTTGCCCCCTTGCTGGCACAGGGCAGAATGCCCATGTTGACGACCTTCTCAGCCTGTGCGGCAGCCTGTTTATCAAAGGTATCGCTCTTACCATATGTTATAGGTTGAATTGTTTTCCCTAAAAAAGATATTGTAAAATCCTAATCCCCCAGTACCTGTGGATGTGACCTTATTTGGAAACAGGGTCTTTGCAGGTGTAACAAAGTTAAGACGAGGCTATTAGGGTGGGCCCTTATCCAGTATGACTGGGGTTCTAATAAAGAGGAGATTGCCATATGAAGACGCACACAGAACATCACGTGCTAACAGAGGCAGAGATTGGAGTGATGTAGCTGCAGGCCAAGGAATGCCAAGGATTGCCAGCTATCTGAAGCTAGGAAGCTAGGAAGAGCCAAGGAAGGAGTCCACCCAGAGTCTCAGAGGGAGCAGGGCCCTGCTGATACCTTGATTTCAAACCTCCAGCCTCCAGGACTCTGAGCAAATACGTTTCTGTTGTTTCGAGATACCCAGTTTGTGGTGCTTGGTTATGCAGTCCTAGGAGACTAATATACCATATGTTCCCTGGATTGGTGTCAGATGGGCCAGAAAGAGCTGAGGTGAGGCGCAAAGGATAGTTCTTACTCCCTCTCCAAAGGATGTCCAATGCAGCCCATTAATCTGTCCTTCCTGGGAACATTACCTGCTCCCATTCACGGGAGCAAGAATCCAGGGCCCAGCGTGTGGCTCTGGGACCCATCACACACTACAGCAGGGTCTGATTTAGTGTTTTCCCTCAGGGTAACATCTCACACGGTCAAGGGGCACACAAAATATAAACTTTGCATTTGTCTTCAAACTCTTGGATTTGACTTAATGAATAAGTATTTATTAGGCTCTTTCAACACCTCCTGCACTAAAGGCTCATTCAGCGGCTCAAACATGCCAGTGTCTGGGCAAAGGTCATCTTTGTCACTGATTAGGCCTCAGAATGATTCATTCTCAGGTTTCTCTCAGGCCTGAAACCCACGATTGGTTAGCAGATTGCGCTGCTCTTAAATTCCTTACCTCTCCTAGAGATGTTGGTCTTTGCTCCAGTGGCTTCTGAAAAAGACCTCAACGCTCTCTCAGTTTGACCTTCTTGACCCTGGACGGAACCTAAACCTAAAGAATCCCAATGGAGAAGATTATACACTTAAGGAAGTTGTTATCCCAACAGTTAGAGAGTCTAAAACATTTTAAGCTACCCTTTACTGAGCACCCACCAAGTGTCAATTACCTCCTCTGGTCCTCACAAGAGCCCTAAGAGGTAGGTATAAGGATCTCTATTTTACAGGAGAAGAAACCAAGGCACAGACAGATCAGCAGGTGGCCCAAGGTGGCAGAGCTCAGACATGGCAGAGCCAGAGACGGAACCAGATTTTCTGCCACAGAGTCCCCCGCTCTCTGCTCCATTACGTGGTCAAGGACGGCTGGAGAAGGTTAGCTTTCCAGTGGAGTGATAAACGCTACCAAGGGATGCCAGATGTTTTGAGGAGTTACGCCAGATCTTTTGAGGCAGATATTCCTAGTTCGGCTCAGTTTCATCTCCAACTTTTCTGGCATCTGCAGTAATACAGAACTTTGTTACACAACCCCTGAAAATAGTCTAATCTCTGCTAATTCATCTCCTAATTTTGTATCTCACTTTCAATGTATCTATTCCTCAAAAGTTGCAAGGAAAATGAGCCCTCTAAATACATACCAGGAATCTCATATTTAATGGTATGCTTTGAAAAAAGTTTTGTGAAGGGTTGCAGCCCTTATTTATTTATTTATTTTTAAATAATTTTATTCTCTTTACATATGCGTTTGGTATCCCTTGATGCCACTTTTTGAGTCATTTGACACATTTTTTTAAAGTATTTGTTTATTTATTTATTTATTTATTTATGGCTGTATTGGGTCTTCGTTTCTGTGCAAGGGCTTTCTCTAGTTGTGGCAAGCGGGGGCCACTCTTCATCGCGGTGCGCGGGCCTCTCACTATCGCGGCCTCTCTTGCTGCGGAGCACAGGCTCCAGACGCGCAGGCTCAGTAATTGTGGCTCACGGGCCCAGCCGCTCCGCGGCATGTGGGATCTTCCCAGACCAGGGCTCGAACCCGTGTCCCCTGCATTGGCAGGCAGATTCTCAACCACTGCGCCACCAGGGAAGCCCAGCCCTTATTTTTTGTATGACTGTGGATTTACACGTGACATGTTAGCTTCAGTTAGGTCCACCTGCATTCCTGGATGTGCAGGTACACGCAACGGGCTGGCTGGCTTTAGTGAAGTACACTTAGGCTCCATCGACCCTTTGCTCTAGTTCCAACTGCTAAGGGAAGGTGCATAAGCTCTCCCTGCTGAACAGCTGCCAGGTGTCAATCAGGATAACAAGCCAGGGTCCCAAAGGCTGGGCTGAACTGTCAGGCAAAGAGCAGGTTGGGTCAAAACCCAGGATGAAGCTCTCGTGGAAGCAGCAGACACAGCAGACAGGAAGTGCCCTCAGACACAAAGGAGGCTATCAGGCCAAGCGTGGGGCAGAGGAGGGCAGAGTTGACAGCTAATTCACTTCCCCATGAGTTCCACCGAGAGGGAGTTGCAAAGATGAAACTCTGGGCCTCCCAGTAGGCCTCTGGGTAGAGAGGGAAGTTGAAGACAGCAAAACCTCTCAGGCCAAGCAAAGCATGGTAAGGGTTACGGTGCAGGTGTGGAGGGCTACAAGCCCACAGATTGTGGAATGGGAGAAAAGAGCTTCACCCAGATCGTGATAACTGTCTCTCTGACAGATACATGAGAAATCAGAATTTGAAACAGTGGAGGAAGCAGCCTCTACCAAGAGAGTTCTCAGCATGAAAAAAAAAGTGGAAGTTGGGGGTTGCAGTGTTTGTGGCTTAAGTATCCGGCCACAGCCCCCGTTCTGCACCTGGCCTTAGCCTCCTAGGATAACCCCCACTGGTCCAGCCCACCAACTTCCCCGAAGGGCAACCACACAGGGCCCAGGACCTCCTGCTACTAACACTTTCCATACCGATCCCCAGCCAGTATTTCTGCCCTTTGATGTCACAGGGCTCTGCATCTTGCCCCACCTCAGCAAATTAGACCCCCTGGCTTCCCAAGAGCTGTTATTTTTAACTCTTCTACAGAGGCCTGGAATACAGAGCTTCCCAGAACTCTGGCTCAGTGCTATTTTGACCTGGCAGGAATGAGCCACCCATACACACACTTGGGAGAAGGCTGCCCAAGGAGAAGGGGGCCGGGAGCTCTTGCTCTGCCTGAGTTTGAATGCGGGTCACATGGGGCAAGAGGCAGCTCACGTGGTCCTGTGAGGCCATACTGACAAACAGCTCTGGACAGATCCGGATGGGTTTGGTTCACCCAGCTGTTGTGCTACTTCTGCCTGCAAGATGAGACACAACACCCCCTCCATGGGCTGGCATCACTTGTTGAGCCGTGGCTTTGGAAAGAACGGCAAGTCAAATCCCGGAAAGAGACTGAGAATGAATTGCAGCTGGAGGCCCACTGACGGCAGTTGTGTCTTGCTCATCCTGGGGGTCAAGGGAGGGTGGGGTGAGGTGGGATGGAGTGGGAGAGGAGGAAACCCAGGTGCCTGGGGAGCTTTGCTGCCTTTCTGTCTTCCTGGCTCCTCTCCCTTCTGACAAGGGCAGAGAAAACTGTCAGGGTTAAGGAAGCTTCTAGGTGTCGCTTAGGCCACTGCAGGTGGGTGCTTTTTAAAGGGTCTTTTGCCCTTTCTTGAGCATCCTAGAGCCACAGGAGGCAGCCTCTCAAAGTGGGTGCTCAGCACGGACAGTGGCAGACCAGAGCACCCAGAGGCTCCAGCCTCTTACTCAGAGGAAGAAGCCCAGACTCCACATTCCTTCCTGCAGCGAATCCATTTTCTTTCCTCTGAGGATTTTGGCCTGATTCCTCAGGTAGTAGGAAACTCACCTTTCCAAGGACTGCAGTTATGTCCTTGGCATGTTCTTAAAATTCTTCTTCCTTCTTTTTACACCTCCTTCCTTCTTCCTACTACTCCCCCCGCCTTCACTGGGCAGCCATCCACCCTCAACTTACTCAGCCTCTCAAAGTCTTTGACCCTTGGACAGACATCCTCTTTGACGGGTGGGAGGTGGAGGAGCCTCCAGCCCTAACCCCATCCCACCGCGGTCAGCGGAGGCCACTGGGTTAGGCCAGTGCATTTCTTTAGGTCCAACCCTAACCAGGCAGGGCCAGCCCTGCAGGCTTGGCCAGAGCTGCTCCCATCAAAGGGATCTGGGCCGCGTTATCCAGACACGAACGTTCCCTGGTGGCCTGGGGCCGAGCGTGTCCACCCGCGGTTCTTCTCCTCCCCCAGAAACGTGGCCTGGGGCCTTTCCCAGCAAGGGCCTCTCCCTCCCCCACGCCTCCCCAAGCCACCCACCCAGCGCCGGCTCCAGCACGTGGCTCTGGGCGCAGGTTCCCTCCCCGCCCCGGCAGCTCCGCAGGGCGGTTTTCACCCTCTCGGTTCCCCTACCCCCCGTGACTTCTTGTAAAAAACTCCGCTCGTCCCCACCCACCTCCGCCCTCCCGCGGCTGCCAGACCCGGCCAGCCCCGCACCGCCTCCCCCGGAGGCAACGCTCTCTCCCAGCCCCTGGCAGTAGGCTCAGCTTCGGAAACTGTTGACTCAGAGGGTGGCCGGGCGGCCAGCGTCTGATGTCAGCTTGGATTGGGGCCAGGGGAGCCGAGGGGCCGGGGGAGGAGGGTGCCGGAGGCGGGCGGGAGCGGGAGGCGCGGGAGGCGCGGGAGGCGGGAGGCGCTGGGCGCGCGGGAGGAGCCAGACGCCGGGCGCGGGGCGCGGAGCCGGGCCCTCCCGGGGGTCGCTCGGCCGCGGCGGGGGCCTGCGCTCGGCGTCCCGGCTCCGCGCTGCGCGCTCGGCGGCTGCGGCTGCCCAGGCGCCCGTGAGTCACGGTGCGTCACCGGAGCAGATGCCCGGGGAGGCTGGAGGCTCCCCGGCTCCCGCTGACTCATCAGAAAGCCCTGCCCCGCGGCCAGGGAGGCGGGGGGCGGGGCGGGGAAGCGGCTCGGGCCGGCGGCTGCCGAGGTCGTTTGAGGCGCTCCGAGCCGGAAAACCCCAAGAAGGCGGCTGCGGCGGGGCCGCTGGGGGTGCTCGGCGGGGAGTGGGGACAACTGGCAGCAACCGGGGTCACCTGCGGCGCGGGCCGGCGGACGCCCCGCTGTCGGGAGGAGGCGGTTCCGTGGCACCAGCACTGGCCTCGGCGGCGCCCGAGGTCGCGGGGTCCTACCCCTCCCTTTAAGACTTTGGGTCTGTCTGTGGGAAGAGACTGCGCCAGCATCCAGGGCTTCGACGCTCTCATCCCCCGCCTCAGTCTTTCTACCCGTCCCTCCCCAGGGGAAGCTACTCTGGTGCTGCGGACACCACGTGCTGGGTCAAGGCCTGGCCTCAGCTCTTTCCTGTCGCTGCCGGCTAACCACAAGGCCCCCTGACACTCCGGAAATGGAGCGGACGGGCCAGAGAACTATCAGGAAGGGGCACGAGCAGAGCGGATTTATCTTTGTGGCTGTCCACCCTGTCCTGGAACAGGGACAAATTCTGTAGCATTCAGGAAAAGCGTGGTGCTCCTCCACGCAAGGCGCCTCCACCCCACCCCCAGAGACAGGCCGGGGAGGAAGAGGCACAGAGGGGTGTGATCGCCCCCGCCCTTCCTGCATCTACAGCCTGGCCAGGGAGGCAACCCTGCGCACACCCGGGCAGTGACAGTCTGGGAAGGGGGGTACAGGCGCTTACAGAAGGTGGAGGCTTCCTGGTGGAGCTGGCATTAGGGCAGGGACCTTGAAGAGGAAAGATTTGAACAGATGGGGAAAGGACATTCCAGATGGAATCAAATGCCGGGAACCAAAACCTAGAAGGGGAAAGATCAGGGGGAGTTCTGGGAACGGCAAGCAATGCAGTTGGACTGGAAGAACTGAGGCGCACAGGAGCATCAGGGGCCTCTCCCAGCAGCACGAACGTGCGTCTCAGAAGCAGGCACAGTGGCCCAGAGGGACCTGGAGTCACGCTGGGCTCCTCCCTCTGTCCCTGGGCACCGAGTCATGCCAGTTCCCAGACGGGTGGACTTTTTCCAAGTATTCCACAGTCCTGCTCAGCCACAGCTGCAGGAGCCTTCCTGCCTCGGACAGCTTTTATTAGCTGGTCTCTAACGCAAACCTCCTTTGTTCAGATATCAAATGCTTTCCCCTTCTGTCCTTTGACCACTGTCTGTTTGTATTGATCTCCCTCAGTGTTTCTCAACCGCGACAGCACACTGGAATTACCTGGGGGTGCTTTAGAAATCACAAATGTTGACACATCGGCCCCCTCCCAGAAAGGTGATTTCACTGGTCTGGGGTGGAGCCCAGGCATCAGCATTCTTTCACTGGGCAGCCAGGGATGAGAACCACTGATGCAGATGGTCACCGTCAAGAGTGTCCAGATGAGGCCCACACTCCCAGAGCGGGGGCCCCCTGGCCTTCAGACTTCCCAACTCCAACAACCCCCCACCTCCCCCGAGAGTGGCCTTGACAGATCTCCAGGAGCAGTTGGGCTCCCCAAGGCTGGAGCTGAAATGTGTTTCCCAGGCATCCACTCTGCAGCTGAGGCCAAAGTTTCCAACAGGAAGGGAGGGTGAGGCTTCTGTTTGTTTCCCAAGAGCCAACTGGCCTTTCAAGCCAGTGATAACGAACATGAACCTCACTGGCAGGAGAACCAGGCATCAGTAGGAACTGCAGCCATTTCCTGTCGACAAGGCATACCTGGAAGGGGCCCTAGGTGGAGGTGGCACCACCTGTAACACTCTGTCCTCAGAGGTGGAGGAGGACCCAGCTAAGGACAGATTGGGGACCTGGGCAACAGGTCCTCTGCTTTCTTACGGGCAAAAAGGAGGTGATGCCTCCTGCCTCAAAGGTTCTTGTGAGGACCCTGAGATAAATCACCCCAGTGTGGAGGTAATTTTCAGTAAGCATTCTTTTCTTCCTGTTTTGCTAGTAACTCACAAATTTAGGGAAAATGTCCATGTCTGGGCTTCTCAGCTCTCTCAGCATTTGTCCACCCGCACCTCCCCAATCTACAGGATTTGGGGAGGACCCTGAAACCGTATCTGAAGCCAGGGGTAAAGGAAGGTCAGGCTGAGGAGCTTGGCAGTGGCCTGTCTGCTGCAAGGGAAATGACATTGATTAACAAGGGGGGGGGGGGACCAACGGTCCTCTCCCAGGACCGAGAAGCAGAAATATGGCCTTGAGCCTAGGGAGGATCTACAACTAGGAAGAATTTCCTGACAAATGGCAATGCTGCCTAAAGGACTCATGAGAGTTTGTGAAAGTCAGAGATTCATCCTGGATACCTGACCCTGTCGCCACCAAGCAGTGTTGTGTTCCCATTTGACAGCTGAGAAAACAGACTGAGCGACATTCAGTACCTTGGTGAAGCAGCCACAGCCAGCAAGTGGCAGAGTAGTGACTGAAATCTGAAAGACCAGCAGTTAAGCATAGTGGGCCAAGACCTCCCCCCGACCCCGCCTTTTGACTCTAAGATCTTGGGAATTTAAGTTTTTCATCTCAAGCCTTGTTTGCAATCAGAGCCCTAGAAAAGCCAAACTTAATCCTAGGGCTGACGCACTTAACCCAAAGAGAAAGTGTGTCATTGAAATGCTTCTGCACTCCTCTCCCTTTGAATCCCCATCACGGAGGAGGAAACTCTATGAAGGGTAACTAGTGTTTATTGGAAGGTCTTTCCTGGCCAAAATGAGGGCGAACAAGAGATTGTCGAAGGCCTTGGTAAATGCAGTAGAGACGCCACGAGATGGCCCTTTCTTGGATTTAGGAATGGATAATTCTTCCCTTAGAATTCTCCCCGGCACAGCTCCTTGTGGCGTCACGAGGTTCCTGGTGTGAAGACCTGCGGGCCTACTGGGAGGTTAGGTATTCCTTTTCCCATTTCACAGATTAGGAAACTAAGCTGGACCGAGGCTGGGATTCAGTGTTGGTTGGATCTGACTGCATAAATTCCTTCCCTCGTTCCTGAGGAAGAACTGACCACCTACGGCGGACACGACTGGTAACCTGGCCGCCCTCCCAGGCCAGACTCCCCGCTGCAGGGCGGCCCGGGGCGCGGCGGAGCAGAGGAGCAGAAGGAACGGAACCGGCGCGACGCGCACACGCCGAGGCCCAGGGCGGGGGCCTCGAGCGCCGGGGAAGGGCGCATTTCCCTTCCCGCTCCCCTGGGAACCCGGAGTGGGGGGAGGGGGCAGCCTCTGCCCTCCCCATCCGCCCCAGCCGCCAGGTGCCCAGAAACTCGGCCTCCCCCCCTCCCCCCGCGCCTGTTCCCGGCGCAGCCCGTATCTCGGCGGTCACGTCTCCCCATCCGGCTCCAAAGTACGAGTCAGCCGCGGCCCGGCCAACCCCGCGGAAGGGCGGAGGCAGGGAGGGGGAGGGCGGCGCCGGGGGCGTAGTGGGGGCAGACGGCCCGGGCGGGCGGGGCCGCGCGCTGCAACCCTCCTCCCTCCCGCGCCGCGCGGTGGGTCTGCGAGGAGCCGGGTCCCGCCTGCCGCGCCAGGGTCGGCCCGGACCTAGGGGCGAGGCACTGGCTACGTCGCAGCAGCGCGGCCGCCGCCCCGGCTGCGTGCTCTGCGGGCGGGGGGGCGGGTCGGGTCGGGAGGCCCGGCGGGGAAAGCCGGGAGGCCGCGCCTCCGGAGCGGCGCGCGGGCGGGTGTTGCTGGGGAGAAAAGCGCGGCCGCGGCCCCGCCCCGAGCCCCTTGGGCGCAGCGCCCTCTGCTGGTGCGGCCTCAGAACTGCACGGGGACTTCCCCCGCATCTACAGCGACTACCCGACTGCGGAGGCGGAGGAGGGCTCCGGTCCTGCTGTAGGTTCGTAGAAATTCCTGGTTAATTAAAGATCTCCATTCTCTTTAAAAAAAAAAAAAATTAATAATAATAATAATTAAAAGACGAGTGCAGAGCATTGGAGGAAAATTTGGAAATGTGGAGAAGAAAAAAAGAAAACAAATTACTCATAATGCCTGTTTTAGAATTTTACTATCTGCCCTTCAGTGCTTCATATCTGCAAATCTGTGTGTGCATCTTTTATAGAATTTTAAAAGTACAATTTTGTCAGCTTTGTGAACGCATAGGCCTTGTTTTGTTCACTGCACCATCCTCAGTGTCTAGAACACTGTTTAGCAGTGTTCTGGGTGCTCAAAAACCAATTGTTGTTTCTACCAACATGGGATCATGCTTTTCACACTTTCAAGATCATCATTTTTAGCACGCTTAAATTTTCTTGTATGCTCCCCTGAGTAGTAAAAGATTGATGAGAAAATGGTCCACTAGCTCCCTTCTAGAATTTGAAGGAATGTGTTTGGAATTTAGAATTATTCACAGTATATGTATAAGGTGACCACCCCCCACACACACCACCACCACCAGCTGCGGGCTCTGGAACAGCACAACACCCTGTAATCAAACATACCACATTCCTGCAGCAAAATGTGTGACTATTCGCACCAACTAGGATAAATAAACACTATAAACAGCTTCATGTCCTTTCAGTCAGGTTTTGAGGCCAAATGAGTTTTCACCGAACTAAACAAAAAACTTTTGAGTTTCCAGAACATTTTGAATTTGAAGAGACTGCACTAACCTCAGGCACAAGGGTCTGAAGACGTGAGTGAGTCTCTGCTGTGTGCGCTTGTTTTCCCATTTGCCTCAGTCTGTGCTCGGTAATCCCAGGTAATTGAGGTGCCAGCTGATGAGAATTGAGTGAATGTGGGGTGCCATGTGAAAGGCTAGGATATGGTTGGGTTAGACTTTTGGATGTGGTCACAGCTCCTTCTCTACTCCAGGCTGCCACCTTCAAACCAATGGACGTCACCACTTGTGTGGTTGCCTTTGTTTCTTCCTGGATTCACTTCTAGGGCTATGCTTGTCCCATGGACCTCACCTGGGGATTTTGGAAGAGAGCCGAAGTCCCCCAGAACACCCGCACCCACCTATGACCAAAGGGGCATGACAGTAATTTCTCCAAAAGGGCATGTCATTCAGCTGATATCTGTTGGTTGTGCTGTTACCACATGCACAGAACCATACGCAGCCTCTGGGCTGGGCCTCTCTCTGAACTCCAGACTGAGTACCCAGCCTCCCACTGACCTCCCCACCCCAAAGTCACCTCAAATGCAACATGTCCAAGACCACACTCACAAGCCTCCCCTCAAAACCTGGTCCTCTTCTCTTGTGACCAACGTGTCAGTGACCGAGCCCATTATCCAGTTACACAAGCTAGAAACTCAGAGGCATCCTCCCCCTCTGTCTCCTCCATCCTTATCCAACTCATCACATCTTGCCCATTTACCTCTGAAACAGCCCTTCACTGCACCACCACCATCTGGTCCCAATGCCAGAGCCTAACCAAGCCGCCACTCCCAATTCTTGCCCTCCTCAGGTCCTTTCTCCACAATGAAGCCAGACGAATCCCTTCGAACACAAACTCAATTACTTCACATACACTGCAGGACCACCAGGAGCAGCTCCAAGGTTTATGGCTTCACCTAGGATTTCTGCAAAATCGTTTGACAGCTCTGAAACACACCCCACCTCTAGCTATAAAAAGAGTAACGCCACCCCCATCTTTCTTAGGATAAAAATAGAAATCCATTAAAAGGCCTGCAGAGCCCTGCCTGGGCTGGTGCATCCTACAGAATGCTTGTGCTATGAGTCTCTACCCTCCAGGAGCACTGACCTTCTTCCTCAGGCCCTTGAATTTCCATCTCCTGGCCTTTGCACTTGCTGTACTCCTTGCCTGGAACATTCTCCCTCCATCTCTTCACCTACTTAACTCCACTCTTCATTCACATCTCAGTGCAACTATCATTTCACCAGGAAATCTTCCTGACCAAGCCAAGTGCCCCATCATCTGCTCTTTAGCACCAGTGCTGTTCCTTCAAAGCTGAGACTCTATTGTAGTCTTACATGTATGTTGATTCCCTCAGGACATGGTCCTGTCTGGTTTGCCCATCATGGTGTTCCCAGCACCTGGTCCAGTGCCTGGCATAAAGCAAGTACTTCTTGAATATGTATTCCATGAATCCGCTACCTTGTCTGCTCACCCATCTTGGGACAACCCCAGAAAGGAGGCGGTGTTGTGAGTTCATTCACCCACCCAACAAAGAGCATCTGTTATGCACCGGGCTTTGGGGATATGAAAAAGATACAGGCATGACCTCAAGAGCTACTGGAAGATGGCAGACTGAGAAACCAGTTGACTGACTGCCTTCAAGATCTTAACTTCTAAATCACAAAAACTGATTCATGGATCTAGCAAAGCCATAGTCACACAGAGAACATTCTCCACAGATAAAAAGATCCCTTCTTTGAACCTGAACCAATCAGCAAAAGTCCCTTTTCTCCCAACCCACCAGCCCTAATCGTTCCCTGCTTTTCAAGCTGGCCTCAACCACTTGATCCTACGAAAAGCCCAACCTGACCTTCAAAGACTTAGAGGGTCCAAAGGCTTGCCTGGTGTGTGGGTTCCTTGGATGCATCAAGCTATGTAAACTTGGTTTTGTGTGGCCATAGGTATGTCATTGGTGGACCTGACATCCCAACTTGGAGTTCAAAATGCACCTGGAAAAAGCCACAAAGTTTAACCACCACATTCCTTGAGTGTCTGGGTCTTCTAGCCTTTGGTTATATTGTCTCACACCCAAGAACAAGGGTCCCTCTTGGGCTCAGAGTTGTCACGGTAACTTGTCAGTGGGCTCAGCTCCAGCAGTTGTCATGGTCACTGCAAACCTGTACTTTGTTTGGGATTTGCAGTGGCAAGAGCTGTTGCTAATGGGGATGGGTGAATGGAGGAGGGGAAGGAAGGTGAGGCAGAATCCCCTCTTCCTCCTGGCTCCGCCCCACCTCGAAACCCACTGTAACAGTGGATTAGGACAGAGAGGCGGAGGCTTGTGTGACGTTCAGAAACATGCTAGAACGTAAGAATTTAATACTACGTGAAATCAACTAAGAAAACTGAAAAAAATTGCTTGCTGCAACTTCGAGGCACTATGAGCAAAGATAATCCACGAGCGCCATCTAGTGGGCAGATCAGCCATTGCAGCCCAACCCCTGAGCCCTTCTTGAGTGGCAGCGATGTCTGCTCTGTTTCCACCAACAGAGAAGGCCAGCCATCTGCATCTGGGCCCTTGCTAGAAAGAGCATTTTGAGCTTAATTGCCCCTGGCACTGTGCTCTGCACTGTGGAAAGAAAGCTTCACTCATATCCTATGGATGCTTTGAATGTTGTTAACATTTTTTAAATTTGAATTTAAAGTGTTTCCCTTTTAACTCTGGCTGCTAGGAACCTCAGAGATAAAGCGTGGTCAGACTTTAGCAGCACCTTGTGATGATCACTTTTGGACTAACCTTGACTCAGTTTTATCTAATATTTAAAGTTGTCCTCCACTTTACTGCCATATTCTTATCAAGTTTCTTTCCTTTTTTTTTGGCTGCATTGGGTCTTAGTTGCAGCACATGGGATCTTTCCTTGTGGTGCACGAGCTCTAGAACACACAGGCTCAGTAGTTGTGGGCTTAGTTGCTCAGCGGCATGTGGGATCTTAGTTCCCCCACCAGGGATCGAATCTGTGTCCCCTGCATTACAAGGCGGATTCTTAACCACTGGACTACCAGGGAAGTCCCCTCTAGTTTCTATCTTATATGAAGGATATTTCAAAGAATTTTTGGAAGAAGGTGGAGTCACCAGTAATTCCACACAGACTCCATTACCAAAACATCTTATTCAGGAGTCATCAGGAGCAAGAGGGTTCCAAGCACCAGGGAGATTCAATGAGCAGGAACCCAGGAGATATAATGGCAAACACATACTGAAATTTTACTACATGCTGAGCACTTTTCTAAGCACTTTAAATGTAAAAACTCATTGAATTCTTACAATCCTATTTTTTATAGATGAAGAAGTGAAGCTCAAAGTTTGGGGGCAATTTGTTATACAGCAATACATGGAAGAGGTTAACTGAGGATCAGAGAAGTTAATAACTTGTCCAAGGTCACACAGCTAGTAAGTGGTAGAAATGGAGTTACGATGCCCCAAGTCCACGTTCTTAACCACTAGGCTCTACTGCTGCTTCATGAACTCTTGAGTCAGGCAGCAGCTGAGGCCAGAATGGGGAAAAGAGGCTTTGTTTCAGGGTCGCAGACTGAAAGAGGAACTCACAAGCAGAGCTGTGTGGCACAGAAACGCCTGCAGTTGTTGGTGTGTAATTGAGGTTGTGTGGATATTACACAGTTGCTGACTCTTGTCCAGCCCAGCATCCTGGATGAGGGATGCGGGGGACCCTGAAGGGTCAGACCACTTACTGTAGCAGGCCTAAAGATAAAAAAGTGGGGGCTGGTCCATCCCTCAGAATCCAGAAGTGAGCTGAAAGCCTCTAGGAGGCCTACTGAGATGGAAGTGCCACGTGGGCCGGGATTTAGGGGTATTTTGTTTACTGCTGTCCCAGTGCTAGAATAGTCCCTGGCCTGGAAATATCAAAAGATATTTGTTGGAGAATAAATGAACAACCAAAGGAATGAATGAATGAATGATAAGGTTGAACTCACCCTCGGGCATTGCTGTGAAGGAGCTACGCTGAGAGGTGCTGCGGGATCTCACAGGATGAGTAGCAAGATGGAACCTCTGGGGTTTTTTTAAAAAATATTTATTTATTATTTATTTTGGTTGCACTAGGTCTTAGTTGCGGCATGTGGGCTCCTTAGTTGTGGTATGTGGGCTCTTAATTGCAGCATGCATGCGGGATCTAGTTCCCTGACCAGGGATCGAACCCCAGGCCCCTGCATTGGGAGCACGGAGTCTTAACCACTGTGCCACCAAGGAAGTCCCTGCACCTTCAGTTTGAAGGCTGACCAGGGCCTAGAAAGCACAGATCCCAGACGGGACTGCAGAGGGAGACTTTAAAGCAGATTAGTGATTTCATCAGACCCGTTTCAGGAGCTCACTCTGCAGCCATAAGGATGGTGGCTCGAGGGGAGACCCTAGTAGCAGAGAGACTAGTTAGAAACCATTGAAATAGTCCAGGTCAGAGAGAGGAGGCAAGGCTCTAGAACCAGGTCTCTAGCCTGACTCCGGCCCCGCCGTGGCGTTGGGGTAGTCTGGGGCTGCAGATCTTTGGGGTCACGTGGTGTGGGTGGTCTGTCGGCAGGCGGAAGCCGGCAGAGGTAAGGGAGCTACAGCAAAGTGGGTGATGGCCTTCTGAGCCGCTGGTCTGGGGGCTGAGTTGTGGGAAGAGAGAGGTTAAAGTGTTGAAAATAAAAAGGGGCCACTCAGGTTGAGGAAAGTTCTTGGACATGCTCTCACACCTCCAGCTGCCCTCTGAGCTGGGCTGAGGCCTGAACTCAGGCTCACCTTCCCCTAGAGAACCATCTGGAGGGTGGCAGAGTCGCCACATCCCTTTGAACTTACCCTTCCCAGGCATTGCAGGTGTACCTGAGGGCTCGCCTGAGGGGTGAACCGACTTCAGATGGTCTCCCCAGACGTTCCTCTCCTGCAGGTTCCTGCACTGTTCAAGATAAAAGGTTTGAAATGATTGGAAGTGGCAGAAGTAAAATGCTGGGTAGTGTCCATTATGGTCAGACTTTTTCCCGAAGGAGAAAGAGGGTTGGAATGTTGGAATAAAAACAGTTATCTAGAAGGTAGTGCCACAAAATATTAAAAGCAGTTGTCTCTGTTGCAGAGTTTCAGATGATTTTTTTCGTCAAGAGTTTTTCTAATTTATAAGAATTTTATAATAATAGGAAAAAACAAAGATCCTTTAACCTTGTAAGAAAAAGGGAAGATAAAGAAAAGATAAAAAGCAGGAAGCCTGAAAATGTGCTGAGGAAAGGAAGGCAGCAGAAGAAAGGAGCAGCTACTGTCAGGGAAGGGAGTGGGCAGGCAGGGGCCACCAGGGCAGCTACAAACATATCTGTGTTTATAGGTTGTGTCCCCTTAAATTCACATGAAGTCCTAACCCCCCAGTACCGAGGAATGTGAACTTATTTGGAAATAGGGTCATTGCAGACATGATTAAAGTTAATATGAAGTCATTAGGGAGTGACCTAATCCAGTATGACTGGTGTCCCTGTAAAAAGGGAAGTTTGGAAACAGACTCATATGCACAGGGAGAATGCCATGTCAACATGAAGACGGCTGTCTACATGCCAAGGAGAGAGCTTAGAAGAGATCTTTTCCTCACAGCTGTCTTAGTTAACCCTTAACCACACCTTGATCTGGGACTTCTGGCCTCCAGAACTATGAGACAATAAATTTCTATTGTTTAAGCCCCCCAGTTTGTGGTACTTTACTACAGCAGCCGTAGGAAACTGACACACATCCTAGCAGAAATTGCAGTTCTGACCTTCTTAAATAGAAATTGAACATGATATATAGTCTTTTTCTTTTAATGACTGAGTACAGAGCGCTCTGTCAAGCTGCTCTGCAGGGCTGATGGACGCATCCCCCAGATACTAGCCAGCAGCCGCTGAATGCTCACAGCTGCATTCTTCACTGGGAATTGGCTCACAACTTTGTTCATCTCTGAGAATTGCCCTCTGCCACAGGGAACTGCTTGCCCAAGGTTATGTCTCTTCACAAGGTGCAGCTTGTAGCCAACGGCTGGCTAGTACTGTGATACAAAGTCCCAGCCCCGCCTTCTCAATTTGGCCCAACTCTGAAGGGCCAGCCCAGCTCCAGAACCCCCCATTGGCTCAGCTAAGGACTCGGCTGGAAATACATCATGGATCAGCTTCTCTGCCCACTCCTGCCTCCCAGCTCCTACGAGCACTTCCAATCAACCTTCTGCGTGCAGCTGTCTTCACCTGTGTTCAGGAAACCCAGTCTAAAACAATGACACAGGTTTATCAAGCCTTAGGTTCAAATCCCTGCTCTGATACATCTTAGCTGTAAAATTTGGGGGCAAATTCCTTTACCTATCTGAGTCTCCATTTCTTCAAGTGTAAAACAAAGAAATTAGGTAAGAATATCCCTAGGATACTTTGAGCTCCATATTTGTGTGTCACACAGAGGTATCATGAGGCTGTGGAGATGCTCTTCCTTGACGAAATAGCTTAGGCTAGGCTTTTAGTTCCACTGTGTCCTATGTTTTTGCTCTTCTTTTCTCAATTGCCGTCAAACTGCTGTAGTAAAGACTTGAGTGTAATCCTTTATTATTGATACACTCTTCAAACCTACTCCCAACAGGGTGAGAGTTAAGTCAGTTTTGAAACCGTTTGTTCCAGGGTGATTGGTTCATTAGGGGTCAACGTTAAGATAACTTGAACTTCGTGGTTCTTAACATACGAATATGCAAAATACACACTCCTCAAATATCTACCAGCTACCTCAGTTCACCAAGTGTAACAAGCCACACCCACCCATAAACTGATGTTACCACTTTCAGATAACCCCCTTCCACCACTTCACAACTCACAAGCTGCAACGCTTCCACAAACTGTGGGTCTTTTTCAAGGTGACGTGCTGCAGTGGTTGTAGTATCTATGTATTTGCTTAACATGTGTACAACTCTACAGCCATTTTAAATTGGTTACCATCAATATTGTAATGTCGCACTGACAGCATGAGTGCTCCCAACCTCATATTCCCCATCAGCCCATGGTGCGGTTTCACATAGTGTAATGATTTTTAGGAAAGCATATGCCAAGTTCTAGCAAAACTGACTGTACATAAAAGGGAGGGGGCAGTAGCATTGTGCCACTTGGGTAGTTACTTTCCTCCTCAACGTGAACTTCTTGTATGTCCGCATAGGTTCTCATATGAAGCTTTACATGCCCTCCCCAACATCAATCTAAAATACTCTAAACCCAGTTCCTATTGGGGCAACATGAAGGTAACACTAACTAAACCCATTTTAAAAAAAATTTATTTTTGGCTGCGTTGGGTCTTCGTTGCTGCGCATGGGCTTTACCTAGTTGTGGTGAGCGGGGGCTACTCTTCGTTGCAGTGCACGTGCTTCTCATTGCAGTGGCTTCTCGTTGCAGAGCATGGGCTCTAGGCGCGTGGGCTTCAGTAGTTGTAGCACGCGGGCTCAGCAGTCGTGGCTCAGGTCTAGAGCGCAGGCTCAGTAGCTGTGGCGCACGGGCTTAGTTGCTCTGTGGCATGTGGGATCTTCCCGGACCAGGGATCGAACCTGTGTCCCCTGCATTGGCAGGCGGATTCTTAACCACTGCGCCACCGGGGACGTCCCTAAACCCATTTTTAAAACACATTTTAAAATGATGCCTCTCTTTTGGGAAACACTAAAGTTCTCCTCCCTCTCCCAGTGAGCTCTTTACGTGTGTTCTCTCGTAGAATCAGAAAAGGAGGAAACCAAACTTCAAAAATGCCCTCGCTTCCTTTATTTCTGTTGAGAATTTAACAGTAAGAGAGACTATTAAGAGGGTAGGTTTAAGTCACAGAAGTAACTAAAGCTGAGGGGCATTACTGAGCAGTAAAACAAAGAAATTGCCTAAGTGCATTAAGACTGGTTTGAAGCAACAAAAGCTGAGTATGTGACTGTGTTGCATAAACTACAACTTAAGAGCATCCCACTAAAATTAAAAAAGAACAGTTCTAGATAAATGCAAATTAAAATTCTATTCCCATATATCCCTTATGGTAAAGGGATTGTTGGTATACCCATAAAATTATAAAACTTTAAAATCCCCCCAAATTAAGCTCAGTGAGCAGATGGAAATAGTCTGAGTGGTCTCCCCAAATTTAAAAGTTCTCCTAATTTGACTGCTCATGCACGTAGTATATATTGAGAGGCACGTTTACAATGGTGGACTGGAAACGCATCTGTTTCTTCCTGAACTAAGGCGAAAACTCACAAGGATGGAGACATCAGATGAAAAAATGAAGCTGGAAAGTGCACAGACTAGTAAATTATTTAGAAACTGCAGGAAACAGAATCCCAAGTTGCCAGGGGGTACCAAAAAACCCTCAAATTCTAAAACGTTGCAGAGAAATTGGTAGCAGTCCCATCTGGAGGTGGGGCAAAATAAGGATTGTCTGGAAGTCTAAGCATTCAATTCCTAAATCCTTTCTCCTACACTGCACAGCTGGGCAAGAGCCCACTCTCATTCGTCATGACTGGAGATTCCTTCTCTCAAGTGGGTAAATGGGCCTCTGGAATAATGGACATGGAGCACTGCTGAGGGCAGGGGTACCCTACTGCACACTGAATACAGGAGCCCAACCCCTCTGACTCCACTTGTCTTCTAGAATGCTAGCAGATGGCCCATTACCCTTCAGGAAGGAGACATGAAAAGTGTTCACTGAGAATGAGCAAAGACTTCAAAATTATGACATGAGGTTCCCCAACCGATCCACTAGGACAGAGCACATTCAGTTGACAAACTGCACTCACAGCTTCCTATTCGCTCTTTAGCCCCCCACTCAGATAGAAGGGTTACCACACATCCGAAGAATGCCTCTAATAAAGATACAGACCAATCCAAAAACATATAGAGAAAAAAAAAAAAAGACTTCATCTACGTCTGGGGTGGGGGTGAGGGATGCGGGGGAGAAGGGCTGGCTGGGGGGGAACTTCCAAAAAGCTTTCTTGGGAGATCATTCGCTTGTAAAAATTGCAGAGATAAAAAAAAAAGACTTGGGGGACTTCTTCGCGGTCCAGTGAGTAAGACTCTGTGCTCCCAATGCAGCGGGCCTGGGTTCCATCCCTGGTCAGGGAACTAGATCCCACATGCATGCTGCAACTAAGAGTCCACATGCAGCAACTAAGGCAACTAAGACCCAATGCAGCCTAAATAAATAACTCCGCGCTTTCACTGCAGGGGGCGCAGGTTCCAACCCTGGTCAGTGAACTAAGATCCCGCATACCGTGCAGTGAGGCCAAAAATTAAAAAAAAAAACAGATGGGAAGAAATCAATGAGATCCAGAGAATTAAAAATTTCTGAATTTTAACCGTGTCCCCCTTGCTCTGTACACCATTGCTAAAAATTGAGTGGTGACAGAACTGTAAGCACAGGCGGACAGGATGAAGTCTGGCACCGTCATTTAGGAAAAGCTCTAACTGGAATCTGAGACTGAATCTAATCAGCATAAGATCCTGCTGGTTTACCAAAGGATCTTTCTTCTCTTGCACTCTCACGCAACCCCTTTTTTCTATTGCCAATACATGATCACTTCACCTGTTAGCCAGCTGTGGATTAACTTTCCAATTTCCCATAATTGATCCAGTGCTAAATTTCTTCCTAAGCCATCAACTACAAAGGGTTTTGACAGGCGTAAGAGGTATTATGGTAGAATCAGGATTTCAAAGATTAAAATGGAACTGCTTTTGAAACTGAAGCCAATATAGGTCATGGAATTCAGGAGTAAGAAAGATGGTGCTTACCTGCTCCAAGACAACACACAAAAGCTGAAATCTTTGGGCTCACATATATATTGGACTTTATCGAAGCCTTCAGTATTCCGTATGTAATATCCAGAATCATTTTACCAGATTCAATTTGTTACTAAGTGATAAAGCAAGTTAAGATTCTGAAAGAATGCTTACAAGTTAACACACAAAGCTGATATGTAAAATTACAAGTCTTTCACGACAGAAGCCAAAGCAAAGCAAAACTAAGATATAAGGAGGAATAAAAACATTTTATCTGTGTATTCAGAATCACACACAAGTTACCTTTACAGTTCAATTTACTATATAGAAATCATTTAGGTTTTATAGTTTCAGTTAAATTCTGAACTGAGATTACAATATTGTTTTTAAAAAAATGGTTACATTAATTCATTATTTTAAGCAAACCAAATTGAAATACATAAGTTCAAACTTCAGATTTATGGCAAACAGTCTTCAAATACAACACAGATGTTTCTTAAAGTTACCGTATCATTCACGTCTTACTTGCAACTCTGAGCTGTTATACACAGAATAGCTCTCCTATAAATATGGCAAAATCGACATGCCATGAAGCTCAAAGTTGTATAGTCAGGCCAATGAGTCAAAGTTGTACCATCTCTTAAAAGATTTGGCATTTCTGGACCAAAAAGCACAACAAGTAAAGAAGGTTAGGAACAATTCCTCCTCCTTATTACAGTTAAAAAAAGTTGCATGGTAGCTTGGAATTCTGCATAAAACCCCACATTACGTCTTGGAAAAGCCCAAGGGTAATTAGATGACAACAGATTGGAGTCTTTTTTTTTTTAAATTAATAGAACCCACATAATTCAAATGGGAATTTATCAAATCAAAAATATTAAGCACCTACTGGTTTAAGAGATTGAAATTTATTAGAGATTCATGATCAATTTCCTTCCACCTTGAAATCAAGGTGTAAAAACCAGCTATTAAGTGCATTCCAAACTTCTCCTATGTAGCACAGGTAGAATTTTCTGTCCATTGGCACCAAAGTGAAGTCACATTTCCTCTTGGTAGACAGAAATTCCACATCTGAACATAGAGTAAGTTAGGAAAAAATGACCCCTGTTGTTTATTACTATTGTGATTCTGAGATCTAGGATTACTAATATACTAGCAGTGAACAACGCAAATTCCTGGCAACAACTGTCATGTTAGTGACTCTAACTCACTTCCCCCAATCACCATAAAATTTTAGTATGAAAAGAATTAAAACTACACTAAGCTGAACAAATGGGAAATAACAAGAAGCTAAGTGAATAGCTAAAACAAAACAAACCCTAAGTCTGAGATCACTGCAATTGAGAAACTGAAAATAGGTGTGCTTCTCCCCACCCCACCTCACAATTTTCAATTTAAATAATATTCCGTGCAAAGGAGCATCAGGTTTCTGGATATAGATGTAGCCCTTCTTTAAGATTTAGTGCGCTGCAGAGTTTTCTGCAATTTTATTTCTCCCTCCCCCAAGTTTTTTCAAGGTACTTAAGAGAATCTTCCATTTCAGCCAAAAGATTTGTGATTCAAAGATTTACTAAGGTACTCTATGCATTCTATCTGTACAGAAACACCTATTAATTATTACAATTGGTTTATGCAGGATTAACATTTTTGGTGTTAAAATTGTTAAACATCATGCTTACTGCACATCAACTCTCCATAATGAATCTCAACTTCACAATGATTTACCAAACATTTTACTTAAATTACTAATTAAATAAATGAAAAATGTACTGAGCCAAACTAAACTTAAATGGGCTATAAAGGAAAATAACCTTCTAAACAGTCCATATACACATCTATTTCGAAACTACCTTTGCTAGCTAGCCCCTTTCCCAAAGTTTTAGCCTGAAAAAACAGTAAAATCTACACAAAATTTTATTGCAATCATACAAGGGTTACATTAGGTCAAATACAACAAATACTATGATGCAATTTTACATTTATTAAACTACAGTTCAAAGCACAAATTTACACATTCTAAATACACTAAACGTATCTAATGAAATCACACTGGTCTTCCACTGACATTTGATATATCTGGGTGAAAGACATTAACTTTACAAGACTTTTTAAACACGAATCCTTAGTATAAAAACTGTGTACTTGTATGTAAACGGTTTAATGGGGAACCCAATTAATGGGCTTCCATCTCCACTAAGTCATCCATTTTGTTGCATATTTTATTTTAAACGCTTAAGGGGTAGGGCAAACTGGTAAGTTTAAATGTGGATACATTATCTTAATCTCCCAATTACCCCCAGTGAATTATAGATGAGAGCTAATTTTGTCTGGTCCCAAATAGCTATTACTAGTAGTTTTTGTTTCCAAGAGAATTAACAGAATAAGATTGTTCAAATTTTTTCCACACTGGAATGTAGACCAGACAAGCTTAACCTGCAACTTCAGATCTAAAAAAGCGTTAATGCCTGCTTAAGCTTCAGTGGAAAAGTTGTCTTCTTGGCTCAACTGAATGCAAGAAGGCACAAAGAAGAAGTTCTTCATCATTGTGTCTGAAGTAATTCCAGCATCTTGCATCTCATACCTACGTAAGAAAAAAGTAGAAAATTTGAATTTAAGGATAAAGACCACACAACCACATAACAAATGGACAATGAAATAGGACTGTAAAATAAGTGGTCTTCCAATTACTCTTTTTTTTTTTTTAATTTTCATTTATTTATTTGGTTGTGTTGGGTCTTCATTGCTGCACGCGGGCTTTCTCTAATTACATCGAGCAGGGGCTACTCTTCATTGTGGTGTGCGGGCTTCTCATTGCAGTGGTTTCTCTTGTTGCGGAGCTCAGGCTTTAGGAGCGCGGGCTTCAGTAGTTGTGGCACATGGGCTCAGTAGTTGTGGCTCACGGGCTCAGTAGTCATGGCTCGTGGACGTTAGAGCACAGGCTCAGTAGTTGTGATGCACAAGCTTAGTTGCTCCGCGGCATGTGGGATCTTCCTGGACCAGGGCTCGAACCCGTGTCCCCTGCATTGGCAGGCGGATTCTTAACCACTGCGTCACCAGGCAAGTCCCCCAGTTACTCTTAAAAGATCATTTTGCTATTACTTTTAAGTTGTGCGTTCATTACAGTTCTGTCACCTCAAATACCCAATCTGCTTTAAAACAAAAACACCATCTTACCAATCACTGTATGACATCATATAATAAATAGCCGGCCTCTGAAAATCATTAAAAGCAGATGGTTCATGGAAAGAATCTGCTCCCATGTTATCAAAGATAAGCCAATCTCCCACATTCAGCTCAGGAAGAAGACAGTTTTCCACAATTTGATCAAGCTCATCACAGGATGGACCCCAAAGGCTGCTTGTAAACAGAGGCTCATCTTCCTTGTATTTCTGTAGGAAAAAAAAGGTTGTTGTTTTGTTAGGTTTTTACTCAGGCAGGCACTGAATTTGAAGGTGGATAAGAGCATTTTTTCACTATCTCAGATCAAATGTGCCCCTGGAAGAAAGGCCTAGAGCCAGCGGCAGTGATGTTCCTTAACTCCATCTAAGGAAGCAACTAAAGGAACTCAGCCAGAGATATGCAAGTCCTCAAAAAAGGGGCAACCTTCCCCCATCCTAAAATATTTCTCCAAAAACTGGGATGTATCTTAAAAATAACAGCTTGTTCATAAACTGCCATATAAGCAGTTTTTATATTATTTGTAATAAAACTTGCCTTGTGAACCTCTGGAATGGTATTTAAGTCCTCAGACAGTTTACTTGCAAAAGAACCATAAACACCATCGTTCATATAATACATAAAGGTTGGTTCATCACTTCCGGTTTTTCCTACTGAAATGAAACAGGAAAAGTAAAGACGAGTTTATAGTAAAACATCTAAAAGGTGTATCAAAGTCTGAATTAGTATTTACAGAACTGACTCGTAGGTTTCACATTCCTCAAAACATAAACACCGATATATATATACTGACATACCTTAAAACTGTTAGCCTAAAATACTGAACACACTTCACAAAGGACGATAACCAATGAAGACATGAAAAAAGTGCTCTACATCATTTGTCACCAGGTAAATGCAAATTAAAACTACAGTGAGATACCACCACCACACGCCTACTGAATGGATAAAATTTAAAACGCTGACACCCCCCCCCCCGAAAAAGTCAGTAAAGGTGGGGAGCAACCAGAACTTGCATATATACATTGTCATTGGAGGGGCAAAATAGTAACACAATTCTGAAATCTTTGCAGACACCTACTCTGTGACCCAGCAATTCTATTCTTAATCATTTACCTAAGAGAAATGAAAAATGTCCACAATACCAGTAGTACAAGAATGTAGTAATAATTTTATTCTTAATAGCCAAAAACTGGGAACAATCAAATAATCATCAGCAAGAGAATGGATACAACGAATATACAATGTATATTCATTCAGAAAATGGAATATTAATTGGCAATCAATGTAAAACAAAATGGTTCAGACATTATACCGAGCTGTCTTAAACAGAAGAATATATGTTATATGACCTCATTTATATGAAGTTCAAGAGCAGCCCAAACTAATCTATGGTGGAAAAATAATCAGAGTGATTATCTGGCAAAGGAACAAAACTGAGAAAAAACTTTAAGATACGAAAATTATTTGTAGCTTGATAGGGATGACAGTGTAAGCCTTCATTAACTTGTCAAATCATACATTTAAGACTGTACTGGTTCTTAAGGGGAATCAATCACCTGGGTAAGTTTATCTAAAATAAGCCTATCTCAACATCAGTATCAAGAAGAGCTGGATTCAGAAAGTCTTATTATGGAATGGGACCTTGGCTAGGGCATTTTGAAAAGCTCCCTAGCTGCTGCCTACTGATGGATGAAGACCACCCACAACTTTATAATCCATGAAATGTCCTACAGTAAATTTATACCTGAGTGGTATCTGATAAACTCATCTTCGAACTAATTGGAATTACCTACTAACAGAAACAAAACTATAAACTTTGTAACTTACCTCCAGAGGAAAACTTATTTTCAACAACTTTCTTTGCAATGATATTAACTGCAAGTGTAAATGCAGAAGACACATAGTAGCTTCCGGGTTCAGAAATTATCTTAATGCCGGATCCTTCAGGAAAGTAGACATCCAACAAAGGGCTGATAACATGATTAACCTATGGATTTAAAACCCCACATTATGGTTTTAATACTGGATTAGATAATTCACAATAAGAGACTAATAGCTATTAAATTTTCTAGGAAAATTAAGTAGTTGAATTATAGACCATGAAGCTTTGCAATAAAGCAGGCTTTCAAGTCATCAAAGTTTATTTTCTAACTATCAGAATGGCATAAAAAAAAAATATCGTAACTCCAATGGCAAATGGCTACTGGTGATTGTTTAAAGTCATGTCTCTATATTCAATCACTATCAATGAAGGAGCAAAATTTCAAATCAGTTTCTATATATTAGGAAGGTGAGGAGTGGTGTGTATCTGGATAAAATAGCTCAAGCTCTCCAAGTTATGAATTCATCTGTGCCATCAAGTACTGAAAATAGAAACTGTGATAAAATTATGCTATAGAGTTTTAACTTTTCAAAGTTAAGCTATCTTCTCATTGCCTATTCATTTTCTTAGAATAAAATTTTAAACAATATTACACCTTTAGTTGCTGCTGTAAAAACTCTAGTCTACAAATCTACCAGGTAAGTAATAAAGAATGAGAGATTATTCCAGTTATGTCCACCCACTGAACAAGGTTTACCTCTTCCAATTGAAATTCGGTTCCTGTGAAGCCTCCACCAATGTCTAACATGTTCATTGTGAAGCCAAATTCTCCCTAGAGATGTGGAGGGGGGAAAATCTTTAAATGCTTTTCCAAATTGTAATGCATATAGGGACATTTCAAAAAAAAAAGGAGGTAAATAATCTCTGTTCTGACCTTTAGTACAGTAAATTTCTTGCTTTCTACTAACAGAAGCAGATTCATTCAATGTTATATGTATTGTCTTCCTGATGTTTCCGTATTATCTTTAGACATATGCAAGTAAATTACTATTTCATCCCTTCACACCCATTTTTAAAAATGTGCATGTCATAAAAATGAATGAATGAAGAGTACTTCAGAGGTAGAAAACCACTGAATCTTAGATAACATCCTAGCTTAAAATATCGAAATAATTTAAGGGAAAAACTTACAGCCATGTCAAATACACATCGAGCATCAGATAAAGCATGTACATATACTTGAGATTCTTTGCAAGCACTTGAAACATGAAATCTGAAAGAAATAAGAGTAATAAATTTGAAGCTGCTGCAAGTTTTAGAGGCCTTTCCTATAAGTCCTTTCTCATTCACCATACTGACACAAAAAATATTCACATTAACCTTACCAAATATTTAAAGCATTAGAAGCACGAGCATCTAATCATCCAAGTTACAATACCAGCCTTTTAGAAAAGTATTATCCAATACTAGAATACTGTAATTTTATAAACCATTTTTTTATAAGTTATCAGTTATGCTTCATGACTATCAGATAGGGACATGCTTTTTACGCATATATGGTAAAGTAACAAGCATCACCCTACAAAACCTTTAATTTGAACGCACAATTTTATCTAAAAATATAAAAATGTTATCTATTGTGAAATAAATACAAGTGAACATTAATTCAGCTGAGTAGTACTGATACTTGTTAGTATTCATTAACAGTGATACTTATCAATGATTCAGACTATTTAAATTTAAATAGGGAATTCCCTAGCGGTCCAGTGGTTAGGACTCCATGCTTCCACTGCAGGCGGCCCGGGTTCAATCCCTGGTTGAGGAACGAAGATCCCACAAACTGCGTGGTGCAGCCAAAAAATAAAATAAAATAAATTGAATTGAAATATGGTTCTTTCTGTACCCTGACTGTGGCAGTGGTTACAAAAATATGTTAAAATTCATAGAAGAATATACCCCAAATCAATTTTCCTGTGTGTTAACAATAAAATTTAGCTGAACTATGAAAACTCTCCAATACTGTTAATATTATCAAGTAAGGTAGATTTAAGCTTAACAGTGGTGATTCTTTATCCATCTTAATGAGCAGTTTTAAAATTTGGAGCATTAAGCTGCTCCAAATTTGATTCAGATCATGGTTCTGAAACTATGATCAAAATCATTAACTCTCTGGGTCTTAGTTTTCCTCACACATAAAATTGAGAGGATAAAATAAAGTCTACTGATTTTTTGAAGTGCTCCTGAGGGATTAAAAAGGAGAAGAGAAAAAGTCTTAGGATAGGAAAAAGAAAAAAAAATGACATCTCCAACAACTTAGACGCTGAATGCCATTTTGGTATTCATTAGAATTCTAGTAAATCCCTCCATTCAATTTAAAAAGAGGTGATTTACATTACTAACTGAATCGTTATTTACTATTTTCTCTCTTTACTGGGTGAGGGGAAGGTACAGGTACAAAATAGTATGAAGGATAAGCATATTTAGTTGCTTTCCTGAACTAAGGGAAATGTGTATATTAAACCCAAAGTTGAATCTGTTAGAGTTCATGCAAATGAAATTCTAAATCAGTAAACAGAAAGACAAAGATTATCACCACAAAATGAAGTTTAAAACAAATACTCACTTAACCCCAATAATTTGGACATCAAGTTCCTTAGCACATTCCAAAAGATGCCTACAGTTCTTCAGGGTAGTGCCAAACTTCATGTTACCCTCTTCACCTCCAATATTATCCTCTGTTGCAATATGTAGTAAGACCCTAAGAGAAGGGGAAGATGATTGGGGCAGAGTTGGTTTACATCATCATCAGCACATGTGAAGCCTGAAGATTGTAGGAAGTGTGTTGATTATGTTGTCAGTGCTCCAAAATCCAGCGTCGGATGAATCAAGTGAACCTAATGAAAAACAATCCTGTATAGAGAAAAAACTAGCAATTAGGGCCTAAAGCATGAAGCTTACAAGGATGGGAATTTGGAAAATGCAGGAAGTTAAGACTCTGTTGTAGCATCAAGAGTCGGTTGGGCTCTGTAATGAAAGACATTACTTTCAAATCAAGTCCATCAGTCCATAAATCCACCTAGAAAGACTAAATTGAATAGCAATGCCATCATTGCCTTTCAGTAAAAATGATCATGGCTTTAAATGTTCCAAATTTCCTAAATTGTTCTAGTTAGCTAACCTTCTACCACTTATTCTGAACATTCCTCCCATTAATTTTGTACATCTAACAAAAAAATTAGGAAGTCCTACGTTATTTTACGTATCTCAACAGCAGCCTTTTAGACTACTGATTCAAATCTATTTGGTATTTCCTTCCAAACCACGACAACCAAGACAAAATGATCAAGACTGTCAGGTAATCTCCAAGTAATTACTAACCACTAAAAAATGCAATTATACAAAAATGCTGTTTGTAAACACAAAATTATTCTACCTACAAGTAGAACCAGCTCTATCAAGAATATACCATTCCATTTATAATCTAATACAGTAAACACCCCAAATCAGGTCACAGAAAAGTAAGACTCCCCCCCCCACCGCCCCCAGAAGACTTTTAAGAGAGACAAGCGGTTCCCTAGAACCACTTTATCAAAAAACTGGCCTTTATCAAAACAAAGGTTTTCAGAGTAATAAATCCTGTCACGATACCTTTCTAAGAATACCATTAAAGTCAATAAGAAAATTATGAATACAAGGAAAATATGGATATGATACACATTTTCGGCAACATATAACATACACAATAACTTACTAAAAAGGCAACAATTTTGTACTAATATACTTTCAGTATATTGTAAAATCCTCTTGATATACCAATTCATGGCAATATTAATTTTGCCTTAAATTCTTTTGCTTTTAAAAAGTGAAGTGTTTAGTTAAAAAAATAACTCTTGGGATGCATGTAGGTACAAGTAAAAACATTAAACTTCCTGTTTGAGGAGAAGGGCCTTAAAAAAATCCCAGGAATCTATGGACTAGGTTCCTAAGACACTGACACAAAGGACAACCATTCAAGAAACTACATCTAAGGGCAGATTAAACCCTCAGCTAACCAGGAAAAAAAGCTGACCAAAACACATCCTGTTCCCAATATGACAAATAACTAGCATGGTTAATGTAATTGTGAAAATATAGCTGTGGCTCTAATTTGATTATCCTACCAACCAGATTCTCTTCCTTGAATTAAAGATTATAAATTCATATCCCAAAATGCCCTTATCTCATCCCAGCTCCACAGGAAGGATCAGAAGTAGCCAATAAAATGCTAGTAGCATTTTCCATAAAGGAACTTGAAATAGTCACAGTAATCACAACATATACCACTGCTCTACATAAATGCCCCCTTTTCCCAGGCTAAAGACAACCCCAAACCCTAGGTAATAATATTCCCATGTACCTAGTTTTACACTTACTTGGCATTTGGGTGATTACGTGCAATTTTCTTCAATTCGACTTCATTGTCACATGTCATGATATTCACTCCAACTTTTGCTGCATACTTTATCTGAGACACTTGCTTGCAAGGACTTATGTAAATGATGTTTTCTGGAGATACACCCAATTCTTGCACTAAAGCCATTTCAGTCTAAAAACAGATTTTAAACAGTGTCATCTAAAAGGCATGCTTTCTATTACTTTTCAATCACTACCACATACCTTTATTTTTTGGTTAAATTCAAATTATATAAGGTTAAATTAGGATTATGTATGTCATAGTTCAGATTCCGGTAATGCTTACTATACTGTACCCTGTTAAAAACCTTTTAAAAAGGTATACAGGGACTTCCCTGGTGGCGCAGCAGTTAAGAATCCACCTGCCAATGCAGGGGACACAGGTTCGAGCCCTGGTCCGGGAAGATCCCACAAGCTGCGGAGCAACTAAGCCTGTGCGCCACAACTACTGAGCCTGCGCTCTAGAGCCCGCAAGCCACAACTACAACTACTGAAGCCCGTGCGCCTAGGCCCATGCTCCGCAACGAAGAAAAGCCACCACAATGAGAAGCCTGCACAGCACAACAAAGAGCAGCCCCTGCTTGCACTAGAGAAAGCCCACACGCAGCAACAAAGACCCAAAGCAGCCAAAAAATAAAATTAAAAATAAATACTGATCCTACTTTTTAAAAAAAAGGTATACAGGCATATCTCATTTTATTGCACTTTGCAGATACTGCATTTTTACAATTGAAGATTTGTGGCAACCTTGTGTTGAGCAAGTCTACTGGAACCAGTTTTTCAACAGCATTATTTTTTTATTTGATATATGTACATTATATTTTAGACATAATGCTATATTGCACACTTAATAGACCACAATATAGTATAAACATAACTTTTATATGGACTGAGAAACCAAAAAATTCATGTGACTTGCTTTATTGCAGTGGTCTAGAACCCAATCTGCAGTACCTCTGAGGTATGCCTGTAATTACCATCAGAGAAATCTCATAGTTTAGGATATTATCTTGCTGTCATAAGAAGTAATTTGGTCAAGCTAGCTCTAGGCTAAAAATGAGGAACAAATAACAGTTTTTGATTAAAGAAAAATAAAGCTTATAAAATCTCATCTCACTGAAACATTCCTTGAAAGGTACACTTGAAAGTTTGTAAATTTCCAATATTACACTGCAAATTTAAACAAGAGTTAGGAAACACATTCAAAAGTCAAAACTTCCTTGCAAGTGTTCTCCTACTGCTGTGGGTCACCAAAAATTAGTCAATTTTAAAATGCTGCAGTTTAGTAATAAAGTAATGAAAATGACTTACTTTACTGGAACAAGCAAATCCAGTTCCAAGAGCTGCCAAAATCTCAAGTACAGCTGGAGCGGAGTTGCACTTTACCGTGTAGAATGGCTTTATCTGAGCCACTATGTTCTGCCACTGACTGTGTTTCTTCACAATCTTTCCAAGATCTCCCACAAAAAATGCATTTTTCCCTGTCTATTATGGTTACGACAAAGAGAAACATAAACTATTGAAAACAGATTATCAAAAGTAGGAAAGAACTCCCTTGGATAAACATTTACATACTACCACACTTAAGGCTTGTTTCTTTTAAATTTGACTCTGTGCTGTGCTATGCTATGCTGGTATAGAAAATATTCTCTTCGATTAAAAAAAATGTATCAATTATAGCGACTTTCTACTTCAGAAATGCCTCAATTTTACTTTTGGGGAGAGGAGGGGAAGGAGACTACTTATTTCCTTCCATGCTTTCCTTAACTGTTTAAAATAAACCTACTTTAGCAGTATAGGATCTAATTTCCTAATATGGTGAGTAGAATGAGGAATCCTAAACAAAAAGCTGTATCTCCATTATGAATTCCACTTAAAGACAGTAAAACAAGGAAACAAAAGAAACCCATTTTTAAGGAGATAAAGTTGGTAGTTTGTGTGCATATAGGTGGCCAACTTGAATTTAAAAATACAGAAGTACACTAAATGTCAGATAAATCTGAGTAAGGATATTCTTCCCTCAAAAGAAAGAAAACTGGGGGACTTCCCTGGAGGTCCAGTGGTTAGGACTTGCGCTTTCACTGCTGTGGCCTGGGTTCAATCCCTGGTTGGAGAACTAAGATCCCACAAGCCACACAGCGTGACACAAACAAATAAACAGATTTCATTAGGGACTGGGAGAGATCTGTAATGATATCGAAGTTGGGGCTACTCTAGGGGTAGAGAGATGACTATGCATGTCATCCAGAGCATAAATTACCCAATGTTAGATGGCAGACAAAATAATCTTATTAAAAACATACAATATGCAAGTATTGTTTGAAAAGCCATGAAGATATTACTGTTTTCTATAATCCACATTATTTGAAGATATACATTACTGGAACATACTGACCAAGAAACAGACACGACTAGAAATTATGGGTTACGGGTGGCAGATATAGGACAGTTGTACTGAAGTTACCCCATCCTTAAAAAACATGCTGCCATCCCCAGGAAGTGTGCTGTAAAAGTGCCATCCCCAGGAAGTGTGTTGTAAAAGTGACTAAGACTAGTGACATCACAGAATTAACTGTAGAATGACAACTATAGAACAGACTGAACGGTAGGACAAGTGTCACTCTTCCTCACCCCCCAAAAAGAATTCTGATGGCAGAATAGAGAAATAACAGGATTTTGCTGGTGTGTGAGAAGACTTAAGCACATCTGTAAAGGTCAAGAGAAGCAGAAAGTTTTTTGGATATCCTATTACTGAACACCGGTAACACAAAAACAATTGTTCGAATTTGGGGAATATGGGAAATAAGCTTCAACAAAAATTCTATCAGTAAGGCAATAAACAAAATTTTTCTATCAGTAAGTATGAAACAAAAATGATCTTAAGTAGCAATAAATATGATTCTATAGAAATTGACACTTGGGCAGTGGAGAGTAAGCATTCAGTATAAATTCTCATTCAACATACATAACCAAGATTATCTGAAATATAAATTAAAATCTAATTATAATTTATAACTGTGTACTGAAGTACACAGTTGAGAAAAATGGGTAAGAAGCCACGTACTGATTAAGTGGATAGCTGGCAACATATCAAGAAAATAAAAGAACATACAAAACCAGGTGCTATAAAGCACAGAAGAGAAAGGGCTGTCAGGAAGCATTTTTTTTTTTTTTTAATGTGAGCTAGAAAGAAAATCTCATCACTTCTCAAGGGGAACTGGGGTTGTCAAGTCAAGACAACCTGGAACAAAGTTCTTTTATCAGATTAAGACCTTGGAAACAAAGCATTGATGCTTCAGATTTCAGAAATTTATAACACTGTTTTCAGAAATGTGAGATGACACACTTACCAGGGTATGTTCATAAACATAGTTATCAATAACATTTCCAAGGTTTGTTCCTTCATCCAACAGGCCAACGGAGTAGTTTGCATCGTCAATAAATCCTTTCATCTCAGCCGTATTCCACAAAGCCGAAAGTCATAAACCAGGAAAAACAAGAGACGGGCCACCAAGCCTTACGTCTGGGTCCTTAGAATATGCAACAAACTGTCAAAATAGAAGTTATTTCCAAGTCTGTATTATTTCATTAGTCAAACTTAATGTATGAGTTGTCAATGAGAGTGTGTTAATAATAAGTACCCAATTTAGTGAAGAATCTGTGATCACTTAACACTTTCAGAAACACTAGATCACTAATATCCTTTCCTTTAGTGCCCATTTTAAAGCAAATAAATGTGAATTTATACATTAAAAAAATAAGCTTAATATGACAATTTCTTGAGAAGGTAATTAACACATATGCACAAAATATTACAAGTAGACATGGTCACCTTACATACAGAGTAGCAGAGCCAGTCTGTTTTATTCATCTTGTTTCGTGATTCCTCCATCACACACACAATTTTACTCATTTTAAGTGAAGAAAGCTAGCGGAATAAATGTCTGCAGCTAAGAAATCAAAATAGTCTGAACTTCAATACACTGCCAGCCACATAACAGTGTGCTACCAGGTAACTGCAAATAAACGTCTTCTAAGTAAAATTCTAGAGTAGGTGATGTGTAAATATCAATAATAGGAATGAGTGAAAGTGGAGGCCAACTTTAGGGGACAATCTGTAGCTTTGATACACACTATCTAGATCCCACCACAAGCTAAAATGGACTAGTTAAATAAAGTTAACAGTGTTAAGTCTCTTATGAGGTGAGCTGATTGGTGAAAATGTTACTGGACTAGAAGTCAGAAGACCTAGTCCTGGCTGTGTCATTTAATAGCTGCGCAATCTGAGGTCAACTTCAGTTAACTACCTTAACTACTTCCTCAAAAGATTGTTGTAAAAAACAAAATTAAAATCACTTGTTTAAGTGTTGACTCGGAAGGGCTAAAATTAAGTCACCAACTGCCAGAAATACAAAAATGCCATCATAATTTGAAACTAGGCATAAGCTAGGGACCTATACATCCTAAACCATTTATATACTAAGAACTCTGATTTTTAAAAGGGCATCAGACTAAATCCAACCCTCCCCCCCAATCAAATAAAGTTTTCCCTCTTCCTCCAAATCACCCACTGTCCTCTGGAGCGGCACACACAATAAGTTTATGTTCTTTGCTGAATTCACTGGTCCTTACGTTACTTTAGGCAAAGATTTATTTTAATATAAAGTCCATAAACAAAACAAGTCCTCTAGACAGGATGCTACTCATTGCCTGGGACTGATTTCTGGTTGCCACATTAATTATAACGGACATAGACCAGCTCTTGGCAACCTATTTTAAAACCTGCACAGCTTTGCCTACATCCTTGATTGCCCCCTTTCCTTTCCCCTCTCCCTGCTCTATGCAAGAGTTCACCATGGGTGACGGCCCCTGTCCTAAAAATATACTCCATTTCAATGGTTCTCAAAAGTGTCAGCTTTCACGGAGCAACTAAGCCCGTGCGCCACAACTACTGAGCCTGTGCTCTAGAGCCCGCGAACTACAACTACTGAAGCCCATGCGCCTAGAGCCCGTGCTCCACAACAAGAGAAGCCACCGCAATGAGAAGCCCACGCACCACAACAGAGTAGCTCCCGCTCGCCTCAACGAGAGAAAAGCCCACGTGCAGCAACAAAGACCCAATGCAGCCAAAAATAATTAAATTAAATAAATAAATTAAAAAAAAAAAAAAGTGTCCGCTTTTTGGTTGTACCAAAACAAACTCATCAATAAGCCAGAGCATTAGTCAAATTTCATAAAATACAAGCAGTATTTTAAAAATGACAATTTTATTTCCAAGAACTCAACTACATTCAGTTTAGCTGAGCAAATCTCTTAGATTATGATACCAGAAATGATTTAAATCTGTGCCCAGAAAGTACACATTTTAGGCTTGAGGATACATGTTTATTTTAAGCAATATAAGACCAGCTGGAACATCAATTTTAGAGGGATACTGAACTATGCACTAAAGGAACAGAACAGATAAAACCTACTCATTCAAAAAGATCAATAATTCTATTAATGATGAAAAATACTTAATCAAGATCTTTAGCCTAGTATTTCCGCTCATGAGACTCCTAAGGAGACTCTACTCTCTATGCAGTATTTACCTGGGAACCTTGAGTTATCAATTACTGACCATCACAGGCAACTGCTACCAAATGTAAAGTCTAGCTTTTAAAGCCAGGACAAGATGAACCTCAATTTCCTACAGCTAGTGTTTACAAGAAGGCTAATTTTTCTCTAACATCAGGATCCTAAACAGCTGCAAAAACATCAGGCCCATTCAATCCAGTCTTACCTGCTGAATGCCCACATTCTTCAGAAATTTTTCTAGATTAAGTAAGGTTATAGTCATAGGGATAGGATATTTTCTCCAACTATTTTCAAACTATATAATCTACAGGTTCAACTCTCACTGCCTGCTAAACTAGCTTAAATCTAAAAGCAAACATTTTTTATAGCAGTGTGCCAAGTACTTTACACAATATTCTCTTAACCTTTAAAACCACTATGACAGGGACTTCCCTGGTGGCGCAGTGGTTAAGAATCCGCCTGCCCATGCAGGGGACACGGGTTCGATGTCTGGTCCGGGAAGATCCCACATGCCGCGGAGCAACTAAGCCCGCGCACCTAAAGCCCCTGCCCCGCAGGGAGAGAAGCCACCCCCACTGAGAAGCCCGCGCACCACAATGAAGAGCAGCCCCCGCTCGCGGCAACTCGCGGCAACTCGAGAAAGCCTGCGCGCAGCAATGAAGACCCAATGCAGCCAAAAATAAATAAATGAATAAATAAATATTAAAAGAAAACCCCACTATGACAGTATTATTCTGTTTTACAGATGAAGACACTGAGGCACAGAACAACTAATTAGGCTAGCTCTAGAGATGCTGATGATCAAATTAACAGGCATACCTTGGAGGTTCAGTTCCAAACCACTGTAATAAAGTGAGTATTGCATTAAAGCCAGTCACACAAACTTTTTAGTTTCCCAGTTCCTATAAAAGTTATGCTTACACTATCCTCTAGTCTATTAAGTGTGAAAAAAAACCCACACACACCCAAAAAACACAATGTATATACCTTAACTAAAAAATAATGCTGTTGGAAAATGGCACCAATAGACTTGCTCAAAGCAAGGTCACCACAAACCTTTAGTCTGTAAAAAATGCAGTATTTGCCAAGTGCAATAAAACGAGGTATGCCTGTCTGTTAAAAGGAAAACTCTGTCTCCCCTGCAGTCCCGTTCCTAGAAAACACAGGATTCCTGCTTTGGAAATCAAACAACTCTCAGTCTCTTTGATAGACTAAATGACACCCCCATAATCAATTAACCATTTCTCAGACATATAAATTCCCATAGTTCTTAAACCTCTGTATAATAAAGTTTATTCACATGTGGTACCAAAACATCCTATCATGCCTTCTCATAGCCTTTCAAACCTTTCTTTATGACTAGTTTCTACATTTCAACCTTGCTCCTTCTATATCTTTTGTCTAAAACTCTCAGGTAAACTCTAAATTTGAATTAGTTTACATGCAATAACGTACACCCACGCTTTGACTAATGTATACACCATTGTAACCAGCACTACCATAAAGATAAATTTCTTCATGTCCCTTTTGTCCACCTCAGGCAACCATTTATCTGCTTTCTGTCACTACAGACTTTTGTGAAGTGGAATAAATTTTTTTTTTTTTTTAGAGCTCTTAACTAACTTTATTATGGTAGTCATTTTGCAACATACACTCCTAGCAAATCATTGGGTTGTAAGCCTTAAACATACACAATGTTATATGTCAAGTATATCTCAGTAAAGCTGGGGGGAAAAGAACACAACGTGAGATCTACCCTCTTAACAAATTTTGAGGTGCACAATACTGTATTGCGAACTACAGGCCCTGTGTTGTAGAGCAGATCTCTAGAACTTATTTCCCTGGCATAACTGAAACTTTACATCCTCTGAGGAACAACTCCCCATCTCCCCTTCCCTCAGCCCCTGGCAACCACACTGTATTCTCTGTGAAGTGGAATAATTTTAAACAGTAAAGGACAAACTAAAACAGCTGACAAATAAATGTACTACCAACAGGAATAAAGATATGTTAAAGCATGCCCTGCTCTAAAGGAAAGAGTGAGAGTACATTAGAGTGGCTGTATTACCATCACTGAAATGGAACTCTGACTTCTGAAGTAACCGTAGGGTTAGTTTACCAATCCTTAGCTTACTCACAAAAGGACTGTGACAGAAAAATAAAATAAAATGAGCTATATATTGGCAGGACCTGACAAAAAGGATTTGGGGACCAACACACCTGCAACAACTAAGACAGATGTAAACGTAGTATTTTTTACTTCCGTAATTATACCAAGCACTGCAATAACAGTTGATTAAAACCAATACTAATAACGTCTATGCATAAAAGATGGTAAATGTTGAGATAAGTGAGCTCTATCTCGGTTTATCTTCTCAGATGCTCCCTAGGAAGGTCTTGAGATTCCCATAATTTCCTAGCCCAGAGTAGGTGCTGAGAAACAGATGGACAAAGGATGATTCTAAGAATGGGGAGTTCTGAAACTTAAGGGTTGTGGTGATGACAGGAAAGAACTCCCTCAAGTGTGTTGAAAAAGAGGTCCATCTTTCCACATCCTTAAAAGGAGCCCAAAACCTTGATATAAAAGTGACCCACATGTAAATGCAAAGCTCAACTGTCAGTTAAAAACTAAAAGCTATGCCCAGGAAAAACTAATTCCTCAAAAGAATCCACAAATCTTTCCTCTTTAGGAAAGAGGGTTTCTAACACATTTTGAGCCAACAAACCCTGTGCTCAAATGAAATGTTCACTTGGAAGCCCAGTATTTCCAACAATTGAAAAGGCTTAAGTTGGTGGCTAAGCACAGACTGTTCTTGAGTCTTTCCTATGCCCGATCTCACTGAAAGAGTCCTAAAAGCAGTTCATAACCATACCCTCAGAAGCCTATGCTTGCAATTTTCTTAACACGTGAGCAAAAATACTTTAGTTTCACTGTTGCAAAAAGGTTCATGTTCTACATTTCTGCTTTACTAGGCACTAAAGTAAAGAAATATTTGAGTAAAATGTTTTCAAGAGGCATTTAAAGTTACTTGGTGGTAATATTAAACCAAAAATCTGACACACAGCATGTCCTAGGGAGTCAGAATGAAAATAAGCGTGCATGTGTTGGCGGTGAGCAGAGTTTATACTGTATGCCAGATCCACCAAGTTAATCCACACCACAGGGAATTTCCAGGAATCTCTCCATTAAGAACGCAGACGCAGGGAATTCCCCTGGTGGTCCAGTGGTTAGGACTCTGCACTTCCACTGTAGGGGGCCCAGGTTCAATCCCTGGTTGGGGAACTAAGATCCTGCAAAGTGCTCCGGCCAAAAAAAAGAATGCAGCAGACTCAAACCCAGATGATGCCAAACTTCCCCCATGTTCCAATCTAATCCTGGTTATAATTCCCAACAGACACTGCACCATTTTTTTAAATGGTGTATAAATCAGAAACAGTACTGATTTATTGGTTCCGACATGTTATAGACCACTACATACTATAGTCTAGTGTTGCTGGACGTTGACTTATTTAAACTTAAAAGAGCAAATCCATTTTTAATAAAAGCTCCCAAGTTTATTTTTATCAATAGACACTAGAATGTGCTCTCTATTCGCAAGAGCCTTTGAGCTATTTTCACAACCAAACACCTTAATATATGGTGAAAGAAAGCTCAGCTTATTTTACACTAATACAACTGCTGCAATCACAATACTATGTTTATAAACGAAATAATTTCCTCTTGGACATCATAGCTGGGAAGAAAAGAACATGTTTAACATTCCTTATTTACACCTTCATATTGGTGTTTTTTGATAATACATTTTTCAGGAAGAGCTGCCAAGGAAAGAAAAGGCTCCCAAGAACCACACACTGCTCCCTGGAGTCTTTCATGAGGTCGTGAGTCCTCATGTCATCGAGAGGGTAGCTCCAAGAGGAGTGGTTGCAGCAGCTGGGCACTTGCCTTGTTACACACCTGCTACAAAGGCTTCTACAGTTGATTGTACTTCAGAAGAAACTGATACATCTCTCAAATAATCACAAGATAATTCTGGCAGCAACAGCCCACTTGACACCAAGCTGGATGAATATGAGTCTTGGATTTCTGAAGTGAAGACCTCCCTGGAAGTAGAACAGGGAGAGCTGAAAGTTTGAGAGTACTGTTTCAGAGACATCTAAGCAGGAAACCCAACCTTAACACATGACCAGTTTTCTAAAAGGACTTTTACTCATTAAAAATGAGAACTTAAGATATTTTGAAATTTACACTACTATTATTATTCTGAAGAAGCCTAAGGGTATTTCTACCTTTATTATTACTTTTACATAGGCATTTGATGACTTAGCACTCAGCTCACAGGTTTAAAAATAGACACAATGGGGAAAAAAAAAAAAATAGACACAATGCTGTCAAAGTCACCTCTGCATTCTACATCCCACAGAAAAATGTTACTTACCACAGAGAATACCTTTAGAAATAATCGGCCAGAAGGATGACACTGGTACTACAAACATGAGGTCTGGAGCAGGCCTCCAGGAAGGTAGTTCCAGGAAGCTACATATCAGAACTGGTAGGTAGAAGTTCCAATAAATTGTGTGATCATAAGACCGTATGAACTTTTGCCATGTTGGACCAAAAGTGATGGATAATAACAATAGCCTACAGTGAGTACTTAGGATCATCAGGACAGGGGTTGCTTTAATTGACAGCAAGAGGAAAGCCAATAATGGCAATAAACATCCTTAAGTTTATTTTTCAGCTGATAAGGTTGAAAAAAACTAACTCTAGAGGAAGAAGACTAAAGGTGACTGCTGAAGAATTATTTTTAAAAAAACAGACAAGAACAAGAATGAATAGGAAATACATAAAGGTGGGGGGAATCCTAAAGGAAATGAGCCCAACAGGCTAAGTTTGAAATGCTTGGGTAAAGGCTGCCCAATGAAATGCCTCACATTAAACTCTAAAATACATCTAAATGAGAAAATGGAAATACAGGATTTTCATAGCAATATACTTTTGCAAGTGAAATTGACAAGATTAGGCTCTCTTAAAAAATGTGTCTTGACTATCTGATGTGAAGACTAAATTTCTTCTGCAACAAGTATGTACCTGTACAGAAGTGAAATATGTAAATCCCTATGGTAATTAAAATGTAGTAACATTACAGATAACTATTATAATGCAACATGAACAGCAGCAAATACATAACCATATTATTTCAAGCTTTCTAGTTTTCCTGGTGCAGCACAGGAAATAACCTTTTAAACAAATACACTTAACTACTATTTTGATTACCCTAGGGCAGATCTCATTGCCACTTCACCAAGAGGAAAATTTACTTTTATTATATAAAGCATGTGTCCATTACAAAGACTGCAGTAAACACCAGGTTAAGGAAGACTGAATACCTCAGAAGCCCCTAAACATCTTTACCAGGTAGCAGTGGTTGCATCTCCTCTAGAATAAGCATGTTCAGACTTTTCCAATCATCATTCCCTTGTTATTTAATCTTTTTATTCCTCTATCTGCTCCCTAAAACATCGGCTTTACTGGTTTTGAACCATGAACGGAGTCACCGTTGTTTTCCTACTATGACGTCTTTTGCTCAACTTTATAATTTCAATTCCTTCACACAGATAGATGGGACTGGAGTCCATTAATTTTCATTGCTGTGTACTATTCTTTGTAGATGTACAACATTTATTTATCCAAAGAGGACCTATAGGTTGTTCCATTTTTTTGCTATATTGTTTATAAACACCATAATATAATTTCTTGCTGTTATTTATGTACCCAAGGGGAACACTGCTCAAGTTGTGGTCTGCAAACTAGCTGATCCACAAATGAAGAACCAAGCAGTGTGCTACTTCACCTGGGAGTGAAACTGCTATGTTGCTAGTGAAAAATTGTTTTTAAGCCTTTTGCTCATTTTCCTACATGTTTTTTGCTTTTTCTTATTGACCTATAAGAGCTCTTCGTGAATTCAGGATAGCAAATCTCTCTCATTTTGAGTTTTATTTATTTTGCTATAGTATCCATGTTGAACATACTAGAATATCCCATCCTACTCTTGGTCATGCCAAACATAACATGCAAACCATGCTGAACCTAGATGATGAACTAAGGAGAGACTATACTTATTTAGGAGCTCTTTATATACTGGGCACCACAGTATCTTTGCAGTAAAAAACAACAAATAGGGAATTCCCTGGCGGTCCAGTGGTTAGGACTCCACGCCTCCACTGCAGGGGGTCAGGGTTCGATTCCTGGTTGGGGAACAAAGATCCCACAAGCCAGCCCCCACCAAAAGAAAGAAACAGATCAAAAATAATCTGAAGTCATATATTCAACGTAAACCTAATATTAAGTTCAGTCTGTATGAGCACGTGAAGTATAGCAGGGAGCTGGATCTTAAGAACATGCTGGGCAACTAAAGAATTCAACTAGAATATAAAACTGAAAAGCCCCTACAGTCAAGAACAGTTTATTAGACAAACTTAAGGAGAACGAAGAGAATGTGTAATTCTTATGATTCTTATTAACAGATATTTTAAGATTAATATGGTTAATACCACTCACATTCACAGTAACAATTATCCTAGAGTGATGCTGTCCAACAGAACTTTCTATGATGATTGAAACGTTCTTTGTCACTGTCCAAAACAATAGCCATTAGCCACATATAATTCCCAAGCACTCAAAATGTGCCCAAGCAACTGAACAGCTGAATTTTTAATTTAATTTAATTCTTTAAATTTATATAGCTACCTGGCTAGTGGCTACTGTACTGAACAGAGCAGTTCTAGAGAATGCTGTTTTCATAAAAAATTTTAAACTTCTAAGGATCAAGTCCACACACATCACAGATAAAAAAACAAGAACAAAAACCATGGTACCCCAAAATAATTTTGCTCAAGGTAACAAAGATCAATTCACAAGTTTACAAAACTAGACAGTAAAGGAAAGAAAGGTCGAAACTCCACACCAAGTAAATCCTAGAGAAATGAAATGTGTGCTTACATAAGATAATGAAGAAAGGTGGAAAAGTTTAGAGCAGAGCATTCCAAAAGGGTTTTATCATCTTGGCTCCTGCTGCAACTCACTCAGTTACAGGCATTTAAGACCTCATGGTGGCTGGGTATGGTTTGGGCAGGCTGAACTTCATCAGCCTAATTCTTGCAACTCAGTACGCTGCACAAATATTTTCTACTTATGCCATAATGTTCTTCACATTATTCCCTGGATTAGAAAAAAGGATGGCCAAATCTTTGTTTCGGTTAGGTTGTGACAAACTGCTTCAGTGTGCATGGATGGCCCTGGAATGGAGGTGAAGGACAAAAGCATCTGTGTCTTCTAGGCCTTACCAGCACGACAGCATTGCACTTGCAACGGCCTCCTTAGGCCAGTCTGAACAATGGTCAGCCTAAAACTGCAGCCTACCATTTACCTAGATTTTATAGCTTAGGACGTACAGTTTACACAATATCTTATTTACTCCTAATCAGAAGAATTAAGTGTCTCTAAATGCTTTTTTGAGGGCAGAGGAGAAAAACCCCAAACTCAAAAACTCTGAAATTAAGACCAAAGGGAGTGTAATGGAATACACAGATTGGTAGTGACTATTAAACTTTCTCAGCTCACTATCTTCTGTAATAAATGCAAGAACAATTTTATTCCCTTTAAAAGTGGTCTACACTGCATTCTAATCTATTTGGCTCCCCCAGAAAAGTTTAAACTTGCCTGAAGAAAGAATACCATGTCCCCCAAACCGTTTTATCCATTAACATCCTATTATTCCCATTGGGCTTATAGAGAATGCTTTTTTGCTACTTTACACAAGCAATGGGGCACCACTGAATACTACTTTTTGCATGCCAAGGGCATACACATACTTTAAAAACTGGTCCCTAAATCTGTGTGTTTTCAATGATAGTTTTATTCGTCTTCGCGGTCAAAGAGCACCAACAACCATTAATAAAAGTTCTGTGAATTTGCTTACATCACAGAATCTTTAAATTACCAAATATTGGTAATTTAAATTGAATATTTAAAATTTTAGACAAAATTTGTCCGTTTAGACAAATCAATTAATTGAATCCCTTTTCTATTCTTAGAAACAAAACATTAAAAGGTATATGTTAATAATTAATTCAATCTGACTTCATCACTAGATCTGCTAATAAAAGCAGCTGGTTAGAAGAGAATTTAGTTTTCTGAAACAGACTTTAAAATTTTTCCATTAGGCTGATCTATTAATTATAATCGGAGCTCTAGCTAAAATACCTTGAAAATATAGCCCACTGAAAAAACCACTGCAGCGTAGAGCCTAAGAAATTTAAAACGTACACAAAAACTCTTCCACAATTAGAGCCCTTCAGTAATCTGAGATATTATTAAGCTTAAGCATTTGTTATGATATCTTTACAGTGCTCACACATTACACCACACACACATCCAAAAGAAGAAATTTTACTATGCAAGCAGCTTATAAAGTTTCCATATACTTAATGAAATGAACTATCTAAAAATTCAGATGGTTACCTGATTTAAAAACCTATATCTGAAGCCAAATCCTAGAGCTTAGACCACCTGCACAGAAATCCTACTGGAGTACTAGACGTATAACATGGTTCATGTAATTATATATTTTGCAATGCTATGTGCTAAGTGTTTTCCATGAAGGCCAGTGTGTTAAATCCTTTGACTTCTAATTTTCCAAACAGTATTGTCGCTCCACAGGAAATATCAGGATTTCAAAGTCTAGTACTGCAAACAGCTATTAATATCTAAGGACATTTCTGGAATGTAGAATTTCTCTTGCCACCTTTACTAATTCTAGTCAAGAAACCTTTGGGGCAAGATATCTTTCTGGATTCAAAATTTCTGATTTTAGAATGGCAATTTAGTACATATACGTTTAATATATTATTTAACGCTCTCCAGGAGGCAGCAGAATTAGGAATATTAGCACTAAATGGGATAAGTCAAAATAAAAATAGCCTCAAATTAGCTCAGATTCAGGTCAACTTTTTGTTCCCCAATCAGGTTGTCACATCAAGGAAGCTATACATTTTTTTTTAACTTTTCAATTTTGGAATTACATGAATGAGGGATTGTGGCTGTAGCTTTATAGCAAAGCACCAAGAACTAAAGTTTCACTTAACATAATATACACTGTACCTGGGCATAATAAATCAGTCAGTCACTTTGGCTGCCGGAACCTTCAGAATGAAGTGTTAGCATTTTCTATCTGTGCCTATATACACTACACCTCCACAAACAAAAAAAGAGGGGGAAATTATAGACTTTCTGAGTTCTACAATATTAATTATCTTAAAGACTTTTCCCTGAGTTGGCAGAATCATTTATAAATGTGTGAGCTCACTAATATGTTTCTCAAGTCTAAGAGGAAACACCAGTAGAAATATAAAATATAATGCAAAGTTAGGTTTCCATTAAAGAGACTTGAAATGAAAATCTTATCCTTTAATATGGTCTTCCTTAAAACATGAAGCTTGTTATGAAATTTCCATCTTAGAATCTATTCCCCTCTCAACTATGGAGTCAACTACACCCCACCCAGAAAAGTTTTATATCTCTAAGACAACTTGGGAGAAAACATCAGATATGTTGGAAGGAGAATAGATGACTAACAAAAATTAAAGAGATAACTGGCTTGGCACTGAACTGGTGGCAACTGTACTTCTCTTTAATATGCATACAAGCCACTTGGTTAAAATGCAGATTTCTGATTCAGGTTTGGGTGGAGCTGAGAGTCTGCAGTTCTATTCTAGGTTATGCTAATGCTACTGTTCCAAAGACCACACACACTGCATTAACAAAGGGCGATTAAAACCCTCAAAAAAAGAGAAATCATTGTATCAATTTACAGTTAAAGGAACTGTTCTAGTTCAACTTTATTTTACAGCTGTGATTTAAAAAATAAGCAATTCGCTCAAATTCACACAGGCAGGAGAAAGCCAGTACGGGAAACCCTCCAGTCTGCGTTCCAAGTCAGTAGAACTTTCAAGAATTCGTATTATTTAAACTGTTTCCCCCCTTTCTCTTTAGACTTAAAAAAAGAAGTCTAAAATTGTAATTTGAGGTTAACAGTAAATGTGTTGAAAAGGTCTGCTTTAACATACGCTATCCAATTAGACCTCTTTCCTGAAATTTTCTAATGTTACTCCCTCCAAGTCTCTAGCCCACTTAAAGACATCCAAACCTCAACACCAAAACCCAAATTTCAATTGCAAGAAATCTACAAATAATAAAAAATTTTAAATGAACCACACAAATCTAGCAGCACAAGTTCGAACAACAGTTTACTGTGGAACTGCATTTTGCACAGAGGTTTAAATTCAAAGTTAAATCCATACACAGAAAATCAAGTATAGTCAAAAACTATCCCTGAAAATCTTTTGGGAAGGTAGCCGGTTGAGAGATAAGCATGTATCATCTCTCAGTAATACCTCTAAAGACAACCAGTTTTTCTACCAGGTGAGTAGTATACAAAGTCTTTTTGTGAAAAAGAACATAAACTCTTAGAAATTACATTGTATTTGGCAAGATGCTCATAACTAGAAAAACAAGAACTAAGATTCACCTCTTATATCCCATGCTCTGTGGAAGAGGTTTGAGTGGAATGGAGAGCAGAATTTTTTGCTTGAATACTTGAATTTTTTACTTGAATACTTGAATACTCCAAATACTTGAATCTAACAAGTTAAATGGTTGAATGGCGTGATAAACTACTACCCACACCTCATTAAAACACAAACAAAAAACCATCTCTCCAACTTATATTAAAATCTGGAATAGTAAGATTTCCTAAAACTTACCCTGCAGTATGTACTTAGATATAGTAACAAATAAGGATCCAGCCACTAGTAAACAATGCATACAACTGAATCAACTTTAAGGGTAAGTGGGGGAGTTCCCTGGTGGCCTAGTGGTTATGATTTCGGGCTCTCTCACTGCCATGGCCTGGGTTCAAGCCCTGGTGGGGAGCTGAGATCCCTCAAGCCACCCAGTTCGGCCAAAAAAAAGGTGGGGGGCGGGGTGGGGCGTAAGTGGTAAATACAATTTCAAGTTTTGAAAAAGACTGAGCAACAAGAACTCTCCTTTACTTCTATTTTACAAGACCGTCCCTCACCCTCTGCAGATGTGAAAATACTTACATGGACAAGTTAGGAGATGGAACCCCCCTATCATCAGCTAGGTTCCCAAGGTGGCTCAGCGTTGAAGTCGAACTGCTCTCTATACAGCACTTCTCCTAGGCCCTCTGGGTAGTTGTATACTTGGTCAGAAAGTTCGCCCTAAAGAGGAAAATAAAAGTATATAAGTCCAGTGGTAAAAAATGTTAGGTGGCGCTTCAAGAAGGTTAAATTGATGTAAAGATTAAGTGCGGGAAGAAGTTTTAGTTTGAAGTGTTTCATTAAAGCACACTACACAAAATGATGTTTTCAAAGGGTTTATCACAGTACCAAGTACTTTTTTATGTAATAAGCATTTCCAAGCTGCTAGAGTACAGAACTGACAGAATTTGAGGTCATGGTCATCTTACCAAGTTATTCTATCTACCTACTCAGTTTCCAGTCTTCACCGAATTTCATTTTTGCTTTTATTTGTCCTCCAAAACCCAAACTTCTAAGTGGCCTAAAATTTTAAGATCTCCAAGTGCCCTCACTAACCTGGTGTGTGTGCAAGATTTTATATGTATATCTAATAGTCTGAAACTACCCACAAGCCTTCTTCTACTCTCCAAATTCTAAGTTCTTCTTTGCTTAAGTGTAAAATCCTACTACATATCAAAAAGAAAAACATTTTGTGACTTAGCTAATACACTAAGTACACATGTGAAATAACTTCTGAGACCTGCCTTACATATCCGACAAGTAACCTCTTAAGGTTTACCTCCTCCTCATTCCTAATCTAAGTCACTCTACTATCACTAGGAACAACATATGAATGTGAACTTGGCACACTACAAAATGCTAAATAAGTTTTAGAAGTGGTTTTTACCTATTATGATTTGACAGGATAGACTTATCACCTCTAACCTAAACAGCTACATCTATACTTCTATTTGTAATTCAGTGATTGCTACCTTAAAGTAATACAACCTGACAGTATCTGCTAGAAGATGGGTGGTAAGAAGGGAACCAGAAAAATAATGAAATTTAGAAATTAGAAGAATCTGAGATTTCAGAAGCACTCTAGACACATCTTAAGCATATCTCATCTCAACCAGGATAGAGGCACCCTTAGGGGAGGTAAAATGTTCTTTCAATCTACTAGGGGTATCCTGCTCACATGCTCAATGACACTTATGGACAATGAGGCAAAAATCCATACTAGTATGCAACAGTGACTATATCATCACGTTAGATTCCAACTAAGTACTCCAAAACAAAGGTTCCAATTCTTCCCAAACCAAGGTAATTTTAAAAGTAAATTAAAAGCCGACTCACGCTAGCGACAGAGACAGAGTTTATCCTTAACTGTTCTAAGGAATAGGATAATTATCCTGGCTGAGACATTTTCACCCACACCCCCCCAACCCCGACCCGCTATAGATCAATAGCTATTTTGCTGCTTAATGCAACCCAGGAGCAGTACTGTGAAATGTTGAGAACATTACACTTCAGACATTCAAGAATGTTCTTCAGCAGGATCTCTAAAATATTTCCACGTAACGAAAAAGATACTAGCAGGAAATGAAGGCTCTAAACTTTGAAAGGCACCCTTTAATATAAATAAAAGGGGTACAGGGCCATTTACATACAGGATGAACTGAATGTTCACCTGTACAGTCACGATAAACCATAAGAGAAGGTTAAATAAAAATATGAAGGGTTTCCCTGGTGGCTCAGTGGTTGGGAGTCCGCCTGCCAGTGCAGGGGACGTGAGTTCGAGCACCAGTCTGGGAAGATCCCACATGCCACAGAGCAACGAGGCCCGTGCACCACAACTTCTGAGCCTGCACGCCTAGAGCCTGTGCTCCACAAGAGAAGCCTCCGCAATGAGAAGCCCACGCACAGTGACAAAGACCCAGTGCAGCCAAAAATAAATAAATAAATAAATTTATTAAAAAATAAAAATATGGAAAAATAGAAGGTAAAGGGAAAGATAAATTTTTCTCATTTAGAATGTTTCAATCAGTTGGATCATGTACAACACTGCAATCAAATTCAATTGTTTGAAGAGAATGACCCTTGCTACACTATCTTGGCAGACAGCACAGGGAGAACTAGAGTTAACCGCGTCAGCAGCTGGCCAATAAATCACCAAAAACCTCCCATCACTTTTGACAGTAACTACCCAGAAACTTAGTATCCCCCAAATTATCAGTATTTCTCTGAACAACTTACATTGCCTTTACCAATGACTTTTCAAGTTGTTCTGGGTATTCTTTCCAAAAACCCCAAACCCTAGTCCAATCATGAGAAAAATATCAAACCCAAATTGGGGACATTTTACTGGATATCTGGCCAGTACTTCTCTAGACTGTCAAAGACATGAGAAACTGTCACAAATCAGAGATGACTGGGGAAGACATGACAACTAAATGTAGTGTGGTATCTTGGATTGGCCCCTGGACAGAAAGCACATTAAAAACTGGTGAAATCTAAAGAAAGTCTGGAGTTTAGGTGGGAGTAATGTATCAAAGTCAGTTTCTTAATTTTGACAAATGTACTATCAATACCTCTTATAATAAGGTAAACGAGGTGAGAAGTACAAAGTAACTTCATGTTATCTTTGTAAGTGTTCCATAAATCTAAAATTATTCCAAAATAAAGTTGTTTAAAAAAAAATCAGGCAACATATTCATATAATGGACTACTACTTGGCAGTTAAAAGTAACAATTTACTGATGAATGGATGAATATCAAAAACATTCTGAGTTAAAGAAGCCTTTTACAAAATACAATGCATACAGTATATGCCTATGGAAGTTGTAGAATAGACTTCCATAATAACTAACCTATATGGTTAGTAAGAAGTCAGAACAGTGGTTGCCTCTGTGGGTTGTGAGGGATGGAGTTCGAAGGGGCAAAAGAGAATTTTCTGGGTTTGATGGCAATGTTCTCATCTCTTGTTAAAGGTCTGGATTACTTTTTTCTGTCAAACTCGTCAAATGGTAAACTTAAGATTTGTACATTTTGCTGTTATGTGAATTTTACCCTATTAAACTCTATTTAATGATATGTACATACTGAAGTTGGAGGGGTGAAGTGTTCTGGTGTCTCCAACTTATTTTAAAATACATAGAAACATAAGATTGATGAGTGCACAGTGGAATGGCAAATAAAGGAAAATGTTAAGTGTTTACTGAACGTAGGTGAGGGTACAATTCTTTCACTCCCTCTGTTATGTTTGAAAATTTATAAGTTAAACCTGGGTGGCAAGAGGGACGGCACTGATTATTACTTGATTCCGGCGCCTACCATATCACCTATAATCATCAGGAGCCTATCTTTCCTTCTAACTCTTCTGGGCTTATTTGCCTTCATAACCAGCATCTGTACTCTCCTATAGTTGCAAAAGAAATCAAAGGACTGTTAGAGCCTTGCCCTATAATCATTAGCTGTATTTCTGCCAGGCTCGTCCACATCAACCTTTCCTTGATCACACATCAATTCTCTCCCTTAAGTGTCCTTCGGTTCCCATCCAAGCAGGGGGTTCAACGGTGGAAACCCGACGGGACACAAAACATCTTAATGTATCCACGAGGCAACCACAAAAGCCAGTTAAATCTGCTGAAACATGGGGCCGTAAACTGTGTTCCCGACCGTTTCAGGTCGCCGAACCAGCAGCTTAGCCTAAGAAACACACGTTCAGGATATACACTGGGGAAGGGTTAAAACAGCACCATTAACTGCCAAAACAGTGCTTGATAAGCCACCCAAGCCTACCGCTCTCCCTCTCTCTGCCCTGGAATCGTGGCGTGGCCGGGAAAACGAAGCCATGGTGACTAATCCTCGGGCTCCAGAAGGTGGCTGGGGTGAGTGAAGGCGACTCGGCCCAATCAGGAGCGCCGCAGGGGGCGGAGCAGCAGCCCCGAGGCTTCCAGAAGGGGCCAAAGGCCTCTCGCTCGCTACCTGACACCGGGGCTTCCCCGCCGCCTGGCCCCTTGCGGCGTCAACTTTCCTCCAGCAGAGGGGGGCCGCACTCCCCGCACCCTCGAGCACCCGTCCTCCTCCGGCAGCTGTCACAGGAGGCCGGCGCCGGGCCCGCCCCGCTCCATTCATAACCTAAGGCCGCGGCGGTTGCAACCGGTCGCGCTCCCGCCAGGCTCCCGGAGGCGAAGGCGCGGCGCCGCTCAGGGTCGGGCGGCGGGACCAAGGCCCCTCAGGGTTGCAGCCCGTCCCCCTCCCCGGAAACAGCAATGCACCACGGGAGCGGGGTGGGGGCCGCACGCCGCCCGGAGGCGCCGCCGACCCGCGGCGGCGAGACCCCCGCGCGCGCCCCCCCCCCCACACGCCCCCTCGCCCCAACAGCAGCTGCTCGGGCTCGGCTCGGCGGCCACCGGCCGCCCGCCGCCCCGGCCCGCCGCGCCGCCGCCACCGCGGAAGCACCGGCAGCCGCCACACACGCCGCCATCCGCCATGTTCGAGGCGGCCGGCCGCGGGGCGCTGCGGGGACGCCGACCGGGCGGCGGGGCCCAGCCGGAGGCACCCGGCAGCACCCCGAGGCCGGCCCCGCGCCCCGGCCCCGGCCGCGCCCCTCGGGTCGGTACTCACGTGAGATAACGGCCCAAAGAGTCGGGTAAAGCGTCTTCTCTTTTTAGGCGGAATTTTTAAAGAGGGATGTGGTTACCTTGAGCAGAAATACCCAAGGCGGCCTGGGCCATAGGCTGCGGGGACGACGTGGGGGGAAAAGCGCGGCACCGACACCAGCTGTGCAGCAGTGGCGGCGGCGGCCGAAGGAGAGAAATAGAACAGCGCGGGCAGAAGAAGAAAGGCGAGGGCTGGGTGCGGAGAGGATTCAGCCTCGTCACACCGCAGAGCAGAGAGCGAGAAAGGATGAGAAGAGGCAGAGAAGGCGAAGGAACGAAACACTGCAACCGAGCGAAGAGCCAGAGAGTGTGAGAAGGCGGCGCCAGAGACGCCATTATTTATATCAAGGGGGCGGGACATAGTGACGTCACAGCGGCCGGGTCGCCGCGGGAGCCGGGCGGAGCGGGGCTGCGGCCCGGAGAGAAGGGAGGGGGCGGAAGAGAAAGGGGTACAGCGCGGAGGGAGAGAAAGGGTCTGGGGCCGGGCGACCCCGCGATGCAGGTGCCGGTCGTCCGGTAGCTTCCCGCCCTCGGCAGCTTCCCCGCCCGAGGAAGACCGCCGCGCGGACGTGGGCGGGCTGGGGATAAGGGAGGTGGCTCCGGCAGAACGCTGCATCGCCCGCGCCCCCGCCGCCTGGGCGCCTGCGCTCACTCCCGAGGCGGGCCCGGGCGCTTTAGGAACTGGGCCCGGCGGCCGCGGCGCCGAGCGCAGTCCGGGGCCATGGGCTGCGCGACGCGTGCACTGCCTGGAGAGGGTGAAAGGGAGGTCCGTGCCAGCCACCCCCGGAGACTCCCTCCCTCGAGAGCCTCCGCTTTGGAGGGCTCTGTAGGCTGCGCCTGGGTACTGCCCTCCCAGGGTGAAGCTCCAGTCCCCGCGGGATGCAGCGCTCCTTTTTGGAAGCGAGTTTCTAATGGCCAGGACGGCTCGGCCCAGTGTTCGGGTGGTTGCAGAGGCTCGTGACCGCGTGGAAATGTCCCCGTGCTCGCACGTTGCAGTGTGGTGCAGTAGGATTTTTTTTTCTAAAGGAGTGACATTTGTGTCTTCCTTTTTAAAAGAGTTGGTGCAGTCAGACCCAGTCCTTATTAATGAAGGACCAGTGTCGTAGAGGGCATTACCGACGTTACAAGGGCACATTACTTTAACCCCCTACGTCTCGTTGCGCGGTCATTGAATTTTACTACTCCGTAACAAACTTATTTTTACTGGCGAACCTAGGACGACCTGCATGGCTTTTAGTTTATTCTCATCTTTTAAAAATGTCTTCGCTCTACTCATCAGAAACCCTGAGTCCTCCCGTGCTAATGCCTTGCAACTCAGACTCAATGAAATATGTACTGACACACCCCTCCAAAATCTTTGAGATAAAGACCCAGACTTTTTTCCTCTGGTACTTGCTGACCGTCTGTTTACTTTGTGAGCTGCACTGTGGTTGATTACTAAATCATGAGATAAGAAAGTAAGAGAGAGAACATTCCTGAGTAGAACGGTAGCAACGCTGAAATGTACGCTCTGGGATGAAAGTATTAGGTAGAAATCAGGAGCTGTGGACTTTTCCTGATTTCATATCTCCATATTTCACTCTGCTGTCTCTTGATTTTCTCTTTCACTCTATAAAAATTATTTTCGCTTCAGAACATTTATAAGCACAGCACTTTACTAGACCCCGTCCCTGGTGGAGGGAGGAGGGCTAGAAATGAATACCCCACTTGAAATCTTGCTTACAATCTAGCAGGGGAAATAAAACAACTACACAAAATAACTAAATTGTTGACAGATAAATAAAATGTTGCACGGAACCTAGTGGAAGTGGGAAATGATTGCAGCTAAGTAAGAGAAAGGCTGGTGGGGAAAGGTAGAGATAGATTTTGAGAGCAGACATTCCAGACATGGGAAATAAGTGATTTTGAGAGCAGATATTCCAGGCAAGGGAACTATGTGAGAGAAGGCACAGAAATGGGCCAGTTCAGAGAACCGAGTGACCTTTGTGACTCCAGCTTAGGGCATCGTGTTGCAAATGAGATGGAAAAGGTGGGTTAGGGTGAGATCAAGAACGGATCAGAGCTTGGACTTCATTCTGGAACCATTTAATCAGGGACATGATATACTCAAAGATATTTTTAAAAGATTACTCTGGCATCAGTGGAATTGAAAACAGAAAATGTGGAAGAGGGAGACAGTGAAGGATACTCTTATAGCAGTTAAGAAGAGTACCAAGAGTTTCAGAATAGATGGGAGGGAAAAGTCAAAGAAAGAGTAGAGGTAATCTTGAATGTCAAGGGAAAGGAGAACTTGTCAAATGATTTGGAGATACGAAACTAATCAACAGGGAGAATTCTGGAATCATGAACAGAGATAGAAATAGAATGACCTAGTTCAGAGGGAAGACTATGAGCCTTCCTTGAGCATAGTTTGAGCTGTTGATGAGATATCCATGTAAAAATGGTCCAAAAGCCCCTGGAAACAGGGAGATCTGGAACACTTTTGGCTGTGAATTTGGGAGCCTCTCCTACAGACATGATAATTAAGGAAATGTTAAGGTCTACAGGAAAAGGGATATAAGCACAGGACTTAGAGAAATGCCAGAGAGAAGATAGGCCAGTAAAGAGGACCAGCCAGAGGAGTAGGAGGAGAATCACAGTAGTACCATGTCAAGCCATTCAAGGAAGGTGTTTCAAGATGGAATGAATGATCAGCATGTCATATCCCTGAAATGGCTGAAAGGGGGTTCTGATTTAGGAAAATGGCAAGTCATCGGTAAACTCCAAACTCAGGTTAAGAAGTCTGGATTTTTAACACAAAAGCGTTTCAATCATGGGAGTGATTTGAATTTTAGAAAAGGGGAGAGTGTAGGGGTGGGAAGAAAAAGGACTATACATGTGTGGCAGGGAGAACACTTGGTAAGCTATTATAAGGATCCAGTAAGGAGAATGATAAGGGCCTGAAAACAAGTTATGTGTGACCTTTAACTGAATTTCAGTGGAGTGGGAGGCACAGACATGTGGCAGAGGTTCCAGTGGGGAGCAGCTGAAGTGAAGTCAGTGAATGTCCACTCTTTCAACTGGATTAGACCCTAATCCAACATCATTTATACAGTGAAGCAACCCAACAATTTATCATTCAAACTATGTGCCCTCACAATTAGTATTTGTGTATTCAAATCTAAATAATGCTAGCTTTTAATGAATACAATACAGCCTTAAAAACTGTATTTCAATGAACTAGACAACATAGTATGTAACTTTAACAGAATGAAAGCTGCCTAATGAGAACAGCATATTTAATTGCGTTTCGGGTGCGAGGTTTGGGTTTTTTTTGCCAAGTCAGGTTATACATACACAAAAACACAGGTAGTGCCAGAGGAAGTATTATCATTAAATAGAGAGCCTTAAGATAAAATGATATAATACCATTCACACTTAGATCATACTGGTCTGTTGATTCAAAGTCGTTTGCCTTTGTGCCAGTAGATATAAAAGACTGAATGAATTAGATTGTTGATAAAGACAAGTCACTCAAAAAACAATGGGTAAACCTAAAATTACTAGCCTGTAATAGAAATATCTTGTAGTCACATATATAAATGTGACAAAATAAAGAGCCCAGTGGTAACTGAGAGTGAAAATCCTAATTTAATGGGAATGTTTAAAGAGAGCTTAATAAGAATTTCTATTGCTAAGGTACATTCTTAGAGTATGCCTTATTATGTAGAAAAGCAAAATATATAGATTTCAAATAGTTAAAACATTCACACTTTAATATGTTATGATATTTCAGTTGTCCACCACATCTTTTTGTGCACTGATAATATTTGAAAAAGCTAACTTGCTTATCAAGAATCTGGTGCTATGTCCTTTACGGACAGGTAAAAATGAGTAATTACTCACTTGCTCTGTAAATTACTTTGCTGAGCACAGAGTTCAGATTATACACCATTCTCTCTTTGAACAGAATGGATATAAGGTGCTATCCTTTATTTGCTAAGAATTTGTTGTTATAATCTTTTAGAGTCGTAATTCCTTTACCTAGGTTGATTTTCACCTCAGATGAGGAATCACTTAATTTGGAAGGAGACTTCTTATTGTCATATTTAATTTTTTTTTTCTCAAAAAATGTAGGGATCAGGTCAGCAGGGGTTATGTGGCATTCCAGTCCAGGTGCCCTGCATCCCAGCACTGATTTGAAATCACTCATGTCCATCACCCATATCTTTGTCCACAGGACAATTTGAACTATAGAATGGTATGCCTGGCAAGCAAAGGGTGAGAGAGCCCAGATACAAACCCAGTTTGAGGGAAAAGAATTTTTTTCTTTTTTTTTTTTTAAATATTATTTATCTTGATTATTGGGCCTTTAACACTTTTTAATTAATTATTTATTTATTTTTGGGTGTGTTGGGTCTTCGTTTCTGTACAAGGACTTTCTCTAGTTGCAGCAAGTGGGGGCCACTCTTCATCGCGGTGCACGGGCCTCTCACTGTCGCGGCCCCTTGTTGCGGAGCACAGGCTCCAGACGCGCAGGCTCAGTAGCTGTGGCTCACGGGCTCATTTGCTCCGCGGCATGTGGGATCTTCCCAGACCAGGGCTCGAACCCGTGTCCCCTGCATTGGCAGGCAGATTCTCAACCACTGCGCCACCAGGGGAGCCCCAAAGAATTTTTTTCTATTTTCATTGCAGTGGTTGTGTATGTCATTAGATATGGGTCAGCATATCTCCCATGTGATTTGGATGGTTTCTAAGATAAGCACGTCATAAGCAATACACTGACATCTTTTATTACTTCAAGAAATAACAAATTACTCACTGTTAATTTAAGAGGACTGTTTTGGAAACCTGTCTAAAAGGGCAAAGCAATAATCCAGCTTTACAAATTAAATGTAACATACAAGTATTCCCTCGTGCTCCAGTGATTAGGACTCCAAGCTTCCACTGCAGGGCACACGGGTTCGATCCCTGGTCAGGGAACTAAGATCCCACATGCCACACAGCTTGGCCAATAAATAAATAAATAAATAAATAATTTAAAAATAACTGTAACATACATGACTAGAATAATCAATGGACGTGACCCATGAGTTTACTCCCTCATATCTTTCTCTAATCCTTGGAAGTTAGGAAATCCTTGGAAAATTAATCTCATTTTCACTTTGCTGTCAGGCATTATCTGATAAGTGTTTTGTTTGTTGGGTAATACATAGCAAGATAGGCTTGTATCTCTCTGTCTCAAAACAACTTCCTGGCAAACATCCTAAACTTTTTGGTTCAGGGCATATAGAAGATAGGAGCTCTGAAATCTATTCTTGTCCAGTTTGAATTATGATTTACTCTATTTTTAAAAATAAATAACCTAGCCTAGGTTATGTCACCTGAGCACCTAAATGATTATTAATAAGTAACTCCGGGCTACATTTTATTTAATGAGAATTTTTGTTACTTTGTCATTTAACTTGAAGTTTTGCAAGTTCTCAGATAAACATTTATATCAATCTAAATTTGCTTTACCTAATACTAACTAAAAGGAGAAAAGGCCATGCAGTAAAGACAATAAAAGATTAGTTCCTTCTTTACTTAAATAGGGAGAAGAAACGTAAATGACTTGATTTCACAAAAATAATATTTTTGTGTCATTCAACCATCTGTAACAACAGTAGTTTGAGAATCTTCATTTCATCTAGGTCCTACTTGTCTAAATCACTTAATTCTAAGCCACCTCCATTGCTTTTATTTATTTATTTATTTATTTATTTATTTATTTATTTATTTAATTTTTTTGGCCGCACAGCATGCAGGATACTAGTTCCCTGACCAGGGATCGAACCCGTGACCCCTGCAGTGGAAGCTCAGAGTCCTAACCAGTAGACGGCCAGGGAATTCCCCTCCATTGCTTTTAGAAAATGTATTCCTCATTCCTTTGGGAGAACATCTCCCCTGCCATACCCTGAGTTCTGCTGGGAACTGCTACCTTCTCAACCTTCTGCCTTGCTGGGACAAAGTAACCAGTTTAAGGGTTGACAACTTCTCACCCTCTCTTGGGGGCAGAGGCAGCTCAATAACGATTGGCACATTTTTGATTCAGACCTTGGTTGGAGGGAGGAGGAATGGACGAGGGAATCATTTTTTCTATGACTCAAGTCATGACAGTATGAGCCAGGAGCTGCTGCCATAAGGGTCCCAGTAGAAAGCTATGTGAGAAAATGAAGCCACTGCTCATCATGAAGAAGGGATAGTCAGCATTCTAGTTGTCCCATTTTTCTTGCTCTTCAGTTATGCCAACAGAAAAATTCGTCTTTCTTACTTAAGTTTTTAGTTCCAACTAGCTTTCTGTTACTTGCTACTAAGAATCAAGGCTTACACAGGAGAGTGAAAGGAAAAGACCTTCATTTAGGTTAAAAAAATCAATTGCATGGGAATTCCCGGGCGGTCTAGCGGTTTAGTGCTTTCACTGCCGTGGCCCTGGTTCAATCCCTGGTCGGCGAACTAAGATCTCACAAACCGTCTGACCAGCCAAAAAAAAAAAAAAAAATCAATAGCACAAGTACAAGACAGGAGAGACCTATTGTTCATTAATTATCTAAATAGTGCCTAGAGAAGGTAGTTGGCCACAAGCTTGCCATGAACTGATAAGGCATGTGTGGAATTGCTAAAAAACAAAAGCAAAACAAAAAAAAACTTGAATGCAATAATTTTGAACATTCAATAAATTAATGCATTAACAGAAGTACAGGTTAGAAGGGAAGTAGTGGTTTGGTTTACGGTTTTGGTCAGAAACCAACGAACAGAAAAAGTAACATTTTGGGGGGAAATTTTTATTGTTGTAAAGTTCAAGGTAGCACATTGTACAGGAGAATGAAAACGAGATAGTTTGGAGGAGGATAGCCATAAAGGTGAGGAGGTCTAGAAACAACATATTATTAGGAGTGATAAAAATATTAGAGATAAATTGGGGAGAAAAAAACACAGGGAAAATGAAAAAAAAGTAAAAGCAAAAGCTACAATTTTTTATACACCAAGTGCCAGGCACTAATGCTAAAGCCTCTTATATTATTATTTAATTCTTCAGTAAGCTTGTCAGGTAGGTCTTACTATGCCCATTTTACAAATGAAAACACAGAAGTACAGTGAGGTTATGTAACTTGCTCAAGGTCACCCAGCTAAAAAAGAAAAGGTCCAGATTCATGTCCAAAGATGTCTAATGCCCAAGACCCAGCTTCAAGCCCCTCAACTATATTGCCTCTTTGGACTCATCTATAGACTATGTCAAGCTCTACAAGTGGACAAGAGAAACTATAGTGTCAGTCCAGACAGCGGAGCTAGGACCAGTGGGTTTCCTTGGCTAGATGCACTATCTCATTCCTCCCCTTGAGTTTCCACAAGGTTTGGTTTGTGCCTTTCTATAGCCCCTTTAATTTCTTGTCTTATTGTAATTATTGTCTGAACTTTGTGAAAAGTTCACAAAGCTTCTTTATGGCAAGGATTTTATTCTTATTTTTTTAATCTGATGGAACACTCAGCACAGTGCCTTGCACATAGACCTCTGATTACTTCCTAACAGCGTAGTAACTGGCAGTGCCCTAGGATGTCTTGTGGAGCAGAAGGCTATCAATATCTTGTCACCGGACTCACTCAGAGATACAGAGGGGATTTCTGCCCTGGGAGGATGTTGGAGAAGAGGGACCTCTTAGACACTTTCCTTACTTAATCACAAAGTAAAGGTGAAACATATTCATTACTACTTATTAAATATTATTTTTTAAAAACCAGCAAAATTTAGCATTATTTTAACTTTAAATGTGATGATTGCATATTAACATATGAAGTTCTATTTCTTTATAATGCATTATTTACTCATACTAAAATTAGGATGCATTTTATCTGTGATTAGCCATTATTGATTCCTCCTCCTCCCCAAGGAAATCAATAGCCTACAGTAGGAAAAAAAAAAAAAAAGAAAATGCCTCTAATTTGAGAGAACTGAATAGTGCTTGTTTGTTTGTTTGTTTTAATTTTAAATGGTAGTCGTAAAAATGGAGATAAACTATCCAAGAAAAACTGGGGTGTTTTATGTTTACTTGTGTGCCTAATTACCAAGAAAAGAGTGTTTGCTTTTCAAAGAAAGTGAAGAAATAGAAAATGAGGGACACTATAATAGTATAACATTAAGAATGCTTTAAAAGAAAAAAGTCTCAGTCATTGTTCTTTGTGCACAAAAACAATGGTGCTTAACAACATACTTGATTCCTAAGTCAAATTTCCAGCTGCCAGCAGCAGCCCTTGAGTGGGAGATGATTTAACACAGAGGGTCTGTGTTGTGGCATGCCTCTTACTTCCCAGGCACCGTACCCACTGGCAGCAGAGTTACATGACTATCAAGCACTGGGATCCAACATTTCGTTGCTAATACCACAGTAAAATGATGAACCAAACCTTTTAGTTGTTAGAGAACAATGGTCAGAAAATCAAAATCAATATTCTTCCAAATATGATGAGCTGGCATTACTCAGGGCCTCCCGTCACTTCTTGTTCTGCCTTCTGGTTGCTTAGATCTGGGGGAATTAGATTAGACTGGGCCAAAGCCTGAGTGATCAGACAGCCCCAAAGAGTAATTCAGACTTACAGGAAAGAAATGAGACTACCCATTCTACAGTGATAGCCCTAGTCATGAGGAGAGAAGCCCTTAGAGAAGCTCCATAATGTTCTGTCATTTTTGACACTTTGGGAAACTGCCAAACCAGCTTACTTGAAGTTCAGCCATACTCATAATCCTACGCATCCAGAATACTGAATGTATGGGTGAGGAAAGCAAGAAGGTACTAGAATGTGTGTCAACTATGGGGGCCTACAAAGCTCACAGAATTAGTAAAATCAACAATGAAAAATAAAACTAGAATTTCAGCTTTATCGTACTAGAGTAATAACACTGAAAATGGGAGAATAGCCTTTGTGTTTTTCCTAAGTACATTCTAAATTGTAATCTTAAATTTCTGAATTATTTCATGCAAGTTTTTAGTTGATCAGTGTGCTCATAAAATATTTTTAGAAAACAGATGAAACTTAGGAGTGCTAATTTAGTAAAATGGGTATCAAGATCTTGTAGACTGTGTTAAACTATTAGGATTTCTAAAGAAATATTTGAAATCAAATGATAAAATCCTGTGAATCGCTCAATGTTTCACATTTTGATAAGATTGGAGACTTTTCAAATTAGGAAATATTTTCTTCACGCCTGCCATATTTCCACTCAACTTTAAAATCAGTACCTAAGAACGCCACAGTCCAAATTATAATCGTTGGATAAACTTTTAACTTGGCCATCTTGTCTCCTGATAAACTCCTGTTTATCCTTTAAGAATCAGTGCAAGCGGGACTTCCCTGCTGGTCCAGTGGTTAAGAATCTGACTTCCAATGCAGGGGACTCGGGTTCCATCCCTGGTCAGGGAACTAAGATCCCACGTGCCACAGGGCTACTGAGCCCACGCGCCACAACTACAGAGCCCACCCGCTCTGGAGCCCACACACCAAAAGGAAAGATCCCACGTGCGGCAACTAAGACTGACACAGCCAAAAAAAAAAAAAAAAAGAATCAGTGCAAGCATAATTTCCTCTCTTGAAATTTCTATGACTTTTCCCTCTAGGTAAAATTGCCTTCTTTGTGCCCCACCTGTGCCTGTGCCCACCTCAGTGGATTCAATATTTATTAAATTGCCAGTTTAAGTGAACTAGCTACAAAAGTAATGAGTATGAGTGTCTAAGAATATAACCGTTAGATATTAAGGCAGGCAGTCGCTAAAATGGCCTCCAATAATCCTGCCCCCTAGTAGTCACACCCTTATGTAACCCTTTCCCCTTGACTTGTTTCTAATGAATAGAATTTGGCAAAAGTGATGAGACGTTACCTCTGAGATTCGGTTGTATGAGAGCGGGGCCCTCTCTCATTCACTCACTTTCAGAGAGAAGACAGCTGCCATGTTCTAAGTGCCCGTATGGAGAAGCTTACGTGGTAAGATACCAATGTCTCCAGCCAACAGCCAGGGACCGGAGGCTGCTTCCAAGCTCACTCAAAGCTTGGAAGCAGATCCCCCAACCACATCCGACCCCGAGCCTGGCAAGCCTTGATATGACTGCCGTCTGAGACCCAGAGAAGGTCAATAAATTGTCAAGTTCCTATAGCTAACAAATAGCAAAGCCAAAATTCCTGTCTCTTTTCTGCCTCTTGATTCAATTCTCTGCTGTCTCCTCCTATGGCTTTTCTCCTCTTCTCACTGTTTCCTCTCCCTTGGATAATTCATCCATTCCTACAGTTATTTGACAAGATGATGCCTATGACTCCAAAACGGATATCACTAGTTTTGATCTGTCGTTAAAGTACAGCTCCGAATGGCCAACTGCCTCTAGGACATCTCTTCTAGGATGTCCTGTGTTATCCCAAATTCAAGATTTCTTTATCTATACAACATGATCCTTAGTTGTTCCACATGGTTAGATGCAAAGTCTCACTTAGCTGTAAGACTCAAATGAATCTCGGTCCCAAACTAAATTCATCACTGTCCACTCCTTCCCCCTAAACTGATCCTCCTCTTTCAGGTCTCCCCTGCCCATGCTTGATATAACTCTCAGCCAGGTTCAAATTTTTGAAAAATTTTAATCCCTTCTTTTCTTTATCTCTCCCACATAAAAACCAAGTTCCGTTTGTTTTTATTTTGAAATTATCATTTTTTCCCCTCCCTAGTCCAATCCTATACCACATCATGTTTGGATAGTTGCAAAATCTGTGGCAAGCCCAATTTTTCCTGCCCCAATCCACTTAGCATGGATATTTCTCATACTAATCTTCCTGAAATGCTGTTTTCATGTCCTTCCACTGGTAAAAACCCATAATGAAGCTTTGCTTCTTACAAATCATATCTTTTTTTTTTTTAACATCTGTATTGGAGTATAATTGCTTTACAATGGTGTGTTAGTTTCTGCTTTATAACAAAGTGAATCAGCTATATATATACATATATCCCCATATCTCCTCCCTCTTGTGTTTCCCTCCCACCCTCCCTACCCCACCCCTCTAGGTGGTCAAAAGTAGACTGCCTATTTTCTCTTCATTTGTTTGGTCTGGTGGGTTTTTACCTTCCTCCTTCATCTGCTGTGTGCTTCTCTGTCTTCTCATTTTCCTTAACTTACTATGTTTGGGGTCTCCTTTTCGCAGGCTGCAGGTTCGTAGCTCCCGTTGTTTTTGGTGTCTGCCCCCAGTGGGTAAGGTTGGTTCAGTGGGTTGTGTAGGCTTCCTGGTGGAGGGGACCGGTGCCTGTGTTCTGGTGGTTGAGACTGGATCTTGTCTTTCTGGTGTGCAGGACTGCATCCGGTGGTGTGTTTTGGGTTGTCTGTGACCTTATTACGATTTTAGGCAGCCTCTCTGCTAATGCGTGGGGTTGTGTTCCTGTCTTGCTAGTTGTTTGGCATAGGGTGTCCAGCACTGTAGCTTGCTGGTCGTTGAGTGGAGCTGGGTCTTAGCGCTGAGATGGAGATCTCTGGGAGAGCTTTCGCCATTTGATATTACGTGGAGCCGGGATGTCTCTGGTGGACCAATGTGCTGAACTCGGCTCTCCCACCTCAGAGACACAGGCCTGACACCCGGCCGGAACACTAAGACCCTGTCAGCCACACGGCTGCTAGTGTTGGAGGGTCTCCTGCAGAGGCGGGGGGTGGCTGTGGCTCACCGTGGGGACAAGGACACTGGCAGCAGAAGTTCTGGGAAGTACTCCTTGGCGTGAAGCCTCCCAGAGTCCACCCACAAGTCATGTCTTGACTCCTCTGCTGGCTTATAAGGCTCTTCAGACCCCAGCCCCACCCTTGGGAGCCAGCCTTCTAAACCCCCATACAAACCTTCAGCTTCGGTTTGTCTGGTTTGCTCGTGGGCCTTGGGGTTATCCATGATCGAGTTATCCATGATCGTGTCTGCCTCAGGGACTTTGTACTGTTGTTTTATTGTCTACCCAGATTCTACTGTCCAAAGTCCCAGCTGAAGTCCAATATCCTGTTTGGATCCCAGGAGGCCTGTCTCACTGTTACTAAACTTGACATCACAGGTCTTTCTGGGCCTTTAAGGCCACTATGACTCACTGAACTACCCTATTCCCATCCCATATAAGTGCCAAAATGTGAATGCCTCTGGTCATCCATCTTATCCTGTACACTGGTCCCCAAACTGCCCTGTGCCTTCCCACACGCATTCCCCAGCTGCTCCTTTCCTTCTCACATTTTTCTGTTTTCTCTGGAACCCCCATTTCATGGTGAACAAATCCTTCCACATCCCCAGTCTGTCTCCTATTCCTTGCCTTAACTGAAACCTGGCTATCGTCTTGAATTGAGGGGTGTTTACTCTAACAAGCCTCACATACTTCAGGGTTGGAAGGCAGGATTGGCCATTTCCCAGCTCCACAATATTACTGCCAGACCATTACTCTGAAAATAAATAGGAGATTAAGTCAGCTGGCCTGCCCACGCCCTATCCATGCCTGTATCATCTGACACCTTGCTGCCACTCCCACGACGATTAAAAAAAAAGGCACTTAGGTCATTGTCCTCCTTTCCTAAATTAAAGTTCCTGTATTATAGCTTTAAAACAACTTTCATTATTCTTTCTCCTTAAAAAGATACTATAGTAATAAAATTCCCCTATAATCTCAGCTATCCCCACCCCACTCCAGTGATGGCCACCATCCCTAACTGGACATGTATCCTTCTGAAGTTGCAGTCTTGAATCTCCTTGTGAAGTCAGTGTTTTTGGAGATAAGGTTTGGGTCACCTTAGCTGTTTTTACTGCTCAAATCCAGGGGCCCTCACCTGCCCTAAACTATTCAGTATTGGAGTCTTCAATCCCAATATTCCTCCCTCTGATCGCAACCTCCTTTACCTTCCAGCAGCCTCATGCCATCCCCATACCTGCTCTTCAGGTATAATTGCCCAATTTTTTTTTTTTAAATCAAGCTGAAATTCACAAAATGTATAATTAACCATTTTAAAGTATAAATTCTGTGACATTTAGTGCATTCAAAATGCTGTGTAAATACCACCCAATCTGCAGATTCAAACGTGATCGCTATCAAAATCTCAATGGCTTTTTTTGCAGAAATAGAAAAACCCATCCTAAAATTCAAATGGAATCTCAAGAGAATAGCCAAAACAACCTTGAAAAAGAACAAAATCGGAAGACTCACACCTCTTAATTTCAAAACTTACTACAAAGGTGTAGTAATCAAAACAATATGGTACTGTCATAGAACAGACGTATAGACCAATGGAAGCTAATAGAGAGCCCAGAAATAAACCCTGAATATACGGTCAAATGCTTTTTAACAAAGGTGCTAAGACCATTCAATGAGGAAAAGACAGTCTTTTTAACAAACGGTGCTGGGAAAACTGTATATCCACATGCAAAAGAATGAAGTTGGACCTTACTTTACGTCATATACAAAAATCAGCTCAAGCTCTCTCTGCCAGCCGTTCAAGATGCCGAAGGGAAAGAAGGCCCAGGGCAGGAAGGTGGCCCAGGCCCCTGCTGCCGTGAAGAAGCAGGAGGCCAAGAAGGTGATCAATCCCCTGTTTGAAAAAAGGCCCAAGAATTTTGGCATTGGACAGGACATCCAGCCCAAAAGGGACCTCACCCACTTCGTTAAACGGCCCCGCTATATCCGGCTGCAGTGGCAAATCCTCTATAAGCAGCTGAAAGTGCCTCCTGCGATTAACCAATTCACCCAGGCCTTGGATCGCCAAACAGCTACTCACCCGCTTAAGCTGGCCCAGAAGTACAGACCAGAGATGAAGCAAGAGAAGAAGTAGAGGTTGCTGGCCTGAGCTGAGAAGAAAGCTGAGGGCAAAGGGGATGTCCCCACCAAGAGGCCACCTGTCCTTCAAGCAGGGGTTAATACTGTCCCCACCTTGGTGGAGAGCAAGAAGGCTCAGCTGGTGGTGATTGTACATGACATGGATCCCATTGAGCTGGTGGTCTTCCTGCCTGCCCTGTGCTGTAAGATGGGGGATCCCTACTGCATCACCAAGGGGATGGCCAGGCTGGGACATGTGGTCCACAGGAAGACCTGCACCACCATTGCCTTCACACAAGTCAACTCAGAAGACAAAGGGGCTCTGGCTAAGCTAGTGGAAGCCATCAGGACTGATTACGATGATGATATGACAACATCTGCCGTCACTGGGGAAGCAACATCCTTGGTCCAAAATCAGGGGCTTGCATTGCCAACCTGGAAAAGGCAAAGGCCAAAGAGCTGCCTACCAAACTGGCCAGCTGAGTGTACACTATTGAGTTTTCTGTACACAAAAGTAATAAAAATTCTTTGGCCAAAAATAAACCCAAACAAACAAAGAAAAATTAGCTCAAATGGGAATTCCCCAGAGGTCCAGTGGTTAGGACTCAGCGCTTTCACTGCGGGGTCCTGGGTTCAATCCCTGGTCAGGGAACTCAGATCCTGCAAGCCACGTGGCGCAGCCAAATAAAACAAAATAAAATAAAATAAAATAGTATATATGAGCTATGTATTATATGCACACACACAGAGACTGTAAACTTCATGAGATTTGGGACTGTACCTCGCCCCAAACATTTTTTCCCACAGGTCTGGTACACCACAGTCTTGTCCCACAGGAAGTTTTCAATATATATTTTTAATTAAATGAATGAAGGAGAGAGAAAGAATACTCTGTTTAATTCTTCCATTATCACCAGCATTATTTTTCTAAAATTCAGAGGCAATCAGGCCATTTTTGGCTCAGAATTCTTGCATGACTTCCCTCCCAGTGCCTCCGGAGTCGAGTGTGGACTCGTTACCTGGCAGGCAACCTCCCTCCCTCTGCTCTCTGCCATCCTCTCCACCCCATCCTCATCACGGTACAATGGAGGGAATGGCTTTGGCCTTTGTGCACTTGGTAAAATAGGGGCAATCGACACCACCTCAAGGATTGCTGAAACGATTAAATGCGATGACATCTTAAAGTGTCCGGCATATACTTGAGACCAGTCAATTCATGCTGGTTTCTTTTTCTCCCTCCTGCACCCTGCTCTTCAGCCACATTGTAGTTTTTGCTGTCTCAGAGCACACACATAGTTTCATTCCTCCAAGTTTTTGCTTATCCTTTTCCCACTGCTTCACATATGTCCTCCTGGTCACTCTATAAAAATTTAGTGAACACTTCAAGACATATCTCAAAGTGCATTTACTCATTGAAAGTTTTCTGACTCCCCCAGGAGATTTAAAATTGTCTGGGGGCTTCCCTGGTGGCACAGTGGTTAAGAGTCTGCCTGCCAATGCAGGGGATATCTGTTCGAGCCCTGGTCCGGGAGGATCTCACATGCCGCGGAGCAACTAAGCCTGTGCGCCACAACTACTGAGCCTGTGTGCCACAACTACTGAAGCCTGCGTGTCTAGAGCCCATGCTCTGCAACAAGAGAAGCCACGGCAATGAGAAGCCTGCGCACCTCAATGAAGAGTGGCCCCTGCTCGCTGCAACTAGAGAAAGCCCGCGCACAGCAACGAAGACCCAACGCAGCCAATAAATAAATAAATAAAATTTATGTATTTAAAAAAAAGCTGTCTGGGAGGAAGAAAAGCTTACCTCTACCCTTCTAGGTTCTCTGGCTGGTCTAAGAATGAAATTGATGTAAGACTGATGAACAGGAGAGAATCAAATTTTAATCTGTGCATACGGAAACCCTACATACATGAGAGGTTCAGAGACAGAAAGATAAAATGAGGCATATATGCCATCCTGAGCTAAGGAATGGGATCGGGGCCTGGAACTTCCAAGGACAGGAAGGCAATTTCAGAATGATAAGAAGAGCAGATGGCTGGGAATTAGATGTTTACTCTGCCATGTAGATGGCGCTGCTTAGATAAAATTTATTTCTGGTAATAACTCTTTTTCTGGGAAAAATCCCCAATTTTAATTCTTCCAGGTAGTTAAGGGAGGGGCAGTAGTTTCTCTTGAGCCTACAGGGTCTCCATTGCCTTTAGCACAAAAGAATCCACATGCCAAATTAGCACACCTTAGGGAGGCCTGTTCTTAACCCTTACAATCCTTTTTAAAGCTTTCATGTAATTTTGCAAGTTTCTTAAAAGTTTTCTTTTTTTAAAATATTTATTCATAGGGCTTCCCTGGTGGCGCCGTGGTTGAGAGTCTGCCTGCCAATGCAGGGGACACGGGTTCGAGCCCTGGTCTGGGAAGATCCCACATGCCGCGGAGCGGCTAGGCCCGTGAGCCACGACTGCTGAGCCTGCGCGTCTGGAGCCCGTGCTCCGCAACAAGAGAGGCCGCGACAGTGAGAGGCCCGCGCACCGCGATGAAGAGTGGATCCCGCTTGCGGCAACTAGAGAAAGCCCTCGCACAGAAACGAAGACCCAACACAGCCATAGATAAATAAATAAATAAACTAGGGAAAAAAAATTTTATTCATTTATTTATTTGTTTATTTATTTTTGGCTGCATTGGGTCTGCGTTGCTGAGCGCAGGCTTTCTCTAGTTGCAGCGAGCGGGGGCTACTCTTCGTCGCGGTGCGCAGGCTTCTCGTTGCAGTGGCTTCTCTTGTTGCCGAGCACGGGCTCTAGGCACACGGGCTTCAGTAGTTGTGGAGCATGGTCTCAGTAGTTGTGGCTCGTGGGCTCTAGAGCGCAGGCTCAGTAGCTGTGGCACACGGGTTTAGTTGCTCCAAGGCATGTGGGATCTTCCCGGACCAGGGCTCGAAGCCGTGTCCCCTGCATTGGCAGGCGGATTCTTAACCACTGTGCCACCAGGGAAGCCCCAGTTTCTTAAAAGTTTTCTAAGAAACTTTCATAGAATTGTCTTGTATTATAATTATTTGTGGGCATATCTTATGGGCATATATGTCTTATCTTCAGAGCCCAACACAATATTTATTAAATTGAATTTTTTTTTTTTTTTTTTTTTTTGGCCATGCTTCAAGGCTTGTGGGATCTTAGTTCCCTGACCAGGGATTGAACCCTGGGCCCTCAGCAGTGAAAGCATGGAGCCCTAACCACTGGACTGCCAGGGAGTTCCATTGAATTGAATTTTTTTGACCAGGAAATTTGGGGCTTAGATTTCATAAATGAAATACATCATAAAGTCTTTCCAAGTACAGTCTCCCTATAAATAGCTTCTCTCTTTATGTGATAACATCCAGCCTGGCAATTTAGCACCCTTGCCACCCACAGCTCTCTGGAAGATATAGCTACACAAGACAGTGTAAGATAATGTGACTTCTAGGGATGGGCGGTGGAGGTGATGGGGGCGGGGAAACGCACAGCTGATTGGACCAGGGGTGAGCACACACCTGACCCAGCAAGAACCAATCATTTGCTCAGAAACGACTTGTGTGGCCCAGGTTTCCTCAGAAGAGCCAGGTTAGTTCCTTCCTCTCTGAAGGACTTCAGTGTGTGTTGTCAATTGAGGGTGGGTCCTGGAGCTTACCGGCCATGGTGTTAAGTCCAGGAGGACCAGGCAGGCTGTGCCTCTCGCAGGGTGAAGGAGCAGAGAAAGGAAGGCAAAATGGAGGAAAGGCGGAAGTTGGCACAGAAGCAGAGACAGAGAGACACGGGGAAGAGTCACCCTGCTCCTGAGGGCTCCCCAGTTCTCTGGCCAATCTGAATGGAGCCCAGCAACACTTCGTTTTCTGTCCTTGGATCCTGTGAGACCTCTGTATACTCTCAGTAAGTACCCCGTTTTACCTCAGTCGGACTGATGTTTCTTACAGTCACGCACATCCTGGCTACAAAAAGGAAACTGTTTTGCTGAATCAACTCCAGCATGTAATGTGTCCAGTCACCTGAATTTATATCTCATCTTTGTCCCTCCTTTACTAGCTAATGATGACTTTCGGCAAAATTTTTGCTCGCTCCATGTCTCGTTTCTTTAATAGGTAAAACGCAATAATTTCATATCATGTTTTACCACTTACCAATTACTTTCCATACATTATCTCACATGAATTTTTTTAAAAGTACTTAGAATATGGCAAAGAATTTTTATTCATATTTTACAGACTTCCCAAGATCTCTATATACTCAGGTCACTGTCAGCCTACCTCAGAGAATATAAATTTTTTTTCTTAAGTGTATCCCTTCATTTTGGAAGGCCTTTTTTAAAAAAAATTTTATTTATTTATTTATTTATTTATGGCCGTGTTGGGTCTTCGTTTCTGTGCAAGGGCTTTCTCTAGTTGCAGCAAGTGGGGGCCACTCTTCATCGCGGTGCACGGGCCTCTCACCATCGCGGCCTCTCTTGTTGCGGAGCACAGGCTCCAGACGCGCAGGCTCAGTAGTTGTGGCTCACGGGCCTAGTTGCTCCGCGGCATGTGGGATCTTCCCAGACCAGGGCTCGAACCCATGTGCCCTGCATTAACAGGCAGATTCTCAACCACTGCGCCACCAGGGAAGCCCAGTATTTTTTAAAAAGGATAATAAATTGTAGCTTGAATGAATGAATGAATGAATACACTCTAAATGAATGAATGAATACACTCCAAGATCTCTTCCATGAGAATTTTTGTTGAAAAACTTTAAAGTCGTTAGAGGTAACAGTGACTTCATATTCTATTTATATAAGTCCTGTTTCAAAATATATTGATACTGAGTTCAATAGTAGGACCACTAGATTGAAGACCTCCGGTTATGATAAAGTGCTATATTTCTAAAAATATGCATGATATTCCTACCTGTGGCATGTGCTTCATGAAGGATTCCAGTTACCATCTGGAAGTTTAACTTCAAGGCTACAGGCTCAAGACCTTACCTAGACCTGTGAGCAATACCTGGTACTTTCCCACTTTAAAAATATGCTATCTTGGGTCACAAAGAACTTTCAGTACTAGCATGATGCCGCACAGTCCTGTTCCCCAGAACTTCCTCATGGTGTCCCCAAGGCCACTGACACAACCTGACCAAGTCCACCACAGGCAACTTTCTTCCTCTCCTTCCTACCGGCCAGAGCTGCCTGACAGGCTGATTCTGCTCAGAGCTCGCAGCCCACACATGGCTTAGGGGGAGGCTGATCGTGCTGCTCCCCAGAGCTGCCCTGCACTGTTCCACGCAGAGTCCTGCTGAGTCACCACCTTCTCCTCCCAGCTGCCGCCATCAGACCACATGGCTTCTTTCTCATTTCAGCCCGAAAGAGAAGAGCACCTTATGCAAACTAGGCGCAAGCACAAAAACGCAACCCCCTTCCTCCCTCACACCAAAAAGCACGTCCTTATACGATGTAGGGATTAACCAACACAGCGTGTTGTAATTGCACCCACCTGAAAAAGAGACGGAAGGAGAAACCAGGTTTGGGGTTGGTTCACTGCTGAAAGAGCTGACCCTCAGTTGGACCTGTTCAATACCGCTCCAAGAGAAGCACCAAGTGTGTGTGTTGGAAGAGATCATAACTTTCAGCTCTCTTGCTATAATGCTGATAGCTCCCATCATAGTCATATGTAATAATGTTAGTAACATTGACATCATATGCTATGTTAATTCCTTTATGTACATTCTGTACGTAATAGAATGCATGTAAAGCCTTTAACATAGTGCCTGTCACAAATAAGTGTTCAGTGAATGACAGATATAGAAGTAGTGGTAGTATATTATGTTATTATATGCATAATATATTATTATTGCAGTACTAGTAGTAGTATCTTATTTATCCCCCCCCCCCCAAATCTTTGCTGAGCTTTTGCTTATCCATCAGTCATCCCTTCAAGAAACATCTACTCAGCATGTTCTACGTACGGAGCACTGTGTTAGGCCCTGGGGGCACACAGAAGAATAGGCCCGTGCTCTTTCAGGCATCGGTTCCAATCTAGCTTAATCACTATCTTTCTGGGTGGTGTTGGGCATGCTCCTTAAGCTTTCTGAGATTATATTTATTCAACTGTTAAATGAGTACAATAATTTCTGTGTCATAGGATTCTTGATGGGATTAGAAGCACATGCAAAGGGCTTAGCCCAGCACATTACTCATACAAGGAGAAGCTCTTAATATAATCTTAGCATCATTTAATATGGAATTTTTATATGTCACTCTTAAAAAAGAATCCTGAGATTTCCCTGGTGGTCTAGTGGTTAAGACTCTGTGCTCCCAAGGCAGGGGGCCTGGGTTCAATCCCTGGTCAGGGAACTAGATCCTGCATGCCACAACTAAAAAGATCCTGCACGCCACAACTAAGACCCGGCGTAGCCAAATAAATAAATAAATAAATATATAAAAATTTTTAAAAAAGAACCCTAGGAGAGAATTCCTTTTCAAGCTCACGCAGGGATCACTAGTAGAACCTGGGACTCAAACCCTAGTCTACCTGCAGGCCACATAATGAGCCAATGCAATTCTGAGTTTGAAATCAGGATTTTCTCTTAGACACCCTGGTATATCTAGATTCCACATGTCTCCTGGACAGATGAAGCATCGATATACATGGAAAGGAGATTTTTAAAAATAGAGGAATCTAACTCAAGCATAAATTCAAATTTTTTAGAAATCTTCAGACACCTGATATGACATGAAGTTAAATACAACGGCATCCCTGTTCTGTGATTTTTCTGATGAAAAAGGAAGAAATGTGAAGCTGTAGAGCCAAACAAACCTCAAAAACCCTCCGGAAAAGAATTTTTTCTTTGTTGATTACCATCCGGACCTAACAGTTTTGGAAACTTTGAACAGAATCAGTTTGCAAGGAGGCAACCCTTGCTCCTACCCCTTCCCCCCACACACTTAACTGTAGCTTATGTTCTGAGAACGTTAAAGTCTTCAAATCTGAATGATTTGCAGTCCCAGTGAAAACTAAAATCAAAACTGATTTGGGGAAAAACAGTAATTTTCTGACCTCTATGTACTCACTCTTCAGAGCATTTTTTATGCTTGTTTATTTTCGTAACGTCTCTTGGTTATGTGTTTTTCTTCCTTCGGTTTCATATAAGAAATGTTCCATCTGTGTATTCATTTTCTGGATTTATTCCCTAGAATTTTAAGTAAAAGATAGCTTAGAGCAGTGTTTCTCAAACTTTTTTTCTCTTCAATCTATAGTAAGAAATATATTTTATATTTTAACCCAAATACACATATATTTACAAATATCTAAAAGTTTCATGAACTAATATCCATACCATGAGGTATACACTATGATTTTTTTATTCTATTCTATCTTGTGTATAAAAAATTGAATTACAGGTCCAGGAGGAGTGGGGGAGAGATGAATAGGCGGAGCACAGGACACTTCTAGGGCAGCAAGACTATTCTGTATGATATGGTAATGATGGACACATGACATTATGCATCTGTCAAAACCCATAGAATAACAGGAACAGTGAACCCTAACATAAACAATGGACTTTAGTTAATAATCGTGTATCAATATCAGTTCATCAGTTAAAAATGTCCCTTCTGTGCAATTTTTGTGTTAACCTAAAACTGCTCTAAAAAATGAAATCTATTAAAAAATATCTTAAAAAATAAAAATAAAAGTGGGTTGTAATTTATAAAATTAATTTTACTACCTGCTGGTGGCTTCTTCTCCACAATTTAAAAACTTGTGGGCTTCCCTGGTGGCGCAGTGGTTGAGAGTCTGCCTGCCAATGCGGGAGACACGGGTTCGAGCCCTGGTCTGGGAAGATCCCACATGCCGCGGAGCAACTAGGCCCGTGAGCCACAGCTACTGAGCCTGCGCGTCTGGAGCCTGTGCTCCGCAACAAGAGAGGCCGCGATAGTGAGAGGCCCGCACACCGCGATGAAGAGTGGCCCCCGCTTGCCGCAGCTAGAGGAAGCCCTCGCACAGAAACGAAGACCCAACACAGCCAAATAAATAAATAAATAATAATTAAAGGTGCTAATAATTTAAAAAAAAAAAAAGCAAAAAACAACTTGTGACCTTAGGAAGTGCCCTGGCCTTCTAACCAGCTCTGTTGCTCCGTGGAGCCTGGCCTTAGACAAACCGCATGATATTGTGTCAACTTTCCCATCTGAGAAATGGGGTTTTTTGATAAGAAAAATGCCAAGATCCTTTCCAGCCCCCAAATGTAAGTATTAATTCTAATAAGAATCTTAGAATGAAAGAGAAATCATTGTAAATTACATATACATTATTTAGGTCAACGCTATTTTTATAGGCATCTCATGGGCACTGTTATTTTGTCTATTTAAAATAAATAAATAAATGAAAAGTAATGGTTCCCAAACAAACTATATAATTGCATTTTTCTCTGGGTTCCTGATTCAAGATCCTTGTGGGAGAAGCAAATAAAGAGCATTTAGAAAAGATGCAAATGGCACTTCTAGTGTGGGTATTTGTCTGCCCTACTTCCATGGCCTGGCTAGAGTTCACCTGAACTCGGTTCTCATTGTTTGCCCCACTCAGTGTTTGCTGAGAGCCTACCGTAGCCAGGCGCTGTGTTGGGGGTGAGTGCAGTGCTGTCCCACCTCTTGTAGCTTGGGTCAAGAAATGGAAATCAGGCTCCCTCACTCCAGATCTTTCTTGCTTTCCCTACCTCAGGACCACTATGGAGAAGACAGCAATCTGGGAAGGATGCACGTAAGCTCTGGCTCAGGCTGACCTGGGGTGAATCTCAGTGCTCAATGCTGCTTCTCAACAGCTGTTGAACCTCAGGTAAGTTATCTGGCCACTCCCCTCAGTGTTCTCAAGTGAAAATGGGGTAATAATATCCCACCTCATAGGACTTTCCGAGGATGAAAGGGGGAATGGAGCTGTCATCTTGGTCCTACACAGTACTGCAAAGCAGATGAAGGTGCCTTGGAACACCCTTCCCATTTTTCATATCTGCTCTGCCCCCTCTCTACCTCACCCCTACTTTCTGCAACCAACACTGTTATAGACGCTTCCCAAACACGTAGTGCTTCCTCTCACCCATTCAATTTATTTGCCTTATTTTCTAAGAATGGATGACCCTAAGCAAGTTGTGGAACAAATCACCTGTGTGTTTCCCCTCCCATGACAAGAAGTTCCTGTAGGGGAACCCAACTGGCATTGAACTTCAGAGGCAGCCTAGAGAACGAAAAGTCCATCACAGTAAGAGGGCAACACTCTGGGAGGTGCAGTTGCAGTCTTCCCGCTCTGTTTTAGTGGGACTGCTTTTAGGTTGATTGCACAGCAAATAATAACAATAGCATCTAGGTTATTTAATGAAAGTCTATAATTTGCTGGGCATGTGCTAAACAGTTTGCATAAATATCTCCAGGCCTCACAACCACCATGAAAGGCTGGGTTTTCCTTGGTGTCCCTTGAGCCTCTCCATGAAGCAGCAACATGAGATTGAATTCTAGGTCTATTTCCCTGAGATCAGGGAAGCCCAACCTGACAGTGGGGTGTGGGGATGGAGGAGGGGGAGGAGCGGTTGCTTTAATAACAATCACAGAAATCCCTCAAGAATAGTTACCAGGATGAGGGTACCAGTCAAGGGAACACCCGGGAAAGAGCAGCCCCCAGCAGGGAGGGGGCCACCCCTACTGGTGATTGGAGTCCAGCAATCCCACTGATTGGAGGTGGTGAGCCAAGCCCGTGTCGGGCCTCGCTGACGCATGGCTGGGCTGAAGAAAGAACTCATTGAATTGTTCATGGAAAAGAGTGGTGCCTGAGAGGCCAGAGCTGGAGAATGAGGCCGCCTCAAGCACAGGGCTGGCAGGACACCAAGGTGAAAGGTAGAGTGAAGGCCTCCCAAAATCAGTTCTTGGAGCAGGGTTTTGCGTCACAAGCTGGCCACTGAGGGGAAAGATGGGCACTCGCAGGTTTCGCCTGTGTGTTGAGGTTCACTGCTGACATCAGATGTGTCTGAGCTGCGGCTCTGCCTTTGCGTGAAAGGGGAGACCTGGACCTGCCTGAGCAGGAGGTGCCCGAAGCTGGACAAGTCAGGCTATGCCCTGGGGCTTTGTCAGCGGGCCCTGGCTTCTTGCTTCCTAGAATCTACCTGCACAGTCAGGAGCGAGAGGCCTTGGTGGCCAGATAACTTGAGTCTAATTCTGGCCTGCCAGCTGAACGAACAAGGTCACAATGATAAAACATTATTTACTGTGTGCAAACACTGCCCTAAGCACTTTGTGTCTCTTACCTCACTTAGTCTTCTTTTTTTTTTTTTTTAATAAAATTTACTTATTTAGTTTTGGCTGCTTTGGTTCTTTGTTGCTGCACGCGGGTTTTCTCTAGTTGCGGTGAGCAGGGGCTACTCTTCGTTGCAGTGTGCGGGCTTCTCATTGCAATGGCTTCTCTTGTTGCGGAGCACGGGCTCTAGGCATGCCGGCTTCAGTAGTTGTGGCTCGCAGGCTCTAAGAGTGCAGGCTCAGTAGTTGTGGCACACGGGCTCAGTAGTTGTGGCGTGCAGGCTCAGTAGTTGTGGTGCACGGGCTTAGTTGCTCCGCAGCATGTGGGAATCTTCCCAGACCAGGGCTCGAACCTGTGTCCCCTGCATTGGCAGGCAGATTCTTAACCACTGTGCTGCCAGGGAAGCCCCCCTCACTTACTCTTCGAAGCAACTCTGGGTACTATTATTATCCCCCTTCTGCAGATGAGGAGACTGAGGCAAGGGATAGGTAGTTTGCCCAAGGTCACACTGCCAGGTACTGATGGAGTCAGGATTTGAACCTGGCTGTGTGACTCTAGGAACAGAGTGTTGGGCCGCTTTCTTACCCTGCCTCTGATTCTCAAGAATTGTAAAATGGGCTAAACAAAATGCTTCCTTCCTATGTGTGGTGATAGTCAAGTGGGATAACCCGGGTAGCAGCGTGGGCACAGTGCCTGCATGCAAAACAGTGTGAGCTGCTGTTGGTGTGATTCATCATAGCCCTCTGCGGCCTTGCTACTCTTTCTGTTTCTTCTTAATAATTTTTTGATTAAGCTTCATGAGCCTTTCAGCTTCTTGGGTTGGGACACAGTGTCTATTTGGCATGCGTGGAGGGGCTGGGCAGCAAAGTTTAAGAACCCTGTGGGGTAAGTGGGGATTCTGTGCTTACCTGAACAGTATTCCAAGAATCCTTCAAGGATGGAAGTTCAAGTTTAGTCCTCTGAGCAAAAAGTTTAGAGAGGTTCTTCTCTGCCTTTGTTTAACTGTAAAAAAAAAAAAAAAATCTCCATAGTAATAACAACAAACCTCCTGGTTTTGTTTTGTTTTTTGTGGCTCCCAACACTCACAGAAAAAGAAAACAGATAAATTAAAACCACTTATGTCCAAGGTTCCCATAGGTAAGAGAAGAAAAGCTTTCTCCTTCTTGGGTAGGGGCAGATATGTGGAGGCGAGGGAGGGGTTTCACCCCATTCTGGTGCCTCCCCTCCAATGCCAAAGCTGAGGCAGAATGAGTGACTCAGGAGAAGCCCCAGGGAAATTCTAGGTCTTGCTTCCCTGCATGCCAAGGGGATTCTTGAGTCTCCCCTCAAGGCAAGGAGCCCCTCAGATGCAGCCCAGCCCCTCCATGGGGAGAAGTTTCTACTCACCCACCTCTTAAAGAAGGTACCTGTCAATGAAAAATTAATCCGTCGATCTAAGAAAGAAATGGAAAACTTTATTGGAGCCAAATTTGAGGATTATAACGTGGGAAGAGCACATCAGAAAGCTCTGAGAACTGTTCCACCGGTTAGAAGTCAAGGCACAGTTATATAAGTTTTTTGAGACAGAGGGCTGTACATAAATGACGTATTATTGACAGTTTACATAATCCAGATCTAAGCTTCATCATCGTGGTGGGTCATGTGACCCCTTATAAGATCAAGAAAGAATGTTATCTTTTAAGGAGTTGTCTTGTTGTTGCTCTTTATGGCTGAGCAGGTATTGCTGCTCGTGGGGGAGGTCTGGTTGAAGTATAATGCAGATACACAATGCACAGTGAGGGGAGAAGGGAGGCCAAAGGGCAGAGATGAATTTTTTTTTTTTTTTTTTTGCCTCACCGCGTGGCATGCGGGATCGCAGTTCCCCTGCCAGGGATTGAACCGATGGCCCCTGCAGTGGACTCGCAGAGTCCTATCCTCTGGACCGACAGGGAATTCCCCAGAGAAGAATTTTTATGTTTAGATTTTTCTTGTCTTGCCTTAAAATATGAATTTTATGTCACATGCCTAAGGACTTGTGGATGGGGAGATTCTGGATTCCATTTTTGTTCCTCTTCCAGTTCTCTTGGGCTCAGCCGTGTGCTGCCTGGTCATTAGGGACCTGCCAGCCCAGGGCCCTTGTATACTCATGCTTATCCATAGTGTTGTAACTGCTCCAGCCCTGATGTCAGCACTCTAGGTCACTCCAGGTCCTGCTGGACCACTGTGGGAGGGACAGAGCAGAGAGGCCTGGGTCAAATGGGCTGCTTCTGAGATTGCCCCAAGAGACCTGCAGAGAGCTGGTGGGCTTGAGGATTAAAGACATGAAAAGAGTCATAAGCCAGTGGCTCAGATTTCTCTTGCTGTTCCCATAGAGAGGCATTGGCTGTTAGAAAATACTGTGCGAAATTTGAAGCTGTGGCAATGTTTGTATGTCCAACCATCTTTACTTCCATATCCGATCTCTGCAATTGCCTGATAGGGCTGATTTGCCAGCCTCCAAAAATGTCTGTTGAGGGGAGCAAAGGCGAAGGCACTAAGGAAAGATGAGGGAAAGGGAAAGAGGGGAAACCAGTATCAAGGACTCTCTTAGGAGATTTTTCAGGGAAGGTTAACCGGAAGCAAAAAAAAAAAAAAAAAGTCACAAGTTTTGTTTTTAGAGGATATAATACATCTGTGTATATAATTACAGCCCCACTTAGAAATGCCACAGGGAATTTTCCTTTTCCTCTGCCTCCTCCCATGCAACAGAAAGCTCCAGTTTGGATTTCACACAGGAAGTGTGATGTAGTACACACGGCCACGTTACACCAACTTTCATGAAACCGGGAGGCCAGAGCTTGATGCTTCCTGGTGGGAAGGACCTCTGGGGGCTTTTGGGCCCCAAGGGCAGTAGCCCCAGGGGACTCCAGGAAGAATGATCTGGTTCACCTGTAACAAGTGGAGAGTGGCCAGTTCCGAAAGCTTGCTTTCGGCAAAGAAAAGCTGGATTTGGCTGAGCGATAAGCATGGGCACCTTTGACCCTTTTGTGCTAGGCAAAAAGGGAGGAGGTTGACCTCCGAGAGATAGAGACTGTTTTCCTTTGAGCTAGAGGACCCAAGCTCTATTTTGTTTCTGCCTGGAAGACAAGTAGAGCTCATTCCAGTGCTGTCAAAGGTCACCAAATACCAGCACCCCTCGACAGAGTAGCCGTGCTCAGTGTGGGCCAAAGACACCTGGGTTGGTGGTGGTGGATTTTGTTTTGTTTTGCCCTGCAGGAGCGGGTACAACAGTCAGTTAAGGTCTGGTTCCCCTGGTGCCAAAAAACAAATCCTAGTACCTACGGCTTCTGGCTCAGTTGTCCCCAACCCTCGCAAGTAATCCAGCTGCAAGTAATCCAGCTGGAACGTGGAGAACAGAAAGGGACCGGATCCGCCCCTTCCTGTGGGTGGGTTCCTTTAGAGTTCTTGCCCAGGTCAGCGCACTTCCCAGTGCCAAAAACAGAGCCTAGTGTTTGGGGCCCCAACTCAAATTACTTCACAAGACAGCAGCAATTAGTTGCCTGGGGCCAGTGACTCCCCGCAATCTGCACTGCTGAAGTAGACTGTCACAAACTGATTTGTAATTCCAAATGTACCTGTGCCCCACCCAGATGTCAACACGTTAGTAATTACCTTAATCCTAAAACCTGGTGCCTGGCAGAAAGGAAGGAGGAGGGGTTCAAAAGAGCAGCTGCAGGGCCTAGACGTGACATCCAACGCCTGCTAAGAAGAGCTCGCATTTATCTAGCACTCACTCTGCCAGGTGTGCCCTAGACACTTCTTCATTTGCTGTAATCCTCACCACAGTGCGGGAAGGTGCCGGTGATTCCCATTTTGCTGATGGGGAAACTAAGGCTCTGAGAGATGGAGTCGTTTGCCACGTGGCCAGTAGGAACTCACATGGCCAGTAGGAACTGAAAGCAACTTTGGACTCTCACCTGATTCTCAAGCCCTGAGCTTTGCAGCGTCAGGGTGCACTGCTGCTTCAGGCCGATAGATTTAACAAGGGTGGGTGCCAGGAGATGCCAGTTGAGCCAGGAAGGCAGTCATTGCCAAAGTGTCAAAACCAGAAGGGGTCTGAGACCTGAGAAGGGGCAGTCCAGTAGCTGGAAACCACGGGGCCAAGCGGAGGTGTTCCCGGGACACTAAGTGGAGGCAAGAAGAGCAGACCCCGCATGCCTGTTGAGGAGCATAAAAGGCAGCACCCTTGGCCACTGCCTTATGCTAACCCAGTTTGGAAGTGGCAGAGGTGTGGAGAGCCAGGGAAGGGTTTCTGAATTTGTGTTAATGTCATCTCCCAGCTAAAGGCTGGTGGAAACAATGAAGTTGATGTTGCTTAAGTCATATGCAAATATAAACTGGTCTTCTTCCAAGATGTTTTGAATGGAATGAATGCCCCATCCGGGGTACCTCCCAATACGTAGCCCCTAAAGAGCCCCAGTGAGGCTTCTCTATCCTTCCTAACCTCGGCTTCCTCCCCGTACCCGGCTGTGCAGGTGTCTCCCTGTAATAGTGAGGGCCAACCTCTCCACTGAGTGCCAGCACCGAGGCGTGGTACCACGCTATCTTCTCCCTCACCGCACGGCCAGACGTGCTGCTCGCTGGATCTGGGGTCACCCTCTCCATCTGCCTCTCTCTGATAGTTCCATTTTTCTTCCATTACTGTGCGTTTAGCGGTTGATGAATTCAGAGCATCACATACATTTTTAAGAGAGTGCTCACTGTACACCAGACACTGTTCTAAGTCCTGCGCATGTATTGGCTCTTTTTATCCTCATAAAAGAGCATGAGGTGGTTAGTACCCTGATCTCCATTTTACGGATAATAACACTTGGGGTCCAGAGAGGTTAAGCTACTTGCCCGCGTTACACAGCTGATGAATAGCAGAGCCCAGGTAAGAATCTAGGCCGCCTGAGCTCAGTACCCACACTCTTAGCTGCTCTGCCCTAGTGATTCTGGACTGAGTCAGGGTATCCATTCAAGCCTCTCTTCCCGGGCACGCCAGACCTATCCGTGGCTGGGTTGCTGCTGCCATAACTGGCTCTGGGCTAGAACACTGAAATTATATCAAGTTCCTAGGTGAGGACGATGTTGTCGGTGGTCAAGGAGAATGTCACAGAGCATTGTGGGTGCTCTGCAGAGGGTGACGCTGAGTGACTCACCTTCCCTAGGGCACCCTCTTCTCTCGCTTGGTACCTGGGCACTGTGACTCAGTTTGTAATGTCATCGGGGGTGAGTCCCGGACCCCTTTGGCAGCATCATCACCTATTCGTAGAACATGCAGTCAGCCATCCGGGACAGGTGCAGAGCAGAAATTCACAGGAGGAACAGCATTTAGGGTCACTCACAGGAAAGTGCCAATTCCAGAGCTTAAGAGGAACCTTGGAGGGAGTGAAGATAATAATAACTAATGCTTATTAAGCCCTCACAATGTGCCATCCCTGGTCTAAGCACATTCCAGGAACTTTGTCATTTAATCCTCACCTTGGCCCTCTGATGTAGATCCTATTATTATCCCCCTTTGGCAGATGAAAAAAATGAGGCACAGAGATGTGATTTCCCAAGATCACGGGGCTCATAAACAGGGGATCCAGGATTCAAACACAGCCGGTTTCTTCAAAAACTGAGCTCAAACATGGCGCTACTGGGAATTCCCTGGCAGTTCAGTGGTTACGACTTGGCTCTTTCACTGCCGTGGCCTGGGGTTCAGTCCCTGGTCGGGGAACTAAGATTCTGCAATCCACACGGTACAGCCAAAAAAAAAAAAAAAAAAAAAATGATACTACAACTGACACCTGAGCCCTTGTTCTTAACTGCAGCTCTGTTTGGGGGAGATGGGGACTTTCAGCTGTCTCATTACCAGCTCCATTGTCAGCCTTGGATGAATGAGGCCCCAGAAACAAAGTGAAAAGAAAGCTTGGCCTAAAATAACTGCATGACTCCTGACTGGGGAACAGGGTCGGGAGGTGAGGCGGGGGAGGGGGGTGCCTCCAGGTGGCAAATTCAGTAAGTGATGTTTCTGAGTAGGCTCTAGAAGCAGTCAGAAGAGACTTCCCAGTCAACATCCATGGCAGCAGGGGGCACAGGGAGGGAGAACCCAGGTTGTTCCCTTGACCCTCTGAGTTCCTAAAACAAGACTCCAGCTCTGGTCATCCTTCCCCTCCCACCCTGACCTTGCTGAGCTCTCATTCTTGCCACCTGTTGCTGTTGGTTGCTTGCCCCCATTTCTGAGGTGCTGACAGGAGGGAAATGTATTGCCCGGCTGGTAACAGAGCTTTCATTTTAGCATTGGAAAGCCTGGGCGTCACCACTTCGATGGCTACTAAGTATAACGTTACTACTTTCTTTTGGATGAAATCTTAAAATTTTGCAAAGATATTTGCAAATCATATATCTGAAAGGGATTAATATCCAGAATGTATAAGGGACTCCTACAACTCAACAAGAAAAAAATAAACACCCGATTAAAAAAATGAGCAAAGGATTTGAATAGATATTTCTTCAAAGAAGATATGCAAGGAGCCAATGAGCACGTGAAAAGATGCTCAGCATCACTCGTCATTAGGGAAATGCAAATCAAAACTACCAAACCCATTTAGGATGGCTATAACCAAAAAAAAAAAAAAAAGGGAAAATAACAAGCGTTGGCAAGGATATAAAGAAAGAACCCTTGTGCATTGTTTGTGGGAATGTAAACTGGTGCAGCTGCTGTGGAAAGTAAGTTTGGCAGCTCCTCAAAAAGGTAAACATAGAATTACCATATTGTACAGCAATTACACTTCTAGGTATATACCCCAAAGAATTAACAGCAAGGACTCAAATACTTGTACACCATTTTCATAGCAGCATTATTCACAATAGCTAAAACGTGGAAACAATGTCTATCAATGCATGAATGGATGAACAAATTGTGGTATACCCATATGATGGAATATTATTCAGCCATAAAAAGGAATGAAGTTCTGACACATGCTAAAACATGGATGAACATTCGAAACATTATGCTAAGTGAAATAAGTCAAACACAAAAGGACAAATATTATATGATTCTACCTGTATGAGGTACCTAGCATCGGCCAATTCATAGAGACAGATAGTAGAATGAAGGTTATCGGGAGCTGGAGGGGGAGATGAATGGAAAGTTCAATGAGGACAGAGTTTCTGTTTGGGGTGATGAACAAGTTCTGGAAATGGAGAGTGGTTACACAACATTGCAAATGTACTTAACGCCATTGAACTATACCTTTTAAATGGGTAAAATGATAAATTTTGTTATGTATATTTTAGTACCATTTAAAAAAAAATCACCAAAAAAAGTATATAAAAAGTTCTGTGGGGTTTCATCTCAGCAGTTTATAATTCCATTGATAGTCACCATAACTACCCTACAGAGAGGAGTACCATGTGAAAACCACACTTGGCTCTCCAAGCTGGAACTCAAAACACCACTAGTCTACTCCTTGGAGTTCCCCCAAAGTGAATCTGTCCACACATGGTTGCTATTGGACTCTACCTGTTGCTACAGTATCACTGTGCTGTTACTAAGGAATGGGACATGTCCTGACTTTCAAAGCATTCACACAGTACATAAAACCACTATGTTCCTTGATATAAGGCCACATCTCCTTCAATACTTAAGCATTAAAAAAAAAAAAAAAAGTGAGCTAAGGATTTATTTGGTTAGAGTTTAAACTCCAATCATTGTTTATTCAGGGACAGAGCCAATTGCAGTGTTTAAGCTTCATCATTATTTAGACAGGGACAGAGCCAACTTTACAGAATTCTGGAAGGCAAGCTTATCCTCAGGGTACCTTAACAGTTGTTCTCTGTAGCCAACCCTGAGGATTTAATTCAGAACAAAACTTTCATCCATTTATAACCCCAGTTTCTTCCGTCTACTGGAAATACAAAGAAGAATAAGGCATAACTCCTGCTCTCAGGAGGCTGAGAGTCTGATAAAAATGTAGAAATAATACAAATAGATTAAAGTAAATGTTAATAGTCATGTGTTCAATGTGTTCTGGGGTGACCGGGGTCAGGATTGGGGGCAAGAAGAGGGGCCATCGTGGGTCACAGAGACAAGATGACATTTCAACCAAATCCTGATGGAAGAATGTAGTTTTCCAGAGCGACAAGACACAAAGAGGGACTTCAGGGGGAAGGGACGGCATATGGAAAGCCACAAAGCATGACATGATGGGCCATCCAGAAATCCACAAGCAGCCAGGTGTGGGTAGAGAAGGGTGAGTGGGAGACTGGCAAGATCCTGAAAGGATATAGAAGGAATTTAGGTGTTATCATGTGCTCCATGGGCAACTGCGGGAGGACGTTAACCACGGAGGGCTCCTGGAGGGGCACAATCAGGTTTTCATTTCTGCAAAAAAAATTTAAAGGTTGGTGGATGGATTTGAGGGATTAGAAGCTTGGCACAAGGAAGCCAGCTGGAAGGTTGTCAGAGAAACCAAGGTGAGAGACGAAGAAAGCCCAGACGCAAGGGCCGTTTCAGAGGCAGCAGAGACAAGATAATAATTGTAGCTATTTTACTAGCTCGAGGTCCAAAATGAGGTCACATCTCTTTTCGGCTCTGCAGAGTTGAAAGACAGCCGGTCCTCCCATGCCCCCTTCTTGTGACAAAGCTGTGGGAACCGCAGACTTGCAATGGGAATGGGGTCTGTAGCTGCTTCCTCCCTCCTTTCTCTTCTCTAGGCATCCTTGCTCAGCCTCCCTACATTATCTGAAGACATCGTTTTACTTTACTATTATTTTAATTTATTCTATTTTATTTTTTGACTTCAGTTTCACAGATGCTTCAGAATTCAAGACAGGATAGGAAGACAGTGAAGAGCGTTCCTCTCACTTCTCCCCCATCTGCTCAATTCCCACCCGGACATGCAAAGGCTAACCACTGTTTCTAGTTTCTTATGTATCCTTCCAGAGATATTTTTAAATGTGCATTCAAGCAAATATGATGATACATTCTTCCCTTCCTCCTTTTATTTCCTTTCCTTTTTGGGGGTCCTTCTTAGAATACATTTACAAAACCGCAGGGGAACTCATTGGGTCTTAAGGAGTCAGTCCTGGTTACCATTATGTCTACTGTTAAGCCCTTCTCCTCTGCAGTAGTTAAAGGTATAAGGGCCCCAAGCAGAAAGTCATCTAGCGGGGAGGCCTCATCTTCTCAGGAGGCTCCGTCCATCCCTGGACCTACTGCAGTAACTGAGGCACGAATGCCAGCCAGCCACAGCAGTCTAGGCCAGACCCTGAACACAGTAGAAAATGAGGCATCGCTGAGGCTCCCAGTCTCAGGCTGAGGAGGGAGATGCCCTGTGTGATGCTTAGATGTGACCACTCCACAGCCAGAGGACCCACACTCTTAGCCATTTTCCCTGGGCTCACCCATGGGGTCAAGTGGCTGGACCACAGGACACCAGCTCAGGTACTGCTCCCAGAGTCAGCTCTCCAGAACAGAACCCCACTCTGACCCTGAGCCCCCTCGGGGACACTTCTGTTCTTTCCGGCCAGCCAACCTCAGCCCAAGTCTAGCAGGGATATTGTATTAACTTTTATATTATAAAGAGAGGCCCTAGGTCTCACTGTTTGCTTCCAGAAAGTTCTTTGCAGGTTGCAAACATGAGTGCCTTTGGGAGGAGCATTGCGTCACTTCACACACCAGAAGCAGCTCAGCCCCGAGGGCTTGGGGACACATATAGGTTTTTGATTTCAGTGCTTGGGGCTGAGTTCTTTTTGGTGGGTAAAGTGGATTGTAATAATAAAGGAGGAGGATTGAGTTTGGGGAGGGCCTGGGAGAGGAAATCAGCTCTGAATATATTGAGCTTATCCGTGTGACCTCTCAGCTTCCTATTATAAACATAAATCCTGATTTTAATGGAATCTCAAAGCTGCCTATCACTGAATTCCCTTGAGTCTATACATACCACCCTTCATGATTAACTTTAAGCTTCTTCTGGATCTTAACTAATGAAAGTCATACTCTGAAATCTACACAGGATAGCTGTTTAAAAAAATACACCATGCGATACTCAGGGGATACAACTGATACACACCAAATATAATTATAATAGTGTTTAGTAGTTGAACAAAGATATTCATATACCAATGAGAAGAGGAAGGCTGTATAGAGGATGAACTTACAACTACCGGAGGCTACAATCACGCCAGGCATATAATCAGCATTCGATAATTTTACTTTAGTAATAATAGCTAACACTTATGAGTACTCACCATGAGACAGAAACTTATCTAATCAATTGACGTGCCCTATCCCCATGAGGAAGGTATTTTTATTATTGTTATTGTTATTGTCATTGTATTTTCCATATATTACAGATGAGAAAACTGAAGCCCATAGAGGTTAAGTAACTTGCTTTTTAATCACAGTTACTCTAGTAGGATATCAATTTTGCTACTAACAAGGCCCAAAGTAACAATGGCTTAGACAAGAGAGATGTTTAATCCTCTCTCATGTCAGTCTCATCCTGAGCTGGCTGGGGCTGATAAGGTAGCTCAACCTTGTTGGGGCCCAGGCCTCTTTCATGTTGCTCTGCCTTATCAGAGGGGGTACCCTATTCCTCCATGTCAAAGATGGATCAAGGAGCAATGTTACTTCTGTATTTCAACAGAGGAAGAAAGAAAATGGAGGGGAAACCTGCCCCTTTTAAGGGGATGACCTGGAAGTTATGTTCACATTCCATTGGCCAGAATGTGGTCACATGGCTATACCTTATTGCATAGGACGCTAGGAAATGTAGTCTTCACCTTGGCCACACGTCCATTAAAAATTCAGGGAAGAAAGGGAGAATAGATACTACAGGACAAATAGAGATCTCTACTGCCATCAGAAGTAGAAGTGGAGGGCTTCCCTGGTGGTGCACTGGTTAAGAATCCGCCTGCCAATGCAGGGGACACAGGTTCAAGCCCTGGTCTGGGAAGATCCCACATGTCGCGGAGCAACTAAGCCCGTGCGCCACAACTACTGAGCCTGCGCTCTAGAGCCCGCAAGCCACAACTACTGAGCCCACATGCCACAACTACTGAAGCTCGCATACCTAGAGCCCGTGCTCCGCAACAAGAGAAGCCCCCGCTCGCCACAACTAGAGAAAGCCCGCACGTAGCAATGAAGACCCAACACAGCCAAAGATAAATAAATAAAATAAATAAATTTATTAAAAAAAAAAAAAAAAAGAAGTGGGACTCAAACCCAACAGTTTGACTTCCAAGCCAGAACTCTTTTTTTTTTTCCAGTAATAATGATCTTTTTTATTTTATTTTTTTGAATTTTTGAACTTTATTGTTTTTATACAGCAGGTCCTTATTAGTCATCAGTTTTATACACATGAGTGTATACATGTCAATCCCAATCTCCCAATTCATCACACCCCCACCCCCACCCCCCGACTTCCCCCCTTGGTGTCCATACGTTTGTTCTCTACATCTGTGTCTCTGTTTCTGCCCTGCAAACCGGTTCATCCAAGCCAGAACTCTTAACTATTACATTCATCATACTCTTGTCTAAGAAGAATTAGATGAGGTCAGGAGTTGGTAGGGTCTTTCTGATCCTTCCCTACAATTTGAGACTTTCTTTTAATATTCTACTTTGAGTACATGCATGTGAACACAGACTTATAGACACAATGTAAAGTTTTTAGATATAGTTGTCCATTGATGGGGACACAGGTAAGGTCTCCTTTCATCCTTTCCTTGTAGACTTTAAATTTTTTAATTTTCTTTTTTTCTGTCTTCTTTCTTTCTTTTTTTGGTGAGTTGCCAAATGACTCACACTTTATTATGCTTGGTATATTATGCTAGCATCAGTTTAACAATTTTCTCTGCCACCAGCCTGTAGGATTGGGCTTGGAAATCACCCTCCACAAATGAAATATCCCAGTCTTTCATTAGCAAGTGGGGCAAGCTAGGGTAACTTTTAAGAGTGCTTAGAAAGTATGAGAACATTCAAAATTAGGATCAAACCTCATGAATTTGACATAATTTGATAATTTTCATTAAAAGACCAATTTTATCTCATTCATTCCCAAGTGCTCTATTTTAGGGTTCCCTCAGTAGGATACCACCAAAATCAGGAAGCTTCATAATAGTCCACATATGCAGAACTGCACTTCTGATGCCTTTTTCTCTCACCCCTGTAAAAAGCAATTTTGTTTGAACCTCTCAAGACACTTGAGACATATTTTATAAAACTAATTTATAGTAAGTATTAATTCAATCGGGCATTACTGGTGTGGCTCTTTCAGCTGTGCAGAATGCCACAGCAATGAGGAAATTGTTTTTTTTGGAGCAGGAGATGCCAATGCGATGACAGACATTTTTTTTAAGGCATATAGCTGGTGGCTGTTAAATCTGTATTTCCTGGCATTCATAATGGTCCGTTAGCCACTGGACGTGAGCAGAGAATTAGTTAATAATCAGGCCTTCTTTTTCACAGTGTGTTTAACAATGCAAAGTGCTTCTAAAGAATTATTTCATCTAATCTTAACAATAACCCGATGAGATCGGTGGGGACATCCTGGCAACTTAAGAACCTCCCCAACGTCATTCTCACAAGACAAAGGCCTACTCCCTGTATTTAGAACCTGGGTACTCCCTAGTAAGTAGAAAGGACACTTAAATTGTGTTATTTTTCAACAAATGTTCATTGAGCCCCTCCCGTGGGCCAGGGCACTGCAAGATGTTGGGGAGCTGCAGGTGAACAAGAAGGAGTCCTTTCCCTCAAAGAACTGCCTGGCAGGGGAGAGACGTGAACACCACTATCTATCATCCGATGCTGAAAGCACCATAATCAGTGTCTTCTAGGAAACTGTCAGAGAGGAGAGAGGGTTTCAGAGAATTGCAGGGGACATTTGTGCTGTGCCCTGAAGTGTAACTAGGATTCTACATGGCAGAGAAGTGCAGGGAGGACATTCCAGGGAGTGGTTACAGCCTGAAGGGGGACAGAGGCATGGGCGAGAGAGTGGAGAGGAGTGGGCGGCTGGAACCTGGTGGGCGACGAGGGGTGCCTCTAATTTGGCAGATAGAGGAGGCCTTGTTTGCTCCACTAAAGGGTGTGGGTTGGTCCTGCAAACCAGGGAGGTGGTAAAGAGTAGCTCTGGTTGCAAGTAAGGCCAGACTCCAAGGGTTTGTTGACTTGGGGACGTTACTTAACCATCATCTGTAAAATGGGGGTAATGCTCATACTGACGGGTTAGTTTTGAATGTTAACGAGCTGGTATATGTAAAGTGCCTAGCACAGTGCCTGGCACACAGTAAATGTTGAATAACTATTAACTACTACCCAGCTAATAGTCCTTTACCTTTCTTGAATCACACTCCTTTGAGAACGGAGGAGTCTTCTCTATACATACAAGATTTTGCGTATGATTTAATGGGGTTTACAGATCCTTTAAAACTGGATTCCAAGTTAAGAATCCTGCTGTAAGACAGAGGAAGTCATCTGAAGTTTTACAGCAGGAGAATGTTAAAATCAGATTTGATTGGGGGGTGGCGATGGGGAGGGAAATACTGGATACTGGTGAAGGAAACTATCTGTGGTTCTCTTATCTGACTGCATGTTATGATCATCTGTAGAGCTTTTTAGAAATACCAGTGCTCCAGCTTCACTTTCAGACATTCCGATTGAATTAATCTGGGGTGGAGGCTGGGTGTGAGGATTTTCAAAATCTCCCAGGTGATTCTAATGTGTAGTCAGCTTTGAGAACCACTGAGTTAGGCTACTGTTAGGCAGCTGGGAAGAGGATAGTTGCAACATAGTAGGAACGGAAAGGAGAAAAGAGGAATGATTCCAGAAACATTTTGGAGATAGAATCAACAAGATCATGTGAGCGATTAGATGTATGAGAGAGGAGGGTGTGAGGTGATTCCACTAGTCCAGACAGAAGGGGAAGATGTATCTGTGTTTGGTTTGTTGTTTATTGTTTTCCCTTTAACATGTAGGAGTCAGGAGTGGGCAAGGAGAAAACCGTTCGGTAAACATGTACTTAATATCCATTTATTAAGTGCAAACTGTGGATCTAGGTTTTGTTTTGGACATCTTTGACATGCCTGAAGAAAATCTCACATGGGCAGCTGGAAATACCAGTGTAAGTTGTCATCAGTCATCAGATCACAGCCAGGCGATCGTGGAAGGGTCTGGAGGAGATCATCCGGGAGAGGGCAGAGAAGGAGACGAGACCACCAGTTACAGAACCCAGAGTAGTGCCCCCCCCCCCGAGGCCACATTGAGGGAGGGGAGAGCATTGTGTGGGCTGGTGAGAGGAGGATGCAAGAGTTTCCAGAAGGAGTGTGTGGCCATTGTGTGAATGCAGCAGGGAGATGGCCTGAGGTAAGGACCTGGAGGAGCAGGCCCAAGGTTGGATGACTAGGAGGTGGCCATGGCTTTGGAGACAGTGGCAGGGACCCAAGCCAAATTCCAGTGGGTGCAGACGAGAAAGAAAGTGAGGAAGCATGAGCCTTGGTGTAGGAAGTTTGGGGTAAAAGCAATGAAAGCAGTAGCTGCAGGGGAGGAAGGGTGGAGGAACAGAGATTTCTTTTAGGTTGGAGTGGCATTATTGTAGTCTGAGGGGAAGGAGCCAGGCTAGAGGAAGCCATCAAAATACAGACGAGGGAGGAGACAGCCACTGGAGCCAGGGCTCACAAACACTGGCTGAAGAACTGCTCTTGGATGGGAGAAGGGATGCTTGTTTCTTTGAGGTGGAAGTAAAGAAGTTTCCAGAATGGTACAGCCTGTCTGTTTGAGAAGCCATCTATGGTCATATCTGAAACCCAAGACATCTTCCTACCTATATTCTCCTTTCCAGGCCCAGTTCCCGGAACTCAGTCTGTTTCTTTCCCTCCTCAAAGGCACCACCCCTCCAGGACAGGAGGCTGGCTGGAGACTCAGCTGTAATATATCTGACGTTTCTTCACTTCTCTACTTTCCCAAAAAGAAAAGCATGGGGCCATTTGCTTTGAGTTGATTGTTAATCACAACTCTCGAAGAATCCATCTGAGGATACAAAGAGCTGCAGATTCTGAAGTTCCTCAGTCACTTTTGCTAGTTCTCCTTTTCTTTGCCCAGAGGGTGCTCTCCTCTGTTCTCTGGATCTCTCATACCACACGTTGCTTATGTTCCCTGCTCCTTCTCTTCCCCAAGTCCGATCTCTCCCTGCATCACCTCATCCAGTCCCATCACTTTATTTATTGATTGATTTTTTATATATTTATTTATTTGTTTATTTTTGGCAGTGTTGGGTCTTCGTTTCTGTGCAAGGGCTTTCTCTAGTTGTGGCGAGCGGGGGCCACTCTTCATCGCGGTGCGCAGGCCTCTCACTGTCGCGGCCTCTCTTGTTGTGGAGCACAGACTCCAGACACGCAGGCTCAGTAGTTGTGGCTCATGGACCTAGTTGCTCCGCGGCATGTGGGATCTTCCCAGATCAGGGCTCGAACCCGTGTTCCCTGCATTGGCAGGCAGATTCTCAACCACCGAGCCACCAGGGAAGCCCCAGTCCCATCACTTTAAATTTCATCTTTATGCTGAGGTCTCCCCAGTCCTGACCTTTCGCTCCAACACCAGAACTCACCACCCGGTGGAAACATTTGGATGCCTCACAGGCCTCTCAAACTTCACATGCCAAAAACAGAACTCTTGTTTTTCTCCCCTTCCATCTGCCCCTCCTTCTATTTTCTCCTCTCAGTATATGCCTGTAATTGTTTCCTCCATTGCTTAACCAAAACCCCAAGTCATCTTGATTCTTCTCTTTCACTTGTCCCCCAGAGGCAATCCATCAGTAAATCCTGTTGACTCTGCTTCCGAAATATATTGAAATCTATCCACTTCTTCCATCTCCAGTCTAGTCCAATGCTACTCAATGTGCCATTGGCAGACCAGCAGCATCAGTGTCACCTGGGAGCTTGTTAGAAATGCAAAAATCTTGGAGCCTTCTCCAGAATCAGAAACTCTGAGGATGGGACCCTGCAGAGAATTCTGATGCCCTCTAAAATTTGAGTGGTACTGGGACTTCCTTGGCGGTCCAGTGGTTAGGGCTCAGTGCTTTCACTGACGTGGCCCCAGGTTCAATCCCTGGTCTGGGAACTAAGATCCCACAAGCTACACGGTGCGCCCCCCAAAATTAATTAAAATAAAATAAATGTACCATCTTAACCATTTTTTAAAAAAAATAAGTTTGAGTAGTACTACTGTGGTCTAAGCCTTTGTGATCTCTGGTCCAAGCCGCCTCAATAGCCTCCAGCTGGTCTCCATCCTTACTCTCTCGCCTCACCATAATCTGCTCTCCTCCTAGCAGCCAGAGTGATTGTTTTCAAAAACAATTAAATCAGATTATGTCACACACATACACACCCTCCTCTCCCCACCTTCCCCCCCCCCCACCAGTTTAAACCTCTCATAGCTTCCCACTGGACACAGTATAAGCCAAGTTTTCTTTCCTGATCCGGAGAAGTGGTCACACCTGTCACCCCAGCCTCTGCCAGAGCCTCCCCTCCCCCTGCCTCTAGGCTCTCCTGTCTGCAGATGCACCAGCTTGCTCCCAACCTGGCACCTTTGCACTGGCTGTTCCTCTGTCTGAAATGCTCTTCCTCTGAACTTCAATAGCTGCCTCCCCAATACCATTTATTTCTCAGTGTAACTGGCATTTCCTTTAGAGAAGCCTTCACCAGCTGACCACTCCAAGATAGCCCCTCTTCACCAAATCACATGGTTTTAACTCGCGGCATAGTACTTATTACTATCCTTTTTTTTTTTCTTGTTTATTTATTGTCTGACGTAAGTTTTATGAGAAGAAGGACCTGGTTTATTTTGTTCGCTGCTGTGTCTGAGTGCCTGGAACACTGCCCGGCGCACAGTAGATGTGCAGTAAGTATTTGCTGACTGGATGAACTTTACTTCTTCCTTACTTGTAGGCCTGAGGTTGCTATTTGTGAACTAGTGTCCACGCAGTTGCCCACTTACTCAGCTCTCGCGGCTGCATTTCCGGGAGGCTCCAGTCAGTGCCTCATCTCTGACTTCTTTGGAATCTCAGGGAGGTAATCTGAGAGTCAGTGCCCCAAGGTCTCTACTTTTGTTGTGTTTGTTGGGTAGTAGGTGAAGCTGCCTTGTGTTTAAGAACAGGGGCTTTGTGGTCAGAGAAGCCTGGGTTCAAGCCCTGGCCCTGCTGCTTGCTGCTATGAGACTCTGGGGCCAGCCCCTTCCACTCTCCAAGCCTCAGTCTCCCCATTTGCAATTTGGGGATCATAACAGTCCCTACAACACAGAACTGCTGAGAGGCATAAATGAGATGTCTGTAATATACGTGGGAGATGTAAGCCACTCCATAAGTGTTTGCTATCATTATTGTTGTTGTTATCATTATTTTATACAGAGAGAGAGGAATGTATAAATAGCACTGAGGACTTGGAAAAAAAAAAAAGTGCAGCCATACTCATGATAAGAAAAATGCAAGCTTGAATCCATGGAGATGTTATTCGTCACCTTCCAAATTGGCAAAGCCTAGAAAGTCAGCTGACACTGTTGGTGGAGACGCAAGGAAGCTGGTGGGAGGGAGAATTGCTACAACAACCTCCCTAGAAAGAACATTGGCCATAGCTCACAAAATCACAAATGAACATACCCTTTGACTCAGCTAATCCATTTCTAAGAATTTATGCTACAGATATTCTGGCACATGTGCAAAATGATGTACGTAAGGTTATTCCTTACAACACCGTTTGAGTTTCAAAATATTGGAAGCAACCTATATGTCCATGAGTAGGGAAGTGGTTAAATAAATTGTGGTATATCTATATAATGTAACAAATAAAGTGAGAAATTTTCTTTATGTATTGATTGTTAGGTGAAAATAGATTGTTAAGTGAAAAAAGCTAGGTGCAAGATAGGGTGTATAGTGGGATCTAGCAAAAAGCAGGCAGTAGGAAAAAATGCATGTGTGTACCCGTTCTTTTGTATAACCAGAAGGTCTCTTAAAGGACAAAGCAGAAGGAAAATTTTTATTGTACACTCTTTGATCTTTTGAATGTTGAACTATATGAATACATTATCTATTTAAAAAGAAAGAAGAAGATTCTGATTCTTTAAAACTTAATTATTGGTACTACTGCTCAGTGCCTCTTACTCTTTAGGCAATAACTGGTTCTAGGAATGGTGAATCTCTCTTAATAATTACTAATGTCAGAGGCAAAAGCAATGATCACAAAGATACCAAAAATGCAGACATTCTTTGGGTTCTGTGCTTGAAAGTGTAATAGTCAGCTTGCAAAGGAGATGCCCACAAGTAGATAATAAACGGTGCCTGTGGGAATCTATATCAGCCTGCAGAGAATGTTCTGAATTTCTCCTAAGGTTTTGAAAACACATTTTTTCTTTCTCATTTTTCTAGCATAAAAGCAAATAGTTGGGACTTCCCTGGTGGTCCCCAGTGGCTAAGACTCTGTCTGCGTTCCCAATGCAGGGGGCCAGGGTTTGATCTCTGGTCAGGGAACTAGATCCCGCATGCCGCAACTAAAAGATCCCGCATGCCACAACTAAGACCCGGCACAGCCAAATAAATAAATAAATATTTTTAAAAAAAATAGTTAACATATATCTGGAAGTTTTTTAGTAATATGGTTTTAACTGTGCTCTTTTGGAAAGAAGAAGGAGAGTGAATACACTTTTTTTTTTTTTTTACGTTTCTTCTGCTTTACATTTAGCTAGCGATTTTGTGAGAGAACTTAAGAGCTTAGTGAAGTCAGCCTTCTGAAGGGCACGGCCTCTTCATTTTGAGTGTTTCTCTGCATGACAGCCCCTCTTACTCCTGCCAGACTCTGCCTGCTTCCCCCAACTTCCCTATCACACATTGTCAAATGTTATGCATTTTCCCTCCTTCCTTTTGATTTCTTTCTAACCCCCTAACACCCTGTAAATCTAGTTATTCCATACCCTACTACCTAACTCAAGGATATAGATGAGTGTTGATATTGAGTATTTAATTCTATAAACATTTACTGAGTTCCTACTATGTATCTGGCACCATGCCAAGTGCTAGAAACTCAGAGAAGAATAAGAAATGATTCTGAAAGTTGTACCAGATCGCTCATAGTCATTTTGGGGGGACAGAAGACAGAATTGTAATGTAGTATAAGGGCTATTTTGGCCAAAAAATTTGTTCGGGTTTTTCCACACCATCTTACGGAAAAACCCAAATGAACTTTTGGGACAACCCAATACATGAGTGTTATGTAAGCGCCAGGAAGGGGCACCTAACTCAGCTTTGGTGGGAGAAGGGTGTTCAGAAGGGATTCCTGGGGAAGTGAGGTCTGAGCGGAGTCTTAAAGGATAAGTGAAAGTTAACCAGGGGAAGGCAGCAGGGAGAGGGGGGTCTGGACGGTGAGGGGGACAAGTCAGGATTGGGTATGAAAGGTGAGGGGAGCCCTTCTGTGGTAGTGGCAATGGTCCAGTTCCAGCAAGAGCAAAGACTTGAAGGTAAGAAACAAACCCTAGTTGCGTGTGTGTGTGTGTGCGTGTGTGTGTGTGTGTGTGTGTGTGTGTGTGTTTATTCATTCACTGTAACTAGGGCATGATGATGTGTGCTGCAGGAAGTGGCAGCAGATGAGGTTTGGAGAGTTGCCAGAAGGAGGAAGTAACCAACAATGTCAGATGCAACAGAGGGCCATGGACTGACAACTGGTAGGTCATTGGTGACCTTTACAAAGCGGGGTCTCAGGGGTGGTAGGGCCTGAGCCAGGTTCTGGTACCTTGAAGGATGAAAGGGGGAGGTGAGAAGGTAGGACTCAGATCTTTGTTACCATTTATTGGCTACCTTCTGTATGACGAGTTTCTGTGTTAATGCCTTTAATTCTCACAACAACCTGGAGGGAGATATTATCCAGAGCCTTATTTTACAGAGGAGGAAACTGAGACACAGAAAGATTAAGCAAAAGGTCGTACAGTTAGAATTGGCAGAATTGGGAGCTAAAGTCTCCAGAATCCAAACCCTTGGCTACGCAGAAGCTGGGATTCCAGAAATGTGGCAGTTGCCAGAGAGTGACGTGAAGTCAAGGTTATTCATTTTCTTATTATTTTTTAAGGCTACTGGAGATTGGGGCATGTTTGTAGAAAGGAAGGAAAGGAAGGTGACTGGATCCATGGCGAGAGTGACGATGAATCAAGAAGGTCCAGAAAGATTAGGCTGAACCCTGGATTTGGCAATAGGGATGTCACCCTAACCTCTGAGACAGCAGGTTCAGCAGTGCTGGAGGGAAGGCAGCCAGATGGAAGCAGAGTGAGGAGGCAAGGGCTTAGGAGCCTCCAGCGATGCACAAGAGGTGGGCACGGCCAGGGGTAAGATGGAAGCAGCTGACCACAGAGGCAGCAGAAAGGAACAAAAGGGTATGACCACACAGAAATCTGTGTTTTGGAAAACAGAAAGTTCAGAAGCTGGTAGGCCAAGGCTTAGAGGGATTGCCTGTCCCGCGTAACATACATGCATTGAACTAGAAACAATACCTTAAACCAACTTCAGCTGGATTCCTGAGGGCAGCCTGACCTTTTCCTTTCCTCATATCTCTTCACAAGAGTGGATGCTTAACTCTAATTAGTAACTGATTTACAGTCTTTATTATGAGCCAAAAAGGTGCTGGGTTTGTGATTGGCATTTAACAATTCTGAGTTATGTTCTGATGATGACAGCCGCTTGCTTGGTGACCTGTCTTTTTATTTATTTATTTATTTATTTATTTATTTATTTATGGCTGTGTTGGGTCTTCGTTTCTGTGCGAGGGCTTTCTCTAGTTGTGGCAAGCGGGGGCCACTCTTCATCACGGTGCACGGGCCTCTCACTATCGCGGCCTCTCTTGTTGAGGAGCACAGGCTCCAGACGCGCAGGCTCAGTAATTGTGGCTCACGGGCCCAGTTGCTCTGCGGCATGTGGGATCCTCCCAGACCAGGGCTTGAACCCGTGTCCCCTGCATTGGCAGGCGGATTCTTAACCACTGCGCCACCAGGGAAGCCTTGGTGACCTCTCTTATATCTGTGTCTCCGCCAGGAAGCTTCACAGCTGGGATTTAAACCTGTATCTGCTAGACTCTGAAACCAATAGCTCCGCCACCATGCAAACACACCTGTAATCCCATACTTCCATCAGATTTCCTTTTAAAGGGTCTTACAGGAGGAATGTTAAAATGAAGAGCTCGTAAGACTCTCTGAGAAAACAGACTGGATATAGTCCTTGTCTTCCATTGCTTTTGCTTCAAAATACGTAAATTTTCACAATTTTTCTTTTAAATAAAATTCAAATGCTTATTTCAGATAAATTAAAAAGAGTGATGTTACCACGCAGAATTAACTGTCACACCTAGCTGTGTTTTCTCCCAGACTTTCTATAGTCATATGCAGTGTGTATGTGTATATATGTGTGTGTGGATATATTTCTTCACATAAAGAGTATAGGTCATAGTGAACATATACCACATAAAAATATAGTTTCAACACCATTGTTTTTAAAAACATCTTTATTGGAGTATAATTGCTTTACAATGGTGTGTTTCTGCTGTATAACAAAGTGAATCAGCTATATGCATACATATGTCCCCATATCCCCTCCCTCTTGCGCCTCCTTCCTACCCTCCCTATCCCACCCCTCTAGGTGGTCACAAAGCACTGAGCTGATCTCCCTGTGCTATGCGGCTGCTTCCCACTAGCTACCTATTTTACATTTGGTAGTGTATATATGTCCATGACACTCTCTCACTTTGTCCCAGCTTACCCTTCCCCCTCCCCATGTCCTCAAGTCCATTCTCTACCTCTGTGTCTTTATTCCTGTCCTGCCCCTAGGTTCTTCAGAACGTTTTTTTTTTTTTAGATTCCATATATATGTGTTAGCATGGGTATTTGTTTTTCTCTTTCTGACTTACTTCACTCTGTGTGACAGCCTCTAGGTCCATCCACCTTACTACAAATAACTCAATTTCGTTTCTTTTTATGGCTGAGTAACATTCCATTGTGTATATGTGCCACATGTTCTTTATCCATTCATCTGTCGATGGACACTTAGGTTGCTTCCATGTCCTGGCTACTGTAAATAGAGCTGCAGTGAACATTGTCAACACAATTTTTGATGGCTGCCTTGAAATACTGTTATAACAGGCTTATCTGTGACCCACGTGCTTGGGAAGATAAATGATCATGAATTAGAATTTCTTGCAATTTACTAATAGATGCTAGGAGGAAGTCTGTTCAGATTTTTAACTAATATGTATTGAAGTGCCATGACTGTTTAATATGAACCTGGGAGATGGGAGGGTGGCGGAGGATAAAGGTTAAGTGCACAGACTCTCAGAAGCCAGAGTGCCTGGGCTTGAATCCCCACTCCCAGTTCCCCCATTTATTCGCTGTGTGACCTTGAGCAAGTTGCTTATCCTCTCTGTGACTGTTTCCTGATGGTATAAAGGGGAATAATAGTACGTACATGAGTTAGTCCATGCAAAGTGCTTAGAACAGTGCCGGGCTCCTGGTAGCATGCAATCCATCTTTATGTTTCAAACTACATTCACTTGTATTATGTAAATGTTCAAGTTGCTGAGTCATTTAGTACAAAAAAACCCAGGGTCAGTTTGACACAGGTGAGGCAGATATAGAAGTTTTTTGGGTTGACTGCTGGGGTGGGGACTGAGAGTCTGTATTTTTACAGAACTCTGCAAGTGAGTGATTTTTAGGATCAACCAGGTTCGCAATCCACTGGTCTAGAATACTGGACGCAGATGGACAGAAGTTGGACGGTGGGTGAAACCAGAAAGATTTAGGAGAGTGAGTTTGGGATGTCCCCACCCAGACACGGTGGCCCTTTGTTAGTAGCAAAGCAGGGTGATGCGATATTTAAAACTGGAACTTTGTCAGCTGAGAATCAGTTGAGATAAAGAGGGCCAAAGCCATGAAAAGGTGGAAGAAACCTGCAGGTAGAGTAGGTTTCTTTCTGAAGTTAATCAGTACTTCTTTGGCAGGGATTTTTTTTCTTCTTTTTGTGCCATTTGGTTTTATCCAGCTTATTTTTAAAAGTATTCAGAGATATATATTTTTCCTTCTTATAACAGCTAATCTTTATTTAGTATGTGTTGGGCACCGTGCTAGTAGTTTTTAGGCTTTATTTCATATAAACTTCCAGAAAGTTGTATGAGGTATGAACCATTGTTCCCATTTTACAAATGACAAAACTAAAATTTGGAGAAGTTAAATAATTTGCACAAGGTGCAATATCCATTTTCCCTTTCTTTAGTAACACAATGCCAACTTTATTTGGGGTGGTAATGCATCCAGTGAAGAAGCTGCACTTCCCAGTGCCCCTTGCAGCTAGGTGTGATCATGTGCCTACATTCTGGTCAATGAGATGCAAATGGAAGTACTATGTGGGCCTTTCGGGAAGATTCTGTAAAGAGTATTGACTCTGCCGTAAGGTCCTTCTCCATTCCTTCTTCCTGATGCCTGAAATGCAGATGTGGTGACAGGAGCTTCAATAGCCATCTTGGACTTTGAAGATATAAGGCATGTATTAGATGGTGGTGGAGAAAGAAGGAACTTTGTTCTCTGATGACCGCAGAACTGCTGTACCCACCCTGGGCTGCCTATCTCTGACTTACATGAAAGATAAATAAACTTCTATCTTGTTAAAATTCCTTTTATCAACAGACAAACACGATTCTAACTATAATAACAGCTTATGCTTATAGTATGCTTTATCAAAGCTAACTAAATGCCAGACACTTTTCTAAGTGGTTTGTATATATTGACCCATTTCAATCCTCACAACGACCCTATGATATAGGGTTGAAGCAAAGAGAAGTTCAGTGACTTGCCCAAGGTCACACAGCTAGAAGTGGCAGAGCCAGCAAACACACATCTAATAGGAATCAGACGTGAGAGTAAAACTCAGGTCTATCTTACACCCAAGACTATAACAATTATACTATACGGCTTCTTTCATACTCAGTAAGATGTGGTGTGCTTTGTGGTTTTCCTTACCTAAACTTTACCTTCTGCTTTAATTCACAAAATGGAGGACTCCCAGCTGGCAGCCATTAGTAGGAAACCTACAGTTTCTCCAGAAGATCAAATCAGCCTCCTTAGGGTTCACCTCAGAGCCCTAACTCCTTAGTAAAACTTCCATAAGAAATGTCAAAAGGTTAATTATTTTAAAAAGCTTTCATGTAATCCTATTTGCTGTTTCTTCCATCACAAAATTGTTTTGCTTTTTTTTTAATCAGCTAGAATTCTATAATAAACAGAATTGGGCCATCCGTCCATCCATCCAACAAACATTCAGCACCTGCTCTGAGCCAGATGCTCTCCCAGATGCTGGGATACTGCAGCAATTGACAGACAAGGAGAGAGGAGGCAGATAATAAAACACACAAGAAAATATCAGGTACAAACAAGCGCTACAAAGGAAAGACGTGTGCGGTGGAGGCTCTTTTAGGAAGGTTTCACTGAGGAAGAGATATTTGAGCTGAGACTTGGAAGTGAGAAGGAAGTTCCTTGAGAAGAGCAGGGAAGGGTCTTCCAGGCTGAGGGAACAGTGATTCCTTGGGGTCGGAATGAGTGTGGCATGTTCAAGGGACAGACAGAAACTCCATGGGACTGGAACATGAAGCAAAGGAGAGTGACATGAGGTGAGGTCAGAAAGTTTGATGGCGTGAAAGCCAGATTTGGGGATTTTACTCTAAGAGATAGGGGAAGCTATTGGAGGGTTTTAGGCAGTATGGCAGACATTTGTCACTGGCTGGCCAGCATTCAAAAGCCCTTCTTATTTTGGGGAATCACAAAACTAATGAGAGGCAGGGTCCTAGTTCCAAGGCTTATAGAAGTCGAAGGCGAGAGAAAGTATTTTCTCTCCTCTCCTGTGGCATGCACAAGGCCAGCTGATGCTCCTACCTGGGACTTTGAAGCGTGAGGGCATGTCTCAAAGATGCAAGGTCAATTAGAAATTATTAAGGTGACAGTGGTACAGTCAGGAGTGCATGGGGATGAGTGTGCAAGGGCAGCAGAGTCCAGCATATGGCGACCAATGTCCACTGGCACCTGGATGCCCATAAGTGTCCTGTGAAAAGGAATCAGGGGCCACATCCTCAACAAACCATTCCAGGAGCTTCACTGTGCAAGCCTTCCTCCAAACCTTGTTCTTGATGCTCTGAGTTCCACAGTCACTTTCAGTCAATTCTTCTTCTGTTTAAGAGTCAGCCAGTGCTGGTTTCTGTGGTTTGAAAGCAAGCATCTTGACTAGTACAGCAGGAGTGTGATGCAATCTGAAGCACATTTTCAAAAGATAACTGGCTGCTGAGTGGAAAATAGATTAGAAGGGGTATCAGCCAGCGACCAGTCAGAAACAGAAATCAGACAAGTTACTTCAAATAGAGGGGCTTTACTATAAAGAATTGCTTTCACAGGCATTAGAAGGCTGAAAGAGGAAAAGGAAAAGGAAAAGAAAAAAAGGAAGAAGGTAGTAACCCAGGGATTAATACTTGCAAGAAGAAACTCCTGCCTCCTAAGGCTGGGGAACAGGTGATATTACCTGTACTAGGAGCTTGGCAGAGGGGCCCAGGGGTCTGGTGCTTGGATCTCTGAAGGAAGGCTTGCCCTGCTCAGACCTCTGAGGAGGGAGTGCTGGCTATCGGGCTTCCACCAAGGGGACCTCCCCTCCCGCCCCTGCCGGGATAACAGCTCCACAGGTGAGGGAGTGGGGCCTGAGTGCTGTTGGCAGCTGTGGGGTGCTGGGAACACTCAAAGTCTCTGGAAGCTGGGGCCAGTTATATGCTGCTACTGGAGCAACGCCGAAAAGCAGGAAGTGAAAAACAGGAAAGAAGTCCCTTCTCCTTTCCCTCCACTTTTCTTTCTCCTTTTAATGCCTCACATTGCAGAACCTAACAAGAAGCCAGCTAGCTGGGAGGTGGGGAGATTTCGTTTGCATTATCCCAACGCCATATTATAGAGAAGAGCTTAGGAGGGTATCCCGAAGACCAAGGGAAATACCCAGCACAGGAGCATCAAGTCCAGTTAGGAGGCCCCTGCAGTCACCCAGGAGGGTGGCATGAACTAGGGCACTGGCAGTGAAGGTGGCCAGAAACAGGGCAAGGAGACGGCACCCTTCGGCGCAGAGCTGCAGTTCCTGGTGCCGTGCTTGGTGTCACGGACGGATCTATCGTTCTATCGCAGGCTCAGTTCTCCTGGCCAGTGGGCGCCTTGGTAGCTCCGGCTTGTCACACCTCCTGCCACCTCCCGCACGCAGCTGCCTGTCCTCGGGAGCAGGAGCGCATGCGCAAGGTGGTCCCCAAGGCCCCTAAAGGAGCCGGCTGAGACCCTGACCACATGCTGTGGCTGGAGCAGCCCAAGAATGTCGCCATCAAGGAAGGGAAGGCTCTTCCTTGGGGTAAGGCCTGGACTCAGGCCCTACCCCAAGGAAGAAGTGACCCAGTAGTTGAAGAGGTTCTGATTATTCAAACGAGTACAGTTCTCAGTTGCTTTGCTATCTTTGAATATCACCTGGATCTAGAAACAGCTCTCCCTCTATCCCTAAGCATCATGCATTCCTTTCAGTGGGCAGCTCACTCTTCCCTGTACATATGACAGTTTCTTGAGAGTCAAACACATGTTCATGTTAAAGCCATCATTATTAAGTTAAATGAAAAAAGATGGCAAGAACTTGATTTGAGATTAGAAATAGAATTGACAAGAATTTCCTCTGAGAGCTTAGATATGAACTTAATGTTAACATTATTAATACAGCACCTAGATGCTTGCTCTTTGGCAGGGGTAAGAGCCCCATAAGGGATGGAGAAGCACCAAGAGATTCAAGCAGAGAGAAGCTGTTAGCACCCCTAGGCCTGATGGGGTAGGGGAGGAAGCTGCAGTCAAAGGAAGAGGAGATGCCAGCGGGGGCTAAGTCACAAGTGGGACAAAGAGGGAATGGGGAAATAAATGCCCTGCCCACCCAGTCTTTCCTTCCTCTTACTCTCAACCTATTGCTGTACCTCCAAACCAGAAACCAGAGCGTCAGGGAGTCCAGATACTACAGTAGACGGAGACCAGCCTGCCAGGCATAGGGCAGGAAGGGCAAACAGAGAATATGCAACATATACATTATAGACAATGAATTTTTTCTCTACTTACTACATTATATATGTATGGCCCTTGACCTACATAGGTAGTTTCGTTTCAATTATTTCATTTTACACTCAAAGGTTCTGTGACGGTTAATTTATGTGTCAGCTTGACTAGGTCAGAGGGTGCCTAGACATGTAGTCAAACATTATTATGGGTGCTTCTATGGGGGTGTCTCTGGATGAAATTAACACTTGAAGACCTGAATAGAACAAAAAGGCTGACTCTCCCTCAGCTAAGAGGGAACTCCTCTCCGTGACTGCCTTGGACGTGGAACGCCAGTTTTTTCCCTGCATTTGGACTTGAACATCACCTCTTCTTGGGCCTTGAACCTGCTGGCTTTGGGACTAGAAATACACCATCAGCTGTCCTGGGTCCTCAGCTTGCCGACTGCAGATCTGAGGACTGGTCAGCCTCCATAATTGAATGAGCCAGTTCCTTATACTAACTAAATCAATGAATCTCTCCTCTCTCTCTCTATACTCTTACTGGTTTTGTTTCTCTGGAGAACCCTGACTAATTCAAGTGCTTTGTGAGATAAGCAGGGCAGGTATTATCTTCAGAAAGAAGCAAATATGACATTTTGGAAGCCTCAGGATAAAAATTAAAATATAGGTCTTAGCTCTCATTCTTTTGCCCCGTCTGTCTAAACCATACTTACTCTGTTTATAGAACTCTCAGTAGTGGCAAAGTTCCCCATGATTGTTTTTATGCTTCTTTCTAAAATAGCATCTACCCACTCACCCAAGTAAGACCTTGAAACTCCCTTTCTCTCTTTTCCCTGTCTAAAATTGTTACCAAACTTTCCAAATATCTCTTTAATGTGTTCTCTTCCATATTTCCCCACGATTTAGGCCCTCCCCTTTTCTTCCCTGGAATAATCACACATTTGTAACTGTGCCTAATTACACATTTGCGTGCTTGCTGCTGAGATTTGTCTCCCACACCAAGCTCAGGTCCACAACCTACTGTTGTGACTCTAGCTCTCGCCATACACAGAAGTCTCAAAATATTTGTTGTTGGGTTAACCAATCTTCCTGTCTCATCTCTTACTCTCTCTAATCATACTGCCAAGAGTGAACTTTTAATATGCCAATCTGATCTCTCCACTTTTCTGTCTAAAAGCTCCCTTCAGTTTAGCAGAAGTTACAAACTAGAGACCTGTGGCCTCCTCTAAGGATGTTTTGTTTTAGCGCCCACAATGGTTTTTTTTTTTTAATTTGGAATAATTGCCAACTGAAAAAACTCTGGGTCTGTCTGATAAAAATCAGGAATTCCAGCTCTTCTCGACAAGATTTGGTAACCTGGGCAAGTTTCAATGTCTTATCCTGGCTTCTAGGGCCTTTGACTGTCTCACCCAACCTGCAGTTCCTCCTTCAGTGCCTCCTGGGCTCCAGATCTATGCAGGTTGTTTACAGGAGACAGTGTGCCTTCTCTCCTTGGTGCTTTTGTCCTGGGAAGTCTCGGATGCTCTTCTGACCAATGTCCGCATCTCATCATCTACCTTCGGACTCTCAGCCTGCAAGACCTCGCTTGACTCACCTCTGGGAAGGCTTCCTCCCTGACAGTAGTCATTTCTCCTTAAAGTACAACTCATAATATTTTGGAATTTTTTGTACCCTGCATGATCCCTTTCACCAGATTAAAGTACCAATACAATCACGTCTCTCCTGAGTGTTAAATTGCTCACAGCCTCCCTTAGCCAGTTACTGGGAACTCCAGTCACCCACATTCGAGAAAGGCAACAGGAAATCCTCATCAGTGCCCTGGTACTCCCCTATTTTCCATGTGGCTGATTCTGTTACTACCCTACAGGGTTGATAGTGAAAGTTGGTTTTGTAAAACAGTGTGTGAGATGATAGTCTTGCAAGTTAATATTCCTCACTGGCCAAGCAGTCCTCTGAGAAAAGATGACTTCATTCCTTCTGTGTTGTCTTCAGTTAGAAATGTTTCTCTGGCTCTTTGACTTACAATCTTGTGTTCACTCTTTCTCTCAAAGCCTACCCTCCCCCCCAGGCTGGCTGGGACATGAGGGGCTTCCCAGGGACTCCCCCTTTGCTCCTGGTAAGTTCCTCTCTGAAGCCTTTTCCTCCTCTCTCACCAGGGGACCTCAGTAGGGACCATCCCATTTATCAGAGAGGTTATAATAACATTGAACCTCACAGGGGAGAGGGTCCAATTCTCTATGCCTCCCTTCCCAGGAGGATCCTGGTCTCCTATGCAAAATATCCTTTCTCCCCAGCAGACCGGCCCTATACACCATGACACTTGAGAGGGCCAGGCTTTCTCATGCTACAAAGAATATTCTATAACTTTCTTTCTCCAGAGCAAAGGGTACCTTCTTTCCTACATTTACACAAAGTGGGGAAACCATCCAGGTGATTCTTTTCCAAACAAAGACTTGCTCCAAGGTGACCCGTGTCTTCTAACTGGAAAGCAGGCTCTGGCAACTTTGTGAACGTGACTTTTCCTGATTAGAGTTTTCTAAGTTACACCTTGTCTTAGGTGGATTCCCTGTAAAAGAGATCAGAAATGAAGACCTGCATGTAGAGTTTTTCACAGAGTGTTCTCAGGAACAATGCCTATAGGGAAGTGAGCAAAGCAAGACTGGGCAAAGGAAGGAGTTGTACTGTGATGCAATTGCAGCAGAAGCCTCAGCTGATCCCACCAGGACCTGAGGGCTGGGTCAACCCTTCAGTGCCAGCTCCAGTGGCGGCAAGGAGGCTGGCCATTGTACCCTCTCAATGACCAGTCATTGCCCAGTCATGGGATGTGGACTGCCCCAGCCTTAGAGGACATAACCTTGGAGGAAGCAGCTCCCAACAGTCAAGGGCAACAATCATGATTGTCATGGAACAGTCACCCTGTGGGATTCAGTACATATTGATTCAATCCAGAACCTCACATTTCTTTCATTTTTACTCTCAGATTGTTAAATAAATGTTTATCTTTGACATTTCAAGGCCTTTCTGTTGGACCACATTCTACATCTTTTTCTTTTTGCCAATGGTTCAATCCCGATCTTTGCTCTTTGTTATTTCTTCTCAGTTCTTTTTCACAATATCTCCTATTCCTATCCCCCAACAGCTTTCTCTTCCTTCCTTATGAAATGCTTCTTATTATACCCACATACTGGAACATTCCTACTACAAGGAGCAATTTTCTGAGTGTTTATTTTCTCTGGAATCATCTCTCTTTTATGGAAGCAGGGTTATTTATCAACCTATGATGGAGCTCTTCCTGGTTTGGTTAGGGCATGCTGCAAACTGCCCCTGTCATCACAAAGCCCTGTAATAATGCTTTTTTTGGCCAGGACACAAACCACAGTCAAAAAGGTCTCCCTGCGTTCTGAAGGTCAAGCAGTTAGAATTTTCTCAGGCTTTTGGAAGAGTGGAAGCAAGACCTTTCCTCAGGGAGCATATGTTAGTCATTCTTTAGGTAAGTCCTGCACTTACAATTGGTGGCACCTGGGTTCTAGTCCTGGCTCTGTGACCTCCTGTTGGGGTACCTGAACTATGGGAGCCTCAATTTCCTCACGTGTAACATGAGTTTACAGCAGAATTACCCTGACTTCTTGTGAAAATTGAAATGAAACAGTTTGGCAGCTTGTGAATTGCAAGGTGCTGCATAAATGGGAGATTCTATTAACGCAAATATTGGCAAGAACTCATGACATATAAAGCAGGGGATAGTTCTCTTTAATTTACTTTGCACAGTGCTGTGTGCAGACAGGATGAATTGGGGTCACTTTGGTGAAGAGCCACACTTAGGGTCTTCCTGAGTAAGGCAGACAAAGTGAAGTGCTCAGGTCCACAGTCCTCTTAGAAGTTCCAGAGAAAAGACACAACAAGGAATAATTTCAATTTGTGGACCACTGTGGGAAAAGGTTTTAGAAAGAGCATAAAATAATCCATGTCACAGCCTCTCCAACAGGCCTTCCCTAATTCCACTTTCTCTGCCATCATTCCTGGATCCCCGTCCTCGCCCAGCCAGGCTTGGTGGGGTCAACTGGAAACTCTCTTTCCCCATGAGGCTCAAGTGATACAGAATTTTCTAGTGCCCACCTCCAGCCCCACCCCTTTCCCCTCTGTTCAGTTGCTATATAGGCTCAGATTTTCCCCGCCTGCAAAATGCGGATAGTTAAATCCATAGCACAGGCCTCGACAGGACACTGCAGGAACACAGAGAGGTGACTAACACAGCCTGGGGAAGTGGAGACGACTTCACAAGGAAGCTAATTTTAGAGCTAAATCCTAGAGGTGAAGGAGGTGTTACCACCAGGTATAGGGTTGGGAAGGAACCCCATTCCCAGCACCCCATAGAGGGACCAGCGATCCCTTTGACAAAGGCATGAAGGAGCTTGCTGCCTTCAGAAAGCAGTAGGTAGCTGATCCTGGCTGGAGTGAGGGCTGCACGGGGTGGGGGGTGGGGGGGCGAGGAGGGACCTCGTAGTGCTAAAGCTGATGGCCGAGGAAGGGTCCACTGGAATCCCGGCCAGGCCTGCCTGCAACCCCTCCAGCCCCATAGCTGCCCCTGACACTGGGAAGAGGCATCATTTTTCTGTCCCAAATAATAGGTGATTTTATTTGATGCTCTTTCAGCCAAGCCTTTGATAGGAGTTAAAAAACCTTTCAAGGTAAGCTCCCTGATCAGTCTTTTGAGGCATTAGTGTGGATTCATCTCCCCCATCTCTTTTATTTTTAAAAAATATTTATTTATTTATGTATTTATTTATTTATATGGCTGTGCCGGGTCTTAGCTGCGGCACGTGGGACCTTTGTTGTTGTGTGGGATTTTCAGTTGCAGCATGTGGGATCTAGTTCCCTGACCAGGGATGGAATCCAGGCCCCCCTGCATTGGGAGCGCGGCATCTTAACCACTAGACCACCAGGGAAGTCCCTCCTGCATCTCTTAACCTCAGCATCTAGCATGAGCCCTCCTGTAGTCTTACTCTCTGGGTACAGAGGGCCTCTTATGCAAATAAGACTCTGGTGGCCTGCTGTGACAGCCCAGAGTTGCCATGGTCAGTGTTCAGATCAGGGTTTCAGGTCCTCCACTACTATGTACTAGCTGTAAACTGGAGACAGCTACTTCTCCCTGCCTCAGTTTCCACATTGGTTAAAGGGCTTTGGCGAGAATTAGATCATGTGTGGGATTCTCTGTCCCCACATCCTGATTCTTTCCCAGTGATCCTTATCTTAATGAAAGACATCACCATTCACTCAATTACTAAGACAGAAACCTGAGGGTTGTTCTTAACTAATCCTTCTTGCTAATACCCATCAACAGGCCCTGTCAATTCTGCCTCCAAAGGACTTCCCTGGTGGTCTAGTGGTTAAGACTTTGCCTTCCAACGCAGGGGGTGTGGGTTCGATCCCTGGTCGGGAAGCTAAGATCCCACATGCCTCGTGGCCAAAAAACCAAAACAAAGCAGAAGCGATATTGTAACAAATTCAATAAAGACTTTAAAATTGGTCCACGTCAAAAAAAAAAATATTAAAGAATTCTGCCTCCAAAATATACCCTTTCTGTCTCCACTTCTACCTCCTCCTTAGTCCCAGTCGACACCAGCTCTCATTTGAGTACTGAACTGTTGCTATAGTCTCCCAACTGCTTTTCTTACTTCCACCCATCATCTATACCAGATAACCAGAGCAATTGTTTTAAAATGTTATTCAGGGGAATTCCCTGGCGGTCCAGTGGTCAGGACTCTACGCTTCCAGTATAGGGGACACGGGTTCGATCCCTGGTCGGGACTAAGATCCCACAAGCCACAAAAAAAAAAAAAAAAGTTAAAAGTTAATCAGATGTATCACACCGCAGCTGAAGACTCTCCAGCAGTATCCATCTCACTTACAGTAAACTCCAAAGTCCTTATCATGGCCTACAAGGCAGCATGTGAGTTGGCCTCTGCCTTCCTGTGCCCCGTCCCCATCGCTCCTTGCCATCCATCCCCACTCGTCTTTGGACAATTCCTAGAACGTGCTAAGTGCCAAGTTCTTTCACGCCTTAAGAACTTTGTTCTTGCCTTTCCCTCTGCCTGAAATACACTTTCCCTGGTTTTTCATGTATCTGGTTCCTTCTTGGCTGAAATGTCCCCTCTTTGGGTGGCCTGTCCTGTCTTCTTGTCTAGAATAAGTTCCTCCATTTTTCTCTATAACAGTACTCCTTTTCTCATAGACTGATCACAGCTTATCATTACTTATTTACTTACTTGCTTTCTTGGATCAGGCTCACTTGGAATAGATCCTGAGAAGAAGATTCAAGAGCAGTGATATATTAAGGAAATTCCCCTGGGGAAATGAGTAAGGGTGTGGGGGAAGCAGAACGGGGATGGGGAAGAAGGCAAATAAAGGTGAGATTCCATAAGGTAAAGTCCCAAAAATTTCAAATAAGGGGAAGTCCCAGCCTCAACCTGGTCCTATAGGGGAGTTCTGCAGTGCAAATCCTGCCTCTGAACTTATCCTGCCTTGAAGCAAATGAGCAGCATGTTCGTCTTCCTGCTCCAATCAGTCATTGGCTAAGGGTGACTAGGGGCGGGGTCAACTCCCAATCACTTTTAACTCCCTCCAGTTGCCCAAGAGCAGGCTGCTGGAGAGTGGCAGGAGTGACCATCACAGCAAATGCACACAAGAGTCAGGGCAGAGGCACCCAGAAATACTGTAAGGGATCCCAGGGAGCAAGGCTGGGATAGTACTGGCTGCACTTGCTTATTGACTGCATCCCGCGCTAGAAAGGAAGCCCCAGAGCAGATACCTCATCTTCCTGTTTACTGTTATATCCCTAATGTCATTTGCATAGTACCTGCCACATAGCTGGTAATCATTACATTTTTCAAACGAGTGAATGAATGGATGAATGAAGTTCCTGGTACAGTGTGGCATATAGGGAATGTTCAATTAATATTATTGGAAACAACATGAATCTATATGCTTTTTCAGCTTGCTCTTAGGTTTCCGATCAATAGAGAGGGATGCTTAGGCATATGGTTTCAGAAACATGGGCTATCAAAAGAGAGAAAAAAGTCAACTCTGGAAAGAGAGAGACTGGCCCTGGAGAAAACATCTGAGCTTTTTTTTTTTAAAAAAAAGATTTATTTATTTATTTGTTTGTTTGTTTATTTATTTATTTATTTATTGGCTGCGTTGGGTCTTCCTTGCTGCGCACAGGCTTTCTCTAGTTGTGGTGAGCGGGGACTTCTCTTCCTTGCGGTGTGTGGGATCCTCATTGTGGTAGCTTCTCTTGTTGCGGAGCACAGGCTCTAGACGTGCAGGCTTCAGTAGTTGCAGCCCGCAGGCTCAGTAGTTGTGGCTCATGGGCTCTAGGCGTGCGGGCTCAGTAGTTGTGGCACATGGGCTTAGCTGCTCCGTGGCATGTGGGATCTTCCCGGACCAGGGATCGAACCCTTGTCCCCTGCATTAGCAGGCAGATTCTTAACCAGTGCACCACCAGGGAAGTCTGAACATCTGAGCTATTAATAGTAGAAATCTCAAGTGTAGTTGGAGGCATGTAATAGTGGTGTGGCGGGGGATGGATGGGCCAATCCTGCATTTAGAACAAGGAAAGCCTAGCTGCCAGACAATTGCCCAAGTCAGGAAGTAACAGCTTCGGGTTCTAGCAGCACAGGATATGATCTCATGCAGGACCTCAGGGCCTCGGTGGAACAGGCTTGGATTCAGAACAAACGTTTGGTCCTGGCAGGGTATGGGAGCACTGGTCTCAGACAATAAGGCAAAAGCCCAGGCCCATAGACTGTCAGGCACCTCAAAGGGGAAGGACCAGTGACACTTTCTGGTCGCCCAAGCTATTGACAGTAGAATTCCAAACCTAGGGTGATCAACTCATCTCAGGCTCTCCCTCAGTCCTGGGCAAACCAGGACAGTTGGTCACCCTATTGCAAGGAAAAGAAACTGTGACAGCTTGGGTTGCCTGAGGGGAGACTCTGAGACAGAGATCATCTTGCAGCAGCTATATCAGGAAGTGGTCTTGGTATCACCACCTAAGGAAGAGAAGAGATGGAAGCAGGAGGCGGCCGAGGGAGGAGCTGGGCTGAAATGCAGTCTCAGTGTAATCCTCAGCCAACCGCACAGAGTGCTCTGAGGCTGGGATGGTCCTTCAGAGTTGCCCTGAGTTTAGTGTTGCCATATTTAGCATATAATAATAGAGGATGGCTAGTTAAACTTGAATTTCAGATAAACAGTGAATATCTTTTTTAATATAAGTGTGGCTCCTATAGTACTTGCAACATACTTATACTGAAAAAATTATTCATTGTTTATCTGAAATTACCTGAGCATTGTATATTTTACAATCCCACTTGAGTTGGGACGAGGGGCCAGGTCTACCCTATGTGGACCAATCTCTGGATTCAGACTGCCCCAGTGAAAGGGGTGTGACCTTGGGTTATGAGACTCTCTTCAGCTTAGGCAGTTCTGAGGCAGGCTGACAGCTGAGCACGGCCTGCCAGCAACCCACTCAACAGCTGACAAAATAAATCCTTCAGACTTGAAAGGGAAATTAGAGAGCCCATCACAGTGTCTACTACAGAAACAGACTCTCGATAACTTATTTACTGGAATGTACTGGAAGAATACTGTGTTCACAAAATCAACTGGAGGGCTAGAGAATCAGGCTCAGGAAATAGCCACGAGAGGCGAGCAGCAGGAAAAACATGCCAAGGACACACCACAGGAACAATCTGGAGTGCTGGGTTGCTGCTGCAGATACCAAAACCTATTTTCACCACCCAATGGACTCTCAACCCTGCTGCTGCCATATTGAATAATGTCCCTATTGTGACACTATTGTGTCAGTCCTTTGAGATATCTTCCTGAAATAAGCATCTGATTGGCTGATTTGGGTCACTACAGCTTCTGTAGTGGCAGGAGGTGTCCTGCTTCCCATCTAGTCTTTCACAAATTGAGGATTCTCCTAAAAAATAAAAAGGGTATATCAGGGCCTGGTGCTAGGGACAACATTAGGAGCTGGCAGTGTCTCAAGAGCGCCTCATGGTTTGGATTAATCCTCTTCCACTAGCCCCAAGGAATGTGATCATGAGACGTGGGAGAGAAAACCATGTATAATCACAGAAGATCTGATTTTCTCAAATATAAATGTAAATAGCAGTGAGTAACTCTAAAAACTCCAGGAGCAGTAATGAATCTAATTATGTAGATCCTTTACCCAAACACAAATGTGACTTTCCAATGCAGGAAAAAAGTGCCTTTCGGGACTCTCCTGGTGGTCCAGTGGTTAAGACTCCACACTTTCACTGTTGGGGGGGTGGGCATAGGTTCGATCCCTGGTCGGGGGAGCTAAGATCCCACATGCCACGGCATGGCCAAAAAAAAAAAAAGTAAAGATTTTTTTTCGTAATCTACCATTTTAAAAAATAACATCTATTTTCAAAAAATTCCATTATGACTCTTGCTTCATTTTGGATGTAAGAATCAAGTTTATCCCCTCCCTATTTCCCCACAAATCAATGTTAACAGCTTTGTGTTATCACTTATTTCTCAGTGCTCATAAAATCTGATATAGATATATTTACATATTTGTACTGGCAAATGTTCATGATATTTTTTAAATGAAATTATATTCACCTCTCTAGATCTCATTCAGCAACAACCAACATGAAAGTCTTTCCAAGTCAATATAATTCATTCTTTTTAATAAATGAATACTGCTCCTCACATGGATATACCATAATTGGTATATTGATGGGCATTCATGTTGTTTCCAAATTTTTGCCACTACAAATGATGCAATAAACATACTGTTTCCATGGAATAACTTCCTTGGAAAAGGATTACTGGATCAGAAGGTGTATCTTTATTGTTTAACCTTTTATTAAAACATACATACAGAAATAATATACATTAAAATATTACATACATAAGTTGCACAGCTTGATGAAATTTTACAAACTGAATCCCCTATGTAACCAACACCTGGATCAAGAAATAGGACATTACCAAGACCCTAAAATCTCCCCTCATGCTGAAAGGATTTATGTATTTTAAATTCTAATAGAATTGCTCTATTGATTTCTAAAAGCCTTCATAATTCCCATTTGAGAATGTCCTTTTCCCTCCAAGTGCCAGGGCTGCCGCAGATGGTGTCAAACTGCACTTGTTTGACCTGGGACGCAGAGCCTGAAGACCATTCACAGAGGCCCCAGAAGTGCCCTCTTCTCTTGTATTTATGAAAGGGCGTCACACTCCTTTGTATGTATTCTTCCTAGCAGTTGGAACATAGTAACCCCTCAAGAAACATTTGCTGACTGATTGTTAAAACGATAAAAACATGCACCTTCCTCTTCTCAAAACACTTCTAAATCTTTTGAGTTCAATAGTGGATGTTTAGTTGCATGCAGAGCCAGGAAAAAAAAAAAAAAAGGTGGGATTTGGAACCAGTATACTTGAACTAAAGTTTTAGCTGTGTGATACTGGGAAATTAACACGATCTCTCTGGGTCACATATTGTTTAACATGTAATAAAGAGGAACAAGAAAACTAAAAATTATCCCTACCTACCTAACTATTATAAATTTAGGAAATGTACGTTAAAAGCTGTTTGTAAACTGACAAATGCTATTTAAATATTAGTTAATAGTCAATCTCTTAATATGTGTTTAACTATTGATTATTAAAATACTTCGCAAGTTTTATTTTTAATTCCACATTCAAACACATATTTTATTCCTTGAGCATATATTGCCTTCCTCTTACTGATTAGAAAAGAAACTAAAAAATATTTTTCTTTGCTACTTTATTTTTTTCTCGCTTTTAAAATAGCAATTACCAGAATAGGCTCCTAAAAGCTTAATACTTTTTGTGGGTGATTAAAGAGTTAAATTTCAGTGGCCTTCCAATTGGATCAGAGAAAAGACAATGAGTGCTGACCTCTCAGCCCTGCCCAGTCACCCCTCAGGCCCCCCTTCTTCATCTTCATCTTCCCATTACCCTCTAGAAAGGCTGTCCGTGCCCCAGGTTCATTCAGCTCTTTGACCTTGGGCTGCAGTAGCTGCCTGATTTCTCTTCCCAAGGATCATTCCCCCATATTTCATTCTCATACCATGTCACAATTTGTGATATGTACATACCTTTTGTGCATGGATACAGAATATTTAGATAACGGTTTAATTTTTTTAATTGAGATATAATTGACATAATATAACATTGTATAAGTTTAAGGTGTACACGATGATTTGATACATTTATATATTGCAATATGATTACCACCTTAGCATTAGCTCACACCTCTATCTCGTCACATAATTATCATTTCTTTTTTAAGGTGGGGTATAATGCTTTTATTTAATTCAGCTTATTTTTATAAACTTAAATACATCTATGCCATTAATTAATTTTGCTTATATTTTATCGATATAAAATACATTTACTTTGAAAACTATATGTCACTGCTCTAAATGGAGACTCAAGTTACAGCTAACTGTAAAGATTAGTAGAATAGAGATAAAATAATGTCATTAAATTTCAGCTGGATACTGGCTGAGACCCTGAGCTCTAAGGCTGTTTTATGTTAAAATGAAGAAGAAGAAGAGTAGCAAGTGTTAGAGAAGCCTTAAAGGCAACTAGTACCTAACTGAGACTTCCTTCTTAAAGTCATCAGAAAAGGGTTAAAAGGAAATGTAAAAAGAGACTGCTAAGGCAGCCCACAGAATGGGGCCTGGTGATTGTAGCACCCCTCTTGGTGGGGCAGCGGATGGATGGCGCTTGCTGGTGCCTGGCAAATCTAAATCTTCTTTTTTTGTTGTTGTTTAAATTTATTTATTTATTTTTGGCTGCACTGGGTCTTCATTGCTGCGCATGGGCTTTCTCTAGTTGCGGCGAGCGGGGGTTACTCCTCGTTGCGGTGCGCGGGCTTCTCATTGCCATGGCTTCTCTTGTTGTAGAGCACGGGCTCTAGGCGTGCGGGCTTCAGTAGTTGTGGCTCACGGGCTCTAGAGCACAGGCTCAGTAGCTGTGGCGCACGGAGTTTGTTCCTCCATGGCATGTGGGATCTTCCCAGACCAGGGCTCAAACCCATGTCCCCTGCATTGGCAGGTGGATTCTTAACCACTGTGCCACCAGGGAAGTCCAAAATCTTAAAGGAAAGGGAACCGATACACATCAGCTTTAAATCATTCATATAGTACAGCACACACCCTCAAAACCACAGCACCAAGATTGAAGGAAAGGAGAAAATTAAACGACCCTTCCCCCCCGCCCCCCCCCCCACTGCCACGTAACTCTGTGAGTCACTTCTTTAGAAAACAGGCATGAAAATATCCAATTAAAGCGCATTGCTAATCTGGTAGAGCACCATGATGCAGATGCTCATGTAACTGGTTCCCTATTCAGAATGAAAATGCCACCAAGAAATAGCTAGCAAAGCGTAACTGATTATATGACCAGCTTCCTACAGTTTCCTTTGTCTTGTCACCCATTACCTTTCAAAATCTTCAAGGGCAGGAGTTTCACTTTCTCTAGTTCCTTTGAAACTCCTCGAAGCAACCAATGACGTGTCCTGCAGGCAAGGAGTCTAGATTGATACTGAGTTGTGTTGACCAAAATCTTCAGAGCTACACGGGAAATAGCAGTTGAGTGGGAGGACTCCCATTTAGGGTTCTCTATTCACCCAGAGTCATCCTGGAAGCACGCTAATCAAGCTTGCTGCATTAGAAATGTTAATTGGTATTTGGTGGCTGGCATTGACTGAGTCATATGCATCAGCCTAAATTAAAGTGGAAATCTTCAGGGTTTTCCCCTCCATCCTTTGGTAAGAAAGTGACCTAGTTAAGGGATAGGCAAACCAAGGCTGGAGTGTGTCAAATCCCACCCAGTCACCATGTTTGGTAGGGCCTTCAGGCTTAGGATGGTTTTTATGTGTTTAAATGGTTGAAATAATTTAAAAATAACGTTTTTCATGACACATGAAATTAGATGAAATTCAAATTTCAGTGTCCACTGTCAGGTTTATTGTAATACACCCACACTCATTCATTCATATATTGTCTTTGGATACTCTCTTGCCACAATGGCAGAGTTGGGTAGTTGTGATTGAGATGGTATGGCCCATGAAGCCTAAAGTATATACCATCTGGTTCTTTACAGAAAAAATTTGCTGACACCTTACCTAGACCATTAGTTTCTACTTTGGCTGCACACTGGAATTATTTGGGAGACAAAAAATACTGAAGGTACTGATGCCTTTTCTGAGAGATTCTGATTAAATATTCTAAAGACTGGAAATTTTAGAAGCTTTTTAAGTGGTTAAAATGTACAGCCAAGTTCAACCGCAGTTGACAGAGACTAGTACTTGTCAAACAACGCGACATGAATCTCCTGAGGGCTTGTTAAAATGCAGGTTCTGATTTAGCAGTTCTATGGAGGGGCCTGAGATTCTGCGTTTTTGATAAGCTCCCAGGAAGAAAGCGGGAAAAAACTTCTTTCTATGTGTCTTTTAGGTACCTTCTAACTTACCTTCTCTTAAAGGTAGGTTAAAAAGATGCCACAGAACAAATGTGGCTTATATCACAGACTTCTTAAGCAACTTCAGCAGACTGGAAATCCACCCTGCATGCTGAAAGGAGTTTCGACCCTTTCCCAGAAAACAAATGGTTTTGAATACCTGCCTTCACATCGATCCATTAAGACTTCTCATTTCGCTGAAGCAATGAAAGAATAATTGCAGCTTTCTCCTTTCACCCTCCCATTCCTTGGAGAAAATTTTCGAGAAGTGTGTATAAAGAAATCCTCTGCTGGTTAATGGCCTTGAAATTGTGTGGATTAACAATCTGAGTCCAGTGACTGGGAAAACAGCTTTCCTGATTGGCTATGGTTGAACTTTAGGAATTAACTAGGAGGAATAGAATGTCCTTTGGGGTATGGAATGCTCTGGAATCTCCATCACCCTGAGTCATTTGAAACCCCTTTTTGGGTAATATTGAGAAAGGAAACCCCATCAGATCCCATGAAGACATTTTCTTTCTAACTTCTCCACTCTTTGCTATGATGAGGACTAAGAATGTGGAATTTCAGAATTTCTTTCCCATATTTTATTGATAAATTGGTGGATATATCCTTTTAAACACTTTTGCCTGCCAATTACCTACAGATTGCTGAGCGTTTATCACCTTAAACCTATTTATTATTGAGATCTACTTAATCTTCTGAAATATAAATATGCGTGAACCTTAAATATATTACAATGATAGTGATGGGTTCTATGGAAAAAAGTTTCACTTCCTATTTCCTTGTCTCTGAAGAGAAAAGCCATCTCAAGGAAATTATTTTACTATAGTCCCAATTTGCATAGGAGAAAAATCTTCTATTCCTAAGTGTAGGGGGTCGCCTTTGAGATGCAGGTGACCTAACAGTGATTGAACCATTGATGACTTAACCCCAAATTTCACCCTGCAGCTGAAAGCCCGTACAGAACGGAGACCCCAGGATGCCATGAAACTATGGCAGTTAATGGAATATGGGAAGGAAGGTGCCTTTTAAGGGATAAGGAAGCTCAGCTGGAAACACCCCTGGGTTAGCTGGCATCCAATCAGGAGTTGATTTATACACACCTGTGCACCCTCTCCTTCCCCCACCCCCATCCACTGCTCTTAGAATCTCTTTAATCAGATGAAGGAAAACGATAGGGTGAGGAGAAGCAGAAGTTAAAAAATTTTTATGTAGCTTTATTGAGATATAATTCACATACCACAAAATTCACGCTTTAGAGTGTACCACCCAGTGGCATTTCGTATATTTACAGAGTTGTGCAACCATCACTACTATACAACTTTATAACATTTTTATCACCCCCAAAAGAAACCTTGTGTCCATTAGCAGTCACCCCTCACTTCCCTCCTCTCTCTCGCCCCTGGCAACCACTAATCTACTTCCTGTCTCTGTAGAATTGAGGAAGAAGGTTTTAATAGGCAGAATCCTGGGTGCTGTTTTAAAAGGTGGGACCTTCAGCTGCCTCTTTCACTCCATCTCTCTGGACCTCAGTTTCCTCAGCTGCCAGATGGGTGGTTCTCAGTCTTGGCTGCTGTAGGGAGGAAAAATTTTCCTCTACCCCTCTAGGTTCTCTTGGCTGGTCTATATTAATTAAATTGACATACGATAGGTTAATAGGAGAAAAACAAATGTAATTACATATGTAGGGGAGCCCTATAAGAGTGTGAGACCCAAAGACAAGTCGGACAGTTGAGGCTTGTATGCCATCTTGAGCTAAGGAATGGGGTAGGGGCCTGTGGCTTCAAAGGGGAGGAGGATGAATTCACAGATGATAAGAAGAGCAGATATTTGGTAATTAGATGTTTGCCTGCCATACAGCTAGGTCAGTCATTTAGATAAAAGTTATCTCTGGTAATAGCTCTCTCTGAGCCAGGACTCCTGTCTGAATACTTTTAGGTAGTTAAGGGAGAGATAAAAGTTTTTCTTGAGTCAGCTTGGTCTTGAATCCCTTCAGCTCAAAATAATCCACATGCCAAAGAGGAATATTTTGGAGTCAGGTATCCTGCTCCCCTTAACTGCACGTCAGAATCAGTTGGGTAGAGAAAAATATTCAATATATTGTAATAACCTATAAGGTAAAAGAATCTGAAAAAAAAAGATATATATGTATGTATAACTGAATCGCTTTGCTGTATTCCTGAAACTAACACAACATTGTAAATCAACTATTCTTCAATTTAAAAAAACACTTTAAAACAAATTCAGGGACATAAAAAAAAAAAAAAGAAGAAAGAAAGGAAGAAAGAATCAGGGAACTTTGAACAAATGCTGATGCTCAGCCCCACACCCCAACCCTAGGACTCTAATTCACTAGATCTGGGGTGGGACTTAGGCACCGGAAATTTTTAAAAGCTCTGTAAGGCAGATTTACTCCAAGGTCTTGCTATCAAAATGTGGTCCTGGGACCAGCTGGGGGCTTGTTAGCACCGCAGATCCCAGGTCCCCACCTCAGACCCACTGAGTCAGCATCTGGGCATTAACAAGACCCCAGGTGATTTTTGTGCACATTGAAGTTAGGAAAGCTCTGCTCCCACGTCCCCTCCAGCTCTAACAGTCTGTAGTTTCGTGATCTCTGCTCCTGCCTTCATGGGCCACCAGGTGATTTTAGTAATCAGTTCCCACAAACCAGAGTTTACCCCACAATGGAAAATTGGCTCCCAGTTTGCTCGCCAAACAGGATATAGGAATAGGTTACTGGCAAAGCTTTACAAGAACTTCGTTCAGTGATAACTAATTACACAGTAATTTGGAAGAACATCAAGTCATTTTAGAGTTGTTTTATCTACTGTCCCGAAGCAAAAAAAAAGTATGTGTTTAGGTGTCAACCTGTAGGCAATTTAGAAGTATTCTGTACTTTGCAAAAATCACATATCAGGCAGGTCATTAGTTTCCATTTAAAGCAGTATAAGCAGAGTTTCTTGGCCACAGCTGCCCATTAGAATCACTTGGGGAGCTTTTAAAACTCCAGACATTCAGCCCCACCCCATCCAGATCAACTAAGCCAGAACCTTGGCAGCTTTTAAAGCTCCCCAGGTGATTATAATATTCAGTCAAAGCTGAGAATCACTGGTATACAGGTTTTACTATTGTTATCCTGTTTGAGATGTACGGAAAACTCCTGGCTTTGTACCTTGCTAAGGTCTAGGGCTGTGTTTCCAATACATAATGGTTGATTTATTCAGTAACCACATGCTGAACATCTTCATGTCTCAAGCCCCATCTGCAGGATTTGAGAGAAAGATCCAGAGACCTAGACAGACACTCAGAGAAGGTAAGCACCTCAGCCCCTTGCTTGAGCATGCTCAGGACAGTGGCAGCCCTGCCACTTTGCATCCTTCTCCAGGGTTCCATGGGCAGGGGAAAGTGCACTGACATTTTAAACAGGACTTCCCCTCTCTGCCTGTCGATTTTAGGAAGTAGGTCATTGGATAATGCAGCTGTGACTCTTCCTCTTGGGCCTCACATCCATGACGATGGCACTAAAAAGTTAATCAGTCAACAGATATGTACTGGGGATTTCCCTGGTGGTCCAGTGGTTAAGACTCCAAGCTTCCATTGTAGTGGGCACGGGGTTGATCCCTGGTCAGGGAATTAAGATCCTGCATGCCATGCGGTGCAGCTAAAACAAAAACAAAACAAAAACAACAACAAAAATAAACAAAAAACAGATATGTACTAAAAATGGTGCCCAGCACCCAAGGGAGGGGCTGGAAGAAAAGGCTTCCAGGATCTGACCAATGAAATAAGGCGTCCATAAATGGAATAGTTAGCAAACAGTGCAAGGCAGGGTATAGTTGAGGGTTCTGTTTGGGGTAAAATCAGCAAGGACTACAGAAATTCAGAGGAAGAGAAATCAGTGCCCACTGGAACAGGGTGGAGACACTGCACAGCAAAGAGGGCTCACAGATTGATGGGGGAGGGTGTTCTTGTGACTATTTATTACAGAGACTACTATTTGTTATATTTGCTGTGAGCCAGGAATTGTGCTAAATGATTGCCATGTATTGTCTTATTTACTCCTCTCAACAGCGTAAGGTAAGAACCATAATTATCCCCATTCTGTAGATGATGAGACTGAGGCACAAAGAAGTTAAATAACTTGCCCAAGGTCACCTTGAACTTGGTCTGTATGGCTCCCAAGTCCATGCACTCCATCATAATATATTGACTAATAGCCACATAACATTTCTTTTTTATAAGTTTATTTATTTTGGGGGCTGTGTTGTGTCTTCACTGCTGCATGCGGGCTTTCTCTAGTCGCAGCGACCGGGGGCTTCTCTTCGTTGCAGTGCGCGGGCTTCTCCTTGCGGTGGCTTCTCTTGTTGCAGAGCACGGGCTCTAGGCGTGCGGGCTTCAGTAGTTGTGGCTCGCGGGCTCTAGAGCACAGGCTCAGTAGTTGTGGCCCACGGGCTTAGTTGCTCCACGGCATGTGGGATCTTCCCGGACCAGGGCTCGAACCCGTGTCCCCTGTATTGGCAGGTGGATTCTTAACCACTGTGCCACCAGGGAAGTCCCACCACATAACATTTATTAGTGTGTGCCAACAAGCAGGTTCCTAACGTTTTACATATATTATCTCATTTAATCCTCAAGACAATGCTTTCTGGTGGACAGTTCCATTATTCTCAAGTTCCGGGTAAGAGAATTTGAGCACAGAGAAGTTAAGTAACTTGCCTGAGGTCTAGGGTTGCCAGATAAAATACAGTTAAATTTGATAAATAACAAAAAATAGGTTAGTATATATATTGCATGGGACATACCTATACTGAAAGTTATTCATCATTTACCTGACAAGTTAAATTAGGTGTCCTGTTTGCATTTGTTTGATCTTGCTAAATCTGGCAGTCCTACTGAGGTTATCCTGTTGGCAGGTGATAGAGCAAGGTTGAATCAGGTAGTGGGACTCTAGGGCTCACACTCTTAACCAGCACATTCCAGTGTGGCCGGAGACGTGAGTCGGCATTAATACCAGCATGTTTGAGAGGAAGTGAGCAGATTGCCTTCTTGGCTCCAAGGATTCGGTTGAGCAGTTGTGAGAAGCAGCAGCGGACTTTCCCACCCCTCCCTCACCTTCCGTGCTCTCCTGCCGCTGCTGCTGTCCCCACCTGCTGGTGGCACAAGAGTTAAAGGAGCTGGGCAATGGTGGTCCCAGCCCTGGTAACAAATGCTTCGTTCTGATGCCAAATATAGGAGGAACAGGAAAAAATGAGAGCTCGAGAGAGACAGAGACAGAGAGTTGGTATGAGATTCTGTAGACATTGTCACACTCACACCTCCCTTTATAGATCACAGGACCACCCATGGGGGTAAATATTTGTGCCTAGAAAACAATCATAATAGCCTGTGGCAAAAGCACAGAGGCTGCAGTTACGTGACCATCTCATGGACCACTATTGACAGGGGAACTAGAACTCATCAGGGAGCCTTCCAACCAGTCAGCTGACATAGACCCAGGGCCATCAGCTCCCAGGCCATGTGGCTTAGTCCAGGCGGCCTGAGAAAGTGTGACATCTCCAGCGTAGGTGTTGAGTTCAGCTCCAGAACTAATGCCAAGGAAACCTGGCTCAGCATAACAAACAGCAGGGGCGCTGCAGCTGCAGAAACAAACTTTGCTGTAGTTAAAGGGGGTGAGCTCTTGTATAATTGAACATCAAGCAAATATAGAACAAATCTGAGAGCTTAATGGGACCCGTGTGATACTCAGGAAGAGGCAATAAGAATTAGCCATAAGAAGATAAGCAGAAGCAGATAAACTACAGCGTATTCCCGGCTGTGGAAGAACTGGGTATTCATAAAAGAATTCATAGTATATAAAAGCATATACACACAGTTGTGTTTGATTAAGCTATGCACTATATTGTATAGTTTATATTTAGTAGTTTTAAAAATTATTTTATTTCCTTTTGTTGTTTTCCAGAGACCTGACTTAAAGAACCCCTTCAGGTAGAATATATATGAGTAGTACTGAAATGGCTGCGTTGTGGCCCAAAGATGCCAAGCATTGGCAGTTTAGATCTCTTTTCAAGATTATTTGGAACATTTGTCAACCAGTTGCCTTACTCCCAGTCTCCCTGTCCTACAGTAATTCCTCCATACTGCCACTAGAGTTATTCTTCTAAAATCTGGATGGTTTAGATCACTATCAATTGTATAAAAGAGAAAATTGCAAAAGTTTTCAGTGCTATTTGCAATCTCTTCCTAAACTGTTTTCCAAATTCTTCTTTCATGATCTGTTTTTCCTATCACAGGCTACACCTGTCTTCTCTTTGTGAATTACCTGGTTTAGATTGTGCAAGCTTCTCCATTTCCATCTATATTCCAGCCCTTATTTTTACCGAACCAAACTTGGGTCCACTCACCTGATGCGCAGCAAAGCCAATCTACTGACACTGGGGTCGTGGTGAAGGGAAGTACAGTGTTTATTGCAGGGTCAAGCAAGGAAAACAGGCAGCTCATGTTCAAAAGACCCGAACTCCCCAGTGGATTTCAGGGAAAGGTTTTAAAAGACAGTGTGAGGGAGAGGGTCACAGGGTGTGTGATCAGCTCGTGCACAGTTCTCTGGTTGATGGTGAAGTAACAGGGTGATGTTTCAGGAATCTCAATCATCAACTTTCTGGTTCCAGCCAGTCTGGAGTCTCGCACTGGTGGTCAGCATGCAGTCAACTTCTTCCACCTGGTGGGGATTTTAGAATTTGCCGAACAACTCAAGGATATGGCTCAGGATATTATCGACAGCCCTTGAAAAGGAACTGAAGGTCCTTGACTATTTTATGGCGAAACTATTATTATTTTGTCTTGCTTGACAGTTTTCTTTTGTTTCTGTAATTTTTTTTTACTTCTCTGATTAAATTTTTCTTTTTGGAACTCAGGGAAGGCCTGGGAGGCTAAAGCTTTTCAACAAACAAGAGGTAGAGGGGGAAGAGTGGGTGGGGGGTGGGGGGAGGGTCTGTCCTCAGGAAGAACTCACAGGGTCCTGCTCGATTTTACTGTCTCACACCCCACACAACAATAGCCAACTAATCACCAGACATTTTCAGACCTCCATGCCTTTGCATGTGCTATTCCTTTCATCTGGTCCCTCCAGTGGTGTGCTGGCTGGAGCTGGCTCTTACTAGCTCATGCACATCTAGTCCCAACTCTGTTCAGTGACATCACGTTGGTACCTTGAATTCTGCTGCAGCAGGAGAATTTACACCATGGAAATTAGCAAATGCTTCACATCAGTGCTTTTCCCCTTCCCGGAGTGCCGGTTTTACACATTTACCAATACGTCATGGTCATCTCCTACTCTTTGCCTGCAAGATTCTTCTTATCCTTCAAGACAGAGTGCTTCCCTGTAAAGCATCAAAACTTTGTGAAGAAAGCTTTTTTTCTCTGACTGTTGGGATGCTTTGTAAATATGACTCATCCACCTTCACCTCTCAGTAAGAGAGGCAGACTGTAAAGATTAACCCGATTTGAATAGATGCTGTGAAATGATTGGCTGAAAGGAACGTTCATGTAATTTATTCAACTTAACCAATATCTAGATGTAGATAAAATAAAATGTCACACCTGTCCATAAGAAAGTAGTCTGTGCAGAAGCAGCAGTAAAGTTTGCCTGCTGTATTCTGATCTGACTGCTGTAGTAATAAGTATTTTGCAGCAACAGTAAAGTATTCTGATCTTATTGCTTATTGGCCTTTGTCCAAAGGCCAGAGAGTTGCAGCAATAAGATCAGAACAGAGATTACTGTGGGCTGCAGAGGGGGTTTCATGGAAGAGTTGAGACCTGGAGCACAGGTGGATGGATTATGAAGGATGTCCTGAGAGAAAAAGTAACTGTCGTCAATGTTCAGAGCTCTATGTTTTGCAAAATGGCATTTGGCAAAGAGCAGTTCAAGACCAAAGATGTTTGGGAAATGCTGCATATACCATCTTACATTAGACTATTTATTATATGCTCTGAGAACACTTAAAGTGAAGAGACCTGATTAGCTTCGTTTAACCTAAGTTTCCCAGATGTGCTTGACTGTAGAATCTGCTTTGGGGAAATACCCATTAACATCTTTCAGAATGTTCAAGTTCCACAGAACCTTGTTGGGAAACATTAATCTACAGGATGATGTTTCTGAATTAGTATTTATTTGTGCCTCTTTTGAGGCCTCAAAAGAATTCATCTTACTCCTCAGTTCATGCTACCTCATGATCGCATTTTCAGCAAAGCTTCTCTTGTTTTATTTTTCCCCTTCATCCCCTACCCCCACTCCCCATCCTAAGTACCCACTTCCGTGTTTCATGTATTTCCTTAAATATACCTTTATCTTATAAAATAAAGTATATTGCTTTGTGTGTATGTGCTATAAATTTTATTTTTTCTTGCTAATTTTTTTCTCATCCAGTGCTATGTTTTACGGAGCTAAGCTTGTTGTCCATTCATCACATTTGTTGTTTTTATCTGCTGCACAAAATTCCACAGTGTGCAGTCCACCCACTTTACTCATCCATTCCTCCACTAATGGACACTAAGTTTGGTGGCCTAGGTGATCTTGAGACTGGGGCTCCAGAACAGAGAAGAGTGGTTTCAAATGGATAAAGAGTTTGAACAGTTTTCTTCTTTAAATAAATAAACTGCCAATTTTGGCAAGGTGACCTGATCAAGTCCTAGTAATGATGAAGAGTGAATTTCAGAAGGAGCAGCCGTCAGATAATTTACTAGAGCAGGGACTGAAAATCACTTGGATCAGATTGCCCAAATCTGCCATCCAAAACTATCAGCTTCATGCAATTTTCAAGATTAATACCCTTGACCTTAAGTGTGACTTTTGAAAATAAAATGTTTTCTTTAAAATGTAGAAAGGAGGACTTCCCTGGTGGTGCAGTGGTTAAGAATCCACCTGCCAGTGCAGGGGACGTGGGTTCGAGCCCTGGTCCGGGAAGATCCCACATGCTGCGGAGCAACTAAGCCCATGCACCACAACTACTGAGCCTGTGCTCTAGAGCCCGCAAGCCACAACTACTGAGCCCCCCACGCACCTAGAGCCTGTGCTCCACAACAGGAGAAGCCACCACAATGAGAAGCCCACGCACCACAACAAAGAGTAGCCCCTGCTCGCTGCAACTAGAGAAAGCCCACGCGCAGCAACAAAGATCCAATGCAGCCAAAAATAAATAAATAAATAAATAAATAAAAATTTAAAGAATGTAGAAAGGAAAACAAAAGGTCCATTATAGACCTATGGCAAGTGGGCTTGGGCTGAGTGTGAGCAGTTTGCCCAGATGAGCAAATCAAGGCAGCAGGGGGGTCAGCATAAGGTCCTGAAAAGTCTCATGAGAAGCTCACAATGAGACACATTGACATCCTCGTGATTATCCACCCCTAGGACCACCTGCTTCCTGTTTAGTGCACTAAACAAAGTATTTAATATGAGCAACTACTTCAAGTGGTTACTATGGAAGAGGATCATGGCAATTTGGGGGAGTCAAGAGGAATGCCAACTTCACAGGAAGCTGGTGTTGAACAGGAAGTATCATAGAGTTCAAGAACTTCTGAGCAATAGAGGAAACTCTTCCAGGTAATTAAAGTACCTGGAATTTGTTCTCATCTTGGAGGCTTTTCACTTCCTTCACAGAGTGAGTGATTGTGAAACCCCTCTCAATACTCTACTGAAGTTCTGATGGACCATGAGAGCTGCATTTCCAGGCAAAGGGGGTGACAGGACACATGGTTTCAGGCTACACTGTAAAACTTACATGTTGAAAATGTAGGAATTTCTTAAATTCCAATATTATGTGGATTCCTGCCATAGCCAAGATGCATGAATATTATTGACAAAGAGATGGCTGAACTTAGAGAATTTGCTTTGTGTATGTACAAATGGAGAGACATTGTAGATGGGATTAACAACCACCAACAGTGCAAACTCTTGAATGGAGTGAGGCAAAAAAGGTTTACTGGACAACCAGAGAAAAGGAGCTGAGATGAACCACACAGAGAGACTTCTGGATGAGCGTGTCTAAGGGTTTTTACTGATTCACTACAGAGGAAGGATGAGTTGATATCAGAAAATGTAGCATATTATTTGTAGAGTTGTTTCCTGCCCTTAAGTCAGGAGTTCAGTGCCTAGAATCTAGGAAGCCCTCAGCAAATAGTTTTAGAATGAATGAAGAAATTTAAGTAGCTTAAATTAACTGGTGGCTATTGGATAGAGTTAATTTTATTTATTTGTTTGTTTATTTATATTACTAAGACTTTATTTTTTTTTGAGAGCAGGTTTAGGTTCACAGAAAAATTGAGAGGAGCTACAGAGATTTCCCATATACTTCCTGTCCCTACACATGCATAATCTTCTCCATTATCAACATCCCTCACCAGAGTGGTGCATCTGTTGCAACTGATGAACCTACATGGACACCTCATAATCACCCAAAGCCCATAGTTTATCTTAGGGTTCATTCTTGCTGTTGTACAAATGTATAATGGCATGTATCCATCGTTTTAGTATCAGAGAGAATATTTTTGCCACTCTAAAAATCCTCTGTGCTTCACCTATTCATCCCTTCCTACCTACCCCTGCAACCCCAGTCAACCATTGATCTTTTTACTGTTTCCATAATTTTGCCTTTTTCATCATGTCATACAGTTGGAAACATACACTATATAGCCTTTTCAGATTGGCTTCTTTCACTTAGTAATATGCATTTAACATTCCTCCATATCTTTTCGTGGTTTGATAGCTCATTTCTTTAGTGCTAAATAATATTCTGTTGTCTGGATGGACCACAGTTTATTTATCCAGTCACCTACTGAAAGACATCTTGATTGCTTCCAAGTTTTGGCAGTTACGAATAGAGCTGCTGTAAACATCCGTGTGCAGGTTTTTGTGTGGACATAACTTTTCAACTCTTTGGTAAATACCAAGGAGTGCAACTGCTGGATCGTGTGGTAAGAATATGTTTAGTTTGTTAGAAACTGCCAAACTGTCTTCCAAAGTGACTGTCCCAAGCTCATTTTATTACAGACATTTACAAAGCTGTAAGTCAAAGAACCCCTTTAGATACCTATCATGTGAACCACACCTAAAAACTGTAGTCAAGGCTCGTGACCACAGTGAGCAGCCAACTTATAGAAGGGGGTCTTAACTAGGTTAATTTTTGGTGGGATCTGTTGCGTGTTGGATTATCCTGGAAGAAAAATAAAAGCCATACATTGAGCCTAGTACCAATGTTTGATTATTATTATTATTTTTTTTTTTAGAAATTTCATGTAATGTCTGAAACATTTATATTAACATATTTCCATACATATTTCCATACAAATACAAATATAAGATTTTTAGAAATTTCATGTAATGTCTGAAACATTTATATTAACATATTTCCATGCAAATAACCCAATGAAAGTTTAGTATTAGTTGTTTTGTTTGTTTTTTTATACTGCAGGTTCTTATTAGGCATCAGTTTTATACACATCAGTGTATACATGTCAATCCCAATCGCCCAATTCAGCACACCACCATCCCCACCCCACCACAGTTTTCCCCCCTTGGTGTCCGTATGTCCATTCTCTACATCTGTGTCTCAACTTCTGTCCTGCAAACTGGCTCATCTGTACCATTTTTCTAGGTTCCACATACATGCATTAATATACGATATTTGTTTTTCTCTTTCTGACTTACTTCACTCTGTATGACAGTCTCTAGATCCATCCACATCTCAACAAAAGACTCAATTTCGTTCCTTTTTATGGCTGAGTAATATTCCATTGTATATATGTACCACAACTTCTTGATCCATTCGTCTGTTGATGGGCATTTAGGTTGCTTCCATGACCTGGCTATTGTAAATAGTGCTGCAATGAACATTCGGGTGCATGTGTCTTTTTGAATTACGGTTTTCTCTGGGTATATGCCCAGTAGTGGGATTGCTGGGTCATATGGTAATTCTATTTTTAGTTTTTTAAGGAACCTCCATATTGTTCTCCATGGGGGCTGTATCAATTTACATTCCCACCAACAGTGCAAGAGGGTTCCCTTTTCTCCACACCCTCTCCAGCATTTGTTGTTTGTAGCTTTTCTGATGATGCCCATTCTAACAGGAGTGAGGTGATTCCTCATTGTAGTTTTGATTTGCATTTCTCTAATAATTAGTGATGTTGAGCATCTTTTCATGTGCTTCGTGGCCGTCTGTATGTCTTCTTTGGAGAAATGTCTATTTAGGTCTTCTGCCCATTTTTGGATTGGGGTGTTTGTTTCTTTAATATTGAGCTGAATGAGCTGTTTATATATTTTAGAGATTAATCCTTTGTCCGTTGATTCATTTGCAAATATTTTCTCCCATTCTGAGGGTTGTCTTTTCGTCTTGTTTATGGTTTCCTTTGCTGTGCAAAAGCTTTGAAGTTTCATTAGGTCCCATTTGTTTATTTTTGTTTTTATTTCCATTACTCTAGGAGGTGGATCAAAAAAGATCTTGCTGTGATTTATGTCAGAGTGTTCTTCCTATGTTTTCCTCTAAGAGTTTTATACTGTCCAGTCTTACATGTAGATCTCTAATCCATTTTGAGTTTATTTTTGTGTATGGTGTTAGGGAGTTGTTCTAATTTCATTCTTTTACATGTAGCTGTCCAGTTTTCCCAGCACCACTTATTGAAGAGACTGTCTTTTCTCCATTGTATATCCTTGCCTCCTTTGTCATAGATTAGTTGACCATAGGTGCGTGGGTTAATCTCTGGGCTTTCTATCTTGTTCCATTGATCTATGTTTCTGTTTTTGTGCCAGTACCATATTGTCTTGATTACTGTAGCTTTGTAGTATAGTCTGAAGTCAGGGAGTCTGATTCCTCCAGCTCCATTTTTTTCCCTCAAGACTGCTTTGGCTATTCGGGGTCTTTTGTGTCTCCATACAAATTTTAAGATGATTTGTTCTAGCTCCGTAAAAAATGCCATTGGTAATTTGATAGGGATTGCATTGAATCTGTAGATTGCTTTGGGTAGTATACTCATTTTCACAATGTTGATTCTTCCAATCCAAGAACATGGTATAGCTCTCCATCTGTTGGTATCATCTTTAATTTCTTTCATCAGTGTCTTATAGTTTGCTGCATACAGGTCTTTTGCCTCCCTAGGTAGGTTTATTCCTAGGTATTTTATTCTTTTTGTTGCAATGGTAAATGGGAGTGTTTCCATAATTTCTCTTTCAGATTTTTCATCATTAGTGTATAGGAATGCAAGAGATTTCTGTGCATTAATTTTGTATCCTGCAACTTTACCATATTCATTAATTAGCTCTAGCAGTTTTCTGGTGGCAGTTTTAGGATTCTCTATGTATAGTATCATGTCATCCGCAAACAGTGACAGTTTTACTTCTTCTTTTCCAATTTGTATTCCTTTTATTTCTTTTTCTTCTCTGATTGCTGTGGCTAGGACTTCCAGAACTATGTTGAATAATAGTGGTGAGAGTGGACATCCTTGTCTCGTTCCTGATCTTAGAGGAAATGCTTTCTGTTTTTCACCATTGAGAATGATGTTTGCTGTGGGTTTGTCATATATGGCCTTTATTATGTTGAGGTAGGTTCCCTCTATGCCCACTTTCTGGAGAGTTTTTATCAGAAATGGGTGTTGAATTTTGTCAAAAGCTTTTTCTGCATCTATTGAGAGGATCATATGGTTTTTCTTCTTCAATTTGTTAATATGGTGTATCACATTGATTGATTTGCGTATATTGAAGAATCCTTGCATCCCTGGGATAAATCCCACTTGATCGTGGTGTATGATCCTTTTAATGTGTTGTTGGATTCTGTTTGCTAGTATTTTGTTGAGGATTTTTGCATCTATATTCATCAGTGATATTGGTCTGTAATTTTCTTTTTTTGTAGTGTCTTTGTCTGGTTTTGGTATCAGGGTGATGGTGGCCTCATAGAATGAGTTTGGGAGTGTTCCTTCCTCTGCAATCTTTTGGAAGAGTTTGAGAAGGATGGGTGTTAGCTCTTCTCTAAATGTTTGATAGAATTCACCTGTGAAGCCATCTGGTCCTGGACTTTTGTTTGTTGGAAGATTTTTAATCACAGTTTCAATTTCATTACTTGTGATTGGTCTGTTCATATTTTCTGTTTCTTCCTGGTTCAGTCTTGGAAGGTTATACCTTTCTAAGAATTTGTCCATTTCTTCCAGGTTGTCCATTTTATTGGCATAAAGTTGCTTGTAGTAGTCTCTTAGGATGCTTTGTATTTCTGCAGTGTCTGTTGTAACTTCTCCTTTTTCATTTCTGATTTTATTTATTTGAGTCCTCTCTCTCTTTTTCTTGATGAGTCTGGCTAATGACTTATCAATTTTGTTTATCTTCTCAAAGAACCAACTTTTAGTTTTATTGATCTTTGCTATTGTTTTCTTTGTTTCTATTTCATTTATTTCTGCTCTGATCTTTATGATTTCTTTCCTTCTGCTAACTTTGGGTTTTGTTTGTTCTTCTTTCTCTAGTTTTTTTAGGTGTAAGGTTAGATTGTTTACTTGAGATTTTTCTTGTTTCTTTAGGTAGGCTTGTATAGCTATAAACTTCCCTCTTAGAACTGCTTTTGCTGCATCCCATAGGTTTTGGGTCGTCGTGTTTTCATTGTCATTTGTCTCTAGGTATTTTTTGATTTCCTCTTTGATTTCTTCAGTGATCTCTTGGTTATTTAGTAACGTATTGTTTAGCCTCCATGTGTTTGTCTTTTTTACGTTTTTTTTCCCTGTAATTCATTTCTAATCTCATAGCGTTGTGGTCAGAAAAGATGCTTGATATGATTTCAATTTTCTTAAATTTACTGAGGCTTGATTTGTGACCCAAGATGTGATCTATCCTGGAGAATGTTCCGTGCGCACTTGAGAAGAAAGTGTAATCTGCTGTTTTTGGATGGAATGTCCTATATATATCAATTAAATCTATCTGGTCTATTGTGTCATTTAAAGCTTCTGTTTCCTTATTTATTTTCACTTTGGATGATCTGTCCATTGGTGTAAGTGAGGTGTTAAAGTCCCCCACTATTATTGTGTTACTGTCGATTTCCTCTTTTATAGCTGTTAGCAGTTGCCTTATGTATTGAGGTGCTCCTATGTTGGGTGCATATATATTTATAATTGTTATATCTTCTTCTTGGATTGATCCCTGGATCATTATGTAGTGTCCTTCCTTGTCTCTTGTAACATTCTTTATTTTAAAGTCTATTTTATCTGATATGAGTATAGCTACTCCAACTTTGTTTTGATTTCCATTTGCATGGAATATCTTTTTCCATCCCCTCACTTTCAGTCTGTATGTGTCCCTTGGTCTAAAGTGGGTCTCTTGTAGACAGCATATATATGGGTCTTGTTTTTGTATCCATTCAGCCAGTCTATGTCTTTTGGTTGGGGCATTTAATCCATTCACGTTTAAGGTAATTATCGATATGTATGTTCCTATGACCATTTTTTTAATTGTTTTGGGTTTGTTTTTGTAGGTCCTTTTCTTCTCTTGTGTTTCCCACTTAGAGAAGTTCCTTTAGCATTTGTTGTAGAGCTGGTTTGGTGGTGCTGAATTCTCGTAGCTTTTGCTTGTCTGTAAAGCTTTTGATTTCTCCATGGAATCTGAATGAGATCCTTGCTGGGTAGAGTAATCTTGGTTGTAGGTTCTTCCCTTTCATCACTTTAAGTATATCATGCCACTCCCTTCTGGCTTGCAGAGTTTCTGCTGAGAAATCAGCTGTTAACCTTATGGGAGTTCCCTTGTATGTTATTTGTCGTTTTTCCCTTGCTGCTTTCAGTAATTTTTCTTTGTCTTTAACTTTTGCCACTTTGATTACTATGTGTCTCGGCGTGTTTCTCCTTGGGTTTATTCTGTATGGGACTCTCTGCGCTTCCTGGACTTGGGTGGCTATTTCCTTTCCCATGTTAGGGAAGTTTTCGACTATAATCTCTTCAAATATTTTCTCTGGTCCTTTCTCTCTCTCTTCTCCTTCTGGGACCCCTATAATGCGAATGTTGTTGCGTTTAATGTTGTCCCAGAGGTCTCTTAGGCTGTCTTCATTTCTTTTCATTCTTTTTTCTTTAGTCTGTTCCACAGCAGTGAATTCCACCATTCTGTCTTCCAGGTCACTTATCCGTTCTTCTGCCTCAGTTATTCTGCTATTGATTCCTTCTAGTGTAGTTTTCATTTCAGTTATTGTATTGGTCATCTCTGTTTGTTTGTTCTTTAATTCTTCTAGGTCTTTGTTAATCATTTCTTGCATCTTCTCAATCTTTGCCTCCATTCTTATTCCGAGGTCCTGGATCATCTTCACTATCATTATTCTGAATTCTTTTTCTGGAAGGTTGCCTATCTCCACTTCATTTAGTTGTTTTTCTGGGTTTTTTTCTTGTTCCTTCATCTGGTACATAGCCCTCTGCCTTTTCATCTTCTCTATCTTTCTGTAACTGTGGTTTTTGGTCCACAGGCTGCAGGATTGTAGTTTTTCTTCCCAATGTTTGATTATTGGATTAGATTCATTTGGTGTCTCTTAAATCACAAGAACAAACACCCCTCTGTCTCAAGTGTGAGATTTCCATGTTCATGTCCTTGGTGCAGGGCCTTTTGCTCTGCCCCAGTCTATAGAGTCAAACGCGCTGCACTGAGATTAGCCTCGGATGGAACGCAGTGCCCGGCTATATGTGTGACTGCAGCCAAACAGCCAGGCTCGCCAGATGTTCCAGCAGAGCACACAACACTGCTGCTCATTTGGCAGTTTACTGATGCATGTGGGAAGGGGGACAGATGTGAGGGACTGGCTTCCAGACCCAGCAACAACAGTAGCGACTTAAGAGGAATAGTTATGTCGTATATTTACTCAGATGTTTGGAAATGAGCTTTAGAAAAATCAGTAAAACTGACATAAACTATGGGGGGACATTGAGACAATCAATTCCTTCTCCCTGGTGCTGAACAATAATTATCTTGTAACTCTATACATTTTAAAGGAAAAAAACAAAAGCTTTTTAAAGTGTTTCGACACAGGCATGAGTCTAAAATGTGATCAATCTCTCTCTCACCATTTATATACATACAATTACATATACACCTATATCTATACGCATACATGTACATATAATCTATATATATGTACACACACATATATTTATTTCAACATCTTATTGGGTTTATGGGGAGGTAGAGAAAGTATAAGTTATGATCTTTGTCCATTGCCGAGAAAGATTTTGTCCTAAGGTATTCAGAAAGTTCTACTAATTAACCCCTTCTGCTAGGGTTACTTAGTGGAGCAGTCTGCATAAAGGGTCAGAATACCTGGACTTTCCCCGGCACAGCGCTACAAAGAAGTTGTAACCCTGTGGGAGTCATTCATTTCTCTGGATTCAGTTTCCTGAGTTGCACAATGAAGGGGGTTGGACTAGAGGCTCCCTGAGGATGCAGCTACGTCTTACTCCCTTCTTGACCAATCTCCCCCCTCGGGAACATCTGAGTGAAGAATGTGTGGGCCTTGGTTGTGTTCTCACCATCTGGCATCCTACATGAGGACAGGGTGGAGAGGCCCCCTTCTACAGGTATTATTAGCACTCTCCTTCCTTTAGGGCGGCCACCCTAAAGGCGGGGCTCTGACCCAGACTCCAGAACAGGACTGGACATCAGGGCCCCAAATCCCCCAGGACCCATCACCAGTCCAATCAGAATGAATCCCAGGACTTCTGCTGTCTCAGGAAGAGACTTCTTCTTTCTTTTTCAGATTCTTTTCCATTATAGGTTATTACAAAATACTGAGTACAGTTCCCTGTGCTATAAGTAGTGTGTATATATAACAATCTATTTTGAATGAATACCACTTTGACTTCAATAGTATACGAAAACCCTGCTTCTGTACAACTCCATCCCCTTTTTATGTTGTTATTGTCATCACAAATTAAGTCTTTATACATTATGTGCCCATTAACCTAGATCTATGCTTACTGTTTTTGCACTTGTATCTTAAGTCATATAGGGGGAAAATGAGTTACAAATGAAAAATTTGATAATACTGGCTTTGTATTTACCTATGTAGTTATATTTACTGGTGTTCTTTATTTCTTCATATGACTTCAGGTTACTGTCTAGTATCCTTTCCTTTCTACTTGAAGGACTCCTGTTAGCATTTCTCACAGGGTGGGTCTATAAGTTGCACATATCAGGATGTGGAGGTGTGAACGAGCCTGGGAGTGTCTGGAGAGGCACTTGTCAGTCTTTTCCCTAGAAGCCTAGATCAGAGCCAAACTCCACCGAAGGACCTCATTCTGGGCTGGATTCAGAGAACTGTCATTTTCTCTTCCTCATTCAGGCTTTGAACTGGGGGTCAAGGCATCTACATCTGAGTCCTGATTCTGTCTCTAGCTAGCAATGTGACTGTGGACAAAGTCATTTAGCCCTTTTCCCTTATCTGTAAATGAGGTGTTCTAGATCAAGGCTGTTGAACTTTTTCTGTAAAAGGCCAGAAAGTAAGTATTTTAAACTCTGCCTGTCATAAAGTCTCTGTCACAACTACTCGACTCTGACATTGTAGTGCAAAAGCAGCCATGGATGATAGATAAATGAATGGGTGTGGCTGTATTCCAATAAAACTCTACTTATGAAAACAGGAAGCAGGCTGTTTTGGCCTGTGAGCCATAGTTTGTCAACCCCTATTCTAGGTGGTCTTGGAGAGTCCTTCTGGCTTTAGAATATAAAAGGTCTGCTGACCTGCACTGCTGCTCTCAGTGTCCTTTCACTCCTTCACACCTTCCTAGAGTATTATCTCTATCAACAATACAGTGGTAAGAATCACTACCACTGTTGTGTATCTATGGACCAAGCATTTTTTGGTACTTTATTTATTCCTCCCAACAAGACTGTTAGGTGGAAAGTATTATAATCACCATTTTACATAAGAAGAAACTAAGGTAAGAGAGGTTCCCTAACAGGTCCAAGGCCACAGTGTTGGCAATAGCAGAAAACAGGCTAAGACTCTAAAACCTTTGCTATGTTTTCTTCATCTCCTGTCTCCTAGATTACAGGTTTTTAGCACAGTAGAGGATACAATTTTTTTGACAGGAAAAAAATCTTAAGTATACTAGTCTAAACATTAAGCCACAAAAACTCCACACAGAGAATTTTTAAATTATAAATAACTAAAGTGATTAGCTGCTGATTTAAAATGCTATCTCTCAAGATGCAAAGCCAGCAAAAGAACATGTTGATGCCCTCAAAAAACTCACCATTCATCTGGTAAGACATATGAAAGATTTAGTGAACAAAATACAATTCCAAATTAATTACAGTAGAAGTGGTTTTTTTAATTGAAGTATAGTTGATATACAATGTTGTGTTAATTTCTGCTGTACAGCAAAGTGATTCAGTTATACATATATATACATTCTTTTTTATATTCTTTTCCATTATGGTTTATCATAGGATATTGAGTATAGTCCCCTGTGCTATACAATAGGACTTTGTTGTTTATCCATTCTATATATACTAGTTTGCATCTGCTAACCCCAAACTCCCAATCCATTCCTCCCCCAACCCCCCTTGGCAACCACAAGTCTATTCTATAAGTCTGTGTGTCTGTTTCTGTTTCATAGATAAGTTCATTTGTGTCATATTTTAGATTCCACATGTAAGTGACATCATATGGTATTTGTCTTTCTCTTTCTGACTTACTTCACTTAGTATGATAATCTCTAGGTCCATCCATGTTGCTGCAAATGGCATTATTTCATTCTTTTTTATGGCTGAGTAATATTCCATTGTATATATGTACAACATCCTTATCCACTCATCTGTTGATGGACATTTAGGTTGTTTCCATGTCTTGGATATTGTGAATAGTGCTGCTATGAACATAGGGGTGAATGTTTCTCTTTTAATTACAGTTTTGTCTGGATATATGCCCAGGAGTAGGATTGCTGGATCATACGGCAATGCTATTTTTAGTTTTCTGAGGAACCTCCATACTGTTTTCCATAGTGGCTGCACCAACTTACATTCCTACCAAAGGTGTAGGAAGGTTCCCTTTCCTCCACACCCTCTCCAGCATTTGTTATTTGTAGACTTTTTAATGATGGCCATTCTGACTGGTGTGAGGTGATACCTCATTGTAGTTTTGATTTGCATTTCTCTAATAATTAGTAGTGTTGAGTATCTTTTCATGTCAGTAGAAGTGCTTTTGATTACACTTTACTTACTGCACCTGCCAGACAGACCAACACATCCCCTCAGTACCACTCTGCCCACAGCACTCTGAGTACCTCTCCAGAGCAGTACACTTGTGCCCTGTGTTAGTTCCCTATGGCCAATGCAATAAATTACCACAAACATATGGCTTAAAACAACACATTTATTATCTTACAGCTCTGGATGTCAGAAGTCCAAAATCAGTCTCACTGGGCTAAGGTCAAGGTATTGGCCAGGCTGGTTCCTTCTGGAGGCTCTGAGGGGAAAATCTGTTCTCTTGCCTTTTTCAGCTTCTAGAAACTGTCTGTATTCCTTGGTTCATGGCCCCTTGTTCACATCACGCTGACCTCTTGCTTCAGTAGTCACATATACTACTGACTCTGATTCTCTTGTCTCTCTTGTAAGGACACTTGTGATTATGTTGAGTTCATCCAGATAATCCCTTATCTAAAAATCCTTAACTTTTAGGATTAAAGTTAATCCTTAACTTTTAGGATTAAAGTTAATCCTAAAAGTGCTTCCCTGGTGGCACAGTGGTTAAGAATCCGCCTGCCAATGCAGGGGACACGGCTTCGAGTGCTGGTCTGGGAAGATTCCACGTGCCGCGGAGCAACTAGGCCCGTGAGCCACAAGTACTGAGCCTGTGCTCTAGAGCCTGCAAGCCACAAGTACTGAGCCCGCGTGCCACAACTACTGCAGCCTGCACGCCTAGAGCCCGTGCTCCGCAACAAGAGAAGCCACCGCAGTGAGAAGCCCGTGCACCGCAACGAAGAGTAGCCCCCACTCGCCGCAAGTAGAGAAAGCCCATGTGCAGCAACGAAGACCCAACGCAGCCAAAAATAAATAAATAAAAAATTTTTTAAACTTTAAAAATAAATAAAAATCTTTACCTTAATCACACCTGCAAAATCCTTTCTGCCGTATAGGGTAACATTCACAGGTTTCTGGACTAGGACATGAACATCTTTGGGGAGCCATTATTCTGCCTGCCCCAGGCCCCATCCCTCAACTTCTCCCGCAGGTGAATTGTACACTTACCAACAGTTGGCTTTGTTTGTTTCCAGACCTGTCTTTGTGGTTGTTCTTCTAACTACCTAATTCAATTTAAAAATTATGAAACCAATGAAATTTGAGAGCAAAAAGAAAGAGTTGCAGTGTCTGTGGAAAACATGTTAAATGAACTAAGGTAAGTCATTTTAAAAATGTGGTCAAGGGGCTTCCCTGGGGCGCAGTGGTTAAGAATCTGCCTGCCAATGCAGGGGACACGGATTCGAGCCCTGGTCCGGGAAGATCCCACATGCCGCGGAGCAACTAAGCCCGTGCACCACAACTACTGAGACTCAGCTCTAGAGCCCGCGAGCCACAGCTACTGAAGCCCACGTGCCTAGAGCCCATGCTCTGCAACAAGAGAAGCCACGGCTCACCACAACTAGAGAAAGCCCACGTGCAGCAACGAAGACGCAATGCAGCCAAAAATAAATAAATAAAATAAATAAATTTATACAAAAAAAAAAATCAAAAAAAAAATGTGGTCAGATTAGGTGGCCAGGAAATCTGCGAAAGTTTCAGAAAAAATGAATTAAATAATTTGAATAGGGATGGTTTGTGTAAGAAAGAAGAAGCAGAACACATCTCAAAGGAGACCTACTCGAACAAAAGGACTAGGCCTCACATCAAAAAATTGGTCAACAAATGTGCATTTAAAGGTTTTTATTAAACATTTAAAATAGGTATGTTTAAATTATGTTATTCCCACTTTAACCAACTTTTTAGGTGAACTAACCAATCTCTCACCAGTGTTAATATCAATAAAAAAGATTCAACTAAATTTGATTCAGGGTATCAGATGACATTAATCCTTTAGAGATGCAAAAATTGGGGAAGAAGGTTTAATAAAAAAATGCGGCTTAAACTACACTTTGAAAGTTATGTAGGATCTGAATAGGTGATTGGGGGTGAACAGGGATAAAGCAACATACTCACAACGGTAGGGGTAGAAATGAGTAGGAATGATAATTTCAACCCATGAGGCAGAACCTTGATACCCCAAGTGTGAGTCTCATTCCAGCAGCATCAGCAACACCTGGGAGCTGGTTGGAAATTTGGACTGTCATGCCGCTCCCCACACCCACTGGGTCTGAATCTGCAATTTAACAAAATCCCCAGGTCATTTATTTGCACATAACCTGTGAGAAGGACTGTTTTAAAAAGAGCGGGAATCTTTCTAAACTGCACTGAAGAGTTAATATGGCCCACACAAAACAGAATGGCAACTGAGTTTATTAAGCACCTGCTGAGAGCCAGGCCATGTACCAAGGGCTTTGCAAACCCTGTCTCACTTAATTCTCAGATGTCCCAGTCTTGTAAAATAGAGTTGATCTTTATTCTCAATAATAAAAAAATCTTTTCTGCTCTCTGTGACCCCTTTGGTTGAAGTTGGTGTAAAGAATACATTAGTGTCTCAAAAGCTTCAAATAATTGCTTAAAAAATTCAATATGTAAAATATTTTGACATAATATTTCTTTGTTCTCTTTGTTCCCTGGGCTGTGAACTCTAACAGCTGGGATGATCTCAGATGCCTTGATAGTTTCAACCCATGAGAAGAGAAGCAATCCGGTTAGGATAGGGGTGAAAAAATAAATAAAATTATCAAGAAATACGTGCTGTTAAGTGGAATTTGGGAATGATAAATCAGATCAAGTCAAATCTTAGAGAGTTTGGCATGGATTCTGGGTACTCCCACAGTGCAGCATGCCTCAGCAGTTTATGCCCAAGGAGGCATTGAGACCATCTTTCCTTTCCTTCCCAGACTGGAAAAGATGAGGTTCTTGTACCTTCTTCCTCCACCCTGAGCTCAGCACTCTGCCCACACTGAACAGGGAAGGAGGAATATCTGCAGTAACTCAGGTGTTGGGCGCTATGGAGAGCCATGAACGTGCGTGAGCCTCCCTCACCAGGTTGGTTTTCAGTGGGCCTCCCTTTCTGACTAAACTCCGTTCAATAAGAAAGATTCTGTGGACTTCCACTAAGCTGTTCACTTCATACAGTCCTGGGGTGGCAGACAGAGCATCCCTGCCCCAGGTGCCAAGAGGCAGGCTGAGTCCCAGTGCTCACTGCCACTGGGCTTAACCTCAGGACTAAACCTCATTGTGATGAGGATGGGGAGGCGCAGAGGAGCTAGGAGGGTAGGGCTGTGAGGGGCATTCCCTTCCCCCAGACTTTCACAGAGCGCATGTTGTATTCCAGAATCAGAAATCTGAGCGTGGGAAGAATGGGTTAGCCCTGGAGAAAGGGAAATGAAGATCACGGGTCTCTGCAAAGAGCTGGAAGCTAAAAAATCAGACTGTGCGTACTTACCGACCATGATTCAATGGGATCTTTCTTTGCCAGCTCCCAATACAGTCTTAAAATATCTTAAATCCAAGACAAATTTCTACAAAGCAAGGGATCTTCCCTGCCTTTACTCTCACCTAAATCATTGCAGGGACTGTAGTGTGTAACTAATCAGTCTGTTTAAAAATGCTTTAAAAGTTCTATATAAGTATAAATATTTAGTATTGTTTTTACGTTATTTTAATTATGGGATCTAAAATTAATATACAGAAATCTATCAGAAAGAGAAATTAAGAAAATTATCCCATTTATAATTGCATCAAAAAGAATAAAATACCTAGGAATAAATCCAACCAATGAGGTAAATGACCTACACTTAGAAAACTACAAGACATTGATGAAAGAAATTGAAGATGACAGAAATAGTTGGAAATATATGCATGCTCATGGATTGAGAGAATTAATATTGTTAAGATGACCATACTATCCAAGGCAATCTATAGATTCAATACAATTCCTATCAAAATACCAACGGCAATTTTTACAGAACTGGAAAAAAATAATTCTAAAATTTTTGTGGGAACACAAAAGACCCCAAATAGCCAAAACAATCTTGAGAAAGAACAAAGCTGGAGGCATCACACTCCCTGATTTCAAACTATATCCGAAAGCTACAGTAATCAAAACAGTATGGTACTGGCACAAAGACAGATCAATGGAACAGAATAGAGAGCCCAGAAATAAACCCACAGTTGTATGGTCAATTAATCTATGTCAAAGGAGGCAAGAATATACAATGGGGAAAAGACAGTCTTTTCAATAAGGAAAAACTGTTGGAAAAACTGGACTACTTTCTCACACCATATACAAAAACAAACTCAAAATGGATTAAAGACTTAAACATAAGTCCTGAAACCACAAAATTCCTAACAGTAAATATAGGTAGTATGCTCTTTGACATTTGTCTTGGCAATATTTTTTTTGGATCTGTCTCTTCAGGCAAGGGAAACAAAAGCAAAACTAAAGAAATGGGACTACATCAAACTAAAAAGCTTTTGCACAGTGGAGGAAACTACCAACAAAGTGAAAAGGCAGCCTCTTGAATGGAAAAGATATTTGCAAATGATATATCTGATAAGGGATTAATATCCAAAATATACAAAAACTCATACAACTCAACATCAACAAAACAAACAACCCATTTAAAAAATGAGCAGAGGTCCTGAATTGACATTTTTCCCATGAAGACATATAGATGGCCACAGACACATGAAAAGATGCTCAACATCACTAATCATCAGGGAAGTGCAAATCAGAATCCAGTGTGCTATCACGTCCTACCTGTCTGAATGGCTATCATCAAAAAGACAACAGGGACTTCCCTGGTGGTCTGGTGGGTAGACTCCGAAATCCCAATGCAGGGGGCCTGGGTTCCATCCCTGATCGGGAACTAGATCCCACATGCCACAACTAAGAGTTCTCATGCTGCAACTACAGATCCCGTGTGCCATAACTAAGACCCGGCACAGCCAAAATAAATAAATTAATAAATAAGTAAATATTAAAAAAAAAAGACAACAAATAACAAATGCTGGTGAAGATGTAGAGAAAAGGGAGTTCTTGTGCACTGTTGGTGGGAACGTAAATTGGCGTAGCTACTATGGAAAACAGTATGGAGGTCCCTCAAAAAATTTAAAATAGAACTACTATACGATCCAGTAATATCACTTCTGGGTACTTACCTGAAGAAAACAAAAACACTTATTCAAAAAGGTATATGCCCTCCAATGTTCATTGCAGCATTATTATTATTATTTTTTTAATAAATGTATTTATTTATTTTGGCTGCGTTGGGTCTTCATTGCATTGCGCAGGCTTCTCATTGCGGTGGCTTCTCTTGTTGTGGAGCACAGGCTCTAGGAGCACGGGCTCAGTAGTTGTGGCTCGCAGGCTCTAGGCCCACAGGCTTCAGTAGTTGTGGTGCACAAGCTTAGTTGCTCCGCAGCATGTGGGATCTTCCCGGACCAGGGCTCGAACCCATGTCCCCTGAATTGGCAGGCAGATTCTTAACCACTGCACCACCAGGGAAGCCCCACTGCAGCATTATGTATGATAGCCAAGATACAGAAGCAACCTAAGTGTCTATAGATATATGAATGGGTAAAGAAGTATGTAAAGTTACTCAGCCATAAAAAAATTGAAATGTTGCCATTTGCAACAACATAGATGGATCTAGAGAATATTATGCTTAGTGAAACAAGTCAGGCAGAGAGAGATAAATACTGCATTTATACGTGGAATCTAAAAAACAAGACAAAATAAAAAAACTCCCAAAACTAAAACAGACTCATAGGATGTGAGGGCAATCTGGCTGCGACATCTGTCACCCCATTGATCGCCAGGATTGATTCGGGTGATCTGGCTGGCTAGGCGGGTGTCCCCTTCCTCCCTCACTGCTCCATGTGCGTCCCTCCCGAAGCTGCATGCTCGGTCAAAGAGGATGACCTTCCCCGATGGAGGAGGACTGTTCTTCGGTCAAGGGTATACCAGTAGCTGCGCTCCTCTGCTAGAACCTCCAAACAAGCTCTCAAGGTCCATTTGTAGGAGAACGTAGGGTAGTCAAGCTTCCAAGACTCCAGACACATCCAAATGAGGCGCTGCATGTGGCAGTCTGCCTTTAAAAAACATAAAACAAAAACAAAAAACAACCCCAAAAAAACCCAGACTCACAGATACAGAGAACAAAAGAGTGGTTGCCGGAAGGCAGGGGAGTCAGGGGGTGGGCGAAATTGGTAAAAGAGTTTAAGAGGTACAAACCTTCAGCTATATAATAAGTCACAGGGATGTAATTTACAGCATAAGGAATATGGTCAATAATATTGTAATAACTTTTTATGGGGACAGATGGTTACTAGACTTATCGTGGTGATCAGTTCATAATGTATGCAAATGTTAAATCATTATGTAGTATACCTGAAACTAACATAATATTGTATGCCAATTATATTTCAGTATTTTAAAATTTACCTAAGTGATATCAGAGTATATATATTCTGAAACTTTCTATTCAGTGACTCGATATTATGTTTAGAGATTTATATTGAGATTTGGTATATTTTATAAACTTTACATTATATTGCATCTGTTTTAACTAACTGTATGGTATTATAATCTATTATTACACCACATTTTATTTATCCCCTACTGAGGGGCATTAGGCTGTTCCAACTTTTCAATATTTCAATTTTTCACTATTAAAAGTCTTGTATTTATAACTTTGTATTTTCTCCTTGAGCACAAGTGGGAAATTTTCTCTGGGATTTATGCCTAGATATTTTGCAGTCCATCTTAACTTTTTTTCTCTAATGAGAGAATTCAAATATCTGCCTAGTGCATGGAATAGCTGTTTGGAACAAGTAACCCCATAAATATAAAAGTGCTTTGTAAATTGTGACTCATTGTACAAATATACAGCATTATCTTTCACAACTTAGTATAGTGATGTTTGCAATCTGGGTTACTGGAGTTCTTATATTTAGAAGACTATCAGCTTTCTTGCAACGATAACATCTTCACCGTCACAGGATGAAAATTTTTTAAATTACTTCTAAAATAAAATTGAAATATCGTGACTACACAGAGGTTTAACTCAACAAAGTCTCAGGATGTGGACACATATTGTTGGAGGTCGGGTTCTCCAGAAATAGACACTGAGATGGAATTTGGGGTATAAGATATTTATCAGGTATCAAAACATAAGGGAGGAAGCAGATTGGGCAGAAGGAGTTGAACTCTGATGTAGTGCCACAAAGCCTTCAACCGGGTTGGGAGCCCTGAAGTGCGTATTGCCCATCAGTGTTCCACGTCAGGTTGATAGGGCTGGTCTTTATATGCCTGCCTTACTAGGTCACCAGAGAAAGGTGTGAACTCAGGTGAAGAGTCTCTCTGCAGCTGTACCGACCCTGACAACTAGAGGCTATTCATTGACCCCCTCCCTGCAGCTGCTCAGCATGTCCATCCTTTCTCAAAGGGAGGTCCTGGGCTGTGTACCGTCATGTCTGCTATAGTCCACCCCTTGTGCTGCTTGGATTCATTCTCCAAGGGCATTGAGAAAGTAGCTTCTCTGGGATTCTGGTGGCCTCTCTTCTTAAGGTATACTTTTTGAGGGACAAATTCTGCCCCCATCTCTGGTGTTGGTCTCCACCTACAACTGACCCACATAAATTTCCCTCCTTCACTATCTATTCTAGATCCTCCTCTCCTTTGGCTACCACCTCCTCTGGCCTTGGAGTCTTACCTGGTGGCTTGACCGAGACTCTTGTCACTGAGGGGCCTGAGCCCTGGTCACTATCCCCTTCTCAGGCCAGGCTCTAGTACCTGTCCATTTACAGTCATAATTGGGCAAAGGAATGCCAAGATATACCCAAGGAGATCACCTGAGTTCTATTTCTCCTGCCCATTGTGTAATAATAGCCTTATCCCCTCCTGATGACCAGGATCCTGATGACCTCCGCCAAAATGGTGACTTCTCTTCTTGCCTGCTGGTCCCTGAACACAAGAAGCCCGAAGTACTTGGGCAGCCACTGAGGCTTATAATTTGATGCACTCCTGCTGGGTCCCCTGGCAAAAGTGACTCCTCTTTGAGGTCAAGGACTTCTAAGCCTACAAAGCTCAGGAGTGTGGGGACAGGAAACACAAAATCCCTCAGAAGTGGTCATTGACAATAATAGTAAGTGAAGTCATCTGGACTTCTTTATTCTTCCTGCTGGGGACACAAAGCCATCTAAAGACTTAGTTTCAATGCACACGCTGTACTCTGGAGGCCACATCCTCACAGAGAAAAGTCTCTGAGTTGGCACTTCAGGCCTGTCTTCAGCAGATGGTTCTAAGCCCATAAGGCTGGCAGTTTCTGGGCGGTGTGATCCGTGGAATCCATGGTCATGGTCCATTTCCACACCTCCTTTCCTGTTCAGTCGACCCCCTGGTCTGACACAATGTTATATGGGATCTGGTGCTGGTGAGTCACATCCTCTAAGTCCTCAGAGATAGTGCTGGATGAGGCTCTACAGGCAGGAAAAGAAAGCTTCTACCCAAAACACGTGGGAGCAAACTGCTCACCTTTCCAAAATGGAAGGGGCAAACTTGCCATCAAGGGCCAGTTGGTCTCAGTGAGGAATGGCGTCACATGGGGGGCTGGTATCGCCTCTGTTGCAGACAAATTGGACATTGGACAGTAGCAGTAGCTAGATCAGTCTTGGTAAGTGTTGAAAGGACATTTAGTCCTGGCTTTGCACGGTTCCAATATGCACAAACTTCAGTTACTATTATTTAGTTAAATCACACCAGTCCCCTAACAATGTGGTTCAAATTTCAGTTACAACATTGTATTAACCATGCATAACTGCAGAGGGTACAAACCTCACTGTTAGCTCTTTAGTTCACAAGTCACTATGTAAATAGAAGATCCTGTCATGATCAGTAACCAATCACATCACTTCTTTCAAAGTCGGTTGGTGATTGGTCATGGCACATCTTTGTTCAGTTCACACACAGCCAAGCGTCTAGTTGTGTTGCCTCTTTCTCTATGAATAAACCCATGTCACAGTTTATAAGAATGAATATTAGAAAGAGGAATTGGCCAACAAAGATGAAAATGCAGCAAAAAATCCAAAAAGTGATAACAACCTGGAAGTGAAATTTGAATGGAATAAAGCAGTAGAAAAAGCAGCTGACTGTGGGAACTTGGACATGGCCGCCCTTTGGGAGACCCTACATGGGCAGCAGAGGAACTCAGTGAAGGCAGACTTAGAGACATAACTGAGAAAGTGTTGTAGCAAAAAGATGAAGATGTTCCAGAGGAGGTGGACCTGGCAAAAATCTCACATTGAAGCAACTCTTGGAAATTTTTCATAACATTGAAAGTACAAAGGATAAAATGTTGGAAGCTGATCCACTTAGTAAGGTATACAATTCTCCTTAGAGACATAGAAAAGATGCTCTCTCCATATGAAAAATAGCATAACAAGACGAAGATAAGCACTGTCCAAACAATTCTTTTTATTTATTTGTTTGGTTGCACAGGGTCTAAGGCTCGCAGGCTCCTTAGTTGTGGCATGCGAACTCTTAGTTGCGGTATGCATGTGGGATCTAGTTTCCTGACCAGGCATCGAACCAGGGCCCCCTGCATTGGGAGTGCGGAATCTTATCCACTGCACCACCAGGGAAGTCCATGCCCAAACTATTCTTGCTAAGTGTACTTAGATAGAGATCAACCACTTTATTTTTCAGTGTTTCTAATATTTTAAGTTGCAGTGTACTAACAAATATTAGTTGCACAACTGGTTTTCATTTCCCTATAGTAAAACTGTTTTTAATATTTTGACAAAACTTTTTAAAAGTCACAGAGCAATTGTAATTTTCCCCACTGATTACTAAGATTGCTTTACCTGCAGGTTGCATGGTCATTTTTACCATCCTGTTCTACTGTGCAAGGCGAGAACTGCCCTCGTGTGCCGTTGGAAATATCTGCAGTGTCTATCTTGTCACCATGGCCACTCCATTCATGTGCCCAGCATGCCAGTCTGAGGGTGGCCGATGGCTTAGGAAGTACAGAGCCTGTGATGTGGAAACATCTGGGGACATCCACCAAGATGTCTTCATTCCATCTGTGAGGATTAAAGATTTTTCTAACCTAGGCCCTGACCTTGACACAAAGCTGCCTTGATTTTTTATGAAGTTCAGTATCTTGGCTGGGCAAGTCCAAAGCTTGTTTTGTCCTGCCATTGCAGGGCCAAAGAAGCATCTTTGTATATCCTATGAGCCTCCTGGCTTTCACACCTGGTTTCATACTTGGCTTTCGCCCCCAGCTGCTTCTTATCTGTCTGTAGCACATCAGTGGCACTTAGCCATAGCTACTCAGTCTTGTCATCCTTACATCTACCTTTTGCTTCAGAGTTGCAGATACCTGATACACTGCACCTACTAGTGTATTTGCTCTTACTGGTACACACGCCCAGATCACTCCCCATAGAAGATTTAACAGTTCAGTGGCCACTGTGCTACTGGCGTCTGGACTCTATTTGCTTCCAGCTGTGGGATCCTCATGGCTAGCCAGATGGTGTGTGATCCACTTCCAAACCCTCACTTTATTGCCTGCTTTCTGAGACCAGTCCTGCAACCACTGCTGCAGGTTAGAGTCTCTGGAAGTTTGCGGTGCAAGATGTTATTAGAGATCCACTCCCGTAAAAGGATGAGAGAGGAAGCAGGATTGCGTTGAGGAAGAAGTTAACTATGACATCGGCACAGCAAAATCTTTGGCAACCCAACAGGAAAATCTGGAGCAGTCCCGCTTGTCAGGGTTTCCCCCGTTAGGCCAAAATGGTTATGCCTTTCTATCCCTACTTTCTGCAGTCACTGGATTCGGGCTGTCTTGGGAAGGGCAGGACCTGGGATGAGGCAGCTGAGGCCCACCTTGAAGGAGCTGACAGCTGGATATTGTTTGCTGGACCACAGTCCCACGGCTGGGCAGCACATCCTTCCTTGAGGGGAACCTGGGCAGCACATCTCTGTGTCAACCATGCCATCAGGGTCACGTTCCTCACACCCAACTCTGCCTCAAATAACAGCATTGACAAAAGTTCATTCCAGCTGCAAACTAATTGAAGAATACTATAAAACTAGAGTACAGGCCTAACAGCATCAATCTCATCTGAGACTGAAAAAAAAAAAGAGTCACTTATTCATACATTTTGGGGAAAAAGCCCACTCTTTGCTATTAGTTCATTATAGCATGGATACTTAAAAAGAGAATAGTCATTTATGTCTCCCAATTTTAAATTCTCCTAGAAAAACAAATCTGGAATGATTTTTCCTTTCCAGTTTTGTTGGAAAATCGGAGTCATCCAGTAAACCCTGTTACTAATATACAGTTAAACTGTACAAAATTAAACACATCTCACATGACTGTCATGGGTTCCCTCTGAAGAGCTGAATCATATATACAAAAGCAACCCCCCCCCCCAGAAGAATAACAGAAACATGGAAAATGAGAGGAAGTCTTGCTGTTAGAGACCCAGCAGGAAGGGGGCTTGGAGGCTAGCCACGAACTAAATTCCTACAGTGCTGAAATAATAAAATGATTTCAGTCAACCAACAAGCGTTTACATAGAATCTTCAGTGTTGCCTCTAAGGTTGCACATGGTTCTGAGGCGAAGCTGAGGGTGTGCTGGGTATCCGTATGGAAATAAAACATAGCAAAATCAGAGCTGTATGTTGTTTCCTTTTATGACGCTGCTTCATTTTCAAGATCACCCTGGCAGATGCTGTCAGTGTGGTTCTGGGGGTGGTTTCCACCACCGGCCACAACTTCTCTGCCATAGCCCACTTTACCTGTGCTCCTAAGACAGCCAGATTTCCCTGGTGATTTTCCCCCCTCTACAACACGCAAGAGCAGCCCTTAATCAATGACTGACAGATATGGGGATATAAATGTTCCCATTCCCTTTCCTCTGATGGGACAACTGTGAGATGTGACCCACCCCCTCTCCAAATCACCTCTGCTTCATGTCACTCCCTTACTTGGTCCTCATTTCTTTCCGGCCCCACTTCCTATTTCTCCTAGGGTTTTTCCTGGGAACACTCCCTAATGCATCATTTTCCTATGGATATTCCTTGTCTCAGAATCTGCTTCCAGGGAATACAAATGTAAAACCACCAACTCTGTAATAATAATAACAATGATCATTATTTGTTATTATTATTATTACAATCACCCTTTTTTGACCACCTACTGTTTACAGATGAGCATCAGACAACAGCAGTTAAAATCCTGGATCCACTACGGACTCGTTGTTTGATTTTAGACATGTTATTGAGCCTCTCGTATCTAAGTTTCCTCCTTTGTAAAACATGGATAATAATCTCTCTCTCTCTCAAGGATATGAAGTGCCTCTTTTTATATGGATGTGTGTTGCAGGCTTGGCACTCAACTAGAGAAGTGGGTCAGGTCAGTGCTTTGGGATCCAGTGAGGCTGCAGCCAAATGACTTGCCGAAGTGTCTTTATCACTGATGCCTGGGACCACAGAGTGAAAAATGTTACTTCCAAACCTGGCTGATCAGTGGGGCCAGAGAAATGGTATTTTTCTGTGTCCCTCATGGGACTAGAGCCTTGAAGGGTTTGTAAGCACCTGTTGACAGACTGGGGAACACAGCCAGGTTAGCTCCCGGAGGGGATGGGGGATTTGTAGGGGACACAGTGAAAAGCAGAAGAAGCGGAAGGGGAGGGCGTGGAACAGGCACAAGATGGAGCGGCCAGACTGATAGAGAGGAGGAAAGGGGGCCGGACCGGCAGCTGAAGATTCCAGAGGAGGATGGGATGGGAGCAGGAAGGCCTGGGGGCATCACTGGAATAGATGGAACTGGATAGGGACACAGCGCAGATAAACGCCCAAGGTAGAGAAGCTTCCAAAAACTTTCTAATCACTTACTAACTGCCAGGCAATACAGTTAGAGACTTATGGCTAAAAAAATTCACAACACATCCTGTTTGCGTAGGAAGAGTTGGCACTGGCCAGCTGCAGTGACTGGAATTGCTATGATTAATCAAGCCATTTGATTAAGGCAAGATTTCTTAACCTGGACCCACAGCCCAAGGACCTTGAATTCAGCGAGCCCGTGAACCTGGATGAGGAAAACATTGTATTTTTATTTTCACTCTCATCTAACCGAAATTTTAATTATGAATGTGCAGAACAAAACTTAGCACTACCTAAGACTTTGTCACCAATAAAAATCACAGATATTTTCATATAACATTACAGTTGCTGTGACTATTTCAAAACATCACTTATACTCATCATACTTTGAAATTAAGAAAACTACTAGACCTGCCTCTAGATCTTGTTTTCTAATGTATTAATAAAGAAGAACATGTATGTATTACTATTTCACATTTTAAAACATATTTTAAGAATGGTATTTCAATATGATTGATTGCCTTTCCTTATTTTATTTTATGCATTTAAAACCACTATTCTGAAGAGGGGTCCATGGAAGAAGAAAAAAAAAAGGAATTAAGGTATTGAAAGTCACAGATAAAAGCTCACGTGAGTGATGGTTACAGTTTTCCTTTAACACTCATCAGATGAGCTTCATCCCCCAGTGAAGAAATGGTACAACAGAAAAAGTGAATATTGATGAGCAAAAGAGAAGAGAAAGATCTGCTGCAGAGGACAGAGCTGGGGGTTGGCAGTCTTCAGCACCCTGGAAGGACAGGCTTCAAAAAGAGAAAACCAGAGGATCTGTTACCACGACAAACAAACAAACAAACGACAACAGCCTTCTTGCTGCAAAGTGATTTTGGATTGAGGGATGAGTCAACCAAAACGTGGGTGTTTTGTTAAAAATACAGATTCCCAGGCCTTGGATTGAGCATGGGGATCTGTACTTTTAACAAGCATCCCAGGTGATCTGGGGATAAAACGTTAAGTAGGGGGTCTTGCCTATATAAAAATGCTGGGATAGAAGAAAATGCTGTGACTTTCCAGGAAAGCTCGTCTGTCCTTGCCAAGCTAATTTATACTGGAATTCCCTGAGGAACGGAGATTGCATTCCCTGGGGGTTATAATCCAGCCCCCTGCTGGGGCAGGCAGGGGGGTGGGGGGTGGGGTAGGGTAGGGGGACATGACTCCATCTCTAGGAATTTTAAATCCTGTGTCATTCATAAATGTATGATGCCATACTTTTCAAAGCACCAGGTTAGCCTTTCCTTGCACTAGAAGAACCATTTTAAGTAGGTCTGAGTTCTAACTACACTTCCCGTCTCAGTGAAATATTTACTTATTAACAGATACTTATGTAAATTATAGCAGACACTTATGTAAATCATACTTATGTCCTAACCTTAGTGTAATTGAATGCAATTTGGGGTTTTTTTGGGGAAGTGCTGAGGAGTAAGTCCACAGTAGGTTTCAAAGAGAGATTTACATTGCTAATTTCCCAGCGTTGGAATGTAAGGATTGTCACAGATTTAGCCTGAAAGCCACGTATTTAACATTCCTCTGTAGTAACTGTCTCTTAAATTGGGTTTTGGTTTGAGAGGCAGCAAGAACAAATTCACCATGAGGGGGAAATTTTGTTGTTTATTTTAAAGGAGACGAAGGGCTTCTGCTCACCGGAAAAGAGCTTTCTCTCTTTAGTGTCCCACGTGATTTTGTACCTCTGGTCGCATCGGAAAGTTCTTTTTTTCCTAATGCTGTCTGAGTTCTGCATTTTGGTGCCCAGAACAAGGAAGTGAAGGGATATGTAAGACACACACACATAACAGAAATGTAAAGAACAAGCATATCGCCAGCCAATATATGCAATTTGCAACAAAGACATTTTTGTTCGCCTAAGGCTCAGAAAGGCGTGCTGGGATACTGTGAGGAACCAGAACTGAGTCTGTCCTTCCCTGATCCCAATGTTGCATCTTAGTCATTTCCTTGGAGCTCATTCTCTTTTGAGTGACCAAGACATGGCATTTTGACTGGGAGCAAAACCCCACTGTGGCATTTCAATGGCATAATTAGCGACAATTCAGCCAATTCTTACTGGGCATCTTCCACATATCTCAGGGTCTGGGCTCAGCCCCGTATGTACATTGACTCACTGGCTCCTCACGGCAACTCCTTTAGGTAGTTTTTATCATCCACATTTTACAAGAATGAGATTTTACAGTGGCCGGAATAGAGTAAGCACTAATGAATGGTAGCTATTGTTTTAAATCATCGTTATTACTTTTATGAATAACTTCCATATGAGGTGATCAGGACACATTCAGACTCTTAATCGGGCCTTGGAAAAAAGGTTTAGTTTTGGTAGATGTAGACAGGGAGGAGGGAAAGAGCTGTCTAACAAACCCAAGGCTCAAGGAGGCAACTATAAGGAGTATGTGGGTAATGAGGTGTAAACTAGCTTTTCTGAGTTGAAGAATTTGTAGAGAGGCATATTTGAAACTCTGCCTGAAAGGATAACTTTGAGTCTAATTTTGGAGCCTTGCTAGGCTAGGGAGTTTGGGTACGAATTTAAAGGCAGTGGAAACTCAGTGAAGGTTTCTGACTAGGGATCTGTTCGGGGATGCGTAGGAAGTGTTAGGGGCAGGGCAGGGAGAGAGCACAGATAGGAGTGTATTTTAGAGATATTGCAGTGTTCCAGGTTTAAAGTGATAAAGTCAGAGCCGGAACCAGGATAGTGGCTGTAAGAACAGAAAGGAAGGCAGTGTGTGTGAGAGAAATTATGCAAGAGGACTTGTTAGGACTTGGAACTGGGTGAAAATTACAAGGAAGATGGAGAAAATCAAAGAGGATCTCAAGGTCTTCACCTTGATAAAATTATAGTATCATTTCCAGAAAAAGAAGATGGTTTTCAGATGTGAATTGGTAGGTCTGACTTTGAACACATTGCTTTTGATTAGAGTGAAACATCTAGGTGAAACTGTCCACTAAGCAATTGCAAATGTGGGATGAGTAAATGGCTTAAACTCTAGTTGAATGGAAGAAACAGAGTTTGAAGAATTCATTCTTCGGAAAGACTCCTCCTTTCTGGGTAGAAGAGGGAGGGAGGCATTGAAGGAGAGGGAGGACGGGTTGGTCAGGCAAGAAGAAAATTGACATAATAAGCGTGTGTCAGGTAAACCAAGAGAGGAGACAGAGTGACGCCAGGAAATTCGGGGTGGTCAAAAAAGGGAAAGGACGGTGGCGGCCGCCAGACATTTGTGGGGGTCACTCACCTTCTCCTGACCTTCCTGCTTCCCGATGGCACATAAGGAGACCATTGGGGCTTAGGAGAAAGAGGGTAGCTCTGTGCAGTAAAGACTGTAGGTCTTAACTTCCTTGGTGGTCCAGTAGTTCCACTTCCACTGCACTGCACTGCACTTCCACTGCAGAGGGCGTGGGCTCAGTCCCTGGTCAGGGAACTAAGATCCTGCATACCCTGTGGCATGGCTCCCCCCCACAAAAAAACAAAAGATTGTAGGACTTGCACCCTTGTTTTTATTCACAGATAAATCTCAGCCATGGCTGGTGGCACCACCTTGGAATATGGCAAGTCTACCATTTTGTTTTTTCACGTCATTGTCAACATCATCGGGAACTGACATTTCCTGAGCATCAGTGAGGCTGTTTTGGCTGCAAGTACAGAAAGACAGACTCAAACTGGTGTTAACAATACATTGGAAGTCCTGAGGCAGAGTGAACATTGCAACTGGTTGATTAGTGGCTCAACGAATGTATTAAGGACCCAGGTTTTTTTCCAGTTCTTTTCCCTGCTATCCCCATCCCCAGTGGAGGCTTCTTCTTCAGGGAAGTAACAAATGGCTGTAGCAGTTCTAGATATCACAACAGAAGTACATGTAACTATTTGGAGGAAAAGAGAGACCACCTTTTCCTGTCACTTTCTCCTGAGAGTGAGGAAACCTCACAGAAGCCCCCAGCTGACTTCTCCTCATGCCTCACTGGCCAGAATTAGGTCACATGCAAGTACATGATGCAGTCATGGGCGAGTGAAATGGCATTGCCTTCAGAGGCATCAGACCCATTTTTCACAATTTCCTCTAAAGTATTTGGCTGTATGAATGGGTCCCTAAACAAAACTGGATTCTCTTAGAAAGGAAGAAGTAGGAAATGGAGGCTGGGTGGGCAACTCTTGAATGGAGGGTATGTTGTCAGCCTCTGGGATTAAAAGGCAGTGTTTACTTAGTACGGTGTTGGGCACACACTAGGAACCTAAAAATATTTGTTGGATAAATGAATACATACTAATACACCCTAAATGCTACATAAATAACATCGTCATGCCGTAGAGGTTCAGAAGAAGGACTGCTAACATGTTCTAGTGCAATGACTGATCAAATTTAGTGAGGTTCTATTAAAGTGCAGATACCCAGGCCACAACTCCCAGAATTCAGATTGAGTGTTTTTCATGGGCCCCAGTTATTTGCATTTTTCACGAGAACTTCAGGGGGCTCCAGGACAAGCTCCGTTGGTGTTAGGGAGTATAGCTCTAGGCTGTGGTTGAGGTAGGTGGGTAAAATTTTTAAAAAATCATTTAATGAATCATCAAATTAAAGAACTAGCGGTTTACCTTCTGATATTTGTAAAGTGGTTGCTAGGATCTATAGTTCATATCAAAGAACCATATGTACAAAGGGAACTCGTGTAAAGTTTCCCTTCTGGGCCTAAATTTGCTGACTGATGAAGAAAAGGTGAATTATGGCTTAACAGTTAAACAGGGTTTCCAAGTTTGAAGATATTTGTTTATTTTAGAATACAATCACATAAAATTATCAGGTTGCTTTTTAATAATGAATGGAAAACATTGGCTCATGTTTATGCTTCCCTAACACCAATTTTTCCACCCTAGATTTCTTTATAATTTATTGTATCCAGAGAACTTACAGGTGTAGGGAGAGCCTATTATTTCCTCTTTGATTGCAAAATGTATGTTCATTGAAAAAAAAAAAAACCTTAGTTTGCTACAGCTCTTATTTAACTGTCTAAAGTAAAGAAAGAGTCTAAATTCCATCCAGCAGCTTCACTCATGCTTGCTTTCATGTTGCCAATGTCATTTCCATTTATATCCCATTAGTATTTATCTCCCTCTGTTAATTCACCCTTTTGCTTCTGAGGTGTAATCACTCCCTTTGCTTGGGGTGTGTATGTGTGCATGTATGTATCTTGTTTTCTCAATGAAAACACTAGTATTGATACACCATTGGATTGGATACTTGTAAAACCTAGTTGGAAAATGTATATAATGATCACAATCGTAACAAAAATGATATAGCAAGTCTGACTTCAAAGCACTCTCCCTTTCATTATCTCAAACCTCAACACTTATGAGGTGCTAAAATTAATCTCATTTAACAGGTTAGGAATTTGATATTTTTTCCAGGATCATGCAGGTAGTAGAGCCAGGAAAAAAAAAAAATTTATTTTAGTATGCCATGGTGGATTTGGTGGTATTATATAAACTGGATTTAATTTTATAGGATTTTTTTTAAATTAATTTATTTATTTATTCATTTCTGGCTGTGTTGGGTCCTCGTTTCTGCGCGAGGGCTTTCTCCAGTTGTGGCAAGCGGGGGCCACTCTTCATCGCGGTGCGCGGGCCTCTCACTATCGCGGCCTCTCCTGTTGTGGAGCACAGGCTCCAGACGCGCAGGCTCAGTAATCGTGGCCCACGGGCCCAGTTGCTCCGCGGCATGTGGGATCCTCCCAGACCAGGGCTCGAGCCCGTCTCCCCTGCACTGGCAGGCAGACTCTCAACCACTGCGCCACCAGGGAAGCCCAGGATTTTTTTTTTTAACTTGAAAGATCACCTCATATGCATTTATACAGTATTAGCTACAGCTAGGTGCTGTGTAAGTAAACTGATCCTTTGGGGGTGTTATTCATGTCAGGGATTGTTTTGGTTCAAACTGGTGTTTAGTGATACTTTAACCTTTTTTTTTGATACTTTAACTTTTAAAAGTGAAAGTTTTAAAAGTTTTAAGTGTGTGTGTGTATAGAAAATAGGTTATGATCATTCATTTGCTTCTTTAGACACTGCTTGTGTTCAGCTTCTGAGGCAGGTTTTTTCTGGAGTCTCAAGGCTCTGTTCTCTTCTATGAGACCAATGCGTAGGGAGCGGGTGCGAGGCCTTCCAGCTCCCCATGCTGAGATTCATGACCACCACCCTGTGCCTAACTGGTTACTGTTCCAGTAACTTGGCTACAGCCTTTTTGAGACTCAATCCCCTTCCTTATGTTCCAATTCTATTCATAAATGATAATGATCATTGTAGGGGAGTCACTGAGTGCTAGGTACTTGCTTAAATGCATTATCTCATTTAATCCTCCTAATAAGCCCATTGGGGTTTATAGATGAGAAAACCCAGAATCATACACAGAAGCAAGTGGCAGAGCCTGGTCCAACTTAATCGTTCCATCGAGTCCCTGCCTAATATCCAGTCCCTCTAAGATTGTGCTTTACAACACTCCTTCCCTTTATCCAGCCCACGTTCACTCCTGATAGTCACAGAACTTTCATGGCCCCCAGAGGATCAGTTATGCCAAGAATATTTTGTCAGATGTCAATTCGTATTAAAAGCATTGTGCTTCCCACCCCAATAAACTGACATTATGAAATTAATGGTACTTTTCAAGGTCCATCCCCACCCGGTCTGAGGATTCCTATTCTGGAATCCAGGTCCCATATCATTCATGCCTTTGGGAGCTATACAGTTCAGGACTGAAATCCTACTGCTGAACTCCAGGCCAAGAGCCAAGACATGGAAGCAACCTAAATGTCCATTGACAGATGAATGGATAAAGAAGATGTGATTTCTTTTTTTTTGGCCACGCTGCACGGCATACGGTATCTTAGTTCCCCAACCAGGGATTGAACCTGTGCCCCCTGCAGTGGAAGCGTGGAGTCTTAACCACTGGACCACCAGGGAAGTCCCAAAGACGTGATATATTTATTCAATGGAATATTACTCAGCCATAAAAAAGAATGAAATAATGCCATTTGCAGCAACATGGATGGACCTAGAGATTATTATACTAAGTGAAGTAAGTCAAAGAGAAAGACAAATATCATATGATACCACTTATATGTGGAATCTCAAAAAAAAAAAAGGATACAAATGAACTTATACACAAAAGAGAAATAGAGTGACAGACATAGAAAACAAACTTATGGTTACCAAAGGGGAAGTGGGGGGCGATAAATTAGGAGGTTGGGATTAACATATACACACTACTATATATAAAATAGATAACCAACAACAAGGACCTACTGTATAGCACAGGGAACTATACTCAATATTTTATAATAACCTGTAAGGGAAAAGAATCTGAAAAATATATATATGTATGTATAACTGAATCACTTTGCTGTACACCTGAAACTAACACAACATCGTAAATCAACTATACTCCAATAAAAATAAATAAATAATTTGAAAAAACAGATCAAGATCCTTCCAAAGGCTCATAGGTCTCACTGGACGTCTGCTGGGGCTGCCTGTCATGGTGCTCTACTGAGGTAGCTTACTGAGCATTACGGCCCTCCTCATGCGCCCTCATGACCCCATGACAGCAATACCTGAGGGTGGTTCCTGACTTCTCCAGACACCAGGTTTCATCAATTGGCCTATGCTTCTCTCACTCCTTAGCTCTTACCTGTCCAATTCTCCCAACGGTCCGCTTTCTCTCCCCCTTACCCTTAGAATTGCTTTACTCCCATGGGCCGGTAGAGTGTCTTCCATTGTCCTTCAGTTAATAGGCAAAGACTGACTGATTTGACCAAGTTCTATGCAGATACCAGCCTGACCTCTGACCTCAAATTTATCCTACACAATTGTTAAAATAAATCATTAGCCCATTTTAGTTCAGTTCAATATATATTTATCAAACAGGAACTTGTTCCATGTCTTCAAGGAGTTGAGTTGGTGGAGGGAGAGGGGGGATTGTCAAAAATGTGAGGGGTTTGGGATTTTACCCCGCTTGCAAGCTAACAAGGTAGCCTGCTATATTTTAATGGATGTTGATATAAGACAAAAATCTCTTGGGTCAGAGAAAAGGGACTTTATTACTCCCCACACAGTAAGCAGCATGAGCATACTCATATTTACGTCAGCTCCCCTTGCCTCTGAGTCCCACAGTGTTGATGTGGACAGACCGAGCTGGATGCCTGGACACACAGGGGGTTGAATCACAGGAGAGGATCCTGAGCTTAGGGAACCCACATCTTTCAGACTAAACAGCATAAAAGCTTACCTAGACAAAGGTACCATACTAAGATGATGATAATAGTGGAAACTGAATGTAGGGCTTATGGGAATTCTCTGCTATCTACACAACCTTTCAGTAAATCTAAAACTATTCTAAAATAAATATGTTTTAAAAAAATGCTTACTTGACCTTCGCTCTAGAGGGAAGTACTATTTCTACCTTCCAACACTGTTATACAAACATCCTTGGAAAAAGAATCCAGAACAATAGCAGAAATGCAAGAAACCCATGAAGCATTGTCTCTCAGCAATATCCACCTGTTGTTTCTGGTGAATTTTCCCATAAATATGCCACTCCACTGGCTACTCTGATTAATTTAACTGACAGAGGCTAGGATCAAATCTGTTCAATTTGTCTCATACATCATCTTATTAAGGCTACTATGATCAGGAATTTAGCAACAGGAGTAGGCCATCCTGCAGCAATGACCTCAGCTATGCCTCCCGGGGTCTTAGAACCAACCCACTGAATAAATCCCATAAACTACCAGGGTCTAACTTAAGAAAAGTCATGGGGCTCTCTCCTTAAGTTTCTTTATTGATCTTTCCCCTTGGCCCAAGGCATTAATGCAGACACAGCAGGATTTATTAGCAATCCTATAAGCAATCCTATAGACTCTGCTGTGGCCCATGAGGAAGAAGTTTAAAGCAATTCTACCATCTATAATATCCCTGACCAGTAATTTGAGGCTGGCCTGAATGCCTTCCAGGGTTATTGATCACTTTAGCTAAAGTTAGGGACAAATTTTGTACTGTTTTTTCTAATTAGATGGCTTCCATTGGAGCAATAACTAGCCACAGATTGTGCATAAATTATGAGTCTGTTATCTCTTTGGGAAGCTCTTCCAGGTAATCAAAGGATGCTTCATTTGGGCCTCACAGTTATTTAAGAGCTATGTGATCTATTAGTGGCATTTCCTTAAATACTTGAAGGTCTCTTATGATCACCTATAAGGTGCAAGTCACCATGTTTGGGGGAATAAGTAAGTCAAGATAATGCTTGGCTTCCATGCAAGAATACATGGGAATTATTGGGAATGCACATGGTAGCCCTGGAAAGAAAGTGTTACTTACAATTGTCGGTGCCACTCAAGTCAGACCTACACTGTTCAGTGGACACAGGTTGGCAGTATCACCAACATGGCCTCTCCATCAGCTGTTAAATCTTGGGGTTCTCAGGTTGCTTTGAATAATCAAGTCTAGTCCTTGTTTATGGAGGAGCTGCCTAGCGCAGTCGGACTAAACTCTCCTGTTTGTCCGTGTCACCAGGTGGGTGGCATTTTTCCACCCCAAGGAATGACTGAGCAATGGCTGTAGGAATGGGGGTGGGGAAGACATCCAGAGGTATGGACAGGGTTTTGTGTGTGAGGTGCAGGAGCTGGGGCATCCCTTGTTATTTCAGATAGACGTCTTGGTTAGCTTAAGGGGAAGGGGGATCAAACCTCAAACCGTGCTCAGAGCCATCTGGCAGGGGATGGCAGACCCAGCAGTGAGTTAAATCACGGTGCTTGCAACAGTTTAGGAGAATCACGCTAAGATGTTTTCCTTCCTGAGGAAGGCTCCAGGGACAACTGCAAAGGGCAAAGGTCCTTAAGGTCCTTGCTCCCCAACACTGGATGATCTGTTGAGGTCTAAGGTGTTACTTGCCCAGGTGGTGGGTTGTTGTTCTCCTTCCATCATCCCAAATTCAGTGCGTCCTTTTCCAGTAGCTCCTTTCCGCAATCATTTCCTCCTCTCACCCAGACCTTTCATCTCTAAGAGTCATGCACGAGAGACAAGGCATTTTATAAACTTACAGTGACTTATGATGTCCCCACTTTGGCCCATGGGCCACTGAAGGGAGACTTGGTGGGCAGTGTGCTCAACCAAGTGGTCATTATCCTTAGGATCTCTATAGCTGTTGTTGGACAGGCTGTGGGACCTTCTGCCTACCCTGGACAAGTATTAGTACCAGTCATTATAAGGGGCAGACCTGAGGCTGACTGCCAGAATGGTGGGAAGAGAGTTAGTAGTGTAGTAACCATGGCCCTGTTTGGAGTCTTTGAGACTACGTGGACCGAAACCACCTCTCCAGTTTTCCTCATTAACAGCCAATAAAGCAGAGGACCACTTATTGCTCGGCAGACCATACCGTCTAGCCTACAGCTGATTCCCAGGAACCATACAATTTGCCTTACTATCAATTTCCATGGACTTCTTGCAGATTCCATTAATTGACTTATGAGGTGCTCATGCCTTCTCTTCCAGAAAACTATATCTCTGAGATATTCCATCCTTGTCACCAGCACTATCAGGAACGGGAAGGGTTTGAGATTTTACCCAACAAGTTAGCCTGGCCTGAAAATGTGTTCATTATTTCTGTTGATAATTTTTTAAACATACTCTCCCCTCAGTAAATCAGTTGCCCTATGTATTATTAACTATTTTTAAAGATGTAAATTGAGGAACTAGGTCTAACAATAAATCGAATAATGATAAAATGTTTATAATTATTAAATACATCAGTTTTGGGGGCATTTAAAAAAATAAATTTATTTAATTAATTTATTTTTTTGGCTGTGCTGGGTCTTTGTTGCTGCACACGGGCTTTCTCTAGTTGCGGTTAGTGGGGGCTACTCTTCGTTGTGGTGTGCGGGCTTCTCATTCAAGTGGCTTCTCTTGTTGCGGAGCATGGGCTCTAGGAGCACGGGCTTCAGTAGTTGTGGCACGTGGGCTCAGTAGCTGTGGCTTGCGGGCTCTAGAGTGCAGGCTCAGTAGTTGTGGCCCATGGGCTTAGTTGCTCCACGGCATGTGGGATCTTTCTGGACCAGGGCTCGAACCCGTGTCCCCTGCATTGGCAGGCAGATTCTTAACCACTGCATGGGGGCATGTTTTTTGCCTTTTTTCACCCTTAACTGATCGGTTCATTATAACTACTGAATAATAACTTCCTGTGCTATTACTTGTAAATAAGATGAAAATTAAATAGATTTAGTCCATAGGCAACTACTTCTCAGTACAGAACAGTAGTTCTTCAAAATCTTTCCCACTGTATCATTTAAAGCTGGGTTGAGAAAATTAGAAGGTAGTAGTAAAGGGAGCAAAATCTTGAAATGAAGGTGACAGGGCAGAACTACTTTAAAAAATATTTTATCTTCCTACTTCTATAACCATTTCCTGCTCCCAAGAAGTTTTCATAACATTTCCAAGGAGATAATGACAAAGATGATAATTTCTATTAATTCAGGGACCAAGAATACAGGGAACAGAAGAAAGGAACTGATAGGTTTAATTACTCAGATAACCTCTTCCCTTCCCCTCTGACATAAAATGTTTGAAAATCTGGCATTTCCTTTAGTTGTGAAATCTATTTCGTTATCACCTATTGAATGCTTACTATGTACAATGCACATTCAAGACTCTCTGAGCAAAAGGTGGTCTTGGTAAAGTTGATAAAATGTAAGTGAAATTAGCTAAATGCCATAAAAGTGCCATGAGAATTCAGAGTATAAAAGGAGTGTGGTTAAGGAACAGTGCAAAGAGGGGCTTTATGCTACAAGGTTAAAAGCATGGACCCAGGAACCAGATAGCCTGGGTTCAGAACTCCAATCTGTTGCTTCCTAACTGGTCAAATTATAATCACCCTGTGCCCCAGTTTTCTCATATGTAAAATGGGGATAATAGTAATACATGTCTCAAAGGGTTGTTGTGAGGATTAAATGAGTTATTATACGCAAAGCACAGAAGAGTGTTGGGCACAAAGCTAAGTGCTTTTGAAGTCCAGCTGTTGTTATTGTTGTCCTATGTGATTCTGGGGTTCAGAGCGGCTTCATGTATGGGGAGGCATTAGTGGTGACCCTGGTCACCGGCAGGTAACTGGGGCACCAGGAGGACTGATGTCCTTGACTCCTGCTCTGGGGAAGGTTAGACACAGACCCTCTCCATCTGCTGCCCTGAGCCTGTGGCACAGGTGGCATACGTGCATGCATCTAAGTAGAAATATTCTCGAAGGATGTACCCTAGTGATCTTGAGTCATAGAATAATGGGTGATGTTTTTCGTCTTTTTGCTTATCTATGCTACCTAATTATTAAATAATTAATATGTATTCATTGTTATAACTATAGAAATAAATGAAAACATGTTTTAAAAAGCCGTGATTCTGTAAATATTTGGCATGTATTGAAAAAAAATTTTCTGTTTCTATTCTTCCCAAGCAAGGGACATGATACGTAGAAATTTGTGATTGTGACGAGTTAGGAATTCACTGAGAGGCTGGCATACAGGAGCCAACCTCCTAGCTAGTGAGTGAGCCTAGCTGACATCTCAAAGCAGCAGTGCGACCATAACTTAGTACATGATTCCACGTAATTCTTACAACAGAGGTTAATATTGTCTCAGTTTCACAGATAAAAAACTGAGAGTATTATATACTACATTGTTTGTCAGGAATTTGGGACTCTGAGAACCTGTGGGTCTAGTACTAGGGTTCTCAGCCTCAGCATTACTGACTTTCTGGATCAGATAATTCTTTGCTGTGGAGCTGACCTGTGCATTGTAGGATGTTTAGCAGCGTCCTTGATTTCTACCCTGACTTCAGTAGATACCAGTAGCATCTCTCTCCCCACAGGTTGTGACAAGCAGAAACGTCTCCAGACATTGCCAAATGTCCTCTAGCTGAGACCCACTGGTCTACTGTATCCTACTCTTTTTTTTTTGGCTGTGCCGCATGGTTTGTGGGATCTTAGTTCCCTGACCAGGGATTAAACCCAGGCCCTCAGCAGTGAAAGCACGGAGTCTTAACCACTGGAGCACCAGGGAATTCCCTAGTGTATCCTATTCATTAACCCTGAACATTATACTCTAAAAATTCCAGATATATACATCAAATCATTTTCAATGCTTCATCTTTATTGGGGCTTAGTTCTTCAACTAAATCTTTAATGTTGTTGATGATGAAAACAGACATTATATTGTAATGAATATATTTTGCATAAATATTTTCCTACCTTTTCCATTATTTCCATCCTAATATGGATCAAAATGGAATAAGCATTTTTAAGCCTTCTCATCCATACTGTCAAATTGCTGACCATAAAATTTGTACCAGTTTACATTTCCACTAGCAGTGTAAGAGACCATCTTATCACACCATCACCAGCACTGGCTATTATGTACATATTTCTATCTTTGCTAATACAGGTTCTTATTCATATTTATTTTTATATATTATTTACTTATTTTGATAAATATTTATATTTGCTATCTTATTTATATTTTTGAGCACTAGTAAGAGTGTACATTTCCCTATATGTTTTAGCCAGTGGTATTTCTTTTTTTCTCAATTTTTTGTGCTTTTTGTTCATTTGCATGTTGGGGTCTTAGTATTGTTCTGATTAATTTGTCTGAGAGCTTCATATAATGTCACCTGGATACCATAAATTTCTACCAAAAAAAATAGCTCATTAAAGCATTTGAGTTCATTAAACGTCTGAGCAGATGGCAATGGATTTACATCATAGCAATTGAAGGGATCTCAAACGGGGTTCTAAACAGTCGTGTTTTTTTCAAGTTCTTTATCGTGTTGCTTTCTTCTTTCTCTGCTCTCTTCACCTTATGCCTTCCTCACATTCCAACACGCCCCCACCCCATTTCTGTTCCTTTCCAATCTCTATTGGAAACTAGTGTAGTTATGTCTTTTGTTTCTTTGTCTCCATTTACCCAAGCTCTCAGTTTATCTTCCACTATGCTAGTTTATCAACGTATTTTCCTAAACAAGGACATTTCCTTTTCTAAGAGGAATATCAGTACCAACTTTCAAGATATTTTTAATGTTATAGGGGGGTGAAAAATGATTTTGATTCCTATTGTGCTAGTAGTTTCAAATACTTTCCCCACTTTGTTTCATTAAAACATTTATCTTTTTCCCTTGACAAAATTATGAGAAAAAAAAATCTTCTCTATGCATTTTTTCAGTGCTTTAAGCCTTAGAAGATGCTTCCAGATGGGGAGTATTTAGATACCTGGAAATGGAGGAAAAGGTGTGTCATGCCTGTTACACATACTTAGATACCTAGGATGCTCCTATGCATTGTATCAAAAAGCGAGCTTCCCCACTCTTTGTAAAATACGTTCCCTAACTATTAGAAGCCATTAGAAAGCAATCATGCTCTGCTTATTTTAAACATGTTTGCTAGATTTTTAAATGAGATATGCTAGGTCTAATGATAATTAGAGCTAACATTTATCGAGCACTACATTATACTGCCTCTCAAGTATAACATGGTGTTTAAAACATTGGAAAGTGTCTGGACGTCAGAAGTAGATGTACTCAAGTTCAAAAATTAAGAAATGGACATGAGAATTCTGCTTCAGGGCCATATGCAAACATAAAGAAACCAAAAGGTTTTAAATGCAGACCCTAATATTGCACTGCCCAAAGCAGTTGTCACTAGCCTCCTCTGGGTATTTAAATTTTAATTAATTAAAGTGAAATAAATTTTAAAATTCAGTCCTTCAGTCACACTAGCCACATTTCAACTGCTCAGGAGCCATGTAAGTCTAGTGGACACGATATGGACAGCACAGAATACCATTCCCACCACTGAAGAAAGTTGTATTGGATAGTACAGATCTAACAAAACATTGCCTTTAGGCCCACCTTTTGTGATGCCAGATAAAGCCCTTGGAATTCCTGACAAGTTTCCAAAGTTGTGTTACAGAACTGGTTGTTGGAATTGCCTGAACATCACCCAAAACTGGTGAAAAGCATCAGGTTGGGGATAGGTTGGTTGGTTGTTACTTTTTGTCCAGTGTATTACTAAGGCTCTAAGAAATTCTGTGGTGAATTTCTGCAGGGACACAACAGCAGAAAAGGCATAAAATAGGTCAGAAAACCTGGGTCCTATAATATATAGTAATAATGGCAACCATTTACTGGGTGTTTCGTATGTGCCAGGCACTATGCCAAATGTACACGTCATTTAATCTTCACAACACCCCTATAAGGGATATATTATTACCATCATTTTACAGATGAAGAAGCTGAAGTTTACAGGCCTGAGGTCACACAGCTGGTCAGCAGCGGAGCCAGGATTTAAAACCAGGTATGTCTATTCTCTTGTGCTAAACAGCTCTGTGACCGCTGGCTCTTCACCTTCCCCATTTGTAAACATAAAAGTACTGAATTAGAAAATCACAAAGTTCTTTACCATTTCTAAAACTATGTCCTAAATTAGAATAATACCACCTACCTTCCCCAGCCAATGAAATATGCAGGGCTCAAAAGAGCGGCTTGCTACCTTTTTTTCCCCCAAAGGACATGATTTCTCCTGTCCATGCCTTTGCCGTGTAACCTTCCTTGATTTCCCACTATCTAATGTGGTGCCAACTATTTATGATGTTTATCACACGCTTCACATACCCCTGAACTAGATAACAGGCTCTCTCCTGCAAGGAGTGATTCACGCCAGCAGATAATCCTAAGAAAATTCGCACAGTCACTATCGCACAGTAAATGCTCCATGAACATTTATGGAATTAACTTGAAGTGGACTGGAAGGAAAAGGTGAATCAGCGGCCGAAGTGAACTATTAAGGATATTACTCAGAAAACCGGGCTGTCCGAAGAAAACCCCGAGAGGAGAAGCCTGTGTAGGGGCTGGAGACAAATTCCAAACTGCAGAAACCTGAAGAAGTGGGATAACCTTAGGAATGGTGGCAGAAACCCTACCCGATCGCGGAACAGCGGCCGCCAGCAGCGACTCCCGGGTCTCCTTGGATCCCCCGGGGGCCTCCCCGGCCCGCCCCGCCCCTCCCCGCCCCTCCCCGCCCCTCCTCTCCCCATCCCTCCCCTCCTCTCCCCTCTTCCGAGGGCTCGGCCGCGGCGGCTGCGCAGTGGCGCGCGCCGCGGTCAGCTGACTGCTCCGACTGGCACGTGACTTGTTTCGTGGGCTCTGGGGTCCCGGAAGCCGTGAGGCCGGAGCTTAGGTCGGGTAGGGATGGAGCGCTGAGCCGTTAACGTCTGCCAGGCTGTACACCTCTGTACCTGTTACTGCTGCCACTTCCTCGTTTGACACTTCCCTGGGTCAGTGAGCGATGGCTACACCGGCTGGGGAGCCCCGGCCAGGCCGAAGCTTGCGCTGCGGTCGCCGCCGGGGAGGGATGGGGGCGGGCGCGGGGGCCGAGGCTGAGGCGTTGGAGCCAGTTGGGCGGCTGTGTCTGGTTTCTTGGTGCGGGTTCGTGGCCGCCTTGGGCCTAGGTTCTGTCTCTAGGGAAGAGGAAGGAGGGAAAAAGAGAAAGGGCCCCAGGGGGTACTCAGTGGCAGAGGCAGAAATAAACACTGCGGGTCTGGGATATTTCTCCTTGGATTGGAGTGAGGGTCACAGCGAATGCTCGTCCCCTTGATTGAGGGGGATGAAAGGTGACTGAGTGGCCTAGATGAGGATCCGGGGTGGTGTGTGTGAGGTCACAGCGACCGCGAGAGCCTCCACTGGGTGTACGCGCTTGCGAGTATGGGGGTGGCAGTTTAAAGGGTCTAGGAGCCCCTCAGAGAGGATGCAGGGTCCTTGTGGGCAGGGGAAAGAACGAGAATCCAGAAAACTGAAACCACTTTTTATTAGAATGGGGGAAGGGTAGGCAAGAAACCCCTGAAAAGGAACTTGAGGGGAGAATCACACGGGCAAATTGAATCACCTGAGAAACAGAGGAGTAAGGGGAAGGAAAGTTTGGTTAGATTCTGTTTGCACCCTTCACTGAGGGTAGTTATACCTACCCCCAAAGCAGTCCTAAAGTACACAGGGGAGACTGGATCATTTGGGGGTTGAGGGGAGACTCCTTAGCAAAGATCTGTTTTGGCCTTCCAAACTTATCCTTTGGTACTGTCATCTACTCCGGAACATCTTTTATTGAACAATAGTCACAGGAATTACCTTTCATGTTTATTTTGTTCTCACAGGTCTTTGAGAGAAAGTAGATGAAAATGCCATTCATTGTATAGTTAGGGACCTATCTAGACCCTTGGACCTAGAAATGGACATCAAGTGATGTGTCTAAGTCTAGCATAACTTCCATCATCTTCTGATTGCCGATTACCTGCACAGTACTTAACCACAATTACATCTAGAGAGAAGGGTGAGTTTTTTGTAGTGCACTGTAATCTTTGATTCAGCACTTTCGGTGAACTGTTTTGAGTAGGACAGCTTCAAAGGGATTTGGCAGCGGTGGTCAGTGCTTTAAAAACTGCTTTTCTGTTAGCTTGGGTAAAGCGGTTCGGTTTACAGTTCAGCTGGAGGAGATAATGAGCAACAAGGTGGGCAAAAGGCGCTCAGCTTGTCAATCACGGTTCTTTGGCAACAAGCAAGTCTCAAATTGTGCTGAAGACAGAGCCTCGGGTTTGTGTCTCAGAACTCCCGGATCTTTTTCTCTTTTGGTGTATCTTGCAGGGACTAGATAAAATCTAAAGAAACAGTACTCGGGATCTGACTAAAGTAAATGCTGAGAGCTAGGTGGTTAGTGTAATACTGCTTTTAGAACTGGGCAGGAAATGATCATTTTTATTTTTTGGCATATTAGTCTTAAGAGCCTTATTTACATTAGTTTTCTCTACCTAAAAAGAAACGTTTGGGCTTCAAAAATTTGATTCTGTAATTATTTCCACAGCTTGCGAAATAGTTGCATTGGCTAAAGAGCAAAGCTGGTACGCCAAAATAAACCTTTGCCAAAGGATCTTCTTGTGGTCCAGTCCCCAAGCGGTCAGTCTTCCTTTTGCACTTGAGCCTGTTTAGGTGTTGCTGCAGTTTTGACCAAATACCTACTAGTTAAATTTTATTCTTGTATGTATTCTGATCTATGTGCTGGAGTAAACCTTTTTCGCCCTTTGGATGTGGAATTTTATACCATTTTAGTTATAAACTAATTCATGTTCTGTTCTCATTTCACTGATGTTTTGAAGACATAGTAGAAACCATTAGCATGGTGACCTTGGAAAGATAGCTCAGGCAGTGAAGCAGGGCAGTCTAAAATTTCCCTTTGACAAGAGTGAACCTTGGAACTAGAAAATTCAAACTGTACTCTTGATAAGGAAGCAAAATCCTGTTCCAAATGTGTAGCAAATCCGCTATACATTTATTGAGTTCCAAGAGGAGCCCTATGGGCAGTGGAGGAGATGTACTTTGGTTACATCATAGGATAGAAGATGGAGCCTTAGCTCTGTACTTGAAAATAAAATGCAGGTAAATGCAAAAATGATGTTTTATAGAAAGAGATTGATGTATCTTTTAAGATATTTTAAGCAAACTATCCATGAATAGGAAGTTATTTATAAATTAAGCTGGTTAACAGGTGGATTGACTTTACCATGAAAGGTTTTCTTTGTGAACCAGCCTGTAGTTTAGTGTTTCTCAGTGGGTGCTGTTGGCATTTTGGACAGGACTGTCCCTTGTTTGGTCCCCATCCGCTAAATGGTGGTAGTGGCCCCCACGTTGGGACAACTTCAAATGCTCCCAGACGTTTCCAAACTCCTCCTGGTGGAGAGAGGTACCATTTGGTTGTGAAACACCCCATGTGGTGCCATCCTTTATTTACTGGACACGTATCTGAGTGCTTGTTAGTGACAGGCCCTCTACTAGATGATGGGGATATAGACGTTAAGAGCAGTGTTTCAATAAACTAGCAAGTAAAATGTATGGAGTCACTAGCTCTGTGGCCTTGGGCAAGAAATTTCATTAACTGTTCTCTCATCTGCAAGTGGGGTTGGTGATACCATCTTCTTTGAAGGAATCAACTACGAAATTGCTTAGCATATTGAAGTGCTAATCACATAGCACATATTCAATAAGTGGTTGTCATGACCAGGAAACAGGATCTCAAGCTTACTTGAGTGATGAATTGGGGGCGACACGCTTGTTTTAGGTCTTTGGCTTGTTGAATTTCAGGCTAGAATACATTGTCTTAGAGATATCAGCACCTTCTAGTGGAAAACATGGTGTTGTGGTCCAGTCACTGTTATAAAATAACAGCCTGAAAGAGAAGGGAAATAACGTTTTGGGAGCCGTTGAGTGTAGAATCAGGGAGTTGCCTGGCATGGAAGGAATTGTTTGCTCCCTGGGTCAGTGTTGAGTTGCCTGTAGCAGAGAGAAAGTCTCTGGGCCCTCAGAAGGTTCTGATGATTCCTTTAGTAATGGGGGTACAGTGCCCTCCTTGCCTATCGATTCAGCTTGCTTTAGCAGAAATTGCAAGAGATTTTTAACATTGTGTTATGAGTTGTTACCTTTCTAGCTGGTTTCAGTTTTTATGATCAGCATCTATGCCTAAGTAAGGCTTGGTTCTTACACATTTATTTCTAGCCAACTGTAAAATAAAAAGATGGCAGTTGTTTATAAAATACATTAAAGATTAAATTGTCTTTCATATTTCAGTATATTTATGGCATGAAATTCAGGTAATCCTTAAAAGGATTATAGAGCATTTATAGGTACAGTTTCAGTTGAAAACAAAACAACACAAAAGTTAAGATTTATTTAAAGAAGGTGTGTGTCCTGATAATTTAAAAATTTCCTTCTGTATGAATCACGAAAGTCTCTCTTGGAAGGTAAAATCCCCATTGTTGTTGGAAACTTTTAAAACAAGTTTTATTGTGAGCAAGTCCCTCCCACAATCCCAGTTAAGATGCTTCTGTTTTGAAGGCTAGAATTTTAACATTCAGAGAGGAAACAGTTATTCTTACTCTTTATTTGTATAGTGTTAAAAATTTCTAGGGGGAGGATGTAGCAACTTTTTAAGATGAATGGATTGTGGTAAATGTTTTGCACTGATCAATTCTGTTAAAAGTTGATGTGTCACAATTGGAAGGCTATGTGATACTTCACTGATATCTGAGGTATGCCTTCTTGTGCTTGTTGAAATAAGTCACTTTAGTAAACAACTTGGTATTTTCAAGGACTGAAAAAGGAAGTTGTTTTGCATTTACATCACCTTCAGCCTTTATTGAGAAATTTAATTTACTGTGAAAGGTGGTTGCATTTCAGAGACTAAAATATTGGTTCCTTGAAAGCATTAAAAGGACTTAAGTGTTGGAGCACTTATAGGGGTGCTGCACTGTTTTCTGTGGTTGCCCCTATCCTGGGATAGGCTCATACCTTCATTTACAAAAGAAATGCTAGTAGCTGTTTGGGTTTATTGTCCCCACCTTTTGTGTTGTTGTGATAGTTACTACTTTACTCTTTTTATTTTACATTCAAATCACTTGCGGTAGGAAAATAATCCACCGCCTTTAAATTCTCATAAGTGGGTGATACAGTAATGAAATAAACAGTCTCAGAGCTTTGGACCCAGGATTTCCTTTCTTCTCTCTTTCCCTTCCTTCCATTTTGAAAAAGAGTTGTTACTGCTTTAAAAACAAAAAAATACTTATTGCAGTCAGACAGGATAGAAGTGTTTAAAAATTTTGACTAGTGTTTCTCTTGTGCCTCCAGTGTATTCTGCCTCGATTTTTTTTTTTTTTTATCTTGTCACCTGCATTGTTTTCCTCCTACCTTTCCCTGCACACACAGACCTACCTACTCGTAGAGACCTACACACACATACACACCCCCCCCACACACAAGTATAAGCTCCTTCAAGACAGGGAGTACATTTTGTTTTGCTTCTTACCACAGTTCTGGGAATTTAAGCACCTAAAACATTTGATGAATGATATGACCCTAACTTGAAAGCAGTTACAATCAAACAGATATTTGGGCGGAAAAAAACGTAAAATAGATGTCTGCTTTAATGCAGTCTATTACGTGGATTTCAGTGGACATGCGGGTTGAGGGAGAAATAGTTCGGGATTATATGAATGGATTTGGTGCATGGTTGGACTTGGTTGGGGAAATCTTTTTGTTAAGAGAATTCTGAGTTGGTTGAAATAGGAGAGAGGTTGCTTTCTGCAAAATGGACTGTTGAGCAGAGGCAAGTAAGAAAGAGACTACAAGTAGGCCTGAGGTAAAGATGGATAAAGGGAGGTCAGAACATTGTGAAGATAAGGCAGAAAAACTCAGACAAAGGACATTAGTAGTGATGACTGTGAAGAATGGGAGATTTGAATTTTATTTCTGAGCAGAAGCAGGACTAGGGGCATATGTTTTTGTGAGTAACTCAGCCTCTCATCACCTAGAGCAATGTTTTTAGTGCTGGAAAAGTTTTTCAAGAAGTTTTGGGAATGAATCCGGATTCTAACACTGTGGTCACAAAACCACCTATTTGTATGAAGGGCATTAAAATCCTCTGTCTGTCCTTCATAAATGAAATAAAATTGTGTATTTCTTGAGCAAAGCAGTAGTTTACCCAGATTTCGTATTGTTCTGTACGTGATTTCATATATTGCTTTTCACTTTTTAAGTTTGTAAGCTGCCATAGAAAGCATGCAAAAAGTGGGTTCATGTATTTAAGGTTTCTGAACTCCATAGAACAAAAATCATTCCTGTATTATAGAACTAACAATACTGCGTGATTCTTGATAATGATGGTATGACATTTAGCCATCTTATTAAGGAATATTTGCCATTTCTTGTAACATTTACTATGTAACTCACTATATAATCATGGAAATGCCTATTTTACTATAGTGGTTCTGAAACCTGTCCGATAATCTGATTTATTTGAGGGACTTAACAAGAAAATAGAAAAAAAAAAAAGAGTCCTGGGTCTTACCCAGTACAGATTCATGGAATATAAGAGCAAAAAGGGATCCTGGATATGGTAATCCAGTCCTCTCATTTTACAAATGAAATTTACGCAGACAATGATATGCAGAATTGGGATTAGATTCCGTCTTCATATTCTCAGTGCAGTGCAGTGCTGTGGCCGTTACACTACGCTTCCTGAAGTTGGCATTTAGGTTCTTTCTGACTGAAATTCCCAGTGAGTTAAAAAGGCTGTTTACCAACCTTGATCTCATACTTCAGACACAGCTACTACTAACCAGCTTTACTAACCAGCTTTGCCTTTATCTTTTGTATTTATATCCAGGGTTCTTTGTTGCCATGCCATTTAACGGTCTCTAAACTTTTCAGTGTTTTCAAGTGTGAGGATATTGCCCCACTTTTTTTTTTTTTTAATGAAGTGTGTGGGGTTTTTTTGGCATTTACCTGTAGTAATTCATTAATAAAAAATTAGGAAACGAATACGCAGAGAGAATGAAAATGAACATTCATAATCCACTCCCAAGAGATAATCTTTAATAGTTTTTTTTAACAATTTAATGTTTATACCTATATATAGTCTTCTTTCTTAAAGCTGTGTCAGCGTTTTTATGGCTTTTGATTAACATTGACAAACTGCCTTCTAGAAATTGTCCCTTTTTAAAAAAGTTACAGAACTTTTTTGGGTTATCCTGTGATATATAATTATTTTAGATTGAGGAAATATTAATGATGGCAAGTTATTGTATCTTTATTAATGCTTTTAAGTGAATTTATATTTTATCAGTCATGAGAGCATGCTATACATTTGCAAAATTAATGACACATATGTGTAGGACATTTATTCAAGCTACATGTGTCCTTTTTTTTTTAAACAGAAATGAACATTTCTCCACCTTACTGCCAAAGCAGTGCTGCATTCTTCCCACACATAGTATTATTACAGTCTTTCTTTCAGCCTAGACTTGTTATATTTCTCATGTTCATTGTTGTTAATCCTGTTTTCTTTTAAATGTTAAAGCATGGGGCTGAGGGGTTGGGAGGTTGTGGTCGAATCCCTAGCAAAACCAAAAACTCAGGAACAATACATACAGCAAAACTAGAGGAGACTTCAGCTTCTGGCCAGCGTGGAATAACTGGTACCATACTTGCTTTCCCACCATAAACAACTAGAAAATTGGATAAAGTATATGAAAAAACTGCTTCCAGTTATTCGACAACAGAGGTAATACAGGAACCAAGAGACAGGAAACAAATGAAATGAGCTCTATAATCCCCCTGGCTTTCTGCCTGGAGTCACTCTCTGGACCATGGTTTAGAGGAGACCAAGCAGAGCATGTTGGTCTTGCTGAGTTGAGGAGACTTGGAGTTGGGGAAGGCTTATCTGGCTAGAATTTGCAGGTTGAATTGGCTGACAGGGGGGAGCTAGACAGAAAACCCACCATCTGTAAAGGAGTCTCTCTCTGTAGGAGGCCCGGCAAAGAATGACTAGAGAGCTTTAGACAGTTGCCAGAGCTCATGGGGCCAGAAGGCATATGAATACCTTATTGAATCCCTGGGGCATCCCATGGAATCCCCGGACGGTCAGATCTTAGTAGAAGGGCTACATTAGCTCTAGAGTAAAGCTTTAGACTTAGCCTAACAAAGTATAAAAACAAGCCTTGAAATGAAGCATGCTAAAGCTCAAGTAAGGTAACCATCAGAACAAAGCACAACATTCTTAAAAGGAAGAAAACAAAATCCAGTGATCAACAATCTAATGTTGTGAATTGTAAATATGCTCAGTGATTTAACAGAAAACATGAACATAATGAGGAAAGAGAAGTTTTAAAAGATGGAACTTATAAAGGTGAAAAATACATCTAAAGCGAAAAATTCACTTCATGAGACAAATAGATTACTTTAAAGAAAAGGTCAGCCAGCTAGACGATGTAGCAAGAAAGTATCCAAACTGAAGCCCAGAGAGGAAAACAATTTAAAAAAGTGAATGCAAGCTCAGTGACCTGTGGGACAATATCAGGTGGTTTAATATACATGCCATTTTTGTCTCAAAAAAAGGGAAAGAGAAGCAAGAAAGAAATTTGAAGAAAATAATGGATGAACGTTGAAAACTATAAACACAGATTCAAGAATCTCTCTGAACTCCAAACAGGATAAATCCTTGTGACCCTGAGGGTAGGCAGATTTTTCTTATGTCAGAAATCATATATTATAAAAGAAAAAGTCAGTAAACTGGACATCAGAATTGAAAACTTCTACTCAAAAGCACCATTAAGAAAGGGCAAGACATGAGAAAATACGTAAGAAATACACACACACACACCTCTCAAATTGTATCAAGATCATACAAAAAATTCCTACAACTCAGTAAGATCAATGCAGCTTTTTAAAAAATTGGGCACAAGATTTGAATAGAAATTTCACAAAAGATTTGAATAGAAACTTCACAAAAGAAGATATACAAATGGTTGATAAGAACATGAAAGGATCCTGGACTTTGTAGTCATTGTGGAAATGTGAGATTCCCCTGCAACCCCCTGGAATGGCTGAAAATAAAAAGGCTGACAGCACTAAGTGTTGGTGGGCATGTGAAACAACTGGAACTGTGTATCTTGCTAATGAGAATATAAAATATTACATCTACTTTGGAAAACAGTTTGGTGGCTTCTTATAAAGTTAAATATATGCTAATCATTCAACTCAGAAATTCCACTTCTAGATGGTTATCCAAGAGAAATGAATGTGTATTTTCACAAACGCTTTGTAGAGGAATATTCATAGCACCTTTGTTGTTAATGGCCCCAAACCAATAACCATCCAAATGTCTATCAACAGGTGAATGGATAAGCAAACCATTGTACATTCATGTCATGGAACACTAAGCAATAAAACAGAATGAACTGCTACTGATACACAGGCCATAGACAAATATCACAGACATGCTGAGCAAAAGAAGCCAGATATAAAAGAGTACGCAGCGTGCACTTCCATTTACAGTGAAATTCTAGATCGGGCCAAATGAATCTATAGTGTGACAGAAAGCAGATTGGCATCTGCCCAGGGCCAGCAGTAGGGTAGGGATTGACTGGGCCTGGGTGTGAGGGAAGGCTTTGGGAAGACAGAAATGTTCTTAATCTTGATCTTGGTGGTGGTTATACAGGTGTGTGTTTGTCAAAAACTCATCAAACTGTACTCTTGTAATGGGTGCATTTTATTGTATATAAATTATATTTCAATGAAACTGACTTTTTAAAAAATATGGAGGAAGTGAAGGGAGCGAACCAATTATAAGCCAGGTATTTTAACTTTATTATCTTACTTAATCTTCACAGTTACTTATTCATTCAAGAATATTCAACAAATACTTTTTGAGGTTCTACATACCAGCCTCTGTACCAGGTACTGAGAGTACGGTTGTGAGCAAAAGCTATCATGGTTTCCACCTACCCTAATGCACAGTTTATTTGGTAGAAAGACATCAATAAAAAGTGTTGCTCAGGGAAATACTTAAAAGGTGCTGTGAGAGCATATAATACATTCATCCTTAGCATGTAATATATGCACTCATGATATATGACATGATACATATTGTAATATATATTTCATGTAATATATGAGGCATTTTCTGTGCCTTGGTTTCTGCATTTGTAACTACTATCCATGCGATATACCAAATGAGTTAATCCATGTAAAGTGTTTTGACTGGTGCTGGTAGATAAGAAGTGCACAATAAGTATTGGCTGCTATCTTGATGACATTTGACAATTCTATTGATAGTTGTCTAATGTTGCAGGGGTACTGTGCTAACTCAGGGAACACTGGAGTAGGACCAGGTTTGGGGGAAGCCATTAGGAGTTTGACTAGAAATGTTGGGTTTTTTTGGAGACATCCAGGTGGAGATGTCTTGTAGTCAGCTGTGGAGACTTGTTGGGTACAGCTCTAGATGCAGCAGAGGAGCCTAGGCTGGAGATACAATTTGGAATAGTGTTCAGCATCTAGACTGGAATTGCCTTGAGTATAAATAAGATCATCAGAGAGCAACTGTATACACACATATAAGAGAGGGACTTAAACCTTGATCTGAGTCTTGAGGAATGCCTTCTAAATCATTTTCTCTTTTGCTTAACATATGATTTGCCTATATTTATGCCTGACTTCCAATATACACGATGAAACAAAGGGAAATAATAAGGCATAAAAACAAGTCAGTTGAAGCAGTCAGCGGAAGTGGAGGTGTCCAGACCTTTGGTGAGATGATAACCAGTGGACACCAGTTTTGACTGTCTGTGTGGCTCAGAAAGGGAAATGTGTTTAGCAACAGAGATTTCATTTTTTGACCTCCCCCCCCCAAATATGTTCATCTGCAAAGATAGGGTATTTTTGGAACTGAGCGTAATTTGTACTTCAGTTTCAAAGAGAAATTTTTTATGTAACTTGTTTAAGTGACAGGATAACAATGGACAAAAAAACAGGGATTTTGCAGAAGACTTATTGATGCTCTTCTCATAGGCAGTTCTTACATTTATCCTTAGATACTTAAGTCGCTTGTCTTTCCCATCAGACTCCTCTTATATAGTTTGCTTTGACCAGAGGATAGAAGAATTGAGGCCATGGCTTTGCCGAAAGTACCAACAGGTTCTTTCTCAATCCCTCTCTTTTATATTTCTATATTCACCTGTAAAATAACGAAAGACAAAGGCTTAGTAATCTGCAGCTTTACTGATTTTTAATTTATATACTACTCTAAGGTTAGGATTTGTTTTCTGAAAAGACTAAATTTTAAAAAAAAGCTTTATAAAACATTTAAATATTTTTCTTGGCCCTCATTTTTTTCCTCTAATCAGACTTTTTGATTGGTTCAGAGTCATTGTTATAATTATATTTCATTTATTCATAAAACAAGCAAGGACTTATTCATAAAGTCTCTTATTTATTCATAAAGTCCCTGCTGTTGGCAGGAATTGTATATGCTGGGTTTTTAGAGCATCAGAAAAGAAGGTATGATTCTGGCCCTTCAGGATTTCCCAGTCAGGTGGAGAGGAAAAGATGTTATGAAAAAAATGAGGCAGAATAGTGTGATAAATGCATAATTGTGGCATTTACAAGATAGTAAATAAACAAGATATTTCCTATGTGGGACACTGGGAACAGCCTTTAGAGGCAGGATGGGACTCTAGTTTTGTTTAGAATTACCATGACATTATTTCATTTGATCCTGATGAAAGCTCAGTAGAGTCAGGCAGGTATTTATAAATGAGGAAATATGGTCCTCTTTCTATATTTCTTGAAATCCTTCGGAAACCTGCTGGCTGAAAAAGATTTTCTAGAACTCTAAGTGGTATGATAGTGACATCTACTGTAATAGCTCATATGGTTACAGTCTTTGAAGAAGCTGCAGTTTAGATAATTTAACAGTATCATAGGGAAGACCTTAACATTTGATTCTGTCACCTGCCGTTTTGCAGGGAGAGGAGGTGATCTGCAGGTCATCAGATACTGTTTTTCTGGCCAGGCTGAGTGCTTTGTCTGAGCTTACCATCACTATTAATCCTGTGTTTAGTTTGTTGGCCATTTGAGAGAGTGCAGCTCTTAGTGCAGCCTTTTTAGTAATGTTGGAAAAAATCATCTTAGAGTACAATTCTTGAGATTCATTTAATACCACCATCTGTATTTTCACCAGTTTAACCTTTCTGAGTATGTTTTTAAATCTGTAAGTGGGGGACTTCCCTGGTGGTGCAGTGGTTAAGAACCCGCCTGCCAATACAGGGCACACGGCTTCGAGTCCTGGTCCGGGAAGATCCCACATGCTGCGGAGCAACTAAGTCCGTGCACCACAGCTACTGAGACCGTGTGCCACAGCTACTGAAGCCCGCACGCCTAGAGCTCGTGCTCTGCAACAAGAGAAGCCACTGCAATGAGAAGCCCGCTCACTGCAACTAGAGAAAGCCCATGTGCAGCAATGAAGACCCAATGCAGCCAAAAATAAACAAATAAATTTATAAAAAAAAAATCTATAAGTGGGGAGGATGATATGTATCTCGTAGAGGTGTTAGGAAGATTAATTGAAATAATAACATATAAAACATTTAGAGTAGTACCTAGTACGTGGTAGATGCTCTTGAAATGGAAGTTAGAAAAAAATAACAATATTGAATGGCATATATGTTCAGGTCACCTTCAATTGTGTAATGACCTGGTAGGATTACTTTATTTATTTTTAAACATTTTTTTAGAAACTATTTATTTATTTATTTATTTATTTATTTATTTATTTATTTTTGGCTGCGTTGGGTCTTCAGTGCTACGTGTGGGCTTTTCTCTAGTCGTGGAGAGTGGGGGCTACTCTTCGTCGTGGTGCGCGGGCTTCTCATTGCAGTGGCTTCTCTTGTGGCAGAGCGTGGGGTCTAGGAGCACGGGCTTCAGTAGTTGTGGCACGTGGGCTGAGTAGCTGTGGCTTGCGGGCTCTAGAGCGCAGGCTCAGTAGTTGTGGCCCACGGGCTTAGTTGCTCCACGATGTGTGAGATCTTCCTGGACCAGGGCTCAAACCCGTGTCTTCTGCGTTGGCAGGCGGATTCTTAACCACTGCACCACCAGGGAAGCCCGGTAGGATTACTTTAATTTCAGTTGCCTTCTGAAATTATGGAAGTCCATTGCGATTAACTATAATACTTTACATTTTAAAGGAAATTTAAATTTACAAAGTTCTTTCACATTCATTATTTGATTGATTATCAGGACAACTTTGTAAGATCGTTATCTTCTACCTAAGACTCCAAATTTCAGGAAAGGTTAAACAAGCAGTGGTAGTAGAAAGTTTATGGTGGTTCTAATGAAAGCATATTAAAGTAGAAATAATGACACTATTATATTATGAGTTCTTCTGTGTTTGTGTGCTTTACCTACTTAGATTCTGAGTAGATTTGGTTTTTGATTTTCTTTTTCTCTGCGCACGCGCGTGCGTGTGTGTCAGGGAGAGAGGGAAAAGGGGAGAGGGAGAAAGATTGTGGAAGAGGGTTGGTTGTGTCTTAATGGAACTCTGGAAAGGGAGATCCACAGCCTCTTAATTCAGATCCAATAGTGTTGTATTATGCATCCCTCCCGCCCCAAGTCATATTTTAAATAAGAGACTGATTTACAAGGTTGATTGGCAAGTTTTTTTTTGTTTTTTGTTTTTGCAAATTTGTAAGCGTTTGATGGCCACTAAGTATATGCTAGGGATTGAGGAGATTCCCTTAGATTGAATATGGATGAAAATTAACCACCAATTTGGCTGACCTTGTAGGATTTGCTAAGCCAGATGTGGCAAATTTATTTGGTGGCTACTGTTCAAATGCATTGATTCAATTCTTTTTCAAAGGTAAGAGTTATGCATGTTTTTTTACTTCCTATTTTGGTTTTATGTTTTAAAAATTTAAGATAAACCTATAAATTTGTGACTCTCCCACCTTCTTTTGTGGAATGAAACTATTGGTGGCTGATATTTTGGGTAGTCTCACTTCTTGACTAATTCCCATTTTAGGATGTTTTGTAATTTAAAAAAATTATGTACTTCATGTATTAGGTCTTTATCATCTCTTTTTCCTAGTATCATAAATAAATCACCATTTACCATTTATATGGATTTACATCCAGGTAAGTAGATTTGACTTTGCTTAGGATTGTATGCCAGTGTTGAATTATTGATAGTTTTGCAACAGGCTATGCTTATCACTCTGAAGTAATTTAGAAACAAGTGATATTAAATGTACTTTTGGTTTGTTTTGTTTTACATTTCAGAGTCTCTATTGATTTTGGAAGAAATATCTGGTAACCAACATGACTGAGTTCTGGCTTATATCAGCTCCTGGGGAGAAAACATGTCAGCAAACATGGGAGAAATTGCATGCGGCAACTACGAAGAACAACAATCTTGCAGTTACTTCAAAGTTCAACATTCCTGACTTAAAGGTAAAACTGTGCTGTGCAAAATCGTTCATCATGAAGGAGAGGACAGTTGTCTCTGCTTACCTTTTGGTAGAAACGAGATATCCAGGTTCCTTTAAAAGAAAACTCTCATCTCTAGGGATTGGCATAATTTAAAACTTATCTTGTTCTTTCTGATCTTCAAATTTTAGATAATAAGGAAATTGAGATGTCTTGAAGGAAACTACCAAAACAAAATAACATTTTTCCTAAACTTTTGTGCTTTTCTAAATTGTAATTTAAATTTTAATGAGAAATCTTATGAAAATACTCGATGTATTACTTAAATATGATTTTTAGAAGTGAAAAATCTTGGGACTATGTATTCTTAAATATCACAGTGAATCCATTTTTCTGTTATTAAATTCATGTAATACTCACTGATGTTGTAAATGTTTTACCATTGCACCTCTTTAATTATACTTGGCAAATCTATCCTAGTTATTTAAACTAGTTTATCTATTTAACATTTATTAAACATCAGTAATCTAGCAGCCTCTAAGTGAAGCAGGCTGCCAGTAATCAGTTGACTGAACTTTTGTAAAGAATGGAAAAGATCATGATACTTATATTTTTCTGGTTAACCAAATGAGGCAGTTACATACAACACTCGTTTAAGAAATACTTAAAACCACTGGTTCTTAGTATTTTGGGACTTAACGAATTCCTTTGATACACTGATACAGACTGTGGACATTTTTTCCAAAACACGCTCATTTACACATGCACAGTTTTGAGTACAAATTCGATTACAGGGAATTCCCTGGTGGTCCAGTGGTTAGGACTGCATGCTTTCACTGCAGGGGCACGGGTTCAGTCCCTGGTCAGGGAACTAAAATCCTGCGTGCCATGCGGTGTGGCCAAAAATAATAATAATCATAAAGTTTCCTTTAAAAAAAAAAACACCACAATTTCAGTTACAGACGCTCTATGCACAGCTCTGGACCCCTGCTTAAGAGCTGCTCTTGTAAACCATGACTTCAAATGATCCACTGCCACTGGGCAGGACCACCAGAGGCACAGGCCTGCTATTGTGGAATCTTCACATCTAAGTGGTGGTTGTGCCCATGAATTAGAGGATTATCTTGTACATATAAATAGCTTTGCAGTGTCTAGCAAACATTTTTTAACCACACTTGCATATTATGAAATAAAATATGGAGAACTTAAGATTTGCAGGCCCTTCAAATCAAGATGTTGTATTACCTTGTTTAAAAAAAAACAGGATGAAATCTCAGTAATGAAATGTTGTTTTTCCCTTCTAGGTTGGCACACTGGATGTCTTGGTTGGTTTGTCGGATGAACTGGCTAAACTGGATGCATTTGTAGAAGGGTAATGTATTTATATGCATAGGCTAGAGCAAAATGAGAGTCACTATTAGGCTACCTGGGCATTGGGTTTTTTTTTTTTTTAATTATTAGCACCTTTAATTATTATTTATTTATTTATTTATTTTGGCTGTGTTGGGTCTTCGTTTCTGTGCGAGGGCTTCCTCTAGTTGCAGCAAGCGGGGGCCACTCTTCATCGCGGTGCGCGGCACTCTCACTATCGCGGCCTCTCTTGTTGCGGAGCACAGGCTCCAGACGCGCAGGCTCAGTAGTTGTGGCTCACGGGCCCAGTTGCTCCGCGGCATGTGGGATCTTCCCAGACCAGGGCTCGAACCCGTGTACCCTGCATTGGCAGGCAGATTCTCAACCACTGCGCCACTAGGGAAGCCCGGGCATTGGGTTTATTATCACATGTGTATTCTGCTTATTGGAATGGTTTTAGAAAACAATGACTTTTTTTTTTCTTTGTAAATCAACTTTATGAAGATACAATTAACGTACAATAAAATACACCTGTTTGACGTGTGAAAAGGGTGACTCCTTTTAATATTTTTATTGAGATATAATTTACATGCTAGGCAGTTCACCTACTTCAAGTGTACAATTCAGTGATTTTTCATATATTCACAGAGTTGTGCAGCCATCACCACAATCAATTTTAGTACATTTTCATCCCCCTGCCACTATCATAAACATCCTGTTTCCATTAGTAGTTACTCCCTAACCCCCACTGCCCACTAACCTACTTTCTGACACTATACATTTGCTTTTTGTGGACATTTCATATAAATGGAATCATACAATATGTGGTCTCTTGTGACTGGCTTCTTTTCCTTAGTGTAATGTTTTCAAGGTTCATCTGTGTTGTAGCATGTATCAACATTTAATTTCTTTTTATTACCAAATAATATTACATTGTGTGGATATACTGCATTCTGTTAATCCATTCATCAGTTGATGGATATTAAGGTTGTTTCCATTTTTTGGCTCATATGAATAATGCTACTATGAATGTTTGTGTACAAGTATTTGTGAGCTCATGTGTTTTCATTTCTCTTGGGTATGTACCTAGGAGTGGAATTGCTGGGTCAATGTAACTGTACTTTTAACATTTTGAAGAACTGCCAGACTGTTTTCCAAAGTGGTTGTACCATTTTACAGTCTCACCAGCAGTGTACGAAGGTTCTCATTTCTCCACATTGTTGACAATACTTGTTACTATCCATCTTTTTGATTATAGCCATCCTGGTGGATATTAAAGAGAATTTCATTGTGTTTCTTTAAAAATTATTTATTTATTTATTTATGGCTGTGTTGGGTCTTCGTTTCTGTGTGAGGGCTTTCTCTAGTTGCGGCAAGTGGGGGCTACTCTTCATCACAGTGCGCGGGCCTCTCACTATCACGGCCTCTCCTGTTGCGGAGCACAGGCTCCAGACGCGCAGGCTCAGTAGTTGTGGCTCATGGGCCTAGTTGCTCCGTGGCATGTGGGATCTTCCCAGACCAGTGCTTGAACCCGTGTCCCCCGCATTGGCAGGCAGACTCTCAACCACTGTGCCACCAGGGAAGCCCTTCATTGTGTTTTTGATTTGCATTTCCCTGATGGCTAATAACGTGTTAAGCATCTTTTCATGTGTTTGTTAGCCATTTGTGTTTCTTCTTTGGAGAAATGTCTGTTTGAATCCTTTGCCTGTTTTTTAATTGGCTTATTGGTCATTTGATTATTGACTTGTAAGAGTTGTTTATATATTCTAGATACAACTCTCTTATCAGATGTGACTTGCAAATATTTTCTCCCATTCTGACGGTCGTCTTCACTTTCTAGATAGTGTCCTTTGAAGCACAAAACATTTAATTTTAATGTCCAATTTATCTCTTTTTTGTTGTTGCTTGTGTTTTTGATGTTGTATGGAAGAAAACATTGCCTAATCCAAGGTCACACAGTTTTATGTCTGTATTTTCTCTAAGAGTTTTATAGTTTTAGTTTTTACATTTAGGTCTTTGATCCATTTTGAGTGAATTTTGTATATGGTGTAAGGGAGAAGTCCATGTTCATTCTTTTGCATGTGGATATCCAGTTGTCCATTTGTTGAAAAGACTATTCTCTCTCCATTGAACTGTCCTGACACCCTTGCAAAAATCCATGGAACATAAATGTAAGGGTTCATTTCTGGACTCTCACTTGTATTCCATATTCCTGTCCTTATGCCAGTACCACATTGCCCTCTTTACTGCAGCTTTGTAGTAAGTTTTGAAATTAGGAAATGTGAGCTCTCCAACTTAACTTTGTCTTTTTCAAGATTATTTTGGCTGTTTGGTTCCTTTCATTTCCATTTGAATTTTAGGAACACCATGTCAAATATCTGTTGAACGTCAGCTGGAATTTTAATGGGGATTGTGTAGAATCTGTAGATAATTTGAGCAGTATTGCCATCCTGACATATTAGGTCTTTGATTCATGAACATGGGCTGTTATGCCATTTATTTGAAGATTTATTTGGTGATGCTTTTGTCTTCAAAATTCAGTTACATTAGAAGATTTTTCTAGGCTACAGGTTTAGTCACTTGAAATTCAGTTACTGTGTATTTTAGCTGAAGATGGGTATGGGATCCTTAATAACTTTCTGAATTTTGATTAATTGACAGACTCAGTCTACAGTCCCTTTGACTCTTGACGTACAGAGCTTTCTAAATACTTAGGGCTTAGGTAAATAGGTATAATTCGTAAAAAACCAGAATTTTGGAGAATCTTAGAAATGTACATCTGATTAAAGCTTTAAGGGAACAGACCTGAATAGAGGGGAACTTATTCTCAAAATCTGTGCAGAAAGGTTTTCTTGTTTATGCTGTTATGCTTTTCTGAATTGATAGAACCACCATAATGCAGTACTCTGGTAGTAGAGGCTGAGGTGTTGCAGAGAGATCTTTTGACATAACAACATGTGGTAAGTAAATAAATAGACCTAAAGATGTACTCATGAGGCAAAAGGCCAGTTGGGGGCCAGTTTTACAGTAGATTATGCAAGAGATATTGAAAACGTCAGCTAAGGGCAGACACTAGGCAATAAAAATGGAAGAGAGAGAATGAAAGCAAAAGTAACAAACTGCTTTTAGGGTTAATAATTCCATGCATTCAGTAGAGCAAATGTGAAAATAATTTTTGATGATAGTCTCAGTTCTTACCATCAGTCAGTTTTTTGTCTCTTGGTTTCTTGATTATAGGTTTTTAATTAAGTAAACTTTTCATGGTCGCCCCCCCCCGAGGTGATTGTCCTTTCTGCTGTTCCACCAGCCTCATTGCAATGTTAGGTCATGACAACGAAGAGGACAGTGAGAAGGGAGGTTCCTGAGAATATAATTATTAACACTTACTTAGATCCTTATTAATCACCTCAGTAGCTCTCTAGATCTTTCTTTAAATCATCAGTGGGATGTCCTGAGTATAGTTTAAGGTTTGCGCACATTTTTTAGGGAAGTAAGTATTTAGGGCAAATGCAGTTCATTTGGTCAGAAGCATTGCAAGTTGCCTATGCAGTTTGTCAGCTATTCTTTTCTGCACTGTTACGCAATCTTGTCTCTTATCAGTCTTCCTGAAAGATATGAGGAATTTAAAAATCATATGGTTGTTAGACCTTGGTAGAATTGACAGATGCTAGCTTAATGACTGAGTGTTCCAGGTTTTAAAGTCTGAACATTGTGGTGGAGTAAATTATAGTTTATACTTTTTCAGTAATCTAATCATTAGAGCAGTTTGTTTGTTTTTTTTAAGGTCACCATGTGTCATGGATACTCCTCTAGAGATGCATAGGGAGATTGTCAAGGTCTGAGTTATGGGATGTTAAGTTGATAAATTTGACACCAGGCAGTTCTATACTCTGAACTATTTCTGTGGTAAACATGCACATTTTTTAAAAAAATTGAAGTATAGTTGATTTACAATGTTGTGAACATGCACATTTTTGAATGTTCATAGCAGATGGTTCTGTTTACAAGATGCTCGTCAACTTATATGGGAATAATGGTTTGTCTTCTTTGAAGGAATGGGTGAATTTTGGAGACACAGCCAAGTGTATGGACAAATCCCAAGTTAAACATGTTGAAGACTTACGGCTTACATCATTTTTTTCTGAATTTGTTCCACTTTCTTAGGTTTGAGGTCATTCTGCATAGGATTGTCATTCAAATTTTTCCTTCTGTTGCTTTTTTCTGGCCCTTATTGGTTCATGTTGCAGGAGTTTCTTAATTTGTCTTCCAGTTTACACTCCCTGCTGTTGAGCACAAAGTCATTGGAGAAATTGTCCCAAGTCCTGTTTTGACCATATTACACCTCTCCCTAAAGGCTGACATCAGAGGCAATCTACCTGCAGTCTGGCCCCAGCCGGCCGTCCTAGCACAAACTCCTTTCTCCTGAGCACGACACTCCCGGCAGTCTGGACCCCTCATCATTCGTTGCTTTTCTTATCTCTCTGGATCTTGACTCATATGATGCCCTGTGGCAAGAACATACATTCTTCCCACCTAATCAGCCTTTCAAAACCATTCCTGTCCTTCATTGCCCTGCTCCTGATCCATTATGCTTTTTTGATTACAGTAGCTGGAAGTGAATTCTTTTTCCTTTATGCGTTTCTGTCTGTAGCCTGGTCATCTCAGCTGGCGCTCATCACAGATGGCTTTGTATTTAGTCATCCGTCTTTTTTGGTATCTCTCCATTTTGATTGTAAGCAATGGGAAGCTAGATTTTTGTCTGGTATACTTTTGTATCCCACCCACGGCCCAGAGGCAGACAAGGAATGGGGGAAAGAAAGACTCCAGAGTCAAGACACCACGTTTTTAGTCACAGCTCTGCTGGGAACTGGTTTTGTGAGTTTTGGGGCTAAGTTACTTACTCTCTTTATACCTGGGGGTGTCTTTATTTATAAAGTGAAGGGATCGACAAGGTGATATGCAGGTGCCTCAGTAGTTTTGGCACCATGGTTTCCTCTTTAGCATTGTTTCTCTCAAATAGTAGATGCTCAATAAATAGTTAATGAATAAATAGTGTAGGACCGCATTCTTCATTGTTACCGTTGCTTGTATTCTATTGCCTGTGGGATCCCTTTTGTCCTAAGGGGAAGCACATAACTGGTGAATGAAAGCTCCTGCTTCCCCCTTTGTTTTTGCAGTGCAGTGAGATCTGTTGCCCAGTTTTTCAGCTTATTCTCGGTAGCTTTCCACTACTTTCTTTCCAGACTTGGTAAACATGTTGCATGTGGTCTTCTTAAAACTAGTTACTCAGTTGAGTTTGACATATATAATAAGATCTTGGTGCTTTTTGTCCTTAAAACATTATTTTAGAAGTTAGGACCCATTTGTTCTATATTATACAGATAGTGTAATTGGAACAAATAGAGTCAAATTTGTGTCTTTATGTAATGTGTTCATTGTATAGCATGGAATTTAGGTTGTTTTCCTGAAAGTGATTGTTGATTTTTTTTCTCCCAAGGGTGGTTAAGAAAGTGGCTCAGTATATGGCTGACGTACTGGAGGACAGTAAAGATAAAGTTCAGGAGAATCTGTTGGCCAACGGAGGTAAGCTAATGTTTCATGATTTGAAATTGATTTCTATAAAGTGAATGACTTAAAAAAGGTTTATAGGTAAGGATATTAAATGCAATAGAAAGCCATTAAAATAGAATGATTACTACTGAATTTGGTGATATTGCCAGTTACATTCTTTCCTCTGAAACACAACCTCTCATAAGACAATCCTACAATATATAATATAGTTTATGATATGGATCCTTCCAAAAGCAATATTATAAAGATTTACCTTAGTTCTTTCCAGAATCTATTTGTCAACTCCCATTAACAACTGTGTTTCCAAGTATGTCTCTCAGCATTGTTCCAGTTGAATACTTGTTTTCTCTAGCTTTTTGTGTTTAATAGCATCCAACTGCTAAAGCCTTAAAATAAAAATTAATTTTATTGCAGAGTAATGCCTCCTCCGTTCAGGTTTGAATGTGACATTTCTTTAGTACCCATAGAATAGTCTACCACCGACCTCTCTATAGCTAGAAACTAGTATTTACGTAGAGTTTGCTCTATGTAATAATGGCTTTATAAAGATGGTTTCAACCGCATTGTTGTCATTTGTATTTGCATTTGTTGTTTTCTCCTGAAATATCACTTTAGCACTTGCTTCATTTTCAATTAGGCTGATCTTTAGTGATATGTCATTATAATAAGAAACAACCCTTTCCTTTCTTTCTCTCCTATATTGCCTACTGTGATAAATAAAGGTCACTGATGTGACTTGGTTAAATTAACGTTTGTTAAGTAAAGCCCTGGGGTGTCATGGGTTGGTGAGCCACAAAGACCACAAAGGAAAGAGAAATAGAGAAGTTTATTACTCACAGGTCCTGGAGGAAGGGGGCAAGGCAGGGAGGTCAAGGCGGGGTGCCGGCAGAGAGAGAGCGGCAGGACCTGGGGCACATGCCTTTATTAGGGTCCGTGGGTGGAGTGCTTTGGGGTTCCCAAGCCAAGTCCAGGTTGGTCGATTCAAACCAAAAAGAAGGGTTTCGGTTAACTTTGAGGGGGTCTTATCTAAAGGGTACACTAGCAGGGGAGGCCCTGGGCAGCAGCACAGAGCGCTTATCATAGGCTCATATCAGGGAAATCATATCAGGAGCTTACATCTACTTGTGATTGCAGGCTGTTATCTAGTATAGCTTCTAGGCCCCTGTAGGCCACTTGGCCACACAGAAATGGATGCTGAGGCAGCAGTATGGAGATGTGGCTAAACTCTCAACAGTCACTGTATTTTAAATCCAGTGTCTCTCTAATCTCATTTCTTCTCCTTGCAAATAATAGATGCTCAGAAGTACTTAATCAGTAAAAAAAAAAAAAATTAATAATTTATTTTTGCTCTTTGCTAATAATAGCGATCCTGAGCTGCTTACTGTGTCTGTTAACGTGCGGCTGGGGCAGGACGAAAGTTAGGTGTGTTAACAACTTAGGTGCCTTCACTGGTCTCTAGGTACCTGATGAACTAGGGTGGTCAGTCTGCGAGGCCAAATGGGGGATGACAGTCTAGGGGGCATTGCATCCAAAACTGCTTTTGGAGATACCATCTATGTTGTTGACTCGCTGGTATTATGTAGGGAGAAGTTGAGGAGAGAAGATATTTTGGTATGAATTACTTTTGCCAGTTAACCATAATTGACATTTGGTTTCCCTGACCTTGATCCCATCAGACTTGAGGAGTAAAGTCATCTTGACTACCACACTTCCAGGGAATTAGTGGTTGAGTGTCTCTTTGGCTCTGCATTTCTTATTCTTGTCATTTGAAAGTGAAAAGGTCCATGTTTTGAAGATTACTGAAATATAGACTCCTAGAAACAGTCATCACAAGGTTTTAACAGACAAGTTCATTTTCAATTTGTTTGGGTAAGTTGCAAAGAAAGAACGTACTTTTGTCAAATTCTACTTATTGAGGAGACAGTTTGAAGTAATTTTTTGTTTTTAATATACTATTTTTTAAATTATTTTATTTTATTTATTTTTGGCTGTGTTGGGTCTTTGTTGCTGCGCGCAGGCCTTCTCTAGTTGAGGCGAGCGGAGGCTACTCTTCATTGCAGTGCATGGGCTTCTCATTGCTGTGGATTCTCTGGTTGCAGAGCACGGGCTCTAGGTGCGCGGGCTCAGTAGTTGTGACACGCGGGCTCTAGAGCACAGGCTCCGCGGCATGTGGGATCTTCCCGGACCAGGGCTCGAACCCGTGTCCCCTGCATTAGCAGGCGGATTCTTAACCACTGTGCCACCAGGGAATCCCCTAAAGTAGATTCTTAATCTTTTTGTGTCTCTTCCTTCTACATATGAGGCATATCATGGGTATGTACATATTCCATTTATTAAGTCATCAGATTAGAAAGGAATATTTTAATATATATTAAATTTTGAGTAAGGAGAAGAGATCCAGTCAGATTACAAGGTAAAAATTTTTATTAATCCATGTTACTTAATACAGTTCCACGTTTACTTAACCAGGACTCTTCACAAATGATGACATCTTTACTGATTTTCTTAATGCCAGTTTCAGCACTAAAACCTATTACTGTGTAGCAAACTATAAAAAATTCTATTGCTTCTCCTCAGTAATTAATTTCTTCCCTTATTTCAGTTGACTTGGTTACTTATATAACAAGGTTTCAATGGGACATGGCTAAATATCCAATCAAGCAGTCCCTGAAAAATATTTCTGAAATAATTGCCAAGGTAAGATAAAAAATGATACAGGTAGGACACATTGATTTATAGTGGCTTTATTTATTTTATAAGTATTTAGTTATTAAATACTTTTAGGTTTTGACAGGGCAGCTTAATTATATGTGACTTACTACAATTTTACTAAAAAAAAGTGTCAAAAAAGGATAACACTTTCATGTGTACATTATCCAAATTGTGTAGTTTATTTAGGTAGTTAAGTTAAATGTTGCATCAACAATGTTTGAATAAGAAAAGTAACTTTAAAATTTTATAGTTACTTATGTAAATTTGAAGCGTAATTGAAAGCACATAGAACAGGAAGTTGGAATAGATGAGAGATTTATGAATCATTCAGATGTATGATAATGGTCACTTAGTATGTTTATGTACAGTACTGATTCAGATTAAACTTTATGGGTTCTCTGACACCTTCCCTTCTGATGTTCAGTATTGATTCTCTACCCTGAAAAATTGCCTGTATTCTTGTACCACATGATTTTATGTACAGTTTCAGGGAGTCCACAGGTGTTAAAGCCTATCCATGAATTCACTGAATTAAGAACTCCTTTTGTGTTTCAAAGTCCTTGAGCTTGAGAGAAAAATGTAAAAGTCTTACCTGAAACTATAATGAGGCAGTAGACAAGGACCTATTAATTGTCTGACAACATTTCTGTGACCTGGCTAGGATGAAAAGTATGGTTTAAATCATCTGGACAGACTTCCTTGGCTCCCACTGGCTTTATTTGTACGTTGTGCTCTATGGTTAAATGTAAGTGAATAGCCTATCAAGGATTTTAACTCAAGTCATCATATAATTTAATGAAAATGAGTAGTCAGATAATATAAAGTGGTGCTCTTACTATGACTGAGCCTTGTTTTCTTTTGATCCTTATCAAGGATTTAGTCGTCTTCTTCCTGATACTATAATAGTTGAGGAAAGAGGCTCAGAGAGGTGAAGTAGTTTATCCCAGTGCTACACAGCTGATGATGGTAGAGCTGAGTTGAAATTAGTTCTTCAAATGTTAAATCTACTGCTTTGTGTTTTCTCCCTAAGTTGTTAGTAGTTTTAATCATCTTTTTGAAAAATCAGCTTGTGTAACATTTATAAATAAATTCAAACATAATTTTAATTTTATTGCAAAAATATTTTGTGGAAGAGTAGTGGTGTTGTGAACAGCAAAACTCTATGTGATTTAGTTCCTTTACAAATTAATCCTTGAGACTTGTGTTTTAAAGTCTTTTAATTAGTCATCTCTGTAACCAGTGGCCTAGATTCCATTTACATGGTTTAAGAAGTAATATAGTAACAATAATTAAAATACATGTAGACTAAAACATTATCTTTAATAGAAAAGATTATATGAAAATTACCATAGTTATTAAAAATGAAGTAGGTTTTTTTTTAATGACCTTTAAAGCCATGCTTTTAAAATAATAGAATATTTTTACATCAGGAACTAGTGGTGTTTTGTTTTTTAAAGTTTAAGCACAGCTACTTTGTATTAGTAGAGGCAGGTTTAGGAAAATTTTCCCTTTTTCTCTTTTTCTCTTTAAAGGGAGTGACTCAGATTGACAATGACCTGAAATCTCGAGCATCCGCATATAACAACCTGAAAGGGAATCTTCAGAATTTGGAACGAAAGAATGCGTAAGCATGTCAAGTATATGTAAATAATTAAAAATTGGGAGGAACTTCCCTGGAGGTCCAGTAGTTAAGACTCTGTGCTTCCACTGCAGGGGGTGCAGGTTCAATCCTGGTCAGGGAACTAAGATTCCGCATGCCTCATGGCACAGCCAAAAAAAAAAAGAATTGGGGAAGCACTCTAGCATACACTGAATGAACTATTGTTAGGGGTTAGTAAGTTCCACTTTGTGCTGTTTCTATAGTCAAAATGGTGTTTTTTTCACTTCATGGAGAAAAGCTCACTAATTCAGGCTAGTCAAAACAGATGTGAGGCTGATTTATTGTACTCGTTTCATACATAATACTTGTGAGTTGGGTCCTGGTTTATCCCTTTATCCATCTGGTTTTTCACTGAAAATTATCTAAAGTTAATTGTTTTAAATCAAATGATAGTTTAATTACATAGCAATTATCTGCTGCTTAAAAGAATTCTATAGAAGAATCCTTTTGTAATATAATACTCATTCTTTAATTTTTCTGTTTTCCAAGTTTTGATTTTTACATATTAGGTTTTCTTAAAATAGACCACTCTTGTTTTGGTTAATATCACTGTAGTATGACTACTACAAGTGTAGCTTTAAGCACTTAACTCTTCCAGTTATGCATTCATATCCCAGAGAGAAAGCTGGTTGGATACTGTCAGTGGTGCAAACAGGGCAAGTCATTTTCACTGTGAAATGTATTAGGAGACCAAATGAAGACTGTGTTAAAAGAGTTGATTATTCGGTTAACTAACCAAAATTGATACCCAGGGAGAGGGAGGAAAATCAAAGGTTGTGCTTAGATGATATGATTTCATAATTATGATGAGGTAGACTTTAATTGATACCTAATGAATAACACTTTCTCAGTTAAGATACTATATATGTAATCAAGAGAAGAGCTGAGTTATAATAATTAAAGCAAACACAAAGGGAGACACTAGAGGCAAATTCTGATAAAATGTTTACATTTCTTTGGGTTTGGATGTGGGAAATATTCAGCTAAATTTTGACTTCTTATAAAATAAAATGTTAACTCAGGCTAATCCCTCTCTTGAGATGTATATATAGTATATGTGATTATAATTAGCCTGCTGTTTCTTTACTTGTGTTCTGGAAGCACATAATTATCAGCCTAATGATTTTTTTCTTATTCCTCAGAGGAAGTTTGCTAACTAGAAGTCTAGCAGAAATTGTGAAGAAGGATGACTTTGTTCTTGACTCAGAGTATCTCGTCACATTACTGGTCGTGGTTCCCAAGTATGTCTTTTTTATTACAGAAGGTTTTTACCTGTTAAAAGACAAGAAAAATATTAGTGTCTGATATTGTAATTTGAAGTTTTCCATAAACCCAAGTGTAAAGGGAGTATCACCTTGTCATTTGTTCTGTCAACCAACATGTACTTATATGGCGCGTACAGTAGAATTTAGTTCATAACCTGGTAATAGAGCTGTCACTTATGAATTGATATTCCAGATCAAAATTTGCTTAGTAGAGTTGGCCCATTAAAAAATTAAATAATGCTAAATAATTGGACTTAAAAGAAATATTGTTCTTAGATTTTTCAAAACAGGGAGCTATTTGCTTTTCTGAAAAATATTTGATGATTGGTTAGGATGAATTAAGCCCTCTAAGAAGCAAAGGATGGATTAGATCAAAGCTTGGCATATTTTTTCTGCAAAGGGCCAGATAGTAAGTATTTTACCCTTTGCAAGGCATATGGTCTCTGATACAACTACTCAGTTCTGCCACTTCAACTTTGTGGTTGTAGCTGAAAGCAGTCACACACAGTGTGTACATGAATTGACGTGGCTCTGTGTCAGTAGAACTTTATTTACAAAGACAGGTGTACAGGTTATGGGCATAGTTTGCTGGGTTAGACCATCCTTTGAAATCTCCTGTAGGTTAGGCCTTCTGTTTTAATTAATATTTGGTAATCTTGGTAAAATGAAACCTTTGGAAGATTAGAACTGTGTGTGTGTGTGTGAGAGGGAGAGAGGGAGAGAGATGGAGAGGGAGAGAAGGAAAGAGACACTGTTAATGGTTTCCCTTCTGACTTACACTAAAATCTCACTATCAGGGAATCTTCGGGGGATCCAAACTGGGATGGGAGATTTGGGGACTCTTCAGAGCATTATTCATGAAATCTTTCTTTGCTGTGCTCTCCATTTTTGTCTGGTTAGGACACTGGGAATATTAGAAAATGATGCCTCCTGGAAAGGGGTGGGAAAGGACCTCCATTGAATTTCAGTGGCTGCAGTATTACCTGACTTCTGCTTTTCCCCCCTTACTGCAGAATACTAGAACACTGATTATTTCTAAAAAATTTCTGTGTCTTTGTGTTTTTCTACTATGCAGGAAAATAACCTTTGCCCAGATAAAAGATTTGTCTCATGCAACCTTTATTTAAAATTTGTGTTTAAGACCAGAAGTTTTCATAGTTTTCTGTGCACTGTACTTGAAACCTCGGATAGGACCTAGGATACATTGTATAATGGATTATTCACTATCCTGGCTATAGATACTACAATTCTTTATTTTGTACTGCATATATAATCATCTCTTGCCACACCCACAAAAGCCAGTGGTCTCTAGAGAAGGTTGTTGCACAGTGATCTGTGGCAGCTTGGTTTACTGTCACTTTGTTTACTCAGCACTTCCTGGTACTCTGTGCTTTTGGTAAATGTGGTTTTACCCAGCTCTTCATAATGGCCACTGAATAGAAATGTTAGTGATTCCAGCATGGCTTCTCTCTCTCCCTCTTTCTTCCCTTTTTTTCTTTTTTTAGTGAGGTAATAATGTATATCAACCCTGAAGTTGGAAAGTAATTTAGAATCTGTATTTTGCTTTGCTGCCTTTCCAAACTTAGTTCTAGAATGTGCCTCTTTTGCAATAGTTACTGGATGTAAGAGATGGTGAGCTGTATTTCCTGCTTTACCACTCGGTGTATTTGAAATTCATTCTCTGTAGAAAACTTGATTTTTTTGTTGTTGTTGTTAAATAGATTTGAGGTATACCTATTATAGTTGGATTTCCTATTTGTCTCATAATTTTTTCTCTTTCTGGGCTCGGCAGGAAGGTAGGACTTGTTTTTCTCTTCCAGTAACTTAATTGTACCTTTTCTGCAGGTTAAACCACAATGACTGGATTAAGCAGTATGAAACACTAGCTGAAATGGTGGTTCCAAGGTCTAGCAAGTAAGTAGTAGTCTTTGTAAAGCCTGTTTCTTTCGTAGAATTCCTTTGGTAGTTTGGATGTTGGAATAGGAGATATCTTTATCTTTCCTTTGTGGTAAATTTTACAGTTTTGGAGCCATCATTTTCACCTTAAAAATAAGTGAGTTATATTAACTCTAGCTACTGTAGACCTGGAAGGGCCTTTGTACAGTCTGATCAACCCACTCATGTTTATAGATGTAGAAGTTTGAGGCCACAGAGGTGATGTGGTTTGCCCAGAGTCACACATCTCATTAGTGACAGAGCTGTAACTAGAACCCAGATCTCTGGTGTGGTACTTTTTCTGCTGTGCTATCCTCTCAAAATTCTTCCTTCAATATTTATTGTATACCTACTGTATGTCTATATTTCCTCATTTATCTTGCAAAGGAAGTGTACCAAAATGACTACTAGGGTACTCTGTTGATCTGCAAATATTTACCATCACTTTCCAGTAAGCATAGATTCTACTGAATTTGTACTTTCCTTTAAAAAAAAACCCAAAACTTTTATTAAGCAATTTTAAACTTATGGATTAATATTCACTGTCTAATTTGATATGTGCAGCAATTCCATGAAATAGTTTTGGCAGTTATACTTTTTCTCATAGATGAAGAAATAAAAATGCAGAAGAGTTAAGTCATTGCCTAAAGCATATATGGCTGTGTAAGTGTGCAGTGGCAAAGTTAGGACTAAAACTCAGGTCTTTTAACTCCAAGTCCTGCACTCTTGACACTACATAGCATGTCATTTTTTCCTGCATTCTGCCATTCTACACAAGATACTCTTCAAGAAAATATTAAGTACAGTGTATATGCACCCCCAAAGAATTGTTTTGTATATACATATATATCCCTCAGCGTGTATATATATATATACCCTCAGCATGGTGAAAGAAAGGTCTAGGAGGTAGTAAAGAAGTGGTGTTAGTAAGGCCAGGCCCATGAAATATTTTCTTTTCCAGTTTCATTGTGTCATATGGGAGGTAGCTTAGTATAATGGAAAGAGTCCTGGACCCAGGGATCTGAGTTCTATTGCTGGTTCTGCTACCAACTTGCTATGTGACCTGCGGTAAGTCTTTTAACTTCTCTGGGCCTCATTTTCTTTGTAAAATGAGCATCGCACCTTCCCTGTACACATTATGAGGTTCTTTTAAGGCTTGATAAGATATATAAAATAGAAGGTAATATGATTATTGTAGTTTCACAGATGTTGATTTTTTGAGAATGAAACCACAAACCTGCGCTCATTGTGAATTTTTTTCCCATTTGGGGGGAATACTTTCCATTCACACTGGCCCTTCACATGGTAAACTGAAGATTGAGGTTGTGTCTTAATGCTGGTTTTCCTCCGAAGCTGTTTATCCTGACAGATGACGCCTTCTTAGACCTTTGTGCTCTGGAGACCGTAAAAGTCACAGAGGTTGTCTTTACGTTTGGGGGCAGGGAGAGGAGGAGAGTAAGGACCCAGTGCGCACACAGTGTCCTCCCACCCTGTGGTGTGTGAGCCTAGTCCAGGGGAGTGGCGTGTAGGCCCAGGTTTATTCGGAAAGAAGGGCTTTAGAAATATTGCTTCAGACTTAACATCTTTTGAAAAATCAGTTTAGTAGTTAAAAGGAAAAAAATTTCAGATGCCAACAGTTGAGTATAGGCAATACCTGTCCTCTGCATGACCCCTGAGCACTCACTGACCACCTGAGAGTCCCCAGCCCTTCCTCACTCAGTGAAAACATCTGTTCACCTATTTATCAGTCTAAAGACTTTTGGAATCATTGACTTGAAAAGTTATTTAAATTTAGTCATTGAGAATAATGCAGTAGCTCAGCCAGCACCTGAAGAGGATGCTTAGTTCACGTGGGGCAGACAGGTTTTAGTGGGTTAGTCTGGAATTTTGTACTTCTGTTTAGGAAAGATCTCTATGACTTGATGTTGGATTTTTCACTTATCATAATAACTAACATTTTTGAGTGATTACTATGTGCTGGTCATTGTTCTAAGTGCTTTATTTTAAAGTGAATTATAAGTAGTAATACTGTCACTTGTTGCTTTTTGGCACAAACCTGAGTGGTTACTCTTGGAAGCAGTGAAGATGAAAGTGGACTTTTGAGGAAGAAGAATAGATTGAAAACAACCATCTTTAAACCTGAAAGAAATAATTTCACCTAAAAAAACACACAAAATCTAACTATTTGCAAAATATTCTACATAAATCTTGAAAGATTGGACCATGTGAAATATTGCCATCATTGAGTGGTTAAGTGCAGGGATGTGTATAAATGCCAAGTCAGAGTTAAAGGCCAAAGAAGCTGAGAGGCTGAGCTGCTGTTCTGCTTCTTTCTGTTGGAAAAACTGTTCAGAAAGAGGTGATTTTCACTTGTACTTTCAGAATTACCACTTAGCTTTTTGTCTGCCTACTTTTGCTTGTTAAGATAATCTGGTTGGGTTACGTCACTGGTTGACTTCGGCTTTTTCTCTGTTGTTGGAAAAACAGCACCACAAACTCATTGGTGCTTCACAGACGCTTTTGTTCAGGGAGCTGGAGTTCCAGATGAACCAGAGGATCCTAGCGAGGAAGGCCTAGAAAAAAACGACACTAGCCATTGTTCAAAGAAAAGTTTCTTTTGTGTTTTGGAGCAGGGGTTGCAAAGATAACTTTTATGAAGAAAAGCAGGAAAGATGTCTTGGCAATGAAGTGGGTAGGTTGACTGGGGAGCAGAGCAGATGGCAGGACTGAGTCTTAGGAGAGAGGTAAGAAGTCAGAAGCAGCAGGAAGAGCTAGTAAGCTCCAGAAGCACTGCCACTCGCATGGGAGACTGAAAATGCCGTGAGGCAGCCGGAAAGCATTGACTTTCAGTTTCCTCTCGGCCTGGTTGCGGGTGTGAGGAGGTAGCGTTACTGTTTCTACACAGCAGTAGAACTAAATGAAGAGAGAGAGTTTGGAGACCCAGCCTGCAGCTCACAGACTGTCATCTCCACTTGATTTCTGTAGCTGTTCCCTTGGTCTCACCCTCAACCTCTAGAGAGGCTTTACGTCTGGAATCTTAAACTGTAACCCAACTCTTGAACCTGAGCCTTCTTTCCATCTTTTTCACTGTCACGGAACCTGCTGTTTGACATTGTCCACATCTCTGGTCCCCACCCCTTTGTTTGCATGGACCTTCAAAACAGCAAAGTACTAAAGTTAAAAAGATCAATTAAGGTTAAGATAAGTTTAAAAGATGAATATGATAGTGGTGGAATATTGTTAGGATCTGAGATAGCCTGTCAAGTTGGATTTGGCTTTGTTGTGTTTTTTTTTTAACAAATTTATTTATTTATTTTTGGCTGCGTTGGGTCTTCGTTGCTGCGTGTGGGCTTTCTCTAGTTGCAGCGAACGGGGGCTACTCTTCGTTGCGGTGCGTGGGCTTCTCACTCTTGTTGCGGAGCACGGGCTCTAGGCGTGCAGGCTCAGTAGTTGTGGCGCACAGGCTTAGTTGCTCTGCGGCATGTGGGATCTTCCTGGACCAGGGATCAAACCCATGTCCCCTGCATTGGCAGGTTGATTCTTAACCACTGGGCCACCAGAGAAGTCTCTTGGCTTTGTTTTGATCCCAATCAGTTTGCACATTACTGAGTCAATTCTGGCAAACCTGAGGATCATTAAAGGTTTTTTATCGAGTTCTGTCCACTTTGTAGCTACCTTGCTTTAGATCTGATGGGCACTGGGAACAAGAATGCAGGATAATAGTTTTGAGAGGGCACAAGTTAAAAGGGGTGGGCCAGGACTCATGGGTCAGGGCTGGACTGGAGAGAGGAAGAGAGAATTCAGTCACCAGAAGAGAAGAGGGTGTTTAGCAAGGAAGTAAAGAGAGTCTGGAAACCAGCCAGGTGCTGGACAATTTTTCCTCGGCTGGCCTAGTGCTGATACAGATTGAAAAGCATGATTCTTGAGTTTGGATGCTTTACTTGATTTAATGTTTAATTTTGTTGGTTAGGAAGAAATGCACTAGGGGGCTGTTAAGGCATCGTAAATGAAAACATCATAAACACTGAGTGTCTTCAGTGTTGAGGCAGTACAGATGAAAAGCACTGAAGTGGTTTGGGAAGGGCTGCCATACCCTCCTCTTCCTCCCCCTGTTTCTGAATTCTGCCAACAATATGCACGTGAGCAATAAATATAAAGCTTTAAATGGACTTGGTCTTTCTTTCTCTAGTGTTCTCTCAGAGGACCAAGACAGTTACCTGTGTAATGTCACCTTGTTTAGGAAGGCAGTTGATGACTTCAGACACAAAGCCAGGGAAAACAAGTAAGATTATTATTTTTTATTTTTTAATTTGTTAGATCACCTATACATGGTGTGGACAATTTTGGTTTTTCCCCCCCCCAATTTAGATTCATCGTTCGTGACTTCCAGTATAATGAAGAGGAGATGAAAGCAGACAAAGAAGAAATGAACAGGCTTTCTACCGACAAGAAAAAGCAATTTGTATGCGTTTCTTAATACTTAGTATTATCAGTGTTAAGCAGAAGAAAAAGTGGTACTCCTTTTCTTTAATTTAAAAGAAAACAAAACTTTTCTGATTTTGCTTTTAAGACATTTGATTCTAGCTTTTTTTTCTACTAAATAATCAAAATAAGTTTTCTCTAAGCAAACTGAGATCTGTGAATCCTTATCTTAAAATATATTATCTTAAAATTAATACCCCTAAGTCCATATCAGAAATTAATTTTAAATGCAGTGTTTTGATTAATACCCATATAGTGAGGGGTTATTTTAGTTAAGTAGTAGTTCTCTCTCTTCAGTAAGAAATTTCATTTTTTGAGGCAGATTTTTTTAATGCTGCATGCAGTCTTTTATTGGAGGAATTTGTATTTAAACCATTGGTGAGTTAGTATGTTCTAGGCACAATGGAGAACAGGGATGGAATTGTGAGTGAAAGATGGTGTTGACTTTCTTGCCATCTCAAGTGCAGGATTATTGTGAAGACTGAAGCTTGTATGGAAGGGGAAACATGATGAGTGAAAATGTATTTCTCTTGTAATGCAAGAGGAAATAAAAGCACATTCCATTTAAAATTATTTCCAAGTACTTTATAAGCCATTGCATCTCAGTTGGGAGAAAACTAACCCTAACCAAGTAATGTCGAATAAAACCAACTTGTTAGGGAGGTCCAGATCCCTTTTAAAGAACAGATAATTTTTTTAAAAAAAATTTTATTTATTTATTATTTATGGCTGTGTTGGGTCTTCGTTTCTGTGCAAGGGCTTTCTCTAGTTGTGGCAAGTGGGGGCCACTCTTCATCGCGGTGCACGGGCCTCTCATTATCGCGACCTCTCTTGTTGCGGAGCACAGGCTCCAGACGCGCAGGCTCAGTAATTGTGGCTCACGGGCCTAGTTGCTCCGCGGCATGTGGGATCTTCCCAAACCAGGGCTCGAACCCGTGTCCCCTGCATTGGCAGGCAGATTCTCAACCACTGCGCCACCAGGGAAGCCCAAGAACAGATAATTTTAACCAAAGACTTTCACCTCGTTGTATTATCCTTTTTGTGTAAATTGATTGTTACATCCAAATGAGCCTAATAATGTTACCTAAATATTAGCTGAACTGATCATGTGTGTCTTTTAAGTATGGAGAGGTGGTAATAAGTTATTTGTAATTTGTTTCTTTAAAGAAGTGTTTTTATTTAGAAGTACTGAATAACTAAATTCAGAAAGAATTTATACTACATAATAGAACCATTAAAAATTTAGAACATGATGAACAGCTTTTAGGGATCTAGATCAACCCCCTGATTTTACAGATGAGAAAACTAACACCTAGGGATATTAAATGACTTACTACATAGCTATTTTTCGTTATTTCTGAGAAGTTGTGTGTAATTGAATTCTATTTTAAATGTATAAAATGTTTAAGAGTATTGGATAGTAAATTTAGATTTTTATATTTTGGTTTTCAAACCTGTAGAAGGACACTTCTATATTCTGTGTCACTTTAAATGACTTTCATTAAAACATAGGCCTTTTTGGGATTTCCCTGGTGCTCCAGTGATTAGGACTCTGCACTTCCACTGCAAGGGGCGTGGGTTCGATCCCTGGTCGGTGAACTAAGATCCCACAAGCCACGTGGTGTGGCCAAAAAAAAAAAAAAAAAATATATATATATATATATATATATATATATATATATACCTTTTTCTGTGTAGTGAATAGATTCAATGGATTTTTGTATCTACTTAGGTTACAGAGTAGTGGCTTAATCTTTTCATCTAATTTAAGGTAAAGTATCCAAGATAATGAGAATAATGAAACATTTTTAAAGTGAATTATAATGTGATTTAATGCTCTTAAAGATTCTTACTGGATAGTTGCTCCTTTAAAAATACTTGATTTATCTAATTTCTAACTGCCATTTTCAGGACCAAATTTGTGGTGATTTTTTTTTTTTTCTTTCTTTCTCTAGGGACCACTTGTACGGTGGCTGAAAGTGAATTTCAGTGAGGCGTTTATTGCATGGATTCATGTAAAAGCGTTGAGGGTTTTTGTTGAGTCTGTTTTGAGGTAAAGGAAGTTAATTGAGAAACTTCAACTAAAGAATTTATAGATCCCTTTACATTGGACCTCTTTATTAAAACACACAGTCTACTAATAGGAAATTGATTTGGAGAAACCAAAGGGCCAATCGTGAGGGAGAGATTGTCAGTGTCATACTGCTTATTATGTGCACGTTGGTCTTGTCCCTTAATACTGGGTTTGAAGAAAGAGATCACGCTGCTGTGCTCTCTGATTCTTTTCTTATTATGTACTTAAGTTAAATGTAGATTATGAAATATTAGCCAGTGTTTGTTTAAAAGAAGATCATTCAAATATTTTACATGTAGTTTGGTACGCAGTATACCTAACGATGCCTTATTTGAAGTCCTCATTTCAATTAACCTAAAATATTTTTTTATTTTGAGGTACTTAAAATCTCAGTCATCTTGTGATCCTCTGTACATGTTGCTCATATTAGAAATATTTCAAAATGCTTATCTGCAGTCATGCTCACTATTTGTAAATTTCTTAGAATTTTCATAGTAGATGTGGGTAGTAATCTCATGTTGTTTATTATCATGAAAGCCCTCCATGTTCTTGGGTTCCGAATCCATGGATTCAACCAACCGTGGATTGAAAATATTCGAAAAAGAAACTCCAGAAAGTTCCAAAAGGCAAAACTTGAATTTACTGAGCACTAGCAACGATTTACATAGCATTTGCATTTTACTTACAACTAATTACATAGCATTTACATTGTATTATAAGTAATCGAAAGATGATTTTAAAGTATACTGAAGGATATGTGTAGGTTATATGCAAATACTACACCATTTTATATAAGGGACTTGAGCATCCGTGGATTTTGGTATCCACAGAGGCCCTGGAGCCAATTCCCTGCAGATACCTAGAGACACTGTACTAAGTTTACATATTACCACTGTCTGCTGAGGGTATTCATAGATTACCTTAAAAATTGAAGAGTAATTAAAAGTAATTCCTAGTAGACAGTTGGCTCTCATCCTAAAGAAAGATTTCTAATGGACATTGAGGACCAGGGAAGGTTTGAGTTTCTGTGTATATTAGCTGAACTTGTAAACATGGTCATTAAAGTGAGGTACCCTTTCCCCATTAACTGTGATTAAAGAAGAGTATGAGAGTATTTGCTTTAAAAAGAAAATCTCTGCATATGTTTGCTTGTGTTACATCCTGTATTTCTGCTTATTTATAAGGTATGGCTTGCCAGTGAACTTCCAAGCAATGCTCCTTCAGCCCAATAAGAAAACAATGAAGAAACTAAGAGAAGTATTATATGAATTGTATAAACATCTAGATAGCAGTGCAGCAGCTATTATTGATGTAAGTATTTATTAGACAGCCTGGTAGAAGAGGAACTGGATGAATTTCAGAAAAAATTATTGGAAGCAGATAAGATGTTATTTAACCTTTTGAAAGTTGCTTTAAGAGTCTCAATTTGTTAGTAATTAATTTACCTGATAGCTTAGCAAATAATTTACCTTGTTTACCCCATTTTACTAGTTGCTTCTTGGTATTTCTAAAAGCCAGTTATCTTGCTGTAGATCTGATGTTTATAGCTGCAGAAATACACACACAACCAGTGATACTAGTTATTTACAAAAGTTATAAATTACAGAGAGCAAGAAAATAAGTAGTTATTGTAACTTTATTTGGTAGAAGTAGTGGAGTCATTAGATGAGCATTTTAAAGGGAACTATCATTTCTCTAAAATGGTATGTGTTTATGTGTTCTTTTTAAACAGAAAGATACAAACAGTATGTGTGCTTTTCGTTGTTGCTGTTGTTTAAAATTGTAATAGGCTTTTATGTTTTTGATTTCAAATATCTTGCTGATTTTTTTCCTCTTTAGTTTAGGATGGCAGTATTTCACATGTGCATTAGTTAGAACCCATGAAAAAAATCAGGGTTTTTTGATAGAAGAAAATGCAGGAAATGACTCTACATTTTGTAGAGTTGATAATATGTGAAGTCTAACTGTTTGATACATAATTTCCTACCAGTAAATTCTTATAACATGCATATGTAATAAGTGGTTTCTGTAAAAATCACACTTGGTTTATTTTTATCCAGCATTTTATAAGCCATGTGTCTCCTAAACTCAATACACCAAGCCTGAGATTAAAGAAGTAATTTTGTATAGTATGCATAAAAAAGGATGGTGGGGTGACGGTTAAACACACACAGGCTTTGAGGGCAGAGAGTGCTTCAATCTGGCTTTACTACTCACTCTGTTTCCTAGGGCAAGTCAGCCTTTATTTATTTATTTATTTTTAAAGATTAATTTATTATTTATTTATTTTTTAAAATTTATTTTTGGCCGCGTCAGGTCTTAGTTGTGGCATGCGGGATCTTCTTTGAGGCATGTAGGATCTTTCCTTGCAGCGCGTGGATTTTCTCTTCTCTAGTTGTGGCGCGAAGGCTCCAGGGCCCGTGAGCTCAGTAGTTGTGACACGTGGGCTTAGTTGCTCCGTGGCATGTGGATCTTAGTTCCCTGACCAAGGATCGAACCCGCATCCTCTGCATTGTAAGGTGGATTCTTTACCACTGGACCACCAGGGAGGTCTCAAGTCAGCCTTTCAGAGATTGTTTTCTCATTTGCAAAATGGAGTTAGCAATGCCAAACTCAGATTAAATTAGCAAAAATGTATAAACTTAGCCCAGAGTAGATGTTCATTAAGAAGGTACAGGCATACCTTGTTGTGCTGTGCTTCACTTTATTGAACTTTGCAGATACTGCCCTTTTCAATTTACAGATTGAAGGTTTGTGGCAACCCTGCGTTGTCAGATGATGGTTTGCATTTTTTAGCAATAAAGTATTTTTGAATTAAGGTGTATGTACATTGTTTTTCAAGACATAATGCTGTTGCACACTTAATAGACTGTAGTATAGTGTAAACATAACTTTTATATGCACTGGGAAACCACTTGCTTTACTGTGGTGGTCTGGAACAGAACCTGCAGTATCTCCAAGGTATGCCTACGAATGGTAATACTTTTTTTCTTGTTTTATTTCTTTAAGTACTTAGTTGAATAATCATCTGATTTTTCAATAGGCTCCTATGGATATTCCAGGCTTAAACCTGAGTCAACAGGAGTATTACCCCTATGTGTACTACAAGATCGATTGCAACTTGCTGGAATTCAAGTAAAATGAGCCCCCCAGATAGCCCTGCCCTCGTGTCGGTGTCGGTGTTTGCTAACAGACATAGATTGTAGTTTGGCTGTACTTTTAACTCTCTCTTACCCCTTGCTTGCTTCTCACCCCCTTTCCTAGTCGTGTTCTCTCGTAGTGGTCCATTTGTCAACATTTTGTTTTTAAAAGGAAACTATATGTCTTGTTTCTTTTTATTGATCAGGTCTGTAAATGTGTGCTAAAAAAAAAAAATCAGAGTTTATTTATAAACAGAATAGTTTATTTAAAAAGAAGGTCTTACTTCATCGATATTGTGGTATGCATTAATTCCATTTGTTACTGTTGTGACAGAAGCCTTGTGTACAAGGGAATGGTGTAAACAGTTATACCATTTTGTTCACTGTATTTAGTAGACCTAATTGTTTAATAGTTATTGAATCATGATGTAAAGAAATGTGACAATATTCAGGTATGTGCTTTCTGAATGTTTCAAATTACAATCTGTGAGCACTATTGACACCCACAGGAGAGAATAAAATTACCTGTGCAAAGGTGGATTGTGGTGTGTGTAACCTCCAAAGATTACGGTTCAAGTTTGAAGATTATTTTTGAACACGTGATGGGTATTTACATTTGGACACTAGACTTTCAGGTCTCTCAATTAGGAGGTAGGGCCAATTTTTGAATAAAGTGTAGTAGAACTCTGCAGTTTTAGTCATTTGTTTTGTCTAAGTATTTTACATGTTTCCTTTTTAAGACTGTTAATTTTGCCTTCATCTTGACATTGATGTCATTTCTGATGTAGTCTGAAAAGAGACATTGCTAACCTTACAAATCTCTGAAATGAGACTTAGGTTAGCATCCTGAGTGAGCTTTTAAAAGAGGATTTTGTGGCAGTGCTCCCCTTCCTGTGCCCTCACAGGCTTGTAAATGGGAGAAATAAATTTACATTTTAAGGGCATTTCTAAACTACCGTATTCCATCTAGAAAATTAGCCTTTCAAATCCGTTTTATTTCAAAATTGTATACTGTTATGTCAAAAGTAATTGTTAACTTCAAACAAATCCCGACTTCTATGAAGTAAAACATGAGAGACGAGCCCTCTTACCCCCTAAGTTTCTTCTTCGCAAGGAAGTTACATAGTTTTTCGGACCTTTTCCTGTATCTCTACAACATATATATCCACACACAGTTTATTTTTAAATAAAAATAGGATCATATCGCACATATTCTGTCACTTGCTTTTTTTGCTTACTGGTATAGCCAGGGTGTCTTGTCAATGTGTCTAGAGCTACCTCATTCTTTTAACTGGCTACAGTGGTTTTCTATCATGTATTTGTGTCACAGTGTAGCTAACTGGATGGATATTCACTTTGTTTTTGGTTTTGCTCTTACAGGCACTGAAGCGGTAAACATCCTTGTATACATATCTTTGTGTATTTGTAGTAGTATTTCTGTAAGAAAGATCCTGGAAGTAGGGTTGGTAGGTCATAGGGTATATATATTTAAAGTTTTGACATAACTGCCAAGTTATCGTCAGAATTCTCAGTTCAAGACATGATTGGAATGCAGTTTTATTTTCAATTTTTCTTTGGATAAGAGGAAGCTGAAAAATTTTGGTTTTGATGTCAACAAATTCTGGTTCTGTCTTCTTTTGCAAGTGTTCTTTGAGTCTTAGTGTTTGTAAAACGGGTATAATCTCTATCATGGGGGGATGTGTTTTGATGATTAAAAGATTGTTAGGCCCACACGATGACTTGAAGGCTTTTCTTAGACTTTAGTATTATTGTGATAGGAGTAGGTGGGGATTGTGTCAGGTTTAAAATTCCAGCATATGTTTGGAACTATGGGACTTTGATTATCATTTCTCCCTGGGATGCAGAGCAGCTGCATGAGTAGCTCTGCAGCCAGACCCCAGCTCTGCTACCAGTTAGCCCTGTGGTCTCAGCGCTCGCGCCCTCCTTGGTAGAATGGGGTAGCTAGAGTGCCCACCTCCTAGTCTGTCGGGTTGAGTATCCAGCGGCCCATCCAGTGCTTGGAGTGGTGCCCGAGGAGAGCTTGATTCATGGGCGGACAGTCCTAGAGGAGGGCCAGTAGCTCCTTTTCCACCTGTGTTTAACCTGGGAATTTCAAGGTGTGAGTCATTGTGGAGTCTGAAGGTTAGAAAGAAGTAGTGATGTGTGTGTGTGGGGGGGTGGGGTGGGGTAAGGAATACAGTCTGTGTCTGTAGCGCAACGTTAAAGCAGTTTGAGAGTCTCTGAGCTGCAGTCCGTGTTGATGGCAGCTATCATTTCTGGGAGGGCCTGCTCCCGTTGCTTGCTGTGCTTTGTTTGCTCTGGCGTCTGCTGGTTCTCCTCTAGGATGGAGCTCAGGTAACTCTGAGAGTCATTGAACATTTATCGAGTGTCTGACAGAGACCCTTCTCCTGGTGCTCTCACCCACATTACCTCCTCCCTTCCCCATGGTGTTGGTGCTGGGAGGACCCGCAGTCCCCGTGGTACCAGGAGAGGCTTAGGGTCAAAGAAGTTTAAGTGATTTCTTCATTAAAACTCACAAATTTTGAGTTGGAGTCAGAATTTGAACCTAAGATTTCCGATTGCTGGGCTCTTTCCTTCCTGTCGTGCCTCCCATCTTTACTAGGCGCTGAACAAGTGAGGCAAACACGTTCCTTAACCTTAGTCCAAGACAGACAGTGATGTAGAAAAGGCAGGGGGTGTGGGTCATCAGATACCGAATCGTGTCAGTGTTTGGCCCAGAACATTTTGTCAGTGAGCGGTGACGACGTCCCCAGGTATTCCGTGCTAGTTTCTGTAGACTACGTTATTCGACCTGGAAGATTTCCCTGCATGCTGGAGCTGCTCTTAAACAGGCGCTGTGTGTTCTGGGTAGAGCACACTCTGTACAGCTTGTTGAATGAGCACGTATCAAGTAGTACCTTTAAAGTAATGCTCTGTATGTAACAAACACTCGGCAGATGTGAACTTTTTCTTGCTTTCACTTTAAAATTAAATAGTCCCAAGTGTTGGAAATAAAAGAAGTTGATCGAGATATGAGCTTATTCTCCTTCATTCTTGGCTGCCTCTTTAAAAAAAAAAAAAAAAAAGGTGAAATTAAGGTAACATGCACAAGGTTAAAAACCATATACACAAATATTATGAAGCAGCTTATAATGAAAACCTTGCTGACCTTTAGAAAAAAAATGTGGTTATTGTTTCCTGTTAACATCAGTAAGAGATGGTTTGTCCTAGAAAGTCTGTAATAGTATTATGTTCTAGAGGAAACGTGTTGAAAACTTTGCTAATTTAGTTCTTGTCTCTAAATTGAAGTTCACCCATTTCTGTAATATAAACTTATTTATGGTCTTTATTTTTCTAGCATAAATAGCTTTAGATTAATATATGAATGTAGTTCTAGCTTTTTTTTAAAGTAATATGACACATCAGAACTATTTTATTTACTGGCGGATTATCCTTATAATATTCTTAGATCCGAGCCCAATGACTTGTGAGAGAAATAGGAAACAGAATAAAACCATGGAAGTGATTAGCAGTAGAGAATACCCCCTGGGATTGTTTAGCTAGAGAAGAAAATGAAACTGAGGAGAAACAGGACAACACGCTTCATACCAAGAATGGTCAAAATAATGGAAGAAGAAAAAAGTTTACAAGTCCTGTTTGTGTTTGCTTGAAGCAAAAGGCAGTCAGCAAACACAAACAGGACATTTCCTGACAGTTGCTCATTATTGAAATTGAGTATATCCACAGTAGTTCTTTACTTGCAGAATTTAAGAAAAATGCAAATTCATTGCTAAACTGTATAGAGCTGTGGTTTACATTCTCGAGTACATCTGAGGAATACTCTATAAGGACAAACACCCAGGAGGCTCAGATGCTAGTGTCAGCCAATTGCAATCTGAGACTGCCTTTTAAAGATCCTTCTTCCTACCTCCCGCCCCCATATGGGGTTGTTGACTTAGAATTTGTGAGCATCTTATTCAGGTCTTATTCAGATAGTGATTTTTCTCTATTTCACACGGACCACACTTAATAGGATCATCATGGATAAGTCACTTTTTCCTACCCTGTCACCCAAAGAAGCATCCTACATCATTGATCAGTAGAACCAGAAAGTTCTGCCTTGGCTGGAACCGACCAATGTAGGTGTCCTTTACCCCTGCAAGGCCACAAAGTATCAAGTTGAAATTTGCAAAAACCATCTAAAATGATCAAAGTCACATTTTTATCTTTTAATTGAAAACCCACTTTGGGTGTGATTTATCACTGCCTATAAAGTGTAAAAGCACAACCATAACACGGAGTTTTTTTTTCTTCAGGTTTTTATTATCTGTTTTATGCATATTAGTGTATACATGTCAATCCCAATCTCCCAGTTCATCCCACCACCACCCCCCTCCCCCCGCTTTCCCCCCTTGGTGTCCATACGTTTGTTCTCTACATCTGTGTCTCTATTTCTGCCTTGCAAACAGATTAATCTGTACCGTTTTTCTAGATTCCACATATATGCGTTAATATATGGTATTTGTTTTTCTGTTTCTGACTTACTTCACTCTGTATAACAGTCTCTAGGTCTATCCACGTCTCTACAAATGACCCAATTTTGTTCCTTTTTATGGCTGAGTAATATTCCATTGTATATATGGACCACATCTTCTTTATCCATTCATCTGTTGATGGGCATTTAGGTTGCTTCCATGACCCGGCTATTGTAAATAGTGCTGCAATGAACATTGGGGTGCATGTGTCTTTTGGAATTATGATTTTTCTCAGGGTATATGCCCAGTAGTGGGATTGCTGAGTCATATGGTAATTCTATTTTTAGTTTTTTAAAGAACCTCCATACTGTTCTCCATAGTGGCTGTATCAATTTACCTTCCCACCAACAGTTCAAGAGGGGTCCCTTTTCTTCACACCCTCTCCAGCATTTATTGTTTGTAGATTTTCTGATGATGGCCATTCTGACTGGTGTGAGGTGATACCTCACTGTAGTTTTGATTTTCATTTCTCTAATAATTGGTGATGTTGAGCAGCTTTTCATGTGCCTCTTGGCCATCTGTATGTCTTCTTTGGAGAAATGTCTATTTAGGTCTTGTGCCCATTTTTTGATTGGGTTGTTTCTTTTTTTGATATTGAGCTGCATGAGCTGTTTATATATTTTGGAGATTAATCCTTTGTCCAACACAGAGTTTTAAAGAATGGTTTGTATGAGGAAACAACAGAAAAAGGATATGAATATAAAAGTGGAAAATAAGTTGGATGCGGCAAAGATTATTGTTGATGTTAGACCAAAAGAGGAATAAACTGTATGTACAACACTGCCTTGAACTTGAAAGTAGGGTTTTTTTTAAAACTAGAGGATAAACAGAAACTCCAGAATGTCAAATCCAAAGAGCAGTTCTCATGACACTATTTCCTAGGTGTGTGGATGACCCCTTTGGATAGTTCTGTGATAAATCATTCTTAATTATCTTTTTCACAAACACAACTTGCCAGATTTTACAGTTAACTATTGGCATACATATTTGGGCTGATTCTCAGAGTAATTACAGGTCAGTACAGGTTTTAATGTGTTATTAGAAATGTAAAGTAACTTGTTTTTTAAAATAAAAATTGTGACCACACGGGTACTTTCTTTTACCACAAGAGGGCACTCTGGTGCCTTTGAAAAGCAAACAGTTTCTTCCCCTCACTCCACCCATGGTTGGTTATGAAATATACAATTTAGAGAAGCCTATTGTGATTTGTAATATTTTGTTACAAGTCTTTATTAATATAAAGTTCTCAGAAAATGTTAGATGACTCATATATTCATTTTGTGACTTAATCCAGCCTCGTGTGTGCACGTGTGTGTGTGTGTGTAGAACCCAAACACCTTTCAGGTGACTGTTGCCAGTCAGTGACAAAGTTTTCACCAAAAATAAAATGAAAAAAATAAGTATGTCTGTCTATGTGTGCATGTATAATCACTTATCTAGCAAATAATTATTGAACACACACTATGTTCACATAGTGAACTATGAACCAGGCATTGTTTTAGGTACAGGCGATATGATGCTGGGCAGTAAAAAGGCACGATGTGTGCCGTGATGGGCCTTACAGGCTAGTAATCTGGTGGCAGCCTTACTTGACAAAATGTTAACTTGGCAGCCCCTAATGAGAAAAAGTATTTTACTGATCTGTCACATCCAAAGTCAGAAAACATACTTAAGGATATCTGTCCAGAAAAGTCAACCTATAATATCAGTCAGTGGGCACAGAATAGACCCATGTTTTTTTCAGATCTGACCACATGGCTGGTCTGGCTCAGCACCGTCTGAGAGATTTTTCTATGGTGATGGATATTCTGTATCTCTGCCACCCAGTGTAGCCTCTGCCACATGTAGCCATAGATCACTTGAAATGTGGCTGGTGTGAGTAAGGGATTGCATTTTTAATCTTACTTAACATTGATTAATGTGGATGGCTACAGGTGGCTAGCGGTTACCACACTGGACAGTGCGGGTCTGGTTGGACACATCGCAGTAATGAACTGTTCTGCCCTTGAGTTTCCAGTATGCCGCATATCCTTTGGCTCTCTTTGTTTCTTAACTGGCAGAGCCAGCCTAGCTTCTTTTCACTTTGATTGCCAGATTTAATTTCCCAGGAGAGGAAAGGATTGCTTTCTCAATCATTGTTGATGGGCCTCAGATTGCTGCACAGACAGCTTTCTCTTTGATCACAAAAGACAACTACATATACTTTGTGCCTTTATGTGCACGAGGGTAAACCAGTTGCAATATTGAAACACCACAAGCTGTTTCTGATGGGAAATATTGAATCAGCGGAATTGAAAACACAGCTGTGCGGCTCTAATGGGAATGTAATTTCTTCTGTCAGTCTGTGCTCACTTAGCGTTCACTGTGTGCAGGGCAGTCGCCGTGCCAGACCCTGCAGGGAGACTTCAAGGGGACGATCAGTACATGTATCTTGAATGACATTTTTTGTCTCTATTGACTCTTTTAGGAATTTAAGAGGTTCATAAAACAGTGAACAGTTCAGGTCTCCAGCAAGAAGTCTAGCACTTTACAGAGCAGCCTTGGAAAGAGGCAAGTTGTGTACGGACGGGAGGGCACCCTGTGCGTTGGTGGTTTTCATGAGTGATGTGTTGGCAAGGATCTTGCCTCATTCTTTAGCTCAGTGGCAGGACAACTGGCCACAGGAGGTAGGGGTGACATCCAGAGCCAAGCTCCTCCCTGCCCCAGGCTCGTGCGCACACCTCTGCTCTGTGCTCCTTGTCTCCCTCATCCTTTGCACCCAGGCACTCCAGCATTCTCGAAATTCCTCTTCCTGCTCCTCCACTCCCAGCCCTCCCTTTCCCCAGCCTGCTTTGACCGCCTCCTAACTGGCCTTGTCCCCAGCCCTGCTCACCCTCAGTCCACCTGAGCACCGCTGCCAGAGGAATGTCCACTCACTGCTCACAGATCTGAAGAGCTCACATACCCACAGAATAATGTCCCTTTGTGCACATTGGATGTTTTCCTTCTTTTTAATTTAGCTTCTTTACATGTTTTCCAAAAGCAGAATATTGTTTAATGTTTGTTTTTTAATTTGACTGGAGTCTCTTTGATGGGGAATTTAGACCATGGGTGCTGGTGAGGAATGTTCCAGTGGTCTGCTGTCTCTGCTGGCCCCTCGGAGCCAGACACACCTGCCACGTTCAGATCTGTGCTCTCTTCTTGCGTGATCTTGGGGAGCCTGACATCCTGGGGTCTGAACACATTTCTTCATCTGTAGAAGAGAGATAATTATAACACTGTAGTATTTTTGTGAGGATTAAACCTTGTGGTATGTACCAATTTCCTAGCAAGATACATGGCACAGAGGAGGGTGCATGGCAACATTGTTAACTGCTCTTTTTATTGTTAACTGTTATCCCTTTTTTTAAAAAAATAGTATTTGATGTTTGTTTCTTTTTTGTTTCTTCTAATGTGAATTGAAATCAGTTTCTCTTTAGCTACATCTATTTATTTTTAAAGTACATTGCTCTTTTTTTATGTTTTTTTAAAATTTATTTTATTTTATTTATTTATTTTTGGCTGTGTTGGGTCTTTGTTGCTGCGTGCGGGCTTTCTCTAGTTGCGGTGCATGGGGGCTACTCTTCGTTGCAGTGCGTGGGCTTCTCATTGTGGCTTCTCGTTGCGGAGCATGGGCTCCAGGCACACAGGCTTCAGTAGTTGTGGCATGCAGGCTCAGTAGTTGTGCCTTGCGAGCTCTAGAGTGCAGGCTCAGTAGTTGTGGTGCATGGGCTTAGTTGCTCCGCGGCATGTGGGATCTTCCCAGACAAGGGCTCAAACCCATGTCCTCTGCATTGGCAGGCAGATTCTTAACCACTGTGCCACCAGGGAAGCCTGCTACATCTATTCTGAAGCAAATTCCCACATTAAAAACCCACCAGGATCATGTGACTGGCAATTCTACTCCAAGGTACAATCCCCAGAGCACTGAGAACATACATCCTCACAAAAACCAGTACGCGAAGGTCCATAGCAGTGTTATTTATAACAGCCAGAAAGTGGACACAACCCAAGTGCCCCTCAACTTACAATGGATGAGTGGATAAACAAATTGTGGTATATCCACTCAATGGAATATTACTCAGCCATAAAAAGAAACACAAAAAGCCGTAACAAGGATGAAACTTGAAAACATTATGCTAAGTGAAAGAAGCCAGACACAAAAGATCATATATTGTATGATTCCATTTATATGAAATGTCAGGAATAGGCAAAGCCAAAGGTACAGAAAGATTGATGGTTGGCAAGGACCAGGGAGAGGGAGGGGTTAGGGTTTAGGGTTAGGGAGGGGTTTGGGACTGTCTGCTATTGGGTATAGGGTTTCTTTGTTTGGGTTTCTTGTTTGGATTAGATAATGGTGATGGTTGCACAGCTTTGTGAATATACCAAAACCCACTGAATTATACATTTTAAAAGGCTGCATTTTATGATACAGGTATTACTTCTCAATTTAAAAAACCTGCCAGGATTTCTTAAATTTTCTACAAATTCTTTGTTTTTTTTTTTGTTTTTTTTAATTTTTTTTTTTCCCTACTTTATTTATTTATTTATTTATTTTTGGCTGTGTTGGGTCTTCGGTTCGTGCGAGGGCTTTCTCCAGTTGCGGCAAGCGGGGGCCACTCTTCATTGCGGTGCGGGGACCGCTCTTCATCGCGGTGCGCGGGCCTTTCACTATCGCGGCCCCTCCCGTTGCGGGGCACAGGCTCCAGACGCGCAGGCTCAGCAGCTGTGGCTCACGGGCCCAGCCGCTCCGCGGCATGTGGGATCTTCCCAGACCAGGGCTCGAACCCGTGTCCCCTGCATTAGCAGGCAGACTCTCAACCACTGCGCCACCAGGGAAGCCCTCTACAAATTCTTTGAATTGTCTGCTCATATGTTTATATCAGTGTAGTTTAAAAAACTTACTTTGAATTCTGTTTAATGAAAGATGTGGAGTTTTGCACTTCAGGGTTTTATTCCTTTCAGTACTCCTGCTATTTATTCTGAGGTCAGTGTCTTTATCTTTTGTGCTTTCCTTTGTTCCACTTGTCATCCCAGTTGCACTTAGCTGCAGCAGGCAGCAGACCCCACTTCCATTTCCGGGGCTGTCACACATCTGTTTCAGGGCACTCTGATATCACCGGTTGTCAGGACCACAGTCAGCACTCCTTCCCAGCAGTCTCTGAGGAGAAGATAGACTGTGTGAGATGTGACTGATCCGATGATCTCTCTCTGTTGGTTTAGTATATAAGTCACTGACAACTCCTCTAGATAAGAGTCTCCTTAGTTCATTCATTCACTCAGCAACCATTCACTGAGGGCACACATTGCAAGTTCCTCTAGGGCGGAATGTTTATTAGGTGTGAATACATGGTGGGGGCAAAGAGGTTGAATGAGAAGAAGGACCCTCCCTGCCTGGAGCTGACCTGCTCTGACCTGCTCTGGTGGAAGGGCAATAAACCCATCATAAACAAGTATGATCTCTCACCTCTGACCTTGTGAGGTGATAGTGACCTGGGCTGGGAGGGGGCGAGGGGAGCTGCTTTGGGTGGGGTGGTGACCTCCCTAGAAGACGCCAGGCACTCGAAGAACTAGGGAAAGACTATCCCTGGCTGAAGAAACAGCAGGTGCAAAGGCCCCTACAGGGAACTAGCTCAGAGGGTTTGAGTAGCAGAAGATCAGTGCAGCTTCTGACCAAGAGCTTAGCGAGTGAGGGACTGTCCACCATTATAAGCCAGGCAGGGTCTTACAGACCATGGTGGAGAACTTAGATTTGGTCCTAATAACAGAGGGAACCCGCTGTGGGGTCTGACTTACATTTTTCAAGAATCTCCCAGCAGTGTTCTTGCTCATGTGTTTGTGACCTCCATTCCTTACATCGTGTTTGGCACATTCATCGTCAGCACTGGGTTCATCCAGTGCGTGCATTTATTGAGGACATTCTATGCCAGCAAGTATGCCAGACTGTGCACCCCAAAGCTGTTCACCCCATCACTCTTTGAGAGTGCTCTGCAAAGAGACTCGGTGCTCTCCTGCAAAAGTCCTCGAAGATCCAGGCAGAATTTAGTTATTTGTAAACTTTGTGACTAATTTCTCTCGCAGCTGCCCTGATTTCTTCAAAATCCTAGTCATCACGTGTTTATAAAATTAATTGGCAGTTTAAATCCTATTTGAAACATAACGAGCAAACTCTGCAGCCCTTTGACAATAGCCAATAGATGACAACAGGGGTCTTGTGGTGGGTGGGAGACCCTCTGGTTTTCTTCCCATTTCCCCAGTATGTCTGTATGGCTCATTTCCACATTCATGACGGGGGAAAGTTGTCCTTTTGCTTCAAGCTGTTACGGCCTTTTGCTGGGAGACAAGAAGCTATGATCACCGCTCATTAACTTATTAGATAAATCTATCATATAGATTGTTGCTACTCTCACTTCTCTCTTGCCTCTGCCTCTTAAGTCAGTTAAGGTATTCATTTGGCTCAGCTATTATCGAATACCTAACATTCTTTCAGGAGCAGTACTGTAACTTTGGGGAGGTGTGACCATCGGGATATATGAATTGATTGCTTGAGAAGTGCTAGTGTTAGTTCTGGAATGGGGCCTGTCTAATTAGGTACTCAAGTTGAAAGGAAGTGTCAAATTTTCCACAAAGCTTTACAGATTTTAATGGGCTGCTTGCCCCTCGTGTCAGAATTTCTTTTCTGAAATAAATGATTTGGAAAGGTCTTATCTTTACACTCAGGCACACAGCTTCAGTTCCTCCTGTCTGGGAAAGTTAACTCTCCTGTTCAATCAGTCTCCCACAACTCCTCAAATCCCACATCGAAATTGTAAGGCCACAGTAACGTTTATTAGACTTCTCCGTTTTTCCTTCTTTGATGCCTTTGCTTGTCGTTCATGCCTTATTTTGTTTTGTCACAATCTTTTAACATTCTGGATCCCTTCTGACTGTTTCATCTTGGTGATTCTTCTGTTTTTTATTCTGTCTTCCTTTTTTCTCCATTTCAGTACCCCTTTCCAATGAACCTGCTTTTTTCTCCTGTAAGGACTGCAGTTTGCAAGTAGAAAGGCTTACTTGCCCGAAACTTCATGATGCTGAGCGGCCATTTCAAATCCTCTCTGAAGCTGAGGTGGATGAATGGTAAAATCATGCAGTGAGGCAATGGAGTAGTTGGGATTCTCCAGAGAAACAGAACCAATAGGATACTCACATAGATACTCTATGAAGAGATTTATTATAATGAATTGACTCACACAATTATGGAGGCTGGAAAGTCCCAGATCTCCAGAGCTGATGTCCTAGTTTGAGTCCGAAGGCCATAAGCTGCTGTAGAATGAGGAAGAGCCGATGTCCCAGCTCAAAGGCCGTCAGGCAGGAGAATTCTCTGTTACTTGTAGGAGGTGAGCCTTTTGTGTTATTCAGGCCTTCAACTGATTGGATGAGGCCCACCCACATTAGGGAGGGCAGTCTGCTTTATTCAGGTCCACCCATTTAAGTGTTAATCTCACCCAAATACACCCTCAGAGAAACACTCAGAATAATGTTTGACCAACTATCTGGGCACCCAGTGGTCCAGTCAAGATGATACGTAAAATTAATCCATTATAAGCAGCTCTTCCTTTCTCAGTAACCACACAGTCCTGGGCTTGGGGTTATTTGTTGTTTGATATGTACAGAAGTTGAACCAAAATTAGGACTAGAATCTCAGTCCAGAGCTGGAACATTATTTTTAAGTTTTACAACCACTCTGGTTTCACAACCTGGTTATGTACCCTTTCCCATGTTTTGTACATGCTCTTTTTACTGGTCTCTGTCTCCCATTCTTCACAGGAATTGTTCCAAATCCTCCTATTTTTCAAGGCCCCTTCCCAACTCCTGCCCCTTTGATTTCTGCTTAAAATCTGGTCTCTTCTTTCACAGATGGGAGAAACTGAGACTCAGAGGTCAGTTGCTTTGCCTAAGGCCACACAGCCACTGAGCGGTCAAACCGGGTTTACAGTAAGCCCTACGTACACACGAGTTCCATTCCAAGAGCGTGTTCGTAAGTCCAGTTTGTTCATAAGTCCAAGAAAGTTAGCCTAGGTACCCAGCTAACACCATCGGCTGTATAGTACTGTACTGTAATAGGTTTTTAATACTTTTCACACAAATAATACATAAAAAACAAACACAAAAAATAGAGAAAACATTTTTAACCTTACAGAACAATACCTTGAAAAGTACCAGCTACATCACCACTGCTTTTACACTTGCTTCTGGACATCCTGGGCTTGAAATAGGTACTGTACTACTGTACTCTCTACAGTACTGTACAGTAAAGTACACAAAAGCACAACCACTTGTAGAGGATGCACACACGTGACAGTGTACGCCAGACACATGAACTAACTTTCGTGATTGGATATGTGAACACACGTTCACATCTTTGAAAGTTCGCAGCTTGAAGGTTCGTATGTCGGGGACTTACTGTAATTTGAAGTGATTGGGCTTGTTAGTCCTAAGAGCGTGCTGGGTGCGAGGCATCATGCCAAGTGCTAAACACCGTTGCTTTACCAACACCTCCGGACTTCTCTCTGCCTTTGTCCTTCCCATTTCTGGAACGGTATGTCCTGTTCCAACCAGTATTTCCCTGCCCCTGCTACATGTAACACTCTGCTTGATCTTACTATCCAGTCACAGGCATCTGGCACTTTGCTCCTGTAATGTTCGCTTCTTTCTTGTTTATTTTTCCCCTTGGTATTATATAAGCATAACTCTGTTCTTTCATCCTAAAAACTCTCCCTTGACTCTATGTCCCTCTACAGCTACTACTGATCTCTCCTTTTCCTTTTACTCCCCCCCCCTTTTTTTTTTAAATTTATTTATTTTTATTTATTTTTATGGCTGTGTTGGGTCTTCGTTTCTGTGCGAGGGCTTTCTCTAGTTGCGGCAAGTGGGGGCCATTCTTCATCGCGGTGCGTGGGCCTCTCACCATCGCGGCCTCTCTTGTTGCGGAGCACGGGCCCCAGACGCGCAGGCTCAGTAATTGTGGCTCACGGGCCCAGTTGCTCCACGGCATGTGGGATCTTCCCAGACCCGGGTTCGAACCGTGTCCCCTGCATTGGCAGGCAGACTCTCAACCACTGTGCCACCAGGGAAGCCCCCTTTTTTTTTTAATTCCAGATAAACCCTCAATTTTCCCATCCATGAAAAAACTATTCCTGGAAAAGTCATTGAGAGCATCCTGTTTCATCAGATGTAGTTTCTGCTCTGCTTGACTCCATTGCATTTGTCACCATTGACCACTTCTTCCTCCAGAAACTATCATTTCTTCTCTTTTCTTGCACTGCTTTCCTCCATTTTCTGTCCAACCCTTCCTTCAGTGGTTCTCACACTTGGTTGTGCATCAGGATCACCCAGAGGGCTTGTTAGACCACAGGTTGCTGGCCTCACCCCAGCCATAAAAAGAATGCAGTGTTGCCATTTGTGATAAGGTGGATGGACCTAACTGAAATAAGTCAGACAGAGAAAAATACTGTATGATTTCACTTACATGTGGAATCTAAAAAACAAAACGAATCAAAAAACATAACAAAATGTAAAGAGTCATAGATACAGAAAACAGGTGGTTGCCAGAGGGGAGGAGGGAGGGGGGAGGAGAAATAGGTGAGGGAGATTAAGAGGTATAAACTACCAGTTGCAAAATAAAAACATTCAATTTTGGATTCACTCTTCTCATGGTATTTTGCTAGTGATCGTTCTGATCGCAGGGCCTGAAGTGGCTGAGAGCCTTCCATTTTCTAGTGTGATCTGGGCTGGGGAGGCCTTTGTGTCCTGGCTTGAAGGGGTAGCAAGGAGTTGAATCCCGAGCAAGTGCTCCCATTAGCCTCCAGGTACAAATGTGGAACATTTCCCTCCTCCAGTGCCATCACCTTGACAAGTGTCTAGGGACCTCCCCTCCTTGAAGAGGCTTTATGCCTGTCCTGGGACATTAAAGTGTAAGTGAGAAAAGGACCAAGTCTTGGACACAGACAGGTGCCCCCTGTCTAATGGTGGGGTGGAGGATGGCTAGTGGATGACAGACAACCTGGTATCAGGGAGGTTGTGGCTTACACTGTTGGTTGTCTCTCCATAGAGTTGTTCAAATTCCTTTTCCCTTCATACCCTGTTGGAAGAACTCACCTCCCACAATGGAGACTGAATATGCCAGACATTCCCAGCCTCCACTGCAGCTTGGGGAGGGCAGGTGACCCAGTCCTCATCAATAAGATGTGAAGAGAAGACTGCTGAAAAGTGTCTAGGAAAGATTTTCCTCCCTGCTAAAGAAATATGCACAAGAAGAACTCTTCTCTCCCATTTCCTTTCATTCTTCTTTGGATGCAGTTATATGAGGATGTAATGCCTGGAGCCATGGCAGCCCTATTGCCTCCACGAGTTGACAATCCTAAGAAAACCCCCAGTCCTCTGAGATAGCAGAAGAGAGAGCCTGGGTCCTTGATGACATTAAGCTGCCAAACCAACCTTAAGAATTCTTTCTTAAGACTTCAGGGAGTTCCTCGGCAGTCCAGTGGTTAAGACTCTGCACTTCCACTGCAGGGGATGCGGGTTCAATACCTAGTCAGGGAACTAAGATCCCACATGTCACGCGACGCAGCCAGAAAAAAAAAGACTTCATATTCGATGACTTAGTGTCTCCGTTGTTAAGCTATCTTTAGACAGATATGTTGCTTGCAACCAAAAGGGTGGATGGAGGCTGAGGATGCTGGCTTAGCTCCTCAACCAGAGACCCTTTCATGTATAAGGGCCCCCCTCATTCCTGTTGTCCTCCTAGTCTCTGCCCCCAATAGCCTGGGCAGTCTTTTTCTGGTCTGAGGGTATAAATATCTGGCCCATACTCATGATTTTTCTGTGCTCTGAATTTTCTCCGGGCCTAGGCTTTTAAAACTAAAAACAGACTCTTTTTTTTTTTCTCCGTACATCATGGTATTTTTCAATTTACAAAGTAGTCTAGATGCTAAAGTGGGGAAACATCCAAGAGGATGTATATGTTGTAGTGGAGGGCAGGGGTGGGGTGGGGGAAGCTGATGGTGATGGTGGAGAGGATGAGGCAGATAGAAGAAGAAGGAAAGAAAACAGTATCATTTACTATTTTAAGCCTTGTATCCATTTTTAAAACTGTAGCCTTTTTAGAGATGCTTGTGGTAAACATTCATAATATTAATATTTCGAGGAGGACATGGGTAAAAATCACAAATAACATTTAAAAATTTTTAAGCTTTGCCCCTTTGCGATCTGTCAAAAAGGTAAAGTCACTTTCAAATCCAATAAATATTCTTCATTTGCTTCATCCATTTAAGAAATATTTTCAGAGCCTACTGTGTGCCAGGATCTAGGTGCTAGGGTTATAGCAGTGTACAAAGCAGAAAGAAATCCCTGCCCTTAAGGACTTTACTTTCTAGAAGGGGAAGACAGACAACCAACAAATCAAGTAAAACAGAGAATGTAAGAAGATGACAAGTGCAATGGAGAGAAAGCTGGAGATGTGGGGGGAAGGGTGTAGTTATAAATGGGATATCAGGGTTCCTGAGAAAGTGAGAGATTTGAACAAGGGAGATGAAGGAGGGAACCATACAGATACATGAGGTGGGAGAATCCCAGCAGAGGGAACAGCAAGTACAAATATCGCTGAGGCAGGAGATCGCTGGGCATGGATGAATACAGTTTATGTCAGCGTGGCTGGAATGGAATGAGCCATAGGTAAACTAGGAGGAGACCAGTTTCCAGAGCTAGTGGGGAGCCAGACTGGGGAGGGCCCTGCTTTGGATCAGGGGAGCTTAGAAAAATGCCTTTTCATTGATGCCCTTCCAGAAGCCCGACTAGCTGATGCTGTGTCCAGTAGAATTGATTGTAGGGGGTCCCAACCTGCCTCTTGGCTTATTTGATGCAATGTATGGTAGACAGCGAAGCAGAAACCTGCTTTTAAAGCTAACTGCCTGCCCATCAAGCACCTGATGTGTATGGATTTCCGGAAAATCTTGAAAATTCAAAAGGCATTGTCACAGATACTGGGCAATGGGATTTTCTTTGGATTCATTTGAACTCAGCTTCTGGTACATTTCCTCTTCCTCAAAGGCTACCGTAACATTAAATATATGACAATGAATTTTTTTTGCTGTTGCAAAACACAGGAAACCAAAATTTGCATTTGAAAAAACTTGGTAAAATAATAATATTTAATCAAAACGACATACAGTTATCATCGGTTATTTTAAAAGTGCACCTCTTTGCTTGGCCTCTTCAGTGCCCTCAACCCTCTATGCATTCATAAGGCCTCTCCACGATCTCCATGAGTTTCCCTTTGGGTAACTTTTCTCTCCACCTTTCACAGGAACAGATTTAGCTCTCAACCTGTTCATCTCTCCCTTCGCATTTTATCTCCGTGGGTCTTTCTCTTGGGCATGTTGGTGTCAGCTGGGGGCTCATTCTGCGGAATCCTGTAGGTTTGACAGCACTGAGAGCAGCTAGAGCTTCATTTCTTCTCCCAGCATCCATTATTGACCCCTTAAGGAATCTCTCTGAAATTTTGACCTGGTGGGAAATCCTTGAACTGACAGGGCTTCTAAAGGACAGCCTGTTTCTGCCCTCATCGTCAACACATCTGCCCTCAAACTGCTTTTGGCAGGTGAACAAGGGATTTTATAATTCCACAATGTCAACGTATTTCTTTTCCACAGTCTCTGCACTCACGTATTGGTACCGTGTTCTGGTTAGAAATGCCTGCCACCAGCTCCTCGTCAACTACGCACTGAACCTTGATAGTCTTGAATGGAGTTTGGAGTGTGCTCATTGGGACAAATATATCATTCATTCATTTCCAGGGTAGACATTTGCTGAGTGGCTACTGTGTGTTGGTCACTGTTAGCTGTAGGAGATACAAAGAAAAGAAAAAATTCTGACTCTGGAAAAACTCATGGGTTTGTTTGTTTATTCCTTTGGCAATGTTGAAAGGACTCAAAATATTATTTACTTTGCAGCTCAGGGGTCCATTTTGGACCTTTCCTTGTGGATAGAGGGTCTTTCATTCTTCTGGGGCCAGAGGACATGGAGGCAGCCGCTTAGGTTAGGGTGCTGACGATGACCTGGGAAACTGAGACTCAGAGAAGGCAAGTGCAACCTCGGGGCCACCCGGTGGTCTGGTGATGGTGCTGGGACGGGCACGAGGCATTGCAGGGGGAAAATACGTGGAGATGCTGCATTTCTGAAGTACAAGATCGGCTGAATTGCTGTCAAGCCAGAACATCTCAGAGCAGGTAGGGAGGGGTTCCAAGTCCGCAGATGTTCCAGCAAAGAGAAAGCTCGCTCATTTCCTTCCTCCTCTTTCCTGCCATGCTTCCTTACCCCAGGACCTGGAAGGAATTCAGACTCTCCCCATCCTGGGGCCTGAGGAGAGGACTGAAGAGTTAATACACGTAATGTGCTTGGAACCACGCCTGGCACAGAGTGCTGTATACGTCTGTCTGTCTGTTGTTACGTTATTATTATAGTTCCCAGATGACCAAACAGATGGACCTGGACTTTTCATTTGAGTAGCCGCTCATCAGCAGTGGGAGTGCCGGTCTGAATTTTGTGCAGGTGACACGTCTCTACTCCAGCCCTTGCCAATGTCACGTGACTGGATCCCTCCACTGCCTATTTTAGACCTCACTTTCTAAAGCAGGGGTCCCCAAGCCCCAGGCTACCGACCGGTACTGGACGGTGGCCTGATAGAAATAGGGCCGCACAGCAGGAGGTGAGCAGTAGGCGATCGAGCAAAGCTTCAACTGTATTTACAGCCGCTCCCCATCAGCGGCATTAGATTCTTTTTTTTCTTAAACATTATTTATTTGGTTGAGCCGGGTCTTAGTTGTGGCAGGCAGGCTCCTTAGTTGCAGCTCGCGGGCTCCTTAGTTGTGGCATGTGAACCCTTAGTTGCGGCATGCATGTGGGATCTAGTTCCCTGACCAGGGATCAAACCCGGGTCCCCTGCATTGGGAGTTTGGAATCTTATCCACTGCGCCACCAGGGAAGTCCTGGCATTTAGATTCTCATAGGTACGAGAACCCCACTGTGAACTGCACATGCGAGGGATCTAGGTTGTGAACTCCTTATGAGAATCTAATGCCTGATGATCTGAGGTGGAGCTGAGGCGGTGTTGCTAGCACTGGGGAGAGGCTGCAAATACAGATTATCATCAGCAGAGAGGTTTGACTGCACAGAGACCATAATAAATCAGTTGCTTGCAGACTCATATCGAAACCCTATCAGTGAGTGGCAAGTGAAAACAAGCTCAGGGCTCCCGCTGATTCTGCATTATGGTGACTTGTATAATTATTTCATTATATATTGAAATGTAATAATAATAGAAATAAAGTGCACAATAAATGTAACGTGCTTGAATCATCCCGAAACCATCCCCCCTACCCCAGTCCGTAGAAAAGTTGTCTTCCATGAAACTGGTCCCAGGTGCCAAAAAGGTTGGGGACCGCTGTTCTAAAGGGTAAGAGGCCGAGGGAGGCTCCCGGGTTCCATCCCTTCCTCAGAGCAGGGCAGAGTGGGGACAATGAGGTGTCTGCTGTGGGTAGTTCTGGTTGGTATCCATGCAGCAAAGAGCCCCCAAGACACCTCAGGTACAGAAGGGCAGCAAGAGGGGTCTCAGCTCTTTGGGAGGAGATGAGGAAGATGGAGGCTTTTATCTGGGGGGGAAGCTCTAGAATACTCAAGAAGCATCAAGAAATCCGAACTTACTGCACTCTTGGAGAGCATGCCCTGTTACTGTGGAGAGGGCTGGTTTTCTCATGTTCTTAGCAGTGTGGTACGTGTTGTCATGGTTAACCAATCCTCCTGAGCCTTTCCAGGACTCCTAGAAGGTTCCTAGGAGTTTGAGAATTGAATGGGAAAAAAACCCAAAACCAGGTAGTTAGAGCTCCCCTGACAGTAGGGGGCTCCAGTTACCCATAGGACAAACATAAAATAAATGTTTGCATTGTAGGAGATTTGTTTTGGTAGCATTTTTTTTTTAAATAAATTTATTTTATTTTATTTTTTATTTTTGGCTGCATTGGGTCTTCGTTGCTGCACGTGGGCTTTCTCTAGTTGTGGCAAGTGGGGGCTACTCTTCGTTGCCATGGGCGGGCTTCTCATTGCGGTGGCTTCTCCTGTTGCGGAGCACGGGCTCTAGGCGCGCGGGCTTCAGCAGTTGTGGCACACGGGCTCAGTAGTTGTGGCTCGCAGGCTCTAGAGCGCAGGCTCAGTAGTTGTGGCGCCAGGGCTTAATTGCTCCGCAGCATGTGGGATCTTCCTGGACCAGGGATCGAACCTGTGTCCCCTGCATTGGCAGGCGGATTCTTAACCACTGTGCCACCAGGGAAGTCCCTTGGTAGTATTACTGGAAGTAGAGTTTAAGATACATGCCTAAATATCTTTTACAGAGGATATCTTAAAGGGCTGTCATTATAGAAGGTGCTCAGAAAAAGTAAGACCAGAGCCATTATTCACAGTATCTAGTATCTGTCAGATATGTAGCATGAGATAATTATTGAAAATTTATAATATCATTATCATCAACACTTATAGAAGGCTTAATAAGTGTCTGTACTAAGTGGTTTACATTCGTTATCTCATTTAATCCTCATAACAACCCTGGGATAATAATAACTGTAGGTAACCAGAGACAGAGTCATGGTCAACTGCCCAAAGCCACACAGGGCTCTCCCCAAGCTTGCTTTCTTTGAACCACTAGAACTTACTGCTGGGAAATCCTTCTTTTCCTTGTGAATAGTCACAAGTATCCTGGAAACCAGCCAAGCCTTTATAGGAAGGCTCTTGTTCTGGGCTTGGAGGGAGAGAATATTTATCATAGTGTGGGGTAGAAAGAAAAACAGGAAATGGTCTCATTTGTTTTGAAATCTGAAACTAAATGTTAAGTGTTCAACTCATTTCAGCCGAAGTGGATTTTTGTCTCTTTTCATTTGGCCACTGCAGGTCCGTTTTGTGTGTGTGTTTGTTGGGGGGAGGGTCCATGTTTTCAGACCCGAAGTTCCCTTTACCTCTCTTATTGGTTCAGGATCAGACCAGGAGGCAGGAAACCCGGATTCCAGCCCCAGCTGCTCTCTGGCTCCTGGAATCTGCGTTTTCTTGCGTGTGGAAGTGGGGGGATAGCACCACCTCCCTCAGAGCTCAGGTTGGCACGTCAGGTGTGCACAGACATGCAGCATCACTGTCGTCAGGAAGATGCAGAGGGGGAGTTGAGGCACTGGACAGGGAGCAGCTGTGCGCGAGATCCATGCGGCTTCCTTTTGAGGGGGCCTGAGTGAGGGAACGGGCATGCTTCTGAGCGTGGAAAGCTCTGCAGAGGTGTATTTTTGAGACTGATGCAAAATCCCAGGCAGTGACGTTCTAGTGACTCAGCCCAGTGGGTGGAAGTGATTTTAAATAATGACAGTATCAACCGCCTTCCTCTTCCCGCAGTGTCACACACCACCAAACACAAACTCTCTGGCTCTGCACCCACCGAGTCAGCTAGTCTCTGCGGGCTGGAAATGCATGGAACTACGCACGTAGGTCACAAGGCAGCCCTCGCAGCCAAGGGGGTAAAACTACACATCTGCCCAGCAGTGTCCTTCCTTCTCTTCCCCACAACCAAGCCCAGATAAACAAGGGGTGATAAAAAGGTCACCTTGCACATTCCCCAGATTTGAACTGTCCTTTCAGAGTGAAGTGAGGTGTAATTATAGCCGTCACCGTCAGCGAAGGGGCCACTTGAGTTAATTAGAAAGGGAAGTCACCCAATTTCAGTTAAAACCATTTAGAAATTGGTGGCATTTTAGAGAGAAAGCAACTGCCGTAATTGGATCAGGCAGCTCACAGATGTCTCTTTTCAGACAGAACGATAGGGGAATCAGCTCAGGGAAGAGGGTGTGCAGGTCATGGCCGGGTTTGGAGCTAGTGAGTTTCTCTGCGACCCTCACAGAGATTGACTCATGGAACTGAAACAGTGCCCGGCCCCAGGGTCCCTGCGACGCTTATGTCCCTCTTGACCCGGGGGCCTCCGGAGGTGAGGGGCCAATCAGGGATTTTTCTGGGGCTTCAGAAAGATTGCAGGGACCCTTGAGCTAGCAGTGGGAGGAAAAAGGAGGGTGATTTCTTAGGAGAGGAGAGCTCATGAATAAAAATGAGTTAGAGATGGAAAAGATGAGATCGGAAGAGAACACTAAGCACAGAGGCCATTGTGTGAGTCGGGTTGCAGGGGTAGGAGCCTTGGGGTGGCTCACCCCAAACCCTGAGGCCCCAGATTAGGAGATGCATGACTGTAAGGAACATTCACTGTGTACTGTCAGGACAAAAGCAAATTAAAAACAAGAGGTTCGATCTTCCCTGTTGAAGATAAAGGAAGAGATTTCCCTTTCCTCCTTTTTCTTTGAGTACTGACTTCAGAAAGCTGGTCATTGTAAGTACTTTCTTCCTTCTTTGAGAGATATATAAGTCCTTTTAAAGACTAGATTGGCATCTTGTCCCTTTTATGACCCAGGGACGTCTTCCTCGGGCACCTCTTTGAAATGCAAACACCAAGGGAGATGGCCCCTGTCTTCCAGCTTAGGTGGGAGGCCAGGAGCCTCCCTCCCTCTAAATTGCAAAACAGCCTCCTGTCATGAAGTAGGAGGAGTTTGTTTTTCCTCTGGATAAAGTCAGTTAGCTAACTAACTGGTCATCCCAATTACCAGGTAAAGTTAGGATGAACTGTGTGTGACCAATGGTGCTGTCAAGTCCTCTGACTGGAGGATCAGTGATGGTTTATCCTGAGAACATGTATGTCATGGGTTGTATCTGTGTGGCTCTCTAAAAGGGTGAGATTTCTTTCTGCCTCTGTAATCCTTGGTGGATTGCCTGTGCCGTGCATCACCTTCTGGTTTAATGCTTATTCGATAACAAAACGGATTTTGTTCTCCACTACCTTTGTGGAGAGAATTTCTGGGTTGGGAGAAGATTTTGTTTTTAGTTATATTTTCGCAATAGTACCCACCATATGTATCTGTTCTGTGCCTGACCTCCTGCATTAAGTCCATATTTGTAAGTACAGTGTACACCACCTTGGCTTTTTATAGCTAAAGTTCTCTCAAAGGATCCAACATTTTCCAATAGATGATCTTAAAGCTCACTGAAGGATCAGATATTCATTTTATGATGGTTCCAGAAGGTAAGGGACTTCTCCAAGCTCATGCAGACTGGAGAAAAACAAGGGATTGTTAAATCCCTGGACTCCAGGACTCTCCGTACCTGCTGCCATATCACCCATCCTACAGGAGCCCACATCATTTGGATTTCCACTATATTACACTATTATAATTTCTTTTATAAATCACTTACAATGTTCAGATTTCCCCCAAATTCCTCATCATGGTCTGCTTCATCACATTTGATGAATTCTTAGAAAAGCAGTTTGATCCACTTCTAAGTAGGTGTGTGAGAGAAATGAGTGTATATTTCCACAGAATGACTTGTACATTCATGTTCATAGCAGTTTTATTCACGATAGCCAAAACCTGGAAAGAACCCAAATGCCTATCAACAGGTGAGTAGATAAGACAATTGTGATCTATCCATACAGTGGAACACTACTCAGCCATTAGAATAAATAAATGGCTGATACATGCAAAAACCTTAGTGAGTCTCAAAAACATTATACTGAGCTAGAGAAGCCAGACACAAAAGAGTATATACTACGTGATTCCACTTAGATTCAATTCTATAATAAGCCAAACTAATCTATGGTGATAGAAAGCAGCTCCATGGTTTCCTGGGGTGGAAGTGGGTGAGACTGACTGCGGATGGGCACGTAGGAACTTTGGGGGATGGTGGAGATTTTCTACGTCTTGATTAGGCTGGAGGTTGCACAGGTGTATCCATTTATCAGAACAACCTGTATACATAAAATGGGTGTAGTTAATTGTATATAATGTATACTTCAGTAAAGTTAATTCAAGAACTAATCATGTTTTTCTTCACGCACAAAATTTGAAATAAAAAAATGCAGTTTGCTTTCTCATCCAAGGTGACCTGGTTGGTATGAAGATGGGAGCATAGCCCTTCGGCAGAGCCCTCTGAATACGTCACAAGCTCAAACGGGCGCTAAGGTTATCCTAGTCCATCCACGATCTCTGAGAAGAAGTAAACAGGGGCCTGGCTCTTAATAACACGCAGCTGGGGGTGGTGTGTTCCCAGCGTTCTTCTCTGGGGAAAGCCTGCCCTGTCAGAAGAATAAAGCACAGCCCACAGCTAGCAGGGTTGGTGAGGAATCATGATGCTTTTATAGGAAGGAAAGGGCTGTGATTCACACGTGTCAGAGTTGATGGGAAAATTAAGGGTTCCCTTCCCCAAGGAGGGGGAATAGAACTCTCTCTTTAAATATTACATTTCTTTAAATAAAAAGAAAATTCACTTCAGCTCCTCCCCACTGATTCATTTGGGAGAAACACCTGTCAGGTTTTGTATTTGGTTAAGTCAAATCCTTCCTCCGAACAAGGCAGTGCAGGGTGTAGGAAGATCACCTAACTCTTGTCGGTGTTTACTTAATGTAGAGAGAAAACACGCCTCTCTCTCGGTCACATGAGCCATCGCTCCTGCTAGGCGAAGGCAGGGACATCGCCCTTCTCTGACCGGGTTACCACCCTCAATTAAGGGTCAGGCAGAGGAAGATGGGCCTGAATTGTAATTCAGTGTTTCAAAATAGACATCATGGAGCCGGCAGATATCAGATTGGGAGCCTAGAGAGATTTTTAGAGGCCTTTGTACATTCATCAGATTTCCATCTGTCTTAAGTGTGGGCTTCCATGAGGGTGTGGGGGAAGAAAGTAACGGAGCAGAGATTTGAGTGATGCATCTACAAACCAAGGAGCACCAAGGATTTCTGGCCATCACCGGAGAGGAGAGAGGCACGCAACAGGTTCAGCCTCAGAGCGTCAGAACAAACCAATCCTGCCAACACCTAATTTCTGACTTCCAGCCTCCAGAAACATGAGAGAATACATTTCGGTTGTTTTAGCACCCAGTTTGTGGTACTTTGCTCCGGTAGCCCTAGGAAGCTAATACAGGAGCCCTAGCAGGAGAAAGAGCTTGGTGTGCCTGGAGAAAAGTCAGAAGGCCGACGTGGCCGGAGGTGATGAGTGAGGAGAGGGCCTCCATAGTGTGTCCCCCACCCCCCCTACCTGGGCTGTGGGCTGCAGTGACCAGCATGCTGGTGACTGCCCCCAGGTGGCCACTGGGGGATCCTTCCAGCCCCACACGCTGGCCTCTTGCCACGGAAAGAGCGTGCAGATTGAGTCACAGGAGCTGGGTTCAGCCTCCCCCTCCCTCTGCTTGTAGCTGTGTAACTCACATTTCCACTTTCCTCATCTGTCACACGGGAGGGGGGAGGACTATGGAGGCCCTCTCCATAGTTCATGACGAGCTTGGCCTGTCCATCTCTTGCGGTGCCGGCGAGGAGCAGCAGAAACGTTTGAAAGCCTGCTGTGAATCCTGCACCAGGGTGTTAGATGCAACTAAGTAGTCCTGCTGGTTCAGAGTTTCAGCAGAGACCCCCAGAGAAAAAGAAAAATAGGAAGCTGCTTATCTAGGCCTCACTGAGAGATTAGGAGATCAGTGTTGAGACCGCTAGCCCATCACCTGCCTGGAGACTAAGTAAGATGAGGCTGGGGGACCCAGCAAGAGACAGGCAGGGAGGAGTTCTCCAGAGTGAGAGCTGTGCAGGAATGAGGCGGGTGCTCCTCCCCTCACACCCCTGTCTCCAGCCGCGCCCACCCCCCGCTCCCCACAAGAAGCCTAGTGAAACTCAGGAGGCTTCAAAACGCCCACAGAGAGCTCGACAGGTACCCTCCAGAGTTGGAGGGACAGAGGGACTGACACTTGAGCCACTGATACAGAGCCTGGTTGGAGTGGCCTAGGGTGGCGGGCCGAGGAAAGGGGTGCGTCGCAGTGAGCTGCACGCAGGACCGCAGGGCTCAGGAGGGAGTTTCCATGGCGGCGGGAGGACCCTCAGAAGAGAGCTGGCGCTGAGTTGCCTTGAAAGGGACTCTGCCCCAAAGGACCATCTGCAAGGCAAGGTGACCCCAACAGAGTGACTCGGGGTGGGGTGGGTGGCAGAAGCCAGGGCTGGGAGCCGTTGTAAGTGGGCAGCTTGAGGAGCAGCACCTTGTCCAGTACGTCCTCACAGCGGGATCTCCGAGGGATCTGTAGAAGCTCCCCATGGGAACGAGTAAGCGTCTGGGCAGGACATACCCAGGCACTGGTTCCAGACAGCTGCACTGATCAAGCACTCTCCTGGCATTCCCTGTCCCCCTTCTCTGCTCCAAGTCTGGAGGGATCAGAAGAGGATTTGAGCAAGGTGGGGAACTGGGGAGAAGTCCACCGTGTTCCTCCTCCTTTATTTTGAGTTTCTTAGCCTGAGTCAGGCCTGAATTGTAAACTGGATGTGGGGTTATAGCTTTGAGGTAGACTGAACTGGACTTTCCAATACTCGAAAAAAGGAGACTATTCATTAATAAATAGAATGACTGGAAAATCTACGGGACTTTTCTTGGAATTCATCCAGGGACAGGGAAGAACAACCTGACAGCAGTTGCTTAAAGAAGCAGTGGTCAGAATCAAGATGTTTTTCTGTTCATACCATACTGAATTTTACTCTCTTAACAAAGAGCTTATAGTTAGATAGATTAACCTTAGAACCTCCTTTCCTGGAAATAAAAGGATCAACAGAGCCCACTCTCTTTATTGTGGCTAAACACATATTCACATAGGGACATGTTTTAAACAATTATTAAATACAGGGCGCTAGAAACCATTGTTCTCTTTCATTAATTTTATTTAGGTTGAATATTGAGTTAGCAATAGGAGAGGCCTAGGGTTTCAGATTTCAAAGCCAAGAATTTCAAAGACTGAGGTTGGAAAACCCGGTTCCCAGGGGCAAGCCAGCCACCTGGATGCAGGCCCCTGCGGGGGTAGCTTGCCTGAATCTCCTCCTGAGGCCTGGGGGCTAGTGAGAGTAGGGCTTCGGCGGCAGGTTTCTGTGGTCCCCTTCCTCTGTCCTCTGACAATACCCCAATCACTCATTTGGCACTTATATCCTGTCATCCTGTCACGGTTCATTGATTTTTACTGTACGAATACTAACTCTTGGACTAGACCATAAACTCTTTCAAGCTAGGAGTCTTGCCTTGAACATTTTGTGTCCCCATTTTATCATTCGTTCCAAACAACATATGCCAGGTAAGGTGCTGGGGCTGGATATGGAGTTGAGACCTGGTCCACCTTCCCGGAGTTCAGTCAGCCAGCGGAGATCGGTAAGTAAACAGAACTCTGGCTGTGTTTGCTCTGGGCTGTGCACTGGTAGTTCAGGGCCATCTCATATCCTCCCTTCCCCACCTTTTCTCTTGGAAACCATCCCGTACCTGAGAGGCTGCTTCTTCTCAACTTCAGAGGTGGCACCTGTGGTCCAGGCCACAGGTATTAACAATCCTGAACTAATTTCCCCACACACAGTGAGTGGACATGTGACTGATGAGGTCGGCCCGCTGAGGGAGTCTGCTTTCCTGCTGAACTTGAACCCAAGGGGTTGAGGTAGAAGCTGCTGCAGTCAGGATGCCTGAGCCTGTACGTTCTCCTCAGGTTCTAGTCTGAGCTGAATTTTCTATCAACCAATAGAAAATACAGAGAAGCGTTATGAGAGAGGGGTGTTATGGGATCACGTATGATTACATGTCACAAATGTGTGTGTGTCTGTGTGTCTGATGGCTTCTAGGAGGAGGTGACACCTGAACAAAACCTTGAAGGACCAGCAGGAGTTAACCAGAGCTGTTGCAGGCAGAGAGTGGCAGGTCTGCACTTGCATCCTGACATCAGAGTAGGTGAAATTCCAGAAGCCTTGAGGGCCTCTGCATTCTATTCCAGTGCTTCCCCCAAACATCTGTGGAGGGAAAATGCTTTCAGGAGATATTACTAGCTAGATGCGCAGAGAGAAAACTGTGAACAAAATTCCTGAGAACAAAATTGCTCTACTTTCTCCATTGCTGGGTTTTTCTGAGCCTTTAATATGTTAGTGTGCATACAACAGAATGCTTTGCCTGCAGAGCACAGATCATGCTCTCTCTTGAACAGTTTTGGATAGTTTATGAAGTGCACTTCTCCCTGAGGTGTGGAGTAATAAATCATTCAGCAACACTCACATCCTGCCATCCTGGGTCTAATTGGCTACACTCATAAAACCAAATTACATGGTACCCAAGACAACGTAAACACACTCTATTGCAAATAATAGCATGATGGATTACTGTAGACTTGTCAATAGTTCCTGCATATTTCAGCCTTTCTCAGTTTTGCATACAAATGGCTCTCACGCAGCATTATGCTGTAGTTCATTGGCATACAGTATAGATGGCCGGGTTCAGTGCAATGTGTGATGAGGGTGTATGCATATTGGCTTAGTGGAAACCTCCAAGAGATAAAGCCATTTTTACTAATGATGCCATGGGCATTTGCAGAGACCCTGAATGGACAGGCCGTGGCAGGAACGGGGAGTTGGGGTTTCATCCTCAAGGTAATAGGAAGCCTTTGGAGGCTCTTAGGGGCAATAATCAGGTGTATTTTAGAAAACCCGTTCTCAGGGAGAGGGGATTTGAAGTGGGGGGTGTTGGTAGGGACAAACTAGTTACTAGCTAGACAAACTAGTTACTAGCTAGACAAACTAGCAAGCTATTTCAGTAATGGGGGAGAAATCATTTAGGGGCTGACTTACGGGAGTGGAGTGGTCATGGAGGAATGGAGGGAAGGCATGACAACCTGAGAAACATTTAGGACGTAGAACTGGGGATGGACTTGGCTCTGGAGCAGCTGTGAGGGTGAGAAGCTGGGGTTGGGGCAGGTGGGAAGATGACCCATGACTTCTGGCTTGTTGAACAGAGTGAACAGCTGTGGCCCTACAGTTACCTGACAGCCTAGCCCAGCGGGAGCAATGCAGAATAGAGCTCAGTTTGCATCCTGGCTCTGTCAACTACTTAGTAGTATAGTTGTGCAAGTAAGCTCATACCTTTCAGCCTTGGTTTCTTCACCTGTGAAGTGGGCTGATACTATCTTGGCAGTATAAAGTGACTGGCACATGGTCGATGCTTAAGAAGTAGAAGCTACCGCTCCTGAGACAGCGAACACAGAAGGAGGAGCCATTGAAAGAGAAAGACAGTGAGTTTCATTTTAGAAACACTGCACTGGAGGTAACTTGGGCAGCCACGTGTGGGTGTCTGGTAGGATAGTAGATATAAAGGTATGGAACTCAGGAGAAAGGTCTGGGCTGGAGAGAGAAACCGGGGGCCATCAAGCTTTTGGAATTAGACCAAGGGAAGGAAGTAAATGAGAATAACCTGAGAGCATACAGAGAAAGGGGAGAAATGGAAGGCCTGAGAGAGAACCGTGGGAGTGTCGACATTCAGGAGGTGAGCAGGGGAAGGAGAGCCGGCAAAAAGGCTTGTCTTGATGAGGAATCAGAAGGAGGCAAACTGGAGTCAGAAGACCTGGGTTTGAGTCTCAGCTCTGTCTCATTTACTGGCTGTGCAATCTTGCCGGCCAAGATTGCACAGCCAGTAAACTGAGGCCCCTCTCTAAGCCTCAGTTTTCTTATCTGTAAAATGGGAATGCTACCGATAATTCCTACCTCAGGAGACTTTGGTGAGTTAAGGTTCGTCAAATTGTTTTTTAAGCTAGAAAGCCCGATAAGTGGTTCCAGGTGATCAGTTTTTTCCCCGTAGACTGAATCAGCCTGGACCTCAAAACGAGGTAACTTCAAGAGGGACTCTGTGACTCTGGCCTCACTTGCTCAACAGGAATTGCAGCCCATGCAAATTCCTCCTGAGCACTTCTGGGATTCCCAGGCAGGGGGTGCCACCAAGGAGTCTCTTTTGCTCTGAGCAAGGGGTCCCAAGCCCATTCTGAGGAAATGGATCCTTATGCACTGGCTACTCATGCTCTCCTACTTGACCCCGTCAGCCTGGCTACACCTGGGGGGGGGCTAGGGGTGCGCTGTGCTCCTGGGGCAGCTGACTGGCCAGCAGCTCCCCAAGCCTGCCCGGGGGCCAAGCGCTGGAGACCCTGCCCTCTCCCGTGTGGAGGTCTGGACCCAGGTGCACCAGAGGGAGCCCAATGATGCCGAGGGCTGGGAGCCTTAGCGGCAGAGGAAGGGTAGCTCCTGGCGCACCTCCCAGCGGAGGGGGCAAGGGTGCCTGGGCCGGGGCTGCTCTGCCTCCTGCTTCTCCAGCTGTTTCCGTTTCCTTTCTTGCTAGTGTCTTTACAATAAATCCCCACGGGTCAAGGCGACCTGAGAGTGCTGATGTGTCTTGCAGCTAAAGGAGCCTAACTGTCACGGGAGGGCCTCAAGATCCGTCCTGAGGGAGTGGAATTTGCTCAGAATAAAGTGCATCGGCTGCTTGGCTACTCCACGAATGGAAACGTGGTTAAGTCTATTGCAGCAGACTGTAAACAGGGCCGTGGTGCCTCCACACAGCAGTAAACCCTGCAGCTGGGAACAGAGCAAGGAAGTTCTTTACGTACCACCGTGGACGGGGCCACAGGACGTGTTCCCAAGGGAAAAGTGTGAGGTTCAGAACAGTGTGTATAATCTATTGCTTATATAGCAAAATGAAATCCATAAAATATCTTGGGAATATCACACATCATCTAATGACATTGGTTGTCTATGAGGAGGGGAGCTGGGTGACTGGTGGCAGTGGTGAGAGAAGGAATTCTCAGTGTAATAATTCTAATAACTCTTCTAAATCTTAACCCATGAAATTAAATCACCTACTTAATCATATCAGAAAAAAAATTTAAGAATATGGCCTATGAAGTCGAGCCGTCCTGGGTTTGAGTTTGGCTCCATAATTTATTGCTGTGTGATACTGAACAAATTATTCAACCTCTCTGAACTCGGTTTTCTCATCTGTAAAATAATAACAGTAATGCCTGCCAGATAGGACTGTTTTAACACTCCACCCTGCCAGGCACATAGTAGCCATTCAACTTTGGCTGGCTATTGGTGTCAATGCCAATTTCCCCACAAGGGATTTTCCATTTTCCTCTTAGCCTGTCCCATGCTTCTTAAGCTACAAAACTTCAAAGCAGCACTTCTGTTTGCATTTTTGCTCTTTTGTTTTTCCAATACTCTCTAGAATAAGGGCCATTGGAGATTGGCCTTGGTAAATTAGAATCAGCTTCTGCTGTACCCAGATCAACTCTTCTATGTGAAATGGGCTCATTGTCTTTGGACCCAGCTTATGCCTGACTCTCTCCCAGCCCCTCCTTGGTCCCGCCTGCAAAGTCTCCCGACAGCCCACCTCAGGGATTCTTTAAGCACTTCTAAATTCCCGATGAACACGGTCTACGTTAAGCTATTATAACATTAGTAATTATTATGGCCTCCACTTCCCATCATCTTCAACCACAGTATCTTGTGCACTGCAGTCACTGAAGTGTGACCAGGAGTCCAGCACAGCGATGTTTCCAGGGCTCAGGGGCTGGACAGGTAAGGCCATACTCTGCTCTGACAGGAGGCAGACAGCACCAAAGCCAGGTCGGTCCCTATGTCTTGGCAGCACTAGGGGTGCGATCTTGTTTAGCTATTTTGTTAGTTCTGCTGTAGCCTTTGTTGTTGTTTTTTGCTTTAGCCTTTGATTGGGCCTGCTGCGTTCACATCTGGAGTGGACAGGAAAGGTTACGGGAATATGACTGTGGGAGGAAAAGCTGAGTCTGTGTGATCAGCTGTCTGGTTTTCTCTCTGTGGGGAGTGAGTGTTAATGCAGAGTCCCAGGCTCAACCCCCAGAGCCCAGGCTCAGTAGGTTTGGAAGGGAACTAAGAAAGTACATGTTAGTGAGCACTCAGGTGATAGTGGTACATGTGTTCCAAAGGGCAGAACTGGGAAAGCAACAAATTGGTTTTTAAATCTCCTTTTCCTATCTTATCTTTAAAATGTTATCTGTGACCCACGGTGGTGTTGCCCTGTTGGTAGGCCTGTTGATCTCTGAGTGTTTGTCCATATTTGTTAGAGCTACATCTAGGGAACTCTTCCAGGCTTAAACTGGAGGCGTGCTCTCCAGGGAAGCTTTGCATCTGCTTTTGCCAAGAGCCAGGGGCACTGCCAACTTGGAACCACTTAGACCTCTTCCAGAATTCTGGAATTCTTAATGGAAGGTTCTATTTCGGCTCCCCCTCCTTGCTGCTGGCCCAAGGGTTAGTGTCTGGATCACCACACTGCTGATAGCATTTGCTCCTTGGCAATTCTGTTCCTCCTTACTTGAACTTCCGCTTATAGTTTGCTCCTTTTTGTGGGGAGGGGGTCCCTTGGCAATGTCCCCCATTTCCTACAAGCCCAACATTGCATTAGTAAGTATGCTTTACCTGTGATGTAGTTGTTTTGCAGCAGGAGGTTGCTGGGAGGGCCCACCAGAAGATTGAATCCAACATATTAGCAGTGAAAGTCTTTTTATTTTCAAATGTAGATGTTCTTATTTCTGTGAGGTAAAAGGGTAACACATTCATTGTGAGAGTTATTCATCAAGCACAGGCAGTTTGGCACTCTACACCGTAGGAGAGTTGAAGGAACACGCCTGGTTATAGTTTGTGTGCTACTTCTCAGATAACTGCCAGTGTATTGCATTGTGTTCTGCTTTGGGTGTCTCGTTGAGGCCTGACGAGAAGCAGGGTCATGGCAAACCCTACAGTTCTATTTGCATCTGCATCTATCTTTTGCTCCCCTCTCATTTCCGTGAAGGAGGTGTTCCTTCCATCTCAAAGTTCATCCCTACCCCGTGGTTTTGGATCTCATGCCTCTAATCTTCTCGGGGACTTTGCTCCCTTTGGAATCCTCCCTCTGCAGCACCATCAATCTCTCCCTCCCAGGCAGATAACCTCATCTCAAATGTGCTCTATTTCCCATCTTTAAAAAACCCACCCTTGACCCAAGCTACTCTATCCCACTTTTCTATTCCCCTTTTGAACCAAATATCTTAAAACATTTGTCTGTACCTGCCACTGTCACCTCTTCACTTGCCACTTACCTCTGTTTTTATTTGGTTTCTATTTTTATCAAGGTGATTCACAGACGTATTTTATTTTATTTTAATATTTATTTATTTATTTATGCTGCATTGGGTCTTCGTTGCTGTGTGTGGGCTTTCTCTAGTTGCGGCGAGCAAGGGCTAGTCTTCGTTCAGGTGTGCAGGCTTCTCGTTGTGGTGGCTTCTCTTGTTGCAGAGCACGGGCTCTAGGCACGTGGGCTTCAGTAGCTGCAGTGCGTGGGCTCAGTAGTTGTGGCTCACAGGCTCTAGAGCGCAGGCTCAGTAGTTGTGGCATGTGGGCTTAGTTGTTCCGTGGCATGTGGGATCTTCCCAGACCAGGGATCGAACCCGTGTCCCCTGCATTGGCAGGCGGATTCTTAACCACTGCGCCACCAGGGAAGTCCCCACGGATGTATTTTAAAGAGTCAAGTAGTTCTACAAGACTTGTGAAAAACAGCAGTCCCCTATTCTGCTTCCTCTATCACAGACAACTACTTATAACTCTTTTAGCTGATTTTTTTTTGTTTTTTGGCATTTAACTCTGGGTTTTTCAAAAAATGCTAGTATTTTGCTACTTCTTGATCCCTCAGTTTTAAGCAGTATCTACTGACCTTCCCTTAGAGAAGATGAGACTTTAACTCCATTCTTTTCTCTTCCCACAGCACACACGTGGACCCTGCCCGTATGGTTACATCATAATTTTGTTTAGTTTGATAATCAGTGTTTATCAATTACATAGTGATATTGAGAACGGAGCCATGTAGTAAGTCTAGATTACTTTTTCTTATACAACTTTTCATTTTCCTTATGAATAACTTTATTCGTTTAGTTTTCTATGTACTTACCAGCAGTTCAACTTCAAACTGTCGTTCTTTAACTCTCCCCTCAAAATGTTTAGATTTTGCTATCAATTCTATCCTCTTGAAGAAATCTCTTCCAGAGCCTTCAGACCTTTGCCAGTTTAGATCTTTTCCAGTCCACCCTTCAGACCTGGTGGAGCACTGTCTCCTGGGAGGTCCTTTCCCTGTCTTCCTAGGGATTCTCTTCATCTTTTTCTTGGGGCCTGAATTCAAACTCTTCATCTTTCCTATTTTTGTTTTCTCCTTCTTGAGAAGAGTGTATGAGAGGTAGAATTTCGAGAGCTTGCAAGTGAAACTGCCTTTATTCTAACATTTAATCGACTGTTGGGAATTTTAAAAATCTAGACAAAAATAACTTCTTCAGAATTGTTTTCTTCCAATTTTATTGAGATGTAATTGACACACAGCACTGTATACGTTTAAGTTGTACAGCATAATGATTTGACTTACATACATTATGAAACGATTATCACAGTAAGTTTAGTGAAGATCCATCATCTCATATAGATACAACATTAAAGAAATAGAAAAAAACATTTTTCCTTGTGATGAGAACTCAGGATTTACGCTCTCAAAAACTTGGAGGGGCGGAGTCAAGATGGCGTACTAGGAGGACGTGGAATTCGCGTCTCCTCACAACTAGGGCACCTACCAGGCACCAGTGGGGGACCACGGACACCTAACGGGACGGGAGGAACCCCCAGCGACCGGGTAGGACGTGGGGCGTGGGGGGAGTGAAGGGGGAGGAGAAATGGAGGTGGGACGAGACTGGCGCCCCTGAGGGGCGGCTGGGGGAGGGGAAGGGATCCCACGCCCGAAGGGGGAAATTGGGGAACCACTGGGAGGGCAGAGGATCAAAAGGGAGCGTGGCCAGGTTTCCCCTGACCACTTGGGCCCCCAGGAACCTGCTGAGATCCCAGGCCTGATCCTCTGCCCACTGAGGAGGTCCAGCCGCAAGGGTCCTGAGGGAGTGCGAGGGAGGGAAGGGGGAGCAAAAGTAAAGGCTGGACCTCCAGGACCTGCACCCCTGAGGGGTGGCTGGGGGAGGGGAGGAGTTCCTGTACCCAGCGGGACCCACCCACGGTTAGGGGTCCAGCGGTGACGGGGGAGACCCTGGGGGAGACGGTGGGGGAGGGGCATGAAGGAACGGAAGGGAACGAGGCCAGTGCTTTCCCTGTCCACTTAGGCACCGGGAAGCCTGTTGGGCTCCTGGCCCTAATCCTCTGCCCTCGGAGTCTTCCTCTTCCTGCGCAGAGCCCAAGCCCCGCCCCTACACCCCACCCAGGGCCCCACCTCTACACTTGGAGACCCCCTCTAACCAGCTGGGTCTAAACCCCACCCACACACTCTCACTCAGGGCCCTACCTCCTAACTCCGGAACCCCACACTCCAGAGCCCCTCCTTTCCACGTGCTGCCTCCCCACTTCTGCGCAGGTCCTAAGCAGAGGCCCCGCTCCACGCTTGAACGTCGCCCCGTCCCACACTCAAACATCACTCCCCACCCGCCTAGGTCCTGCCCCCCAAACCCCGCCCCTGCCTAAGTTCCAGCCCCATCTAAATTCCGCCTGCATAGCCAAGGCTTTTTTTTTTTTTCCTCTTTTAGATTGGGATTCTGTTTTACCTTGTTGATTCATTGTTGTTGATACTTTTATATTTTTATTTTTCCTGATAAATCTTTTATTTTTCTAATTTTTAAAAATTTTATTTTTTTATGCAGCAGGTTATTAGTTATCCATTTTATACATATTAGTGTATACATGTCAGTCCCAATCTCCCAACTCATCACAGCACCACCACAGACCCCCCGCCACATTCCCCCCCTTGGTGTCCATACATTTGTTCTCTACATCTGTCTCAATTTCTGCCCTGCAAACTGGTTCATCTGTACCATTTTCCTAGGTTCCACATATATGCGTTAATATATGATATTTGTTTTTCTGTTTCTGACTTACTTCACTCTGTATAACAGTCTCTAGGTCCATCCACGTCTCTACAAACGACCCAATTTCGTTCCTTTTTATGGCTGAGTAATATTCCATTGTATATATGTACCACATCTGCTTTATCCATTCATCTGTCGATGGGCATTTAGGTTGCTTCCATGACCTGGCTATTGTAAATAGTGCTGCAATGAACATTGGGGTGCATGTGTCTTTTTTTTTTTAAATTTTAAAAAAAAATTAATTTATTTTATTTTATGGCTGTGTTGGGTCTTCGTTTCTCTGCGAGGGCTTTCTCTAGTTGTGGTGAGCGGGAGCCACTCTTCATCGCGGTGTGCGGGCCTCTCACTATCACGGCCTCTCTTGTTGCAGAGCACGGGCTCCAGATGCGCAGGCTCAGTAATTGTGGCTCACGGGCCTAGTTGCTCCGCGGCATGTGGGATCTTCCCAGGCCAGGGCTCGAACCCGTGTCCCCTGCACTGGCAGGCAGATTCTCAACCACTGCGCCACCAGGGAAGCCCACGTGTGTCTTTTTGAATTATGGTTTTCTCTGGGTATATGCCCAGTAGTGGGATTGCTGGGTCATATGGTACTTCTATTTTTAGTTTTTTAAAGAACCTCCACACTGTTCTCCATAGTGGCTGTATCAATTCACATTCCTACCAACAGTGCAAGAGGGTTCCCTTTTCTCCACACCCTCTCCAGCATTTATTGTTTGTAGATTTTCTGATGATGCGCATTCTAACTGGTGTGAGGTGATACCTTATTGTAGTTTTGACTTTCACTTCTCTAATAATTGGTGATGTTGAGCAGCTTTTCATGTGCTTCTTGGCCATCTGTATGTCTTCTTTGGAGAAACCTCTATTTAGGTCTTCTGCCCATTTATGGATTGGGCTGTTTGTTTTTTTAATATTGAGCTGCATGAGCTGTTTATATATTTTGGAGATTAATCCTTTGTTGATTAGTTTGCAAATATTTTCTCCCATTCTGAGGGTTATCTTTTCGTCTTGTTTTTAGTTTCCTTTGCTGTGCAAAAGCTTTTAAGTTTCACTAGGTCCCATTTGTTTATTTTTGTTTTTATTTCCATTACTCTAGGAGGTGGATCAAAAAAGATCTTGCTGTGATTTATGTCAAAGAGTGTTCTTCCTATGTTTTCCTCTAAGAGTTTTATAGTGTACAGTCTCACATTTAGGTCTCGAATCCATTTTGAGTTTATTTTTGTGTATGGTGTTAGGGAGTGTTCTAATTTCATTCTTTCACATGTAGCTGTCCAGTTTTCCCAGCACCACTTATTGAATAGACTGTCTTTTCTCCATTGTATATCCTTGCCTCCTTTGTCATAGATTAGTTGACCATAGGTGCGTGGGTTTATCTCTGGGCTTTCTATCCTGTTCCATTGATCTATATTTTTGTTTTTGTGCCAGTACCATATTATCTTGATTACTGTAGCTCTGTAGTATAGTCTGAAGTCAGGGAGTCTGATTCCTCCAGCTTCATTTTTTTCCCTCAAGACTGCTTTGGCTATTCGGGGTCTTTTGTGTCTCCATACAAATTTTAAGATTTTTTTTGTTCTAGTTCTGTAAAAAATGCCATTGGTAGTTTGATAGGGATTGCATTGAATCTGTAGATTGCTTTGGGTAGTATAGTCATTTTCACAATATTGATTCTTCCAATCCAAGAACATGGCCACCATCACCCTGATACCAAAACCAGACAAAGATACTACAAAAAAAAGAAAACTACAGGTCAATATTTCTGATGAACATAGATGCAAAAATCCTTAACAAAATACTAGCAAACAGAATCCAACAGCACATTTAAAGTATCATACACCATGATCAAGTGGGGTTTATCCCAGGAGTGCAACAATTCTTCAATATACACAAATCAATCAATGTGATACACCATATTAAGAAACTGAAGGATAAAAACCATATGATAATCTCAATAGATGCAGAATAAGCTTTTGACAAAATTCAACATCCATTTATGATAAAAACTCTCCAGAAAGTGGGCATAGAGGGAACCTACCTCAACATAATAAAGGCCATATATGACAAACTCAGAGCCAACATCGTTCTCAATGGTGAAAAACTGAAACCATTTCCTCTAAGATCAGGAACAAGACAAGGTTGTCCACTCTCACCACTATTATTCAACATAATTTTGGAAGTTTTAGCCACAGCAATCAGAGAAGGAAAAGAAATAAAAGGAATCCAAATCGGAAAAGAAGAAGTAAAGCTGTCACTGGTTGCAGATGACATGATACTATATATAGAGAATCCTAAAGATGCTACCAGAAAACTACTAGAGCTAATCAATGAATTTGGTAGAGTAGCAGGATACAAAATTAATGCACAGAAATCTCTTGCATTCCTGTACACTAATGATGAAAAATCTGAAGGAGAAATTAAGGAACACTCCCATTTACCATTGCAACAAAAAGAAAAAAATACCTAGGAATAAACCTACCTAAGGAGACAAAAGACTTGTATGCAGAAAACTATAAGACACTGATGAAATAAATTAAAGATGATACAAACAGATGGAGAGATATACCATGTTCTTGGACTGGAAGAATCAACATTGTGAAAATGACTATACTACCCAAAGCAATCTACAGATTCAGTGCAATCCCTATCAAACTAGCAATGGCATTTTTCACAAAACTAGGACAAAATATTTCACAATTTGTATGGAAACACAGAAGACCTTGAATAGCCAAAGCTATCTTGAGAAAGAAAAACGACGCTGGAGGAGTCAGGCTCCTTGACTTCAGACTATACTATGAAACTACAGTAATCAAGACAGTATGGTACTGGCACAAAAACAGAAATATAGATCAATTGAACAGGATAGAAGCCCAGGGATAAACCCACACACATATGGTCACCTTATCTTTGGTAAAGGAGGCAACAGTATATAATGGAGGAAATACTGCCTCTTCAATAATTGGTGCTGGGAAAAGTACACAGCTACATGTAAAAGAATGATATTAGAATACTTCCTAACACCATACACAAAAATAAACTCAAAATGGATTAAAGACCTAAATGTAATGCCAGACACTATAAAACTCTTAGAGGAAAGCATAGGAAGAACACTCTTTGACATAAATCACAGCAAGATCCTTTTTGACCCACCTCCTAGAGAAGTGGAAATAAAAACAAAAATAAACAAATGGGACCTAATGAAACTTAAAAGCTTTTGCACAGCAAAGGAAACCATAAACAAGACCAAAAGACAACCCTCAGAATGGGAGAAAATATTTGCTAATGAAGCAACTGACAAAGGATTAATCTCCAAAATATACAAGCAGCTCATGCAGCGCTATATCAAAAAAACAAAGAACCCAATCCAAAAATGGGCAGAAGACCTAAATAGACATTTCTCCAAAGAAGATATACAGATTGCCAACAAAGACATGAAAAGATGCTCAACATCACTAATCATTAGAGAAATGCAAATAAACCACAATGAGGTATCACCTCACACCAGTCAGAATAGCCATCATCAAAAAATCTACAAACAATAAATGCTGGAGAGGGTGTGGAGAAAAGGGACCCCTCTTGCACTGTTGGTGGGAATGTATATTGGTACAGCCACTATGGAGAACAGTATGGAGGTTCCTTAAAAAACTAAAAATAGAACTACCATGTGACCCAGCAATCTCACTACTGGGCATATACCCTGAGGAAACCATAATTCAAAAAGAGTCATGTACCACAATGTTCATTGCAGCTCTATTTACAATAGCCAGGACATGGAAGCAACCTAAGTGTCCATCGACAGGTGAATGGATAAAGAAGATGTGGCACATATATACCATGGAATATTACTCAGCCATAAAAAGAAACGAAACTGAGTTATTTGTAGTGAGGTGGATGGACCTAGAGTCGGTCATACAGAGTGAAGTAACTTAGAAAGAGAAAAACAAATACCATATGCTAACACATGTATATGGAATCTAAAAAAAAAAAAAGGTTCTGATGAACCTAGGGGCAGGACAGGAATAAAGACACAGATGTAGAGAGTGGACTTGAGGATACAGGGAGGGGGAAGGGTAAGCTGGGACGAAGTGAGAGAGTGGCATGGACATATATACACTACCAAATGTAAAATAGATAGCTAGTGGGAAGCAGCCGCATAGCGCAGGGAGGTCAGCTCAGTGCTTTGTGACCACCTAGAGGGGTGGGAAGGGGAGGGTGGGCGGGAGATGCAAGAGGGAGGGGATATGGGGATACATGTATATGTATTGCTTATTCACTTTGTTATAAAGCAGAAACTAACACACCATTGTAAAGCAATTATACTCCAATAAAGATGTTAAAGGAAAAAGAAAAAACTTTCGTGTATCACATACAGCAGTATTAATTATGTTAGTCGTGTTGTACATCTTTAGTACTTCTTTATCTTATAATTGGAAGTTTGTACCTTAGGGGTTTTAGTTGTTGTTTGTTCTCTGAACTCCTAATTTACTTGCATTCTGGGTTTGTTTTTTTTTGAGGTTGCAATATCCCTCTGATATCTGGAGGACGTTAATAACTTGGTGGGGAGTTTTCTTCCTCTTGTATAGTCTCAGTTCTCTCCAAGTAGCTCTTTCATATTAAAGGCTCTCTTCAGATATTTTGTAATACTTGCTGTCTGCTTATACTTGACAGTGAGGACCAAATAGCTGATTTGAAGCTTTGTTCACATGAGTGGAGCTTATCAATTGTGAGCTTCATAGGAGGGCAGTCTGGCTAGGCTGTTTCCTTGGGTGACCCTGTTGTAAGTATCTTTCCTCTGGACTGGTTCATTTCCCCAGAGAATCCTCCCTGTCTGTGTTCTGGAAGGTGAGGAGGGGAAGATCCCTGAGGAGCCTTGGCACCAGTAATCTCACTGTCTCTCAGTCTTCCCGCTTGGTACCCCAGTCTAGGGACTCAGTGTTTTATCTTCCTAGAGAATAAATCCAGTCTTCTGCCAGGAAGGGGAAGAGCATTTCAAAGACTGTTCAGGGTATGGTGGTGATCCTGCAGATGTACTTACTTTTTAAACTGCTTTCAACCAATTCTCCTTGTTTTAATGCCAATTCCCAGCCCCCTTGCCTTACCTCCACGGTTAAAATTTCCTGGTGCCACCAATTACTGAGACTTTGAAGGTGTAAACTGTGTTGGTTTTACATTTCCTCACTGCTGACTTCAAATTCAGCTTTCTTCAGTCTGATCAATCAGTTAAAACTAATCTAATTGGTTTCCAGCTCTCAAAATTTTGTGGTTTTGTCCTCTCCCCTTCTCATCATCCTTACAGGTTTACGTTAAATACAATTGCTTCATTGTTGTTTTTTGGGTTTCCAGGAGTAAAATGAGATGCCTGTGTTCTCTCTCTCATTAACCCTCTACTCTGGCTCTGACTCCACCCCTCCACTGATGTCACTCGTACCAAGTTCACCAGTGACCTCCCCTTCTCAAATGCGGTGGGCTGTCTTTCACCCTTGACTTAGCCTCTCAGCAGCCTTAATCAAAACTGAATACTCTCTTACTTCCTGCACACACAGACTGGAGTTAGCACGCAGCACGACCCCAGGATACCCAGAGACCTCAACAGCGTGAACTGTGATGAACTTGGACCACTGCCACCCGGTTGGGAAGTCCAGAGTACAGTTTCCGGGAGAATATATTTTGTAGATCATGATAACCGAACAACTCAGTTTACAGACCCACGGTTACACCACACCATGAACCACCACTGCCAACTAAAGGAGCCCAGCCAGCTGCTGCCACTGCCCAGTGAGGGCTCCGTGGAAGATGAGGAGCTTCCCGCCCAGAGAGATGAGAGAGATTTAGTCCAGAAACTGAAGGTCCTCAGACACGAACTTTCACTTCAGCAACCCCAAGCTGGTCATTGCCACGTGGAAATATCCAGAGAGGAAATATTTGAGTATCACTTGCCATGTGCTGCAGGTTCTCTTCTCTCGGCTTCTGGGACACCACACCTGTTTGGTTTCCCTCCCACTCTCTGCTCTCCTCTTCTCAACTTTCTTCTCAAGTTCCTTCTCCTCTACCCATCCTCTGCAGAGTGGTTTCTTCAAGGTTTGATCCCAGGGCATCCTCTCTTCTCCCCCTCTACACTCAGGGAATCTCTCACTTTTGTTCTTGGCTCTGACACCCACCTTCCTTTGACTTCCCATCTTTTCTATCCGGTTCTGCCTATTTATCTCCCAAGCATGTTTAAGTTCAAAGGAGCCAAAATGGAATTCTTTCATTGGGAGATTTTTGATTACTGATTCAATCTATTTACTAGTAATTGGTCTATTCAGATTTTCTGTTTCTTCCTGACTCAGTCTTGGTAGGTTGTATAGTTCTAAGAATTTTTCCAGTTCTTCTAGGTCATCCAGTTTGTTGATACATAGTTATTCATACGATCCTTTGTTTTTCTGTGATGTCAGTTGTAATGTCTCCTTTTACGTCGATAATTTTGTTGATTTGCAAGGCAGAATTCCTGATATTTTTCTCTATATTTATTCCTCATCAAGTCTTGTTACCAAGTTCAAGTTCATACTGCTCATTGTACGACAGGCCAATAAATCGAGAGATGAGCTGCTGGGGCAAGGAAGGGCGACTTTATTTGGAAAGCCAGCAGACCAAGAAGATGGTAGACTAATATCCCAGAGAACCATCTTCCCTGAGTTAGAATTCAGGCTTCTTTCACACTAAAAGGGGAGGGAGTAAAGTCCTGGTTCCAGCCAGACTCCGGAGGGGATGTATTAATTTCTTCCTTCATGCAGCCATTCTTGGTAGGACTGGCCAGAGTGTTTCCTGTTAGCTAAACAAAGGTATTTTAGCTTAATGCTCATTATCTGGGAGGCAGGGTTCCCAGAGATGGGTTATTAAGTATAATTTAAGTTCATAGGCAACATCCCTTTAGTGATTAACTTGTAATAGAATACAAAGTTTCTTTCCTGTTATAGTCTTCCACATCTACCCAAATATGCAAGCAGAAATCAAAGAGTCGTTCTTGTCCTCTTCCTTACCCCGACATCCAAAGCATCAGCCAGCTTTCTTGACTCTTCCTCCGTAATGTGTCTCAAATTGATCCATTTTCTCCATCCTCATTGCTACCACCTTAATCTATAAGCCACTATCATCTCTTGCCTTGACTCTTGCAAAAGTGTCCAAACTGGTCTCCCTACTTTTTCTCTTGGCTCTCTAAAAATCTGTCCTCCACACAGGTGATCTTTTAAAAACCAAAGGTTATTCTCTCTTCTGATACAAATACTTTGCATTGCTCTTAAAACAAAATCCAAACTTCTTACCATGGTTTACAGCAGACACCATGGTTTTTCTACTGGGCACCTGTTATTTCTCTGGGTGCGTCTACTTCTTCTGGGTACCAAGTCTCCTGCCAGGACATTGGAGCCCTAGAGGTGCCAAAGCACGTATCTCTCCTATTTTTGTGTACGTTTCATCTGGTTGGTTGAGTGCAAGGGAGGGAACTCTATGCCCTAACAGCAAACATCTTTTGAGTGAAACTATTGTCTAGTTTTGCTTACAGCCTCCTCCTTTCTATAGGATTTGGACACAAGTTCCCAGAGGAGGGGAGTTTGGGAGACCAGGGGCATGAGGAGGGCAGGAGGTGACTCTTAATAACAGCGCTGGGAGGCACTAGGAACCATCCCTCTTTCTGGTAGCAAAGACCTTGCTCTTTGAGCCAGCTTGCTTTCCCCAAATCGTCCTCCCAAGAGGCTTCTCAGCCTCTCAAGCAAATAGAGCCACCCAAGCCTATGTCTAGATAGATTTAGATATACTTGAACCATTTAGCTTTACACTGTTCCCCACCACAATCACCTGCTTTTCAAAAATTCTGTAATCACTCCAGGCCCTGCCTTTTCCCCCTAAAATATCTGCATACATTCTCGAGGGACCAAAAGAAATACACTGTTCTTTCTGTATGGGGCTTATTAGTAAATGCACCTACAAAAATCCTGAAGTTCTATTCTTATTTGCGATGCTTTGTTAAGAGTGAAAACACCTGCTTTCTGGCCTGTGTGATAGCAGCAATTCTCTGAGATTCATAAGTGAGTTGCTTGCTGGTAGCTGAGAACCTGAAATTCACATCAATTCATTCAGCCTTATGAAAGAATCTAGCAGGAGGTAAAATCAATAATGCAGATAATTCAAACATTCTACCAGCCCACACATAATTTTTTGCTAGCTCATTTCTCCCCAGCGCTGCCAGGATAACACGCCATGCAACATAGATAATAAACAAAATCAAATCATCGCTCTTATATTTGTGGCTTGTTCCTGGATTTGGTCTCATGGTTGTTTATGAGGGAGTTCTAAACTGTGGAAGGAGTATTTTTCACCCTATTTCCAGTAACTGTTCTATTTTTCTCAATCCTAGATAGGATTACTCACAGCATAGACACTGCTTGGAACTGGAAATTTTCTCCCACGGCCTTTATTAATCTTCATTTTTCTCCTGTGAACAGTAGGAGAACACACGTAGCTTTCCCGCAGTGGGGTTGCCTTTGGAGAAGACCTTGCAGGCTCTTCACCCCGGAGCCATGACATATGCAGCTACTTAGATGTTTGCAGGTCGCCAGCCCAGGGGAACAGCTCTCAAGTGGGAGATCAGCATTGTGATCAGTGAGTGCGTGGACTTTGGTCATAAAAACCTGGGTTTAACTCTTGGCTTTGGTGTTATGGTTGACATTGGATAAGTCACTTAGACTCCCTAGGTCTCAGTGTTCTCATCATGACAATGGGGCTTCTAATGGCACCTACCTCTTAACGTTGCTGTGAAGAGTAAATGAGCTAATCCATGTTCAAAGTGCTTATTATACAGAGACTGGGGCATATAAGTGCTCTGTAAATGTTGGCTATCATTAGTCACAGGAGCTGGGTGAAGGACTGCTGTTCCCCCGAGTATACCTGTTCCAGCCTGGAAGCCGTCCGTGTGCAGCCAAGGGCCCTCTGATCCCCCGTCTATCAGAAAGGTGTTCTTGCGGGGATGGACACCATCCAGTAGGCCCAGTCAGTTTCCATGGTCACCTCTGGGTGCAAAAGGCAGCTGCCTCTGGGCAGAAACTTGTACCTGTCTATGAGCTCTCTGCCTCTCTGGCCAGAAGTGGAGACACCAAGAAAGGGAGAGGGGCCTCTGTACTTTCGGAGCCCCACTGGGGGTTAACTTAGCTTGTCCCCACTCTTTGTCTTGCTCTGAGGATGCCAGGGCTTTAAGGACACTGTGAGAGAGCAGGTCCAGGCAGCCCAGCAATGTCGAAAACTGGACAGAAAGAAGACCCGGCTGTCCCAGTCAGTCAAGGAACAACAGTGACAAGAATACAACATTTTTAAGGATTAAAATCATAGCTGCCGTCTATTGAAGACTTGCTCTGTGTTAGGACTTGTGTTCAGAACTTTCCAAGCACCGTGCCCTCTTTCCAGCAACGCTGTGAGGCAGGCACCATGCTTATTTCCACGTCATAGGTGAGACCAAGGCACAGAAACATGCTTGTGGTCTCACAGTGAGTGTCAGAGCCAAAATTTGAACACAGGTTTGTTTGAGGGGGAAAATGCACAAAACATTCAAAATCCTTGGTTTACCTACCCCCCAACACAGGCAGAGTTGGGTGAACCTCCCTAATGGACAGTGCACCGGGAGCTTTATGCATGTGGACAAATTCCGCCTTCAAAATGCCCCGTGGGCTCTCTCGGCTTCTTTTCGTCGGCTCCTGAGCTGCCTGCCAGCTCTCTGCCGAGGCAGCGCTTTCACTGGATTATTACAAATGAAAGACCTGATTGTCTGTCCCGCTCTTTTTTTTCCTTCCCCTATTTATTATAATTAGGAAGTCATGTTTTTCATTTAGGATAAGGCAATTACTTTTCAGCTGACTGAAGACTAGCAGAAAGCAAACTGAGCCTCATTTCTACATTAATTTATGGGGAGAGGATTGAGAGATGGCCTGACTTCCCAGGGCCTCACGCCCTCTCTTCTAGATCTATTCCTTATCTGATGAAGGCATCAATCACAACAGCCACCACCGAAATGGCATTGACAGTGTAAATGACTGTGGTCCTTTTCCCCTCACCTGGGAAATGATGAATAAAAGTTGCCATCTGCTGCCCTAGCTCTGCTGTGGTGTGATCTAACTTTATACTTAGGTCTAGTTAACGGTCTGCCTCGCCTGAAGGAGAAGTGTAATAAATATGAAAATCAATTTGTATTTTTTCACTTGCCTGGGACTCATTTTTATTTGCTCTGTCTGAAGAGGCAAGCAACTCTCTGCAAAGGGAAATGAATAAGACACACCACCTCTCTTTAGTGATCAGAAGTCCAGGTTAACTGTCATATGATTAAGCAAACAGCAAACAGAGATGGTCTGAAAGTGCTTTCTTTTCTTTCAGAGAAAGAATCTCAATTATCTAGCCTACTCTGTGCTACGTGAACATTTCTAAAAACCTTCAAGAGCCCCAAGAAACAAGTTGCCTCCATTTTCCAGGCCACAGTCAGAGGTGAGGAGAACATTCTGTTCCACATCTTGAGCTTTGCCTTAGAAACGCAAGCCCCGTGCTCTGGGCTCCTGACATTGTAAACTAGCAACCTTTGTTCGAAAGCATCAGCCTAACTGTATTCCCTCTATTTCAGTTCCTCTCTTTTCATCAGATTATCTGCTGAACCTTTCATCATTCTAGGTGAAGAGGAAGTGCAGAGGACGATATTATTAATTCAGCCAGTACAATGTTAGAAGACATCGATAATGATGACTCTAAAGGTTCTTAAGAATATGTAATGTTATGTGGATATTTTATCAAGACCTTCTCTGGGTTTTCAGAATTCTCTTTGGAATTAGTTCTGTGTGAATATGCCTTTCTGGATCTATTCTCACCTCTAATTCAGTACCCCTCTTTTCCAACTATCACAATCTACAATTTGAAGTTGTTCTGACAATTAAAAAACTCACCCGTCCACCTCATCATCACCAGATTTTCCTCTCCAGGCCATTTCCAGTAGAATGTGGCTCATATTCCTTTGTGAGAGAACAAATTGGTTATTCCTTACATCTTACTAATGAGCAGTGCTACACAGAAGGGAAGCATAATGAAATCAGAAACTCGGAAATATCCGCAACTGCTTTGTCCCGGGTTTTTATTCGGGGTATGATAAAGTGCCACAGGACATTAATTCAGGCACTGAGATAGATTTTGAAGTTATTGAAAGAACTTGCTGAATTTCTTTAGAATTAACCCAAAGGAGCAGACCTCTCTTCTCATGAGAATTATTTGGTTTAAAGATTAGTGGAGGGAGAATTTACAGTGTTTCATTTCACATTTAAATTTCATTTCCTATATAAATGTTTTGTGGTACCATATTTAATTACTTTTTTTCCAAAATTCCCTTTTTTCACATTTTCTAACCTCCTCAACCAAGTCAAAAACTCATTTCCCCTTTTGCCATTTTAATATTGATATTTCAGTTTCCTTTTCTTGTTTCCACCCTGGTTGTCACGTTTACCCCATCTATCTGCATCACCTGAAGTCCAGATGCATCGTACATTTCCTCCGGGGCATGTTGTCATTCTTCAAAGGCGAGAGATGCATGAATGGGCCCACGTCAGATGGCACTTGCTGACTTTTTTTACCCAGATGCAGAGAATGGTATCAGATTTTGTCCTTTGGGGCGCTAACCTCAAGCTCTTCCTTTGCGACAAAATTACCATTTGTAGAATAATGAGGACCTGTCAGCTAGCCAAGACTGGGGACTGGGAGGGGTGCTCCGTGGAAGCTGCTGTAACATCCTCCAGAGGGAGGGTAGGGGCTACAGTTCTGGTTTGCTCCGCTGAATCTGGAGCAGCGGAGTCCTTGCTGAGGGTTGGCATTCAGGACTAAAGAGACTTACCTGGGGTCCGCCCCTGGAGGCCACAATTACTGCTGCTATTGCTTTTCCTTTGTATTACTTTTTTTCACTTGGAAAAATTGAAACTTATAAGGCAGTGAGTCTGTCTTTACTCATTTTCAGATGACTGATCCTGATGGCAGGTTTGGGGTCCTGTGGAGCTTCTGTCCTGAACCCTGACAGCCTCACCGAAGGTCTCCTTTCCCTGGCTCACCATAGTTTGGGCAGAGCCAAGCCCAGTGCTCCAGTTTCCATAGAAATGAGTCAGGGGTGGTACCCACCACAAGGGGTGTTAAACCTCAGATATGTTATTTTCAGAATCCCATCACGTAACAAATACTACTCAGCAATAGTTTGTTTTTTTTTTTTTAAAGGTGTAAAAGTTTTATTTTGTACTGTCTCGTCCTTAAAAAAAAAAAAAAAAAAAAGCCTGTACACCATACAATGTTTTTTGCCACATATTCAGGTATTTTAAAAATTTTAATATATTGACCATTATCTATCTGGCATATCATGGCTAATACTTATTTTTAAAAAAACTTTCTGTATCACCTGGCATTAGTGAGTATTTCATAAAAGTACGTAGTCCAATATTATTTGTTTGTTAATCCAATCTGAAAAGCCTTCTCTTTAACTGAAGGACTTAAATGCATTATTAATTATTATTATATATTTTTCCCATCTTCCTTCTATAATCTAAGTCTACATTTATATTTTTAATGTTAGCTTGTATCCCTGTTTTATTTTTTTTAACATCTTTATTGGAGTATAATTGCTTTACAATGGTGTGTTAGTTTCTGCTTTATAACAAAGTGAATCAGTTATACGTATACATATATCCCCATATCTCTTCCCTCTTGCATCTCCCTGCCTCCCACCCTCCCTATCCCACGCTTCTAGCTGGTCACAAAGCACCGAGCTGATCTCCCTGTGCTATGCAACTGCTTCCCACTAGCTATCTATTTTACATTTGGTAGTGTATGTATGTCCATATATATACTACCATTCTCTCACTCATGCCAGCTTACCCTTCCCCCTCCCCGTGTCCTGAAGTCCATTCTCTAGTAGGTCTGCGTTTTTATTCCCGTCTTGCCCTTAGGTTCTTCCTGACAATTTTTTTTTTTTTTTTAGATTCCATATATATGTGTTAGCATACGTTATTTGTTTTTCTCTTTCTGACTTACTTCACTCTGTATGACAGACTCTATGTCCATCTACCTCACTACAAATAACTCAATTTCGTTTCTTTTTATGGCTGAGTAATATTCCATTGTATATAGGTGCCACATCTTCTTTATCCATTCATCTGTCGATGGACACTTAGGTTGCTTCCATATCCTGGCTATTGTAAATAGAGCTGCAATGAACATTGTGGTACATGACTCTTTCTGAATTATGGTTTTCTCAGGGTATATGCCCAGTAGTGGGATTGCTGGGTCGTATGGTAGTTCTATTTTTAGTTTTTTAAGGAACCTCCATACTGTTCTCCATAGTGGCTGTATCAATTTACATTCCCACCAACAGTGTATGAGGGTTCCCTTTTCTCCACACCCTCTCCAGCATTTATTGTTTGTAGATTTTTTGATGATGGCCATTCTGACTGCTGTGAGATGATATTGCATTCAGCAATAGTTTTTTTTTTTTTTTTTTTTTTTTATAAATTTATTTATTTATTTATTTTTGGCTGTGTTGGGTCTTCGTTTCTGTGCAAGGGCTTTCTCTAGTTGTGGCAAGCGGGGACCACTCTTCATCGCGGTGCGCGGGCCTCTCACTGTCGCGGCCTCTCGTTGCGGAGCACAGGCTTCAGACGCGCAGGCTCAGTAGTTGTGGCTCACGGGCTTAGTTGCTCCGTGGCATGTGGGATCTTCCCAGACCAGGGCTCGAACCCGTGTCCCCTGCATTGGCAGGCAGATTCTCAACCACTGCGCCACCAGGGAAGCCCTCAGCAATAGTTTTGAAAGGCATAATCGACTTCATTGCTCTGGATGACTTTGGCTAAGGCTTTCCAAAGTTGCGACCATCCCCACTTTAAAATAATTCATTCTTTTGTTTGTTTTCCAACTTGATGGAAAAAGATGACTAATCCGTGCCAGTCGAGTTCTAGATTCTGAACAGGTGGTTTAACATAATTTATTACACTTTACATATTACGTTTAATTTATTACACTTATTCTTAAAGTTTTGGGAGAAAATTCAATACCAGCTAGAGAGTCGTAATTAAACGAGCACAGAGCCAAGCAGAGGCTCCAAGCCCCTACTGAAACTTCAGCTCTACCAGAGACAGCACCTTCTTCTGTGACTTTGGGTGATTCCACAAACCTCTCTGAGCTATGATTTCCTAGTTGGTAAAATCGAAGGACTGGATCAGCTGATCTCTAGGTTTTTCTGGGTTCAAAATTTCTCTGAATTTATGGCACTACATAATAGCCAGAAGAGATTCCATGAAAAAAATAGACTGTTGCTCTGTGATAATGATTTGGTAGGGATGGTGGTAAGAAATTTTGTTTTCAGGAAGGTTGATAGAAGTAACATCATAAAGGGAAGGAAAAGGGAAGGAAAAGGGAAGGAAGGAAAAGAAAAAAGACTACCATTTACCAAACTTTTGCTGTGTGCTAAGCAAATTCACAGACATTATCTCACGTGAAAATACATAATTTCAGAGATTTCCTCTGTAAGGGAGAGAGATGCCATTGTTTCTCCTTTCCCCCAAAGTGCAATGATAGCTAACATTGATGAGTGCTTTCTATGTGCCAGGCACTCTTCCAAGCCTTTACACCTACTCACACAATTCATTATCCCCATTTACAGATGAGAAAACTGAGGCATAGGTGATAGTAACTTGTCCAAGGCTATCCAGTTGGTAAGTGGCAGCGTCAAGCTCTGCACTCAGACAGTTGGGCTCTAGAATCTATATCCTTAACCACATCCCCATACTGCCTCTTGTCATTCATTCATTAAGCAAATATTTGATGAGCATTGACTACATGAAGGCATTGAATTAATCTTTCTTTAGGATTCCAAGCTAAATGAGACAACATCCTTGTCCTTGAGAAGCTTAAAATATACATGGTAGATGTTCAGAAATGTGTGTGCAATCAGTGACCACACTCAATCCGAGAACTTTACAACTATCTCCTGTTTTCTGGAAGTGTTTGCAATTCCATTCACATCAGTGGACAGTACCTGGCAAGAGGGAGCCCTGATCCAGGCCCCTGTTCTACAGGCCCTACTCTGGTTTTCTCTAGAGGCAAGGAATCCAGGGGCCATGGGCCGCATCCACCTGGAGTCTGGGCCCCAGCCCCTTCTAACCTCCCTTCTGGGTATCCGGGACCTTGCAATTCCCTGCCCCAAAGGCCCTGGCCCTACTTCCAGAGCCTGCATTGGAAGCAAGCCCCTGGAGGGCAGATTGCATCCCCCAGCCACAGACTCCTCAGCCAGTGGGGTGGCCAAAGGCAGCGATTTATAGGAGAAGAGTGTAGATGGAACGTGGACTTGTGGGTTTACAGGGACATGTGTCCACAGGACTCCTGTAGAGCAGGACTGACTTGGGGGCAGGGAGAGGAGTCACAGACTGGGTCAGCTTGGCCTGCTCTGCCATGTTCAGCGCAGAACTTCAAAGACTCCGAAAATTCTACTTTAGAACCTGGCCTTTCAGGTCGCTACGAAGATAACTTGTCGAGATAAGAGGATAGAACATATTTTCCCTAAGTGTGCTAACTTGGTTTATAAACCTTTAAAATGTCGATATATGGTATGAGGGTTTCCATTTGTACTCTTACCCAGGCCCCTTAGCCTGTCCACAGGTTTTGAATGGGCAGTTGTCTGATCTCAGCACTTTTTAGGGGTCCTTCTACATGGGGTTTCAAAGTCCTGCTGCTGCTGTCTCTACCATCAACCCCCTCTTCTCCCAACTGGCTACCTAAGGGCCCTACAGTAGAAGCTTCTTGGCTGCCATGGGCCCTCACCTCGTCCTCCTCCCCCATCAGCTCCCTCCCACACAGTGGGTTCCATGTGCCACTATTTCAGTCACTTCCTGGTCCCTCTGTCCTTGCACATTACCTCTTCCCAGGCTTGGCTGAACCCTCACTCATCTGGAACTTGCACCCGGGTAGCTGAACTCTGCTGAAGAATCTCCACAATCAGCAGCCTCAACTGGGCTGAGGACTGCCCCCCAAAACTTACAGCTCAGTCTTCCAGTCTCTGTAATAATGATGGAATCCTTCTCTATTTTTCTCAGTCTCTGAAATCCTCCTCCACCCCGCTCTCAGTGGCTAACCTTGCTTCTTACTTCACAGAGAAGATAAACCCCATCCCTTTGGAGAACCCTCAACATCCTAGTTCCAAATCTGAAATCCTCCCAGCCCTCCTCCTGCACTCCTGTTACAATAGCGCAGATAGAGGTGCCCTCCTCCCACGGGGGCAATCCCATCGCACTTCTGTGGCTCTCCCCCTCCTACCCCCAGGTTTCAGTATCCTCACCTCCTCCTCTAGCCCTAAACACGCTCTAGTTTCTTCAATTAAAAAAAGAATTCTAATGTGGACTTTCCCTCCAGCTGCTACATTGCTGTCTCATCCCTCGCCTCTCCTTTACTCTTGGACCCACTTCAATTTGGCCTCCACTGCCAACATTCCACTGAACTTGACCTCCCTGATGTTAGATCCCACGGTCCGCTTCTCGTTCTCCGTGTGATGCAATCTGCCTTTTGTAGATGCACAGTCAGAACTCTCTCCTCTCTCAAGATCGCTGACGTGCCACTCTCCTCTACGATTTCCCCTCAATGGCCTTTGCTGGCTCTTTCCCTCCACTCACTCTCCAAATGTTGAACATCCTCCGTGCTCACTACCAGACTTCTCTTCCCATGCTACCTCCCTAGGATCTCACTGACTCCTATGGTCCCAGCCTGGACCTCTCTTCTGGACTCCAGTTTTGTATTTATCTAACTGCCAACTTGACATCTTCCTACACATGTCACCTGGGCAGCTCGAAGTCAACGAGATCACAATTTCACTGCACCTGCTCTCTGACTCTGATGACCCCCATTCCTACCTCTTTTCACACTCACCACTCCAGCTCAGCCTCCTCCCAGAGCCTCAGGAAGCTGCGTTGGCAGAGTACCTTTCTGAGGCGTTAATCCACATGGGCACTGAAACATCGCTGGAATCAATCAGAAACATGATGCCGGTTTACGCAGTTTTCCATTCCTGTCTCTGGTCACTGGCAAAATGTCAATTGGCCCTATTCCCAATTGGTACATATATTAGATACCTTATTTAGAATCTGAATATGTGACAAGAAAAAATGATTGTTATTTATGATCCTCCACTGCCTGGTAATGGAGGATCTTTCAAAGCTGAGTGTGGACAATATCTTCATCCTTCAAGTCTTTGATACGCCTGAAGAAAGTGTTAAGCTGTGGTTGAAATATCAAACGAGGAGTCAGATGCTGGGACAGAGGTAAGTTGCTTCTCATAAGAAAGGGAGCAAGATGGGGGACAGGAGAGATAGAGCTGCAAGGGGTTGGGGGCGGGAGGCAGGAGCTGGGGAGGTTGAACACTAGAAAACAAGAACAGGCAAGGCCAAGCTATTTGGGGAGAGAGACATTTCTTCAGGTATATTTCATATGCTGATGCCTCCTAAATTCATTTTCTACCTGAGACCTCTCTCCTGAGTTCTAGACTTAGAGCCGTGTGATAAGGAGAACTAGCACTTATAAAGCCACTTTTACTATATTCTGGCAACTAAGCTAAGTGCTTTACCTATGTGAACTCGTGTCTCGGAGGCATTGCAAATTCAACCAAAACAGTATTCCTCATCTACCTGCCATTTCCAGACCTCTCCATGCAGATACAATACTAGTTTGCCTCTAGGATTCCTCTTCTCAGTAACTGGCAATCCTATCCACCCAACTCCTCGCATCCTCCCACATCATCATCTCTCTCTGAGAGCCTCCTAATGCTCTCCCAGGACCCAGTCTGGCCTCTCTGCCACCCATTCTCCACCTACCTCCAGAGTGACAGTTCACTAAAGCAGATCTGATGCTGGCAGTGCGTGGCTTCAAGCTTTCCAGCGTTTCCCATTGCTTTTAGGATGAAGTCTAAATCCCCTTCTATAGTCCTTTCCATGCCTGGGCTGGCCCAGACTACTCCTCCACCTCCTCTCATGCTCATCTCATTTCCTTTGCTCACAATGCTCTGGCAGCTGAAACAAGGTTGAGAAGACCTGCTGGGGCATCTTAAAAGGAGAAGCAAAGCCTGCAGAGGAATGGCCAGGCTGGGCCCTGGGGTTTGGCAGGCTCTGGGCTCAGCGTGAGGAGGAGGAGCCCCTGATCTTGGCTCAGCAAGTCTTTGCTCACTTCTGCATTATGAATCCTGATTAGTACCTGCCGGAGGGACGTCTAACAGCTCTGTGCTAAACTAGATCTTCTTTAGCCCACATTACTCATTCCTACTATGTGCCAGGAATGCCCTGGACTTGGCCTACCTACTAGTTGCTACATACTGAGTGCTATAGACCATGTAACCTAGTCTACATTCTATCCATTATATAGGATATAATGAATACTATACCTATATTCTGTATACTTTATAAGATATAATATCAGTACACATTACAGTATATATACAATTGGTAATAAAATGTATTAGATCTACTAGCAGTGTTTTGCCATAATAGGTATTTAGTAAATATATGTTGAATGAGGGAACATACCTCAACATAATAAAGGCCATATATGACAAACCCACAGCTAGTATCATACTCAGTGGTGAAAAGTTGAAAGCATTTCCTCTAAGATCAGGAACAAGACAAGGATGCCCATTCTCACCACTTTTATTCAACACAGCAGTGGAAGTCGTAGCCACAGCAATCAGACAAGAAAAAGAAATAAAAGGAATCCAAATTGGAAAGGAAGAAGTAAAATTGTCACTGTTTGCAGATGGTATGATAATATATATAGAAAATCCTAAAGACCCCACCAAAAAACTATTAGAACTAATAAATGAATTCAGTAAAGTTGCAGGATACAAAATTAATATACAGAAATCTGTTGTACTTCTACTCACTAAAAATGAACTTTCAGAAAGAGAAATTAGGAAAATAATCCCATTTACAATTGTATCAAAACAAAATACTTAGGAATGATTCTAATCAAAGAGGTAAAAGACTTGGAAAACTAGACATTGATGAAAGAAATTGAAGATGACACAAATAAATGGAAAGATATACTGCACTCATGGTTTGGAAGAATTAATATTGTTAAAATGACCATACTCTGCAAGGCAAACTACAGATTCAATGCAATCCCTATCAAAATACCAATGGCATTTTTCACAGAGCTAGAACAAATAATTCTAAAATTTGTATGGAAACACAAAAGACCCCAATAGCCAAAACAATCTTGAGAAAGAACAAAGCTGGAAGTATCATGCTCCCTGATTTCAAACTATACTACAAAGCTACAGTAATCAAAACCATATGGTACTGACACAAAGCGGACCCATAGATCAATGGAACAGACTAGAGAGCCCAGAAATAAACCCATGCTTATATGGTCAATTAATCTATGACAAAGAAGCCAGGAACAGAAAATGGGGAAAAGACAGTTTCTTCAATAAATAGTGTTGGGAAAACTGGACAGCTGGATGCAAAAGAATGAAACTGGACTACTTTCTCAAACCATAAACAAAAATAAACTCGAAATGAATTAAAGACTTAAATGTAAGACCTGAAACCATAAAACTCCTAGAAGAAAACATAGGCAGTATGCTCTTTGACATTGGTCTTAGCAATATTTTTTTGGATCTGTCTCCTCAGCAAGGGAAAAAAAAGCAAAAATAAACAAATGGGACTACATAAAATTAAAAAGCTTTTGCACAGCAAAGGAAACTACCAACAAAATAAAAAGGCAACCTACTGAATAGGAGAAGATATTTGCAAACAATTCCAATATCCAAGATATGCAGAGAACTCATACAACTTAACATCAAAAAATTTTTTTAGGGCTTCCCTGGTGGCGCAGTGGTTGAGAGTCTGCCTGCTAATGCAGGGGACGCGGGTTCGAGCCCTGGTCTGGGAAGATCCCACATGCCACGGAGCAGCTGGGCCCGTGAGCCACAACTACTGAGCCTGCGCGTCTGGAGCCTGTGCCCTGCAACGGGAGGGGCCGCGATAGTGAAAGGCCCGCGCACCGCGATGAAGAGCGGTCCCCGCACCGCGATGAAGAGTGGCCCCCACTTGCCGCAACTAGAGAAAGCCCTCGCACGAACCGAAGACCCAACACAGCCAAAAATAAATAAATAAATAAATAAAGTAGCTATACAATTAAAAAAAAAAAAAAAAAAAAAGCACATATTTATAAAAAAAAAAAAAAAAAAATTTTTTAAATTAAAAAATGGGCAGAGGATCTGAATAGACATTTTTCCAAAGAAGACAAACAGATGGCCAACAGGCATATGAAAAGATGCTCAACATCACTAATCATCAGGGAAATGCAAATCAAACCCACAATGATACCACCTCATATCTGCCAGAATAGCTATCATCAGAAAGACAACAAATAACAAGTGTTGGTGAGGATGTGGAGAAAAGGGAACCCCCAGGAACTGTTGGTGGGAATGTAAGTTGGTACAGCCACTATAGAAAACAGTATAGAGTTTCCTCAAAAAATTAAAAGTAGAACTACCATACGATCCAGCAATTTTACTTCTGGGTATTTACCAGAAGAAAACGAAACTACTCATTTGAAAAGATATATGCACCCCAGTGTTCGTTGCAGCATTATTTACAATACCCAAGATATGGAAGCAATGTAAGTGTCCATCAACAGATAAATGGATAAAGAAGATGTGGTATATAGACAATGGAATATTACTCAGCCATTAAAAAAGAAATGAAACCTTGCCATTTGCAACAACATGGATGGATCTAGAGAGTATTGTGGTAAGTGAAATAAGTCAGACAGAGAAAGACAAATACTGTATGATATCACTTATATGTGGAATCTAAAAACCAAACCAAACAAACAAAACAAGCTGAAAACAGACTCATAGGTACAGAGAACAAAAGAATGGTTGCCAGAGGGGAGGAAGGTGGGAAGGTGGGTGAGATAGGTGAAAGGGATTAAGAGGTACAAACCTTCAGTTATATAATAAATAAGCCACGAGGATGTAATATACAGAATAAGGAATATGGTCAATAATATTGTAATAACTATGGGGACAGATGTTACTAGAATTATCAGGGTGATCGTTTCATAATGGATACTAATGTCAAATACTATGTAGTACACCTGAAACTAACACAGTATTGTACATCAAATATATTTCAATTAAAAGTATATATAATCTTGAATGAATGAAAACAATACTTACTCAACACTATGACATTTTGACAGAGCCTGGTCATTGAGGATTTATTCTTTCAACGCTTCTTTCTTAGCTGTCTCTTTAAGGCAGTTTCCTTCTTTTACCATCTGTCCTGGCTCCTTTGGGACAGGCGAATTCTTTGGCTTACCCAAGTGTGAGCTCTAAGTGTGCTCACATGGAGCACGCAGAGCTGAGCGTGCACCTGGAATATCAAGGCCCTCAGTGGGTTTGGAGGGAAGCCAGCCACACCTCCCAGCCCCATCCAGAGAGAGTGTTCCGGCTGCCCTGCGATTCCTGATCCTCTTTTGCTTTCTTGAGAACAAAGTTGGAAGTCACAGAACTGGAAAGGGTGTTAGTGAAAGAGAGTCCAGCCCAACTCTCTCAGAAATTATAGGCCCTACTCCCTGCTCCTCAAACCAACTGGGACAGGCAGGGGGTCTGACTGCTCCTTAATTCTTAGTAGCAATAGTTCCTCCCCTGTTTCTGGGCTGTCACCAGCTCCACTGGTTTTGAACAAGTGGCCAGAAAGCTTGGGGTACCTTCCAAAGCCCCCAGGATGGATGAATGGAACGAAGGTGGAAGGAATAAAGGAAGGAAGGGAGGGAGGGAGGGAGGTTGGGAGAGACAGATAAATAAAGGGGTAACCCTAGCCGGCGAGGCTGAACCCCTCGCGGAATCCACCCACCCCCATCCCGCCCTCCTCCTATTCTCAGGCCGCCGCTCTTGCGTCCCACGTCCGGCTGGGGCGCACCGAGGGAGCATGCGGGGCAGCGTTTGACTCGGCACGGGGTTGGGGGTAGGGCAGCAAGGGCGAGGGGAGGTGGGGGAGGAGAGGTGGGGAAGGGGAGGGCCTTGGAGGAGGAGGAGAGGAGGGGCGCGCGGGGAGCGGGCGCGGCGGAGGGGGCGGCTGGCGCCGCGGGAGCTGGGCGCCTGGCTGCGGCGCGGGCGGGTCGAGGGACGCGATGCCGCCGCCGCCGCCGCCGCCTCCGCCTCCTCGCCGGCCCGGGCTGCGCCGCCGGGGCTGAGCCACCGCTAGAACCGCGAACCGAGCGGCCGCTGGGCGCGCCAGCAGCGCGGGAGGATGGGCTGCGGCGGGAGCCGGGCGGATGCCATCGAGCCCCGCTACTACGAGAGCTGGACTCGCGAGACGGAGTCCACATGGCTCACCTACACCGACTCGGACGCGTCGCCCAGCAACGCCACCCCGGACAGCGGCCCCGAGGCGGGCGGCCTGCACGCAGGTGAGTGCGCCTGGCTCCCGCAGACCCCCAGCGCTGGGAGGCGGGGCACGGGAGGGGGAAGCGGGAGGGACGGGGGGCGCCGTGGCAGCCCAGTCCCCCAGAGAATTCTGTGCGGAATGGTGGTGGTGGTGTTGGGGCCGGGGGAGGGGGGAGGCGGGAGACAGACAGACAGCACCTGCCTGCTGACAGACTGACCGACCCAGGCCCAGGGAGCAGGGCCAACCAGAGACCCCTACAAAAGGCTGAGCTAATCCCCTGGGCCTCGCGGAAACCCCGCACCTCTTGGCCTCCGCCCGTGCCTGCTCATTGGCCGGGGACGGGGTGGGTGGGAGGACAGCCCGCGCGGCTCGCACACCTATCCCGCCGCCCACCCAGGCTTCTCGCCCGCTTGGACTCGCCTCCGCTGGATTTCGGCCCGTTTCCTCCTCTGGCCGCCTAGGCACACAGCCGGGCCACTCCATCCACTGGCCGCCTGGCCCCTCTCTCCCTTGATTTATAGACTGACCCAGATTACCTGGGTGGTTTCTTCCTCGTGGCTTCCCCCTTTTCTCCCGTGTCTCGGGTTTTGAAAACCAGAATCCTAGTTCAGGGCAAAATAAACAACGGCCGCGCCATCACTAGTTCTGCACTTCAGCTTACTTTTCAAGCAGTTGTTTCACAGCAGGGAATTCGTCTCTACCCTACGGTGCCTCGATGCTTCTTTATATGAGGCAGGGCATGAAGGTGGATTACTACTATAAATTAAATACTCTTACCATTCTGGCAGAAATCTGATAGAAGGATATGCAAAGAACTTTCTGGACCAGTCGCAAATCAGATTTTTTTTCTTTTAAAGCAGACAGTAATAATTGTAACGTAGAGATGAAAACAGACTGTTGCCACAGACTGACCTTTAATCATAAACTTGTTAGTGACGTTAAACGGAAAAAACCTCACTGCTTATTATTACATGGATGTTGTCAGAAGCCAGATCAATATTTGTATAAGAATGTTTTAACTATTTCCCTGTATGTTGCTGGCATTTTTGAATATTGAAATCTAAAATAGAAAATGAGGTTAATTTGAAGAATAGCATATATTATAAGGAGGAGAGAAATGTCAACTACTAACACATCAGTAGTCCTAAATTCCTGCCTCCTAAATAAGAGCTGTCACTTTTTTTTTTTTAAGTTTAATTTTTATTTATTTATTTATTTATTTATTTATGGCTGTGTTGGGTCTTCGTTTCTGTGCGAGGGCTTTCTCTAGTTGTGGCAAGTGGGGGCCACTCTTCATCGCGGTGCGCGGGCCTCATTATCGCGGCCTCTCTTGTTGCGGAGCACAGGCTCCAGACGCGCAGGCTCAGTAATTGTGGCTCCCGGGCCTAGTTGCTCCGCAGCATGTGGGATCTTCCCAGACCAGGGCTCGAACCCGTGTCCCCTGAATTGGTAGGCAGATTCTCAACCGCTGCACCACCAGGGAAGCCCCAGAGCTGTCACTTTAATCCTGAGACTCTGTCTCCATCTTTTAGGACCAAGCTGGGTCCTTTTTCACATGAACTTTGTGATTTTGTTTTTAAGCGAGGACCGTCAGTGAAAATTGTGCAAGGCATAATACTTCATTTGTCTCTAATTTTTCTGACTCACAGTAGCAATCATAATGGTTATTTCGTATTGCTGATGCTTTCAGCGCACTTTCAAATGGTGTTGGTTGAATTCAGTGTCAGAATGAGGATAAGGCATGAGCCTTCAAAATAGACCTGGTAAATGTTAGATGTAACAGCATTTTCTGAGGACGTATGGTACCTCTCGGGAGACACTCAAAAAGACCAGAGCTGCACTCCAAGGAAATAAGGTTAAAAATATCTAACGTGGAAAAGAACAAAGTACAGCTTCAGGGAATGGTTGCCTTGGTGACTGGAAGTATATGGTGTGTGTGTGTACATGTGTACGAGTGTGAGAGAGTTATTATGGGATGGCTAAATAGGTACATATTTATTTGTTTCCAATGCTTATTCATTTATTACTCTGCCATCCTGAGTCATGTCCCATCACGCATCATGAAATCTGGTTCCCGCAACAGGTGGGGTCTGGGACAAGCATGCTCATTCGTGGTACCCTACCAAACATGGGACAGCCCTGCCAGGCAAGTGGTCCTGAAGACCTGAATCATTCACAGGAAGGGCTCGGCTCCAGTCTCAGTACAGCACCCTGAAATTAGCAAGACACTTAGATGGGCAGGATCATTTCAATTCCCTAGAAATTTCCATCAGCCTCAGAGGAGAGGAACATTTCTGAAGATCAAGATGGACTCAAGCCGTCCCTGGAAATCCACTGGCATTCCCTTTAGAACCTTTAGAAAAATGCCTTCTTGATTCTTGTGGATATTTCAGACTAGCAACTGGTCATCTTTGGTCAGAGTGGGTCACTGGAGAAAGCTACAGTTCTCCTGGGTTTCAGCCACCCTGTGAGATTAGCCAGCATTCTTTATTCTTTTCTTCCCTCCTGCTCCCCCAGCCTCACCCACCTGCTGCCAGTACACCACCTGTGAATTCAGTTCCAGTCTCCTGGGGGGCACCCACTGGCCCGCAGTGACTGTGTGGTGATAAGAAGCCAGAATGCTACTTTTTCCTGTTTCCATCAACTCTTTTCTGATGGGGGGACAAGAGGGAAAGCTGGATTTAGGGTAATTCAGATTGTAAAATCATCACTAATGGCTTCATGACTAGGACTCTAGAGCTGGAGAGGCTCTCTGAAGGTCATCTGTTGAAGGCAGATGGGATTCAGTTAAGTTGCCCCAGTCTGCACTGCACAGCCTCCCAGTGCTTTCACAGTTCTTACCCCCCGCTCCCTCAGTCCTCAAGAGTCCTTTCTTTCTGGGCCCCTGGTCACTCTCCTTTAGTAGCAAATTGAAGCCACTTTTCTTCTGGCCATCCCAACCTCAGGAGCTCTGAGGGCAGGGAGTGGGCTAATGCATCTTTATATCTTGTGCTTAGCCAGTTACACTGTGGAGCCCCCGGCTGGGATTTTCTTGAATGAGTAGGCTCTCCGTTTAAACCTGCCCTCCCCATCAGCTCTTCCTAGATTCCCTCCCCCTTTGCTCTGCCTTGCATCCCTTGCTGCTGATGTTTTCCCACTTGAATGAGTTTAACCTAGATTCCTCCAAGTGTCTTTCTGAGCCCACAGCTTTTCTTTAACAAGTGCCCCCAGCTTTACCCTACTCCCTTGAAACCCCTGGCCCAGCTCAAAGATGCCGTTTCTTCTGTAGCGCCACCACCCCTCAACCTCAACTCCACACCCATATCTACCAAAAAGCCCGATTTAAGCACATCTGCTTGTAAACCTCATGTCTATTTCTCTTAGTCCAGTCCAAATTGAGGTCACGTCACATGACAAGTGTTCAGTATTATTTGCTGAATGAATTCTGCATTTCACAGCAGGAAGGAGGCATGTTTTTCTGCCAGTTCCACAAAGGAGAGAGTTTCTTCCCTTCTTCTCCTTACTTACAGGATCCTTACATGATCCTGAGCCTTTGATCTCTGTGTTTGGGGATCACTTCCACTTGCCAGCAGAATTTGATTTTTAGATTTGGCTATTATGTAGGCTGGAATTAAGGACCTAACTGAAGCAGCAGTATCTGATATCCATTGCTTCTCTGTGTCATCGAAGCCTGTCTCTCTGTCACAGGAGGAAATTAAATTGGTCTGGTGTGATTTAGTTCTCATAAAATCAGTTTGCTGGATTGATTTTTACCTCTGTGGTCTGGTGGAGGTCTCCTGTGGAGAAAGGGGGTCTCTGAGATTGCTCTGCCCCAGCCTAGCTCAGCCATTGCATACATGAATAACTTCCTAGCTTCACCTCAATTTAATCACGAGTCCCTTAAGTTACATCCGTAAAGATCCCCTTTTCTTTCTTTTTTCTTAAAACCTAGTATAGGATATAGACTATTTTAGATAGTCTATAGATTTTTTTTTTTTTTTGGCTGCATTGGGTTGGGTCTTCGTTGATGCACGCGGGCTTTCTCTAGTTGCAAGCGGGGGCTACTCTTCGTTGTGGTGCATGGGCTTCTCCTTGCGTTGGCTTCTCTTGTTGTGGAGCACAGGCTCTAGGTGCGTGGGCTTCAGTAAGTTGTGGCACGTGGGCTCATTAGTTGTGGCGCACGGGCTTAGTTGCTCCACGGCATGTGGGATCTTCCCGGACCAGGGATCAAACCTGTGTCCCCTGCATTGGCAGGTCCCTCCCCTTTTCTACTGTTAGTATTTTTCTAATGTCTCTAGAGAATAAAACATTTCAAATTTCTCTAAAATGCTTCTACTTTATAGTTTTAAATTGCTATAGTAAGTGCTTTAGTGAATGCAAGATGGAAGATTGCAGAATTAGACTCACATCAAAATGATTTATCTAAATCAATTGAAATATGTCAGGTGAAATGAAGAGCACTTAATATTACCATTAGCTAACATTTATTGATATCTTACCAAGGGCCAGGCGCTGTACTTAGTAGCACTTTATGTAAATCATCTCGCTTAATCCTCACGAGGGGGGATGAGGTAGAACTATTGCTATCCTTCTTTTGCAGGTGAGGGAATGAGGCTTAGAGTGTGCAGTAACTTTTCCCGATCCAAGACTCGAATCCAGCTGTTTCTGAATCCAAAGCCCGCACTCCTAAATCCTGCCTTCCTGATGAATGGGGGGATCAACTATAGAGTTCTTGATTTGACAGTGGATGGAACTCAAAGTCTAGTGTGATCTCTTGGTAGTCTAGTCTGGTCTCAGCACAGTTTTCTTCTGCAGCATCTCTGAGGAAGGGATATCTCTTCTCTAGGGAAGGAGGTCTCCCCATACCTTTGTCGAGCAGTTTCCCTTGCAAGAAACTCTTCCTGCTGCCTTGTAATTTCCACCTGGTCTCGCATAGATCGTTCCTTCAACATTTGAAGATTGCTGTTGTATTTTCTCTCACCGTTGGTCCTCCAGGCCAAACACATGCAATTCCTTCAGTCACTTCTCAGACTTCTGTGGCACTGACCATATCCTTACAAATGCACTGTTTGGTTTGTCAAAGTCCCTCTTGATACAAGAGACCTATGGTTACCTCCAAGCTGCTGACGTCGGCTGAACAGCAGAAGGAAATATGAGGTCTGTTATGATGTGGACACTGACCCTTTCCCGATGCAGCTAAAACCAGGTTAGGATTTGTTTGTTTTCCTGCTGTTGTTGTTGCCATGTTACCTTGATGACTCACATGAAGCTTGCAATTAGTTAAAACCCTTAGATCTTTCTTTCTAGTCACATTTAAGTTCTATGACATCAGTGACATTGTCTGGTTTTCACTCTACATACCCAGCACCTGGAACAGTGTCTAGAATATAGGTGACACTCAATAAATGTTTGTGGAATGAGTGAATTTTTTTCCCTAATGAATCCTACATTCGTACTATTGATTTCCATATCCCAAATTTGGGATTTTTATATTTCTTCTTGTTAAAACTAATCTTGTTGGTTTCAGTTTAATGTTTAAACTTACTGACCTTGACTCATTTTGATAGTGCCATGAAGACAATAGTCTAGGTCTTCGTTGCCCTATGTTGGAAGTCTAAAGATAAAGGGCATTTATTTGCTCGTTTGTTTATTCAATATACTGCTGGCACAAAGATGAGTGAGATATGTTCCTCGACCTGAAGAAGTTAATAGTATAGGGGACACAGGTGGACACACTTCAGGTCAGCATGGTGCACACTGGAACAGCATGAAGGAAGGGTGCTGGGGGAGTGCAGAGGACTGAGTAGTTCATTTTGCCTGGGGAGGGGCCAGTGTGTACAGACCCCTGCAGGAGGCTTCCCTGCAGAAGAAAGCAGGACTGCTCCTGCAGACCTGCACAGCCGGTTACCCTGCTTCCCTCCCTGAGTGAGGGCACCTGTGCAGAACCCACCAGGGGCTTCCTGGTGGATAAGCCTCCCCGCTTCCCCCAGCTCTCTCTATATACCTGTTAGCACTTGGTTATATTTTCAAACAATTTTTTAAATTGAAGTACAGTTAATTTACAATGTTGTGTTAGTTTTAAGTGTACAGCAAAGTGATTTTATATATATATATATATATATATATATATATATATATATATATATATATATAATTTTTCAGATTCTTTTCCGTTATAGGTTATGACAAGATATTCAAACAATTACTGACTAAGGTCTGCCCCCGTGGGAATGACTTGCTCTGATAGTTAGGTAAGGTGTCTTTCCACTGGCCATTGTAGTCCTGTGCCTAACGCTGGGCCTGGCTATAGTAGGACTTCAAGCGATCTCTCTTGAATGAATACATCTCCTAAAACTTCTCTGTGTCCATTTCGTTCTTCCTGCAGTGCCCAGAGATGATGTTTTCTTTCCTCAAAAGTTCCATCTGCTTGTCCTTTTCGGGTTCTTGTCTACCTGGTGGGTTGTATAGTAAGAAAACATCCCCACCTCTCTACGCCCCCTTTGCCAAACACAAGCCCCTTTGTTATAAGGGTGGTTTTGCAAAAATCACTTCAAGAAACAGGTGGCTGCAAACCCGGGCAGTTCATCAACATCTAGGAAGTCTCACCTCTCATGGCCCCGGTCTCTTGAGCAGTCACCCGTCCTGCCCCAGGCTCTCCAGGTGCTTTGTCCAGCCCAGTGAGAGCAGCGGTCACACTGCACTGCCGGGCTTGTTCCCGTCTGTGTCTCGGGCTAGCCTGTGAGCTCTGCCAAGTTGCGGACTGCGTGATTGGCATTTGCGTGCCTGGCATCTACCACATGTGTGTTGAATGACTGTAAAAGTACCTAGGTGGATGAATGATCCAGCTAGGCAAGTGAGTTTTGTCTGTCTGTCTTGTACCCTCTTTCCTGAGTCCTATCTTAGATGATTTTGTCTTGGACATTAGTCCAGTGAACCGTGTCTTCATTGGACACTAGATAAAGCTATTCTGGCTCTGATCAGAAATGAATTTAAGGCGCCAGGCTTGGGCCCCAATGCGAGGAAGAGAGTCCCCTCTCAATCAGCAGGGAGTCTTTTCGTGCACTCAGCAATCCCCCAACGCCTGGAGGTCCCGCCTTCACCCTGGGATCTGTGCACCTGTGACCCTCAGCCCCTTCCTGCAGATAAGACCATTCTGTCCTTTAGTGAAGCTGGGAGTCTGAGCCTGTTGTTCCTTACCCATGGTGCCTGGGCTTTCATCCCAGGAGCCCTTCTGTGACAGGCCCATGGCCTCTAGCCCCTCTCAGAAGACTATTTGACCCTGCCAGGACTCCTACAGAGGCTCTCTGGCTGGTCCCAATGCCACCTTTGCTTCCTTCTGTAGAGGAGACTGGGTGGGTGAACCCGGAGCCACATTGCGGTCCAGCCCCTTCCAGCCCAGCCACCAGCAGAGTTCACTTCCTCACGTGCTCCCCTCCCACTCTGCCCCCCACCCAACTGCCTCCTTCTCTCCAGAGATAAAGCTCTTTCAGAATGTTGCTGTGGGCTGAACTGTGTCCCACCAAATGTATATGTCGAAGTCCTAACCTCCAGAATGGGACATTTTTTGGTTTTTGTTTTTATTTTATTTTTATTGAATTCGATTTACAGTGTTGTATTAGTTTCTGGTATATAGCAAAGTGATTCAGTTATACATATATATGCATATTATTTTTCATATTCTTTTCCATTGTGGTTTATTACAGGATATTGAATATAGTTCCCTGTGCTATACAGTAGGACCTTGTTGTTTATTTTATATATAGTAGGTTGTATATAAATTTTGCTAATCTCAAACTCCTAATTTATCCTTCCCCCACCCTCTTTCCCCTTTGGTAACCATAAGTTTCTTTTCTACGTCTATGAGTCTGTTTCAGTTTTGTAAATAAGTTCATTTGTGTCACATTTTAGATTCCACATATAAGTGATATCATATGGTATTTGCCTTTCTCCTTCTGACTTACTTCACTTGGTATGATAATCTCTAGGTTCATCCATGTTGCTGCAAGTGGCATTATTTCATTCTTTTTTATGGCTGAGTAGTATTCCATTGTATATATGTGCTGCATCTTCTCTCTTTATTCATCTGTTGATGGACATTTAGGTTGTTTCCATGTCTTGGCTGTTGTAAATAGTGCTGCTATGAACATGGGGGTGCATGTATCTTTTCAAATTAGAGTTTTCTCTGGATATATGCCCAGGAGTGGGATTGCTGGATCATATGGCAACTCTATTTTTAGTTTTTTAAGGAACCTCCATACTGTTCTCCATAGTGGCTGCGCCAGTTTACATTTACAGTGCATTTGTAGGAACAGTGCAAGAGGGTTCCCTGTTCTCCATAACCTCTCCAGCATTTATTTGTTGACTTTTTAATGATGGCCGTTCTGACTGGTGTGAGGTGGTATCTCACTGTGGTTTTGATTTGCATTTCTCTAATAATTAGCGATGATGAGCATCTTTTCATGTGCCTATTGGCCATCTGTATGTCTTCTTTGGAGAAATGTCTATTTAGGTCTTTCGCCCATTTTTTTTATTGGGTTGTTTGCTTTTTTGTTATTGAGTTGTATGAGCTCTTTGTATATTTTGGAAATTATGCCCTTGTCAGTCTCATTGTTTGCAAATATTTTTTCGCAGTCCATAGGTTGTTTTTTCATTTTGTTTATGCAAAACCTTTCATTTTATATAAGCAAAAGCTTGTAAGTTTGATAAGGCCCATTTGTTTATTTTTGTTTTTATTTCTATTGCCTTGGGAGACTGACCTAAGAAAGCATCGGTACGATTTATGTCAGAGAACATTTTGCCTATGTTCTTTTCTAGAATGTGACTTTTTTGGAGATAGGGTACTTACAGAGATAATCAAGTTAAAATGAGGTCGTTACAGTGAGCTCTAATCTAATGTGACTGGTGTCCATATGAAAAGGGAAATGTGAACACACAGACAGACAGACACTCAGGGAGAATGCCATGTGAAGATGAACACAGAGATTGAACGGCCAAGGAAGGCCAAAGATGGCCAGCCAAGCAGCAGAAGCTACAGGAGAGGCATGAAACAGATTGTCCCTCACAGCCCTCAGAAGGAACCAACCCCACCAGCACCTTGATCCCAGACTTCTAGCCTCCGGAACTGTGAGACGATACATTTCTGTTAAGCCAACTGGTTTGTGGTACTTTGTTACAGCAGCTACAGAAGACTAATAAACATGTATTTATGAGCACAGACACTGAACATTTGGAAATAATAAGAGAGAGGATTTCTGTGGTCACTATCTCACACTTCCTTCAGAGATTGGGTCTCTTTCCTTGTCATTTATATTCAAATAGCATTTATTGAGCATCTACTATAGGTGAGAATTTTTCTCTTGGGATGTTAGCTTACATAACTCCGTAAACTAACCTCAGAAATCATTGCTATCACCATCTACCAGATGAGGAAACGAGGTTCAGTGAGATTAAGAGATTGAGCGGTTTAAACACAACACTGTAAATCAACTACGATAAAATTTAAAAAATAACAATACTAATAATAAGAGAGATTGAGTGGGGTCACCCATCCAGGAAGTGGAAGCACCCAGTTCAGAATCCAGTTCTCTAGTTTCTAAATGCAGGGCAGTGCTAACGACTAAGCACAAATTTAGGGCCCTCCTCCACCCCATCTGGTTTGGCTTTTTTGAAAATATGAGCCACTTGGAGTGGGAGCCTCCTGCCAGCGTTCTCAAGGATGAGGACAGGAGTCTTTGAAGAGACACGTGCAGCTCTGTGACACTAATGCCACCCCCTGCCTGTGCTGAGTGTCCCCAAGCAGGGCTGCCGGGGCTGCTCAGAAAATCACCTGCATCCCACTCACCTGATGGGCTCGTTAAAGATGGAATAGTCTTTGGGCAGAATAAGATTTTCTTCTGGTTTCAAATGAAATGGGTGCTCCTCAAGAAAATCTAGAAAGTGCAGAGAAGCACACAGAAGGAAATAACGCCTCTGTAACATTTAGGTTTTGTCCTTAAGGTCCTGCATCTAGGTGTATATGGTGCACATTGTATCTTCTGTAGGGTTTATGTTTAAAGTTTGAGGGGGCATGGGAAAAAAATCCCTCAAATTGTTTGGAAGCTCAAAGGCCAAGAGAAAAAACTTTTTTGTTTCTCTTTGTGTTCAGGAAAATATTTAGAGGTGGCGGCAGCCAAAGTCTAGTTTGAATGGGGGAAGAGCAGGGGGCAAAGACCGTGGATCAGCGAAGGGATTTTTCTCCCTGTTTTCTTTCAGTACTAAACACATGTAGTTGAATTCAGGTAAGTTATATGCTAGGCTAATGCGGAGTGTGAGTCCATTGTGTGTAACCCCTCCACCGTCCCCTTTCACCTCCCTTCCATCCCCCACAATTGGCTCGGGCTGAGGATGCTGTTTAATATTCTGCCTAGCTGTTTGCTGGGGTTTAGAGTTGCTTTATGAATGTAGAAACATGGTGTGTGTGTGTGTGCATGTGTGTACGTGTACCAGCTCTCTGTCTGAGTCTCAAATGCCCATGAGGTCGTGCAGGTTGGCTGCCCAGCATTGGGGTTGCTACAACCCCATACACTGCAGCTCTGGGTCTCTGTGTCAGGCGGGATAGACATGGAGTGTCTGCCTACATCTTGCCATGTGGCTTCTGTGTAATGAAACAAAGCCAGAAGCCTGAGTATATGTTCCTTAATCTAGCTCTATCTGCTTTACAGATAGTGCCAGTTTTCCCCAGATTCCGGGATTAGGTTGTCTATTAGTCCTTACTTTGGGTAATGTTGTGAGTCTTGGTCTTTTTCTGTCTTCATAGGCATTTTAATGGGCATTTGGGCAAGGCTGAGTCAGCGGCTCCTAGCTAGATACGCTTCAGCCTGGAAGTCCAACCCCGAGCCTCTAGACCGTTTCCTCCAAGCCACTGCACCCACAGCCGTCAGACAGCCACACCTGCGGGACCACTCAGCCAGATCTGATCTCTCTGTTTACCAGCTCCTTCTCATGTGACCATGTCCTAACTTTTCTCTTCATCATCATCATCATCATCATCTTCCTTGTTATTTTGCTTGGAGATAGTATAGTTCAGTGGTTAAGGAATTAGACTTTAGCAACAGACATTTACCAGCTGTGTGACCTTGAGCAAGTTTCTTAGCTTTTCTGGGTTTCAGTTTCCACATTATAAGATGGGAGTCACTGCAGAATTCATGTACTCACAAATATGAAGGGCATAGTGTTTCTTTCTTCTTTTTCTACAAAAGGATTTATTAAAAAACCAGTAAGACCCTACTACATCATGACACTGTCACACTGGGCTTTTAACACAAGACTTGCTCTACAATACTAGGGAGTGCAGGGCATAAAACACAAATTGATTCTGAAGCATAGCAATTAAGAAATAAAGCAATGAAAGCAAATTTCTTTTAATGAGAACTCAGGATTAAACTCCAGAGGGACCCAACATCGTACTTCCGTTTGGGGACTTGATACAAAAAATTTAGTTTGAATGGCTATCAGCAGGTGGCAGGGGCCACCTTTAAATGAATCTTCAATTTGGAAAATACTGCTTCACCACCTGTTGGGGATAAGTTGCAAATGGAACAATTTAGTATGGTTTGTAGCTATTTTGATGACTTCACCTGGATGCTTTCCCATAACCACCGTGCTGGTCCCCACCTCTTGCATGAGCTCTTTCTGCAAATCTGCCTCTGGATCCCCACCGTTGCTGTTGCTGATGATGTTCCTTCGACATAGCTACTTTTATCTCACATTTACTAAGACCAACATTGCGTTATTTCTTTTCCATTATCTTCTTCACTGGTTCCTCTTCCTTAAAGGTAATAAAACAGAATAAGGGCATAGTGTTTCAGTGCTGCCCATCCTGGCACCCAGGATCCCCTCGCCTCCTCAATCTCTCCCTGGACTCATCTCGCCAATCGCAAACCCGGGGTCACCCCTCCTCTGTTTCTGAGTTGCTTGGCGTTGCTGTTGAAAGTCATGAGTGTTGGCGATTGCATCCAGTAGTGATTCATGCCTAGAAGCTCAGTGTCCTTACCAGTTCTCGGCAGTTCTGTTAGTTCCTTATTAATATGCTGTTTTAGTTCCCATGTAATACTCCCGATATTATTCTGTTCTTGCCCTCTGAATGCTAAAAAAGTGGAAGACTTTCTGTGAGTTCTCCCATCTTTTCCTCCAATCACCTATTGTCTATCCTTCTTGCCACCTCAGAGTTTTTAAACATCTTTAGCCATCCTCTCTCCTCAGATCTGCCTGTTTGGATTCTAGGTTGTTCCTTGTTGTAACAGTAGATGAGGCCATCACAGGTGGTTCAATTTTTTTTCTGCACTTAACAAAAAGTCTGGAGATTGGTAGCCATGTTGCTCAGGGCCGCTATCAAGGACCTGGGCTCTTTGAGCTTATTGTTTTGCCATCCTTGTTGTGTGGATTTCATCCTCATAGTTGCAAGTTGCTGTGGCATCTTATTTTAGATAGGAAGAAGGGGGAAAGGTAGAAAGAAGCATTCCACCTAAGTTTTTTTTTTAATCTTGAAACAATAGCTTTCCCAGAATCCAGTAAGCTTTGCTTGCATGTCACACTGGCCAGGACCGTGTTACATGGCTATCACAGGCTTCAAGAGCCTAGGAAGTCAAGACTTTTAGCTGGGCTCATGACACCCTAAAAGTAATGGGTCCTTTTGCAAAGAAAAAACGGGGAGAACAGATATTGGGTAGGCTGCAGGCAGGTGCATGTACCTTTCATCCTAAGACTATGTCAGAGGAGAGAAAACTAGCAGGAGTCAGGGGAAAGGAGAAAAGGAAGTAGAGAGGGGAGGAGGGGTAGGTCTGCCAGAAACCAAGACAACATAATCACTAGTATTAAGATTTTGCTGTAATAATAATATATAATAATAATAATTGTGTGTTTTTAGCTTTCCCATGTGTCAAGTGAATTCATAAAGGTGAATATTTGCTGAAAAAGTTACATGTGCCGATACTGAACTAATCTCAGAAATACTGCAGCAATAGCCCAAACTGAAATCTTTTAAAATGGTCTTTTGACATCAGACTTTGTGCTGTGTATACGCGACGCGTGGTGGACATTTCCTTGTTTTCCGCTTCATTTTCTTGCAAAGTTCATGTCAGCCGGAAACTGATGTGGCAGCTGATCCTCTGTGGTACCGATTTCCAATTAGTGGGAACATTGTGCAGGTTCACTGTGCAGGGTCGCTCTGATGCCCGGGCTGGGGGCTTCTGCTGGAGAAGAGTTCACAGTATTTCCTGTGAAAGTTTAAAAAAAATCACCCTGCTATTGTCTCTAGGTCTGGTGGACTTTAGGGCACAGGGAAACCGAAAGGATTTGTAGAAAATAGCAGGGCTGTTTGGGAAACTGGTCGCCATGACAACAGGGCACAGCACAGCAGCAGTTACAAGGGAAGTGGCGATGGCCAGCGCCCTTCACAGGAGGGACGATTCAGGTTTAAACACCTCCATAAACAACAGTTGTGTTTGACAACGAGGCGTTCATAAATTATTACGTCCAAGAGCCACTTTTCAAGGACAGTCTTCATAGCAGCCAGGTTCGGATTTGCTTGCTGGGGAGATAAGTGATGTGTGTGCCAACACTAAGGAACATAGCCACTGCCTCGTGAGCATGGCTTCTGTTAACTGAGTGCCCAGCACGTGCCAGGACTTGCGTATTCAGTATCTAATTCTGTTACCCCCATTTTACAGATTAGGGGAAGTCAGGGAGGTGAGGTACCTTGCCCAAGGGCTGCAGATCAGGTTCTCTTGGGGAACCTAAAATAAAGCCTGCACCCCAAACCTGGGGCTTTAAATATGGTGGATGGGTGGGGCCGGAACTCCTGCATTTTTAACAGCTGCTTTAGGTCAACACTGAGAGGCATTCCCTCTGTCTGTGGTGGAGCCAAGATTCTGCATTTCTAACAAGCTCTCAAGTGATGCTTGGACCTCTCGTAGAGAAGGGAGGTCCTAGATCAGAGCCTGGCAAACCTTTTCTGTAAAGGCCCGGATGGTAAATATTTCAGGCTACATGGGCCACTGACCTCCGTTGCAACTACTCAACTTTGCTGTTTTTAGCACCAAAGCAGCCATAGGAAAAGATACATAAATGAGTGGCTGTTTGTTTTTTTGATATTGAGCTGCATGAGTTGCTTGTATGTTTTGGAGATTAATCCTTTGTCAGTTGCTTCATTTGCAAATATTTTCTTCCATTCTTAGGGTTGTCTTTTCGTCTTGTTTATGGTTTCCTTTGCTGTGCAAAAGCTTTTAAGTTTCATTAGGTCCTATTTGTTTATTTTTGTTTTTATTTCCATTTCTCTAGGAGGTGGGTCAAAAAGGATCTTGCTGTGATTTATGTCATAGAGTGTTCTGCCTATGTTTTCCTCTAAGAGTTTGATGGTGTCTGGCCTTACATTTAGGTCTTTAATCCATTTTGAGTTTATTTTTGTGTATGGTGTAGGGAGTGTTCTAATTTCATTCTTTTACATGTAGCTGTCCAGTTTTCCCAGCACCACTTATTGAAGAGGCTGTCTTTTCTCCACTGTATGTTCTTGCTTCCTTTATCAAAGATAAGGTGACCATATGTGTGTGGGTTTATCTCTGGGCTTTCTATCCTGTTCCATTGATCTATATTTCTGTTTTTGTGCCAATACCATACTGTCTTGATTACTGTAGCTTTGTAGTATAGTCTGAAGTCAGGGAGCCTGATTCCTCCAGCTCCGTTTTTCTTTCTCAAGATTGCTTTGGCTACTCGGGGTCTTTTGTGTTACCATACAAATTGTGAAAGTTTTTGTTCTAGTTCTGTGAAAAATGCCATTGGTAGTTTGATAGGGATTGCATTGAATCTGTAGATTGCTTTGGGTAGTAGAGTCATTTTCACAATGTTGATTCTTCCAATCCAAGAACATGGTATATCTCTCCATCTATTTGTATCATCTTTAATTTCTTTCATCAGTGTCTTATAATTTTCTGCATACAGATCTTTTGTCTCCTTAGGTAGGTTTATTCCTAGATATTTTATTCTTTTTGTTGCAGTGGTTAATGGGAGTGTTTTCTTAATTTCACTTTCAGAATTTTCATCATTAGTGTATAGGAATACAAGAGATTTCTGTGCATTTATTTTGTATCCTGCTACTCTACCAAATTCATTGATTAGCTCTAGTAGTTTTCTGGTAGCATCTTTAGGATTCTCTATGTATAGTATCATGTCATCTGCAAACAGTGGCAGCTTTACTTCTTTTCCAATTTGGATTCCTTTTATTTCTTTTTCTTCTCTGATTGCTGTGGCTAAAACTTCCAAAACTATGTTGAACAATAGTGGTGAGAGTGGGCAACCTTGTCTTGTTCCTGATCTTAGTGGAAATGGTTTCAGTTTTTCACCATTGAGGATGGTGTTGGCTGTGGGTTTGTCATATAGGGCCTTTATTATGTTGAGGAAAGTTCCCTCTATGCCTACTTTCTGGAGAGTTTTTATCATAAATGGGTGTTGAATTTTGTCAAAAGCTTTCTCTGCATCTGTTGAGATGATCATATGGTTTTTCTCCTTCAATTTGTTAATATGGTGTATCACGTTGATTGATTTGCATATATTGAAGAATCCTTGCGTTCCTGGGATAAACCCCACTTGATCATGGTGTATGATCCTTTTAATGTGCTGTTGGATTCTGTTTGCTAGTATTTTGTTGAGGATTTTTGCATCTATGTTCATCAGTGATATTGGCCTGTAGTTTTCTTTCTTTGTGACATCTTTGTCTGGTTTTGGTATCAGAGTGATGGTGGCCTCGTAGAATGAGTTTGGGAGTGTTCCTCCCTCTGCTATATTTTGGAAGAGTTTGAGAAGGCTAGGTGTTAGCTCTTCTCTAAATGTTTCATAGAATTTGCCTGTGAAGCCATCTAGTCCTGGGCTTTTGTTTGTTGGAAGATTTTTAATCACAGTTTCAATTTCAGTGCTTGTAATTGGTCTGTTTATATTTTATATTTCTTCCTGGTTCAGTCTTGGGAGGTTGTGCTTTTCTAAGAATTTGTCCATTTCTTCCAGGTTGCCCATTTTATTGGCATATAGTTGCTTGTAGTAATCCCTCATGATTCTTTGTATTAATGCAGTGTCAGTTGTTACTTCTCCTTTTTCATTTCTAATTCTGTTGATATGAGTCTTCTCCCTTTTTTTCTTGATGAGTCTGGCTAGTGGTTTATCAATTTTTTTAACTTCTCAAAGAACCAGCTTTTAGTTTTATTGATCTTTGCTATTGTTTCCTTCATTTCTTTTTCATTTATTTCTGATCTGTTCTTTATGATTTCTTTCCTTCTGCTAACTTTGGTTTTTGTTGTTGTTGTTGTTGTTCTTTCTTCTCTAATTGCTTTAAGTGTAAAGTTAGGTTGTTTATTTGAGATGTTTCTTAAGGTAGGATTGTATTGCTATAAACTTCCCTCTTAGAACTGCTTTTGCTGCGTCCCATAGGTTTTGGGCCGTTGTGTTTTCACTGTCATTTGTCTCTAGGTATATTTTGATTTCCTCTTTGATTTCTTCAGTGATCTTGGTTATTTAGTAGTGTATTGTTTAGCCTCCATGTGTTTGTATTTTTTAGAGATTTTTTCCCTGTAACTGATATCTAGTCTCATAGCATTGTGGTTGGAAAAGATACCTGATATGATTTCAAGTTTCTTAAATTTACCAGGGCTTGATTTGTGACCCAGGATATGATCTGTCCTGGAGAATGTTCCATGAGCACTTGAGAAGAAAGTGTATTCTGTTGTGTTTGGATGGGAGGTCCTATAAATATCAATTAGTCCATCTTGTTTAATGTATCATGTAAAGCTTGTGTTTCCTTATTCATTTTCATTCTGGTTGATCTGTCCATTGGTGAAAGTGGGGTGTTAAAGTCCCCTACTATTATTGTGCTACTGTCGATTTCCCCTTTTATGGCTGTTAGCATTTGCCTTATGTATTGAGGTGCTCCTATGTTGGGTGCATAAATATTTACAAGTGTTATATTTTCTTCTTGGATTGATCCCTTGAACATTATGTAGTGTCCTTCCTTGTCTCTTGTAATAGTCTTTATTTTAAAGCCTATTTTGTCTGATATGAGTATTGCTACTCCAGCTTTCTTTTGATTTCCATTTGCATGGAATATCTTTTTCCATCCCCTCACTTTCAGTCTGTATGTGTCCCTAGGTCTGAAGTGGGTCTCTTGTAGACAGCGTATATATGGGTCTTCTTTTTGTATCCATTCAGTCAGTCTATGTCTTTTTTAAAAATAAATTTATTTATTTATTTATTTATTTTTGGCCGTGTTGGGTCTTCGTTTCTGTGCAAGGGCTTTCTCTAGTTGCAGTGAGCGGGGGCCACTCTTCATCGCGTTGAGCGGGCCTCTCACTGTTGCGGCCTCTCCTGTTGCAGAGCGCAGGCTCCAGATGCGCAGGCTCCAGATGCGCAGGCTCAGTAGCTGTGGCTCACGGGCCCAGTTGCTCCGCGGCATGTGGGATCCTCCCACACCAGGGCTCGAACCCTTGTCCCCTGCATTGGCAGGCAGATTCTCAACCACTGCACCACCAGGGAAGCCCCAGTCTATGTCTTTTGGTTGGAGCATTTAATCCATTTACATTTAAGGTAATTATCTATATATATCTTCCTATTACCATTTTCTTAATTGTTGTGGATTTGTTTTTGTAGGTCTTTTCCTTCTCTTGTGTTTCCTGCCTAGAGAAGTTCCTTTAGCATTTGTTGTAAAGCTGGTTTGGTGGTGCTGAATTCTCTTAACTTTTGCTTGTCTGTAAAGGTTTTAATTTCTCCGTTGAATCTGAATGAAGTCCTTGCTGGGTAAAGTAACCTTGGTTGTAGGTTCTTCCCTTTCATCACTTTAAATATGTCCCGCCACTCCCTTCTGGCTTGTAGAGTTTCTGCTGAAAGATCAGCTGTTAACCTTTTGGGGATTCCCTTGTATGTTAATTGTTGCTTTTCCCTTGCTGCTTTTGATATTTTTTCTTTGTATTTAATTTTTGATAGTTTGATTAATATGTGTCTTGACGTGTTTCTCCTTGGATTTATCCTGTATGGGACTCTCTGTTCTTCCTGGACTTGATTGACTATTTCCTTTCCCATGTTAGGGAAGTTTTCAACTATAATCTCTTCAAATATTTTCTCAGACCCTTTCTTTTTCTCTTCTTCTTCTGGGACCCCTATAATTCGAATGTTGGTGTGTTTAATGTTGTCCCAGAGGTCTATGAGACTGTCCTCCATTCTTTCATTCTTTTTTCTTTATTCTGCTCTGCAGTAGTTATTTCCACTATTTTACCTTCCAGGTCACTTACCCATTCTTCTGCCTCAGTTATTCTGCTATTGATTCCCTCTAGAGAATTTGTAATTTCATTTATCGTGTTGTTCATCATTGTTTGCTTGCTGTTTAGTTCTTCTAGGTCCTTGTTAAATGTTTCTTGTATTTTCTCCATTCTGTTTCTAAGATTTTGGATCATCTTTACTATCATTACTCTGAATTCTTTCAGGTGGACTGCCTATTTCCTCTTCATTTGTTTGGTCTGGTGGGTTTTTACCTTGCTCCTTCATCTGCTGCATATCTCTCTGTCTTCCCATTTTTCTTAACTTACTGTGTTTGGGGTCTCCTTTTCACAGGCTGCAGATTTGTAGTTCCCGTTGTTTTTGGTGTCTGCCCCCTGGGGGATGGCTTATGTAGGCTTCCTGGTGGAGGGGACTGGTGCCTGTGTTGTGGTGGGTGGGGCTGGATCTTGTTTTTCTGGTGGGCAGGGCTGCATCCGGTGGTGTGTTTTGGGGGTGTCTGTGAACTTATTATGACTTTAGGCAGCCTCTCTGCTAACAGGTGGGGTTGTGTTCCTGTCTTGCTAGTTGTTTGGCATGGGGCATCCAGCACTGAAGCTTGCTGGCTGTTAGGTGAAGCTGGGTCTTAGCATTGAGACGGAGATCTCTGGGAGAGCTCTCGCTGATTGATGTTGTGTGGGGCCGGGAGGTCTCTGGTGGTCCCGTGTCCTGAACTCAGCTCTCCCACCTCAGAGGCTCAGGCTTGACACCAACCAGAGCACCAAGACCCTGTCAGCCCCATGGCTCAGAAGAAAAGGGAGAAAAAAATAAAATAAAATAAAATAATGAAAACAAAAAAATTATTAAAATAAAAAATTTAAATGTAATAGAAAAAGAAAAACAGAAGAGAGCAAGTAAACCAATAAACAAATCCACCAATGATAACAAGCGCTTAAAAACTATACTAAGATTGTCTCAGCATCATCCTATTGAAAAAGCCCTAGAGGCAGTCCCCTTTATCCAGAGACCAGACAGAATCCACACCTTCCTGAGCCCTTGTCAATATTACTGTAATAAAGCTGGGGGAAAAATAAGTGACATATGGGAAATTGTTTACCATAGGGTAAAATGTCAATTTTTACTCATATGATAAGGTAAATATCAAAGTAAAGATATAAACGTGAAAAATAAAATTTTGAATTTTCAGAAGAAAAAAAAAAACTATACTAAGATAAACATAAAAATCAGAAACAAATCAGTCGCAGACAGCAAACCCCAAGTCCACAGTTGCTTCCAAAGTCCACCACCTCAATTTTGGGTTGATTCGTTGTCTATTCAGGTTTTCCACAGATGCAGGGTACCTCAAGTTGATTGTGGGCATTTAATCCGCTGCTCTTGATGCTGCATGGAGAGATTTCCCTTTCTCTTCTTTGTTTGCACAGCTCCTGGGGTTCAGCTTTGGTTTTGGCCCCACCTCTGGGTGTAGGTTGCCCTCAGGCTTCTGTTCTCGCCCAGACATGACAGGGTGAAAGCAGCGGCTGATTAGGGGGCTGTGGCTCATTTAGCCTCGGGGGAGGGAGGGGTACGGAATGTGGGGCGAGCCTGTGGTGGCAGAGGCCAGCATGACGTTGCAACAGCCTGAGGTGTGCCGTGTGTTCTGTTGGGGAAGTTTTCCCTGGATCACGGGACCCTGGCAGTGGCAGGCTGCACAGGCTCCCAGGACGGGGGTTGGGGGGGCGGTGTTTGGATAAGTGACCTGTGCTTGCACACAGGATTCTTGGTGGCTGCAGCAGCAGTGTTAGCGTTTCATGCCTGTCTCTGGTGTCCGAGCTGATAGCCACGGCTCGCGCCCGTCTCTGGAGCTCATTTAGGCGGTGCTCTGCCTTCTGTGGGCAGACAGGGAAGGAATCCCCTCTCCTCGAGCACCCCGAAGCAGTGGTCTCTTTCCTCTTTGGCAGCTCCAGACTTTTTCCTGGACTCCCTCCCGGCTAGCCGTGGCGCACTAGCCCGCTTCAGGCTGTGTTCACGCAGCCAACCCCACTCCTCTCCCTGGGATCTGACCTCCGAAACCTGAGCCTCAGCTCCCAGCCCCCACCCACCCCGGCAGGTGAGCAGACAAGCCTCTCAGGCTGGTGAGTGCTGGTTGGCACCGATCCCCTGTGAGGGAATCTCTCTGCTTTGCCCTCCGCACCCCTGTTGCTGCGCTCTCCTCTGTAGCTCCAAAGCTTCCCCCCTGCCCACCCCCCCTCTCTGCCAGTGAAGGGGCTTCCTAGTGTGTGGAAACTTTTCCTCCTTTACAGCTCCCTCCCAGAGGTGCAGGTCCTGTCCCTATTCTTTTGTCTTTGTTTTTTCTTTTTCTTTTGCCCTACCCAGGTACGTGGGGATTTTCTTGCCTTTTGGGAGGTCTGAGGTCTTCTGCCAGCGTTCAGTAGGTGTTCTGTAGGAGTTGTTCCACATGTAGATGTATTTTTGATGTATTTGTGGGGAGGAAGGTGATCTCCACATCTTACTCCTCTGCCATCTTGAAGGTCTCCCCTCTATTTGATGAGTGTTAATTCATTGCACTTATTATTATTTGTGTGTGCCTAAACTGTTCCATTTTTGACTAACGGAAGCCCCTTGGTTTGATTCCTTTTTACACAACTCCAGTAGTCTTTGATAGTCCTTGCTTTCTGGTATGATGTTTTTTCTAGACTTATGTTGTATTTTTCCTGTGCTAGACTTGGAATTAACCATTTCTCTAAGGAGTCCTGGTTCCTTTAATTGAAATGTGATATTTAGAGACTACAGCCTGGGCACCTGGGGTGCTCATTGCTATTGGGTTGGTTGTTGTTTATAGACCTTTTCAGAGGACAGAGCTAGGAGTTATTTTCTTTTTTAAAGAGATGATATATTTGTATTGATATTATCAATTCAAAATTTTCAATTGTAGGGCTTTTCTTATTTTTTTTATTTTTGTATTTGTTCTTTTTTTTAGGTGCTGAAAATCTTGGTTCCTAACAACATTAGAATTACTTATTTACTTTTTATATATCTAACAATATGTTACTGAAAATATTTTTAGATTTTTATGGGGTTTTGTCCTTAGGGTGTAGCACAATAGAAATATACAGTTAGATTGCTATGTTTTACAGTAACTTGAAATAATTTCTTGCTGTATCGTTAAGCTATCAACTTGCCATAGAGGTAGGTTATTTGTTGTATCTTGTGGCCAAATTGTTGCTTTTTAAAATTTCAGTTTAATTTTGTTTTATATTTAGGTAAAAAATTTACATGGGTCCAATGACAAATGTACAAAACAAGCTACATTTAAGAAGTCTAACTTTTATTTCTGCCCCATCTACTCTGTTCCCTTTGTCCTCCTCTAGTTTTGGTTATCTTTTCATATATTTATACAATATATACATACATACACACACACACACACACACACACAACACACATACACATACATTCACATGCTGCCTTTTAAAGATAAAAGGTAGTGTACTGTACCCTCTGTTTTTTCTGTATGTTGGCCTTCTCACTTAGTATATTCCAGAGATCACTTCAGAGCAGTATACAGATAAATTTCTCATTTCTTTTCATAACTACATATGCTCAATTGTGTGGATATGTCATAGTTCATTGGGGTTGTTTCTAGACTTTTGTCCATGTGTTTTCTCACTTTTGCCAGTGTATCTTTAGGTAGATTCTTTTTTTTTATAAATTTATTTATTTATTTATTTTTGCTGTGTTGGGTCTTCGTTTCTGTGTGAGGGCTTTCTCTAGTTGTGGCGAGCGGGGTCCACTCTTCATCACGGTGCGCGGGCCTCTCACTATCGCGGCCTCTGTTGTTGCGGAGCACAGGCTCCAGACGTGCAGGCTCAGTAGTTGTGGCTCACGGGCCCAGTTGCTCCGCGGCATGTGGGATCTTCCCAGACCAGGGCTCGAACCCGTGTCCCCTGCATTGGCAGGCAGATTCTCAACCACTGCGCCACCAGGGAAGCCCTAGGTAGATTCTTAAAAGTGGGATGACTAGGCTGAATGCAAGCAGGTACTGCCAAATTCCCCTCCATAGCAGTTGTACTATGTTGCATTCCCATCAGCCGTGTCTGAGAGTGCCTGTTGTCCCATAGCCTTGCCAACGGAGTATATTGTCCAATTTAGAGGATTTTGTCACTTTAATGGGTAAGAAATTGTCACTTAGTTTTAATGTGCATCACTGTGAGTGAGGTCACTGTCTTTTCATATGACTATGGGCAAATCGCCTTTTTCCTAGGTGTATACAATCTGTTTACATCTCTAGGCCTATTCTTTTGACCATATTCAGTAGTTGGGAATCTTCAACCTTTGAGGATGACTGAGATATTTTGAAGAGCAAAAAGCCCCTAAGTTATTTGGTGAATGAAATTGTTGGTTGTTTGCTCTCAGGTGGAGCCGCTGGGGCTGGCTGAGCATCTTTCCTTATGAGCACAGTCCCAGGGCTTCTCCACATGGTCTTTCTGCATGAGCTAGTTTGGGCTTCCTCACAGCACGGTGACCTCGGAGCCGTCAGACTGTTTACATAACTACTCCGAGCTCCAGCACGTGTCCCAGCTAAAAAGGCAGAAGCTGTATTACCTCTCGTGACCTAGCCTTGGAAGTCACGCGGTGTCATTTCTCCTGCCTTCGATTGCTTACAAGTGAGTCACAAACCTGCCCAGATTCAAAGGGAGGGAATTAGACACCATCCCTTGATGAAAGAACAGCAGGGTTCTAGAAGAGCATGGCAGTTTTAAGAACTGTTAAGGGTCTGAGATTTTACCTGACAGGTTGGCCTGTGACAGTGTCTTGGAAGCTGGTAAGACATGAGACTCTTGGGTCAGAAACAAAGGACTTGATCACTATGGCGCAGCAAGCCTCATGCGAGTTAGCATTTGCATCAGTTCCCTTTTTCCCCAAGTCTCACAGGGGTGACGCAGATGGGTCCAGATTCCTGCACTCACGGTAGATTGCGTTACAGGAGATTTCTGTGCCTACGAATCCACTGAAGCTCTTCTCCCAAAGAGCGATATTGTAAATGCAGAGTCAGCGCTCATTGCCCTTGACCTCTCTGCAGCTTTCAGCACTGCGTTGATCTGGCCAATCTCCTCTGCCCACACCCTCCTCCCCACTTTGGAAATCAACCTTCTCCCTGAGTTTTCCCCGCCCCCGCCACTGGTGAGTTTCCCTTCTACCTCTGATTACATCTTCTCTGCCTCATTCTCCCTTTTTGGCTCCTCTTTCCCGGTTTCCCCTCACCCCCCTCCCATAGGTATGTGGCTCTTCATGCCCCGTCCTGGCTCCCTTTCCTCATTCAGCATGCTCACTCCTGGGGAATCATCACATTTCCAACTGCTCGAAAGACATCTGGCTGCTGTCAACCAGGTGCCTCAAATTCAGTTTTCCCAAAACCAAATTCATCTCTTCTTCCACACACCTGCCCCTCCTACTGTGCATTCCCTCTCAGTTTACCACAGTCATCCTCTGATTGGGTGCAAGTCTTCAAAGTTATTTTTGTTTTACTCCCATCATTCTCTCTCTTTTTCTGCACATCTGATGGGGCACCAGATCCCACAGACTGTGTCTGAAATGTCTCTTGGAATGAGTAGTTGTCTTCAGGCCCCAGGACCAGTGCCCTAGCTCAGGGCCTCCTTAATGCTCACCTTTGAACAGCCTCCTATGGACCTTCCTGCATGTGGGGCGTCCTGATGGTGAGGCAGGCATCCCCCCCCCCTCTCTCGTTGCCCCATACTTGTCTCTCCCCAAACCACAGGCTCAGCTGAATTTTTTGGATTTCTCAGCCAGTGAACAACCTTCTTTTCTCCCTTCCTTCCTTCCTTTCCACGAATATTCTTCAGCACCCACTGTGGGCGGTAGGAGGCACTGTTTTAGATATTGTAGCAGTGAACGAGACAGACAAGGCTCTGCTCTTGGAGCTTACATTCAGGTTGGGTGTAATGGTGATGGGCAGAGAAGTAAATCAGCAAAGTAATTCCAGATATTTGTAAGCACCATGAAAAAAACCAAGGTAATGAAATAGATGGAGCTTGGGATAGGGTGAGGGCTAACAGATTGTGTGGTCGGGGTAGGCCTCTTTGAGGAAGTGGTATGTGAGTTAAACTGTGAGTGAAAAGCAGGGCTGGCCTTGTGAACATTAGGGGCCAGCGTGCTCCTGGACAGCCACCAGCAAGTGCAAAGGCCCTGAGGCTGGAATGAGCTTGGTGTGATGGAGGCACAGAATGAGGCCACAGTGATTGGAGGGAACTGAGAGAGGGGGATAGTAGGAGAGGATATGTGTAGGGGTGGAATATGTAGTAGCACCTTGTGGGTGATGGGCAGGAGTGTGGACTTCGTTCCCTGGGGCAGTGGGAAGCAGGGCTGGGATTACCCCATGGAGGCTCTGAGCCTCTCGTTTACTTCTGACCTTTCCTTTCTTCAGTCATTCCTCACACTCCTGCCAGGATCTTTCTGGAGCATGGATGTGATCCTGTCACTCAGACCCCCAAATGTTTCATGAGCCCTGTTTCCCACTGGACAAATGAAGAAAATTTTCAGCATGGCCTTCTAGGCCCTTGGCCCTCTGGCTTGAACCTTCTGTCCCTACCAGCTCCACACTCTTGACCCTCACTGCTTCCTAAGCCTGCCCTCTCCTTTCTTCTTTATGTCTTTAGTCTTGCTTGCTCAGATGGAACATTTTACCTTCACATTTGCTCAGCGCACAAATCCAACCCCAAAGCCACGCCCTCTGCAAAACCTCCTAACCGCCCTAGGTTCTCCCCAGGTAGAACCAATCTCTGTTTCCCTATTTCCCTATTTTTCTTCTAATCATTATTTCCACTGCTCTCTGGTCAGCCTTGGGTGCATGTGCACAGGTCCGTTCTTCTGCAGGAATGAGGGCTTCCTGGGGGCAGAAATTTTGTCCTGCTCATTGTCTGGGAAATAGGAGCTCCATTAATGTTTTGTGAGATTGACAAGATAGGCAAACACCAGTGTGTTATTCTATCTTGCATTTGAAGAAGATGATGGGCTGTTGCTTGGCTGTAACGCAGTGGGGTTTCGGGCACGGCTCCACGGGCATTTAGCTGTGTGGTTGCACGGTCACATAACTGTTTGCTGCAGTGACCTCATGACTGCTTCGCTACATGACCACATAACTGCATGATCGCATGGCTGTGCAGCTGTTTAGCTGCATGAGTATATGGAAGCATAGCTATCCGGCCACAATTTGCACAGCTGCATGGCTGGCCAGCCACTTTGCCATATGGCTGTGTGGCTGCATGGCCATGTGGTTCCACTGCTTTGACAGAAAAACTTCCCTTTGCTTTTCTATGAATTGCATCAAGATTTCTACCAACGTTCTGAGGTTGGTTGGGTTTTCCATAGGGAAGCCGTTGGCATTTGGGGTGGGGCTGCTGCATGCAGGCATAACCATTAAGCATCCCTTGACCCTGCCACCAAATTGCAGTATGGTTCTCATCATCAAGACAACCCAAAACATCCCCGTGCCTTTCCATACTCCCCCTCTCCGCACCTGCTAAGACCGCTAGATCATGAGGACAGGGGAGTAAGGTGAAGGAAAAGTTACAGAGAAATTGTACTCATCAGAAAAAGCTTAGAGCTGAAAGGGATCCACATAATCGTTAAGCACAAGTCCTGAAGTCTTTATGAGATAATCAAGACCTGCGAGCTTAAGGGCCTTGCCTGAAGTCCCACAGCTTGTCAGCCACAGGACCCAAACTAGAAAACATTTTTAAAATCTGTGATCTGTAAAATAGGGATTTACTTTTTTTGTTTTGGCCGCGCTGTGCGGCTTGCGGAATCTTAGCTCCCCAACCAGGGATCGAACCCGGGCTCCCATCAGTGGAAGCACAGAGTCCTAACCACTGGTCTGCCAAGGAAGTCCCTACTTGTTTTTATATAACAAATACTTGTGTATTTTACTTACTTTGGGCCAGATACTGTTCTAACCACATAACAAAACTCACTGAATATTTGTAGCAACCCTATGAGGTCGGATTACACCCACTTTGCAGATGAGGCCACACAGCACTTCTTTCTTTATGCCACTTTAAAAAAATAATACAACGCACCCCCAGAATGTCATGGGGAGCATAGAATGGTGTGATATATGTCGAAGACTCAGCTCTCAGTAGTGCTCAGTAAACGCTAGCCATCATTCATTATGGCTGTGACTTTGTCCCCCTGTGCTCCTCCCCATGTCCTTCCCTCCTCTAGGTTATACAATTTCAACTTCAGAGGTCCTAGTTCTGTCGTCCGAGTAGGGCCGCCATTGTTTTTTCCCTGAAATGACACACATTGTGGGTACAGGACACAGGTATATCTTGGGAGAGGAGGTCATCTTTTCACAAGTTCCTTTAGGGACCCAGAATTTAAACTTCTGCCACTCCGTGTCATGCTTGGTTCTTAGAATCCACTTGCTTCTGTAATTACAGAAGCACTTGTTTCCATCAGTCTCTGCTCCTGAAACGCTCAGGGCTACCCTGTGGTTGTTTTTGTTCAGAAAGTGAGAGAACAAGAGGCGAGGGAGGCAGATAAAAAAGGAGGTAGAAACTACATATTCATTACTGAAGGGAGAGTCCTGCTTTCCCAGACTGCTTTTTTCAGGCCTCAGGAATACTTTCTTGGTTGCCAGGGACCTCCTTGAATCAGGGCTTGAAATGAAGATGTTGTCACAGGGGAGCACCTGAAGACAGATTCCATGTTTTGGAATATGGGCAGGACACTGGCAAGCGGGTTCTCCCATAGCCAGCAGGTTGGGGAGAGGGAGCTAGTGATTTATTGTTATCCAGAAAGATCCAATTTTATTTTTTAAATCTCCAGAGTGGTTTATTCAGATAAATATATTTGAATGTGTCTCTGGTTTGTTGAATTTGTTCAAACCCAATGAACACATTAACCATTAATGAGGTGCTTGGGCATCTTTGAAAGCCTGGTAATAATCCTCTTAAGAGAAAATCATATCTATTTAATCCCTTTCTCTGTGTGTAATGCTGAATACAGCATCTAAAGTGGATTTATACTCCACAATGCCCAAAGTGACTTCGCTTACTACAGTTACAGGTACATTAGGATGCTTACATCCAAATGGACTCTGAAAATACATGTCTTACAGGTTAATTCGAATGGTTGGTTCATAAGACAAATCGAGAATCTAGTTCTGGATGAAATGTAATCCTTTTGCCTTTATGAATCACTTGACTCCACAATTATGCCTCAAATGATGTCATGAATATTTATTTATTTTGTTACCTAAGTTTTAATTTTCTTTGGTGCAGGTTTTGCCATTGGGATGATATAGAAATAGACATTACTGAAGGGCTTGAGACTAAGGCAGACCAAATATTGACATCCTCCTAGTCATCGAAGTGTCCCTACTTTTTACCTTAAAAAATGAATGAATTAATTTATTCAACAGTTATTTAGGGAGCCCTGACAAAGTGCAATACATGGTCCTAAGCACTCAGGATAGATCTATGAAGAGCCCTTGTGGAGTTTACAGTCAGAGCAACTCTGTCCAATAGAACTTCCTGTGATGATGGAAGGTTCTATGTCTGCATTGTCCGATACAGTAGCGATAGCTATGGGTCATTTGGAATGGGGCTAGTGCAGCTGAATTTTTTATATTCTTTAGTGCCAATTTAAATTTACATAGCTCATTGTAGCTAGTGGCTGTTGTATTGGAAAACACAGGTAGAAGAAGAGGTAGATTAACTGATTCACACAGCTAATGAATTACAATCATTGTAAGTGATACAGGAGAAGCCAGGTACTATGGGAAAATAAAACTCAGAAATGTAACCTAATCTAAGGGTCGGCTAAGACTCCTCTGAGATATCGATGTTTGTGTTAAAAACTGAAGAGGGATTGGGATTCATCAGGTTTGGGTTGACATGGGGACATTTTTAGCAAAAGGAACAGCATGTGCAAAGGCCTGGGGCAGGCCTCCAACCAGTGCAGTGCAGTTGGAGCATCTTGAGAGCAGTGAGTGAGAGGAGCAGGCAGGGCTGGATCACACAGAACCCTGTCTGCTGTAATAAGGATCTGAGATGTCACCCGAACAGCAGTGAGAAGCCTTGGAATTGTTATGACCAGGAGAGTAACTTGATCCAATTACATTTTTAAATTTTAAAAATATTTTTCAGTTATCCATGCGCATACTTCAGAGTCAATCATTTCTGTAAGGCTTGTCATGAAAATCAACAGCCCCCTGTTAATACTTCCTAGTTTTTCAGTTCCCAAGGGGACATTATTTTCATCTCTTTCAACTGATTCTCTTGGTATTCACTTGTCTCTAAATAATATGCAGATCTTGTCTTGATGTTTCAGTTTAAGGCCTGATCTATTAATTATCCACGTGGAAGGTGAGGATTTCTCTCTTTCACCCCCATCTGCACCACTCCCAATATAGTTGTACATAGTTTGGTTAGATCAGTGTTCATTGGTTCTACTGGTACATTTTGTTAACACTGTTTACAGCTGAACCATGTAATATACTGTGATTACTTTTCCTTTCACACAATTTTTTTTTTCGCTGTGCTAAGAATTTTTTTTTTTTAATTTGAACTCATCACTATTCACATTAAACTGTCCTCCGGTTGTGCCAATCTCCTTTCAACATGTTCAAGCACATTAGGAATTCTTTCAGTTTTTTTCTTTTTGAAGAAATTGCCCTTGGAGCTTTCTGACCTGCTGCAGTCCTGGGCTAGTTGCTCTCCAGGCAAGTGGCACAGCTCTTGGTTCAGAATCTGCCTTCACCATTAATCTGAGGATCCCCTTGGCCTCTCTTTTGTGTTGAATTCCTGGATCCTGTGTCTTCTTTCTTGGTTGGTTCCTTTATTTTGGCCCAAAATATCTTCAAGTACCTTCCTATGTGGGAGGTAACTTTTTTTTTAATTAATTGATTTATTTTTATTGAAGTATAGTTGATTTACAGGGAGGTAATGTTTTTTGAGACCTTGCATTTCAAACATCTCTTTATGCCTTCTCTATTTAATTGATAGCTTGGCTGGATATAAAAGTCTAGGATGGAAATCACATTCCTTAGGTTCCGAAGTTGCTGTTGAGAAATCTGATGTCATTCTGATTTGTGATCATTCATATGAAATTTGGCATCCTCCCCCATCCCTACCCTCCCCACCCTGCCCCCATCCCCCTGCATACTCTTTCCTCCCTCCTGTGAGACTTTTTTAAAAATCTGGAACCTAAGAGCTTTCAATTATGGAAACATTTTCTCAAGTTATTTTTTCTTGTAGACTGGTCCTCTGTTTTTCTTATCTTTTCTTTCCTAGTTTACATCTCTTTGGGGTTTTTCTGTTTTGTTTTATTTTTCCATTGGGTTTTTAAAATTTTTTATTTTTTATTCAGTTTTTAAAGGATACAGTCATTTACAGTCATTACAAAATATTGACTAAATTACCCACGTTGCACAATACATCCTTGCAGCCTATCTTACATCCAATAGTTTGTACCTCGCATTCCCCCAACCTGATATTCCACCCCCAGTGGTAACCACTTGTTTGTTCTCTATATCTGTGAGTCTGTTTCTTTTTTGTTATATTTACTAGCTAGTTGTAATTTTTAGATTTCCACATATAAGTGATATCATATGATATTTGTCTTTCTCTGTCTTACTTATTTCACTCAGCATGATGCCCTCCAAGTCTATTCCTGTTGCTGCAAAAGGCAAAATTTCATTCTTTTTTATGGCTGAGTAGCATTCCATTGTATATATATATATACCACAGCTTCTTTATCCATTCATCTGTTGATGGACACTTAGGTTGCTTCCATGTCTTAGCTATTGTAAATAGTGCTGCTCTGAACATTGGGGTGCATGTATCTTTTTGAATTAGTGTTTTTGGTTTTTTCAGATATATACCCAGGAGTGGAATTGCTGGGTCATATGGTAGTTCTATTTTTAGTTTTTTGAGAGACCTCCATACAGTTTTCCACAGCGGCTGCACCAATTGACATTCCCAACAACAGTGTACGGTGGTTTCCTTTTCCCCAGATCCTTGCCAGCATTTGTCATTTGTGTTATTTTTGATGATAGGCATTCTGACAGGTGTAGAAGAGATATCTCATTGTGGTTTTAATTTATATTTCCCTGATGATTAATGATGCTGAGAATCTTTTCATATGCCTGTTTGCCATCACATTTCCTCTTTGGAAGAATGTCCATTCAGGTCTTCTGCCCATTTTTAATCGGGTGTTTTTTATATTGAGCTGTATGAGCTGTTTGTATATTTTGGAAAGTAACCCCTCTCAGTCATATCATATGCAAAAATTTTCTCCCCTTTAGTAGGCTGTCTTTTCTTTTTGTCAGTGGTTTCCTTTGCTGTGCAAAAGCGTTTAAGTTTAATTAGGTCCCGTTTGTTTACTTTTGCTTTTATATCCTTTACTTTAGGAGACGGACCCCCAAAAATATTGCTGTGATTTATGTCAAAGAGTGTTCTGCCTATGTTTTTCTCTAGGAGTTTTATAGTATCCGGTCTTACATTTAGGTCTTTAATCCATTTTGAGTCTATTTTGTTTATGGTGTTAGAGGACAAAAACAGGTGCATAGATCAATGGAACAGGATAGGAAGCCCAGAAATAAACCCACGCACTTATGGTCAATTAATTTACAACAAAGGAGGTAAGAATATACAATGGAGAAAAGACAGCCTCTTCAATAAGTGGTGCTGGGAAAACTGGACAGCTACATGTGAAAGAATGAAATTAGAAGGTTCTCTTTGGTTTTTTCCTCTACTTTTTGGGAGATTTCCTCAACATTATCTTCCTACTTTTCTGTGGAATTTTCATTTTTCCTACCTTATTTTTAATTTCTAAAACCTCTCGGTTTTCTGAATGTTCCTTTTTTGTAGCATCCATTCTCATTTTTTACATGTAGTAGCTTTTTGGTGATGATTTTAATTAGGTTGTTTCCCCTACAGTCTTCGTTTCTTCCCGTTTATTTTTCCCTTGTTTGTTTTTCTGCCTGTTGTTCATTTAGAAGTTTTCAGCCCTTGGCTGTTTGCTCATATATAAGGAGAGACCACTAAGATTTTGGAAGCTCCATGCACAAAGTTGGGGCTTGAAGTCTGTCCTTTTCACTGTGGAGTATCTGGCTGGGTCATTCCACTGAGGAACTCTTGATGTTTGTATTTTTAGGCCTTTTTGAAAGGAGGGGGTGATCAGATTCCACTGGGCAGATTCTTCCAATTTCCTGCATGGAGGGTATCTGCCTGTTTGAGTTGGGGAAGAAGTCTGGTGTCTCATGCTCCCTATTTTCAGTTTAATAGCCCTGACCACCATTGTTCTAAGTGATCCTCAGTCCAGAAATTTTCACCAGAAAATAACACTACAACCTCCTTCAGGGTGGAGGAGGGTCGGTCATTCAGATCTACTATGTTGGGGAGAGAACCTGGGATTCTAACTGCTTCTTAACCTGATTTCCCACAAATTCCTTCTCTCCCACTTCCAAAAGTCTCCATTGTCTCTAATTCCTGTCTCTAATTAAAGGATATGAACCATGTTCATGCTTCTCAGCTTTCCCATCTTCTGCTTAGGATTCATCTTTCTTAGACGGCTAAGCCAGTAACCACATGTTCATCTCCTTTCCAGCTTCCAAAATTTTGTATTATGTTTTCTCTCCTCTTCTCTTTGTCCTTGTGGGTTTATTCCATTAAAAAAAATCCCTTACATTTGTTTTAGTGGGACTTGGGAGTAGAATAGAGCTAACTGCAATTGCAATTATAAAATTTTCCATTTAAAAATTGGAGTTCAATGAACCTGCTTAAAATAAAATAAAACCTTGGTTATAGTAGAGAAAAAGGATTTGATGGTTCTGGCGGTTTTGTATTGGATGAGGTAGTGGATAGAATTGTGTCTCCCAGAAAGATATGTTCAAGTCCTAACCGCTGCCCGCCCCCCTCCCCGCCCAGTGACCCTAACCTCTGAATTTGATCTTATGTGGTAATAGAGTCTTTGCAGGTGTAGTCAAGTTAAGATGAGGTTATACTGGATTAAGGTAAACCCTAATCCAATGACTAATGTCTTTATAAGAAGGAAATTTGGACACAGACACAAAGAGGAGAACACCATGTGAAGACAGAGGCAGAGGTTGGAGTGATGCATTTACCAACCAAGGAACACCAAGAATTGCCAGCAGCCACCAGAAGCCAGGAGAAAGGCATAGGACAGGCTCTCTTTCTCGGCGCCTCCAGAAAGAACCAACTCTGCCAACATCTTCATTTCAGACTTCCAGCCTCCAGAACTGTGAGAAAATAAATTTCTGTTATTTTAAGCCACCCAGTTTGTGGTACTTTGTTAACGGCAGCCCCCAGAAACTAACACAGATGAATATTGTTATGTAACAGTGTTCTTAGAAATGAAATGTGCTTTGAGAAACGGAAGGTGATTTTCCCTGAAACAGGAATTTGTTCTCTACACCATTTGTTATCTGGAAGTTTCATTTAGTATATGTCTTAATTTTTCTTGAACACTATAAAATTGTCATTATGTAGCACCCCAGTTTGGGTTCTGCCTCAACTTTGCTGCAGCTGCTTTATCTTGGAATTGTTACTCCAGGATTCTTTTAAGTGTGAACGAGTAGGCTTTCCTTTAAATCCATTTTTGCTGTCCTTACTCTCTTTGGACTTCTGCTCTGCTTCTGTCCCTTTTCTAACCCCTGCCCCTGTCCTTGTCTCCTTCTGCATCTGCATGGGACAGTGTATAGTTCCAGCAGACTTTTCTAGACTGCCTTTAAAATAATAGTCTGGGGACTTCCCTGGTGGCGCAGTGGTTAGGAATCCACCAGCCAATGCAGGGGACACGGGTTCGAGCCCTGGTCCGGGAAGATCCCACATGCCGTGGAGCAACCAAGCCCATGCACCACAACTACTGAGCCCACGTGCCACAACTACTGAAGCCCGCATGCCTAGAGCCCATGCTCCGCAACAAGAGAAGACACCACAATGAGAAGCCCACGCACCACAACGAAGAGTGGCCCCCGCTCACCGCAACTAGAGAAAGCCCGCACACAGCAACGAAGACCCAATGCAGACAAAAATAAATAAATAAATACATAAATTTATTTAAAAAGTAATTGTCTGATAGTGCTTTGGGGATTGATTGGCTTTTTTTTTTTCCAGTGAAAAGAGTATTTGACTAATTACCTTTTGGCAAATTGGTCTTTCAATGAGTTGCCTTTGGGTGAATTATTTTTTGACAAAATGATCCAGAGGCCAAACATCCTATCCAAGGAAGCATATTTTGCTTTAAGAAGTAAGTAGAAGATTGTGAGAATAATGTAGCCTGCATTCTATTCTGGCTTGCTTCTTATTTGCTGAGACTAATTTGTAGACCTTCTAAGCACCAGTTTCCCTGTAAAAATGGGGAAAATAATGCCAACTCTGATGACCAAAAAGCATATGAAAAGATGCTCAACATCACTAATTATTAGAGAAATGCAAATCAAAATTACCGATACAATGAGGTATCACCTCACACTGGTCAGAATGGCCATCATCAAAAAGTCTACAAACAGTATATGCTGGTGAGGGTGTAGAGAAAAGGGAACCCTCCTACACTGTTGGTGGAAATGTAAATTGGTACAGCCACTATGGAGAACAGTCTGGAGGTTCCTTAAAAAACTAAAAATAGAGCTACCATATGATCCAGCAATTCCACTCCTGGGCATATACCTGGAGAAAACCATAATTCAAAGAGATACATGCACCCCAGTGTTCGTTGCAGCACTATTTACAATAGCCAGGACATGGAAGCAACCTAAATGTCCATCAATAGATGAATGGATGAAGAAGATGTGGTGTATATATACAATGGAATACTACTCAGTCATAAAAAAGAATGAAATAATGCCATTTGCAGCAACATGGATGGACCTAGAGATTATCATACTAAGTGAAGCAAATCAGACAGAGAAAGGCAAATATCATATGATACTACTTATATGTGGAATGTAAAAAAATGGTGCAAATGAACTTATTTACAAAACAGAAACAGACTCACAGACTTAGAAAACAAACTTATGGTTACCAAAGGGGAGAGGTGGGGGGGAAGGATAAATTAGGAAGTTGAAAAAAGTAATGCCAGCTTCACAGGTGTAAAGATTAATTGACCCACGGATAACTTAAATTTAAAATTTGCTTAAGAACGTACACATTGAATTAGGAAAAGCCACTCGTAACAGCTCATAAACAGTCATAAAACAAAGAATAATTTACAGAGGGGAAACCCACAAACAAGAAGGCCTGAAGGATAGCTGATAATTAGTAATTTTCTTAATAATTAATTAGTAATTATTAATTTGCATTCTGAATAATAGCATTAATTTAACAGGTAATTTTGTTTTGTAGAAACTGAATTGCAACTGTTAGTTTTAGTGGTAGAAAGATAAGTTTATTTATTTTCTATTTCACTTTTGTCCACTTGATGCTTTTTTTTTTTTTTAAAGGAAATTTTATTTATTTATTTATTTATTTGGCTGCGTTGGGTCTTCGTTGCTGCACGCGGGCTTTCTCTAATTGCGGCGAGCGGAGGCTACTCTTCATTGTGGTGTGCGGGCTTCTCATTGCAGTGGCTTCTCTTGTTGTGGAGCACGGGCTCTAGGCACGCAGGCTTCCGTAGTTGTGGCACACAGGCTCAGTAGTTGTGACTCGCAGGCTCTAGAGCACAGGCTCAGTAGTTGTGGCGCACGGGCTTAGTTGCTCCGTGGCATGTGGGATCTTCCCAGACCGGGGCTCGAACCCATGTCGCCTGCACTGGCAGGCGGATTCGTAACCACTGCGCCACCAGGGAAGCCCCACTTGATGCTTTTGATTTTGGAACACAGTGGTGGACCATCATTTGCGTCATTGTCATTATCACTGTTATTTTTCATTTTAACAGTGATGCCAATTTTCACCATCCATTACACTTACTGCAGGTCGGTTCCTCTAAGGATGGGAACTGTACACCACATCTGCTTACAATGGGATACCATTGTTTCCAGCTCAGTGCCCTCTATTTCCTTGTGTTGGGTGATGACACAAGTCTCTTACCTTTTCTCTACTTAAATAACTCAGAAGTCTTTATCCATGAAGCCATTTCCCCTTCATAGTGCAGAGGTCCCGTTTATACACTCCTTTCTTCATACTTCAAGACTATTAAAGGAGTTGGTGCCAACACAGCCTTAAAAATAATGCAAACATGGGCATCAAGTCATGGAATTCTAAGTTGAAGTCATCCGGATGATCACAAATACGCATATAATAATTTTTTTTTCACAATTATCATCCAAATGGAAGCACAAGAACATAACCTCAGTCCCCCCAGGAGTTTGCTGACCCCTGCGTCTTTAGGCACATTAACCCAGATGTAAGAAAGCATCCAGCATGTAGTAGTCACTTGGTGAAGGAAAGTTTTAATGATATTTATGCCAAAACCATCCACTAAGGCCAGAGATTTCCAACCTGTGTATTTAAAGTTAAATCAACTGGGTATCAATGATGCCATGTTTCAAAAAATTTAAAAAGGATCAGGGAAAACATTACTCAACTTAAACAAAGTTGAATTTGAATCTAAGTAACGGGTAACAGTGGTGCCAGAAGTGTGTAACATGAAGTGCAGAATGCAAAACTAGTTATGGTCCTTGCCCCAGTCGTGCAATTTTCACAGGAACCAGAAGGCCCTTGAGAAATTACTTTTCAAAGCTATCATATAAAGAAGGAAGAGGCTACGGAAAGGAAACTGTTTTCACAATGAGCAAGAGTTATCCTAGCAGAGATACTCTGGGGCCCATGCCAGATACCTCAGTCCATACTGGATCCCTGGGATCTGTGCTGGACACCCCAGGGCCCATGCCAGATACCCCAGGATCATGCTGTACACCCTGATCCACACCAGACACTCCGGGGTCATGCCAGATGCCCTGGATCCACACCAGATGTCCCTAGGATCTATGCTAGACACGCTGGGGCTCATGCTGGACACCTTGGGGCCAACACCAGACAGCCTGATTCCATGCCAGATGTCCCCAGATACACACCAGATGCCTAGACGTTGCTTTCTCTCTGCTAGAAAATATACAAAACCATGTACATCCTCAAAAAGTCCTTATAAAAGTCACACCTTAAAAAAAATGGCCTTGCCCTGTAAACAACCCTGAGAATGAAAATTATACAGTCAGGACACAGTACAGCTTTTGGAGGATTTGAACCCCAGAAGCTGATGGCTCATTAGATTCTGAAGAGGGACTAGATCCTGAAGCTGCTCCTCAAGTCTCCTGCATCGAGATGGACTTCTTGCAGGAAAAGACAAATACACAGATTCCAACTTGGTTGTCAGGGAAACCCCTCTGGCATATCACCCCTCAAAAAAGTGCCAGTGTGTTCTGGAAATAAAGGAGAAAGTCATTTGTGTGTTTGATGAGAACAAACTGAAACAAGACCACAGCTTCTCATGTCAGGCAGAGCCAGGAGCCCAGCAGCAAAGCAAACTCCGGGCCAAGACCTGGGCAGGGCTTCCTCCGTGGTGCTCACGGCACCGCTGCTGCCCTTCCCAGACCTTGGGTGTCTGCTCTGGGGATATCAGCTAGCTGATTTTCTGGGCTCACCTTATGCAGTACAAAGATGTGGACGAGGGTCAGAGGAAACGAGTGTGTTTGGCAATGTATGATGTACAAAGGATAATTCGTAGATATTTGGACCTGCAAGAGACCTGAGGATACAGGCACCCACTTCTTTAGATTCACTCTAGGAAGGCGCCTGGGCTGTGCCCTTTGGTTGGATAAGCTTGGGAAATGCTCCACGCTGTGAACTCCTCTTAGAGTCACAATGTACATGAGCATATTAAGGGCTATGAGAAATCCTATAGTAAATAAACCTGTTTACCTGAATGGTGGCCCCAAAGCCAGGTCACCAGCCCTAATCCCCAGAACCTGTAAATATTACTTTATATGGGAAAAAGGTGAATATTGTCTCATATGACAAAAGATAAGTTAAGGATCTTGAGAGTAGTAGCTTATCCTGGATTATCAGGATGGGCTCTAAATGCAACAATGTGCAACCTTAGAAGAGAGAGGCAGAGGGAGTTTCAACACTGTACCACACACAGAGAAAGAAGGCCACATGGAGACAGAGGCGGAGATTGGATGCAGCCACAAGCCAAGGAATACCAAGGAATGTCAGCAGCCACCAGAAACTAGATGAGGCAAGGAAGGCCAGAGAGAGGTGGCCCGCCCTGCTGACACCTTGACTTTGTACTTCTGGCCTCAGATCTGTGAGAGAATAAAGGTCTCTTGTTTTAGCCATCAAAGTTGTGGTACTTTATTACAGTAGCCACAGGAAACAAATACATCTTTGTTTAATGCAGAGTTGCCCAAACTTACCATGACAGAATACCCAGTTATCATTCTGGAAACTTAATGCTCCACAGAATTCACTCTGGGAAACATCACTTGAGATGAATTCACGAATGACTGAACCATAGTGGTGTCACTGAGGAAATTTACAAGTCTGGGTCCATCCTGAGGTTACTGGAGTCCACAGACTGGCCACAACTGCAGGCCACGCCACATGCTTTTCTTTGGTCCCCCTATCAGAAAGGGCATCTTGTATTTCTTGCTGCCTCTTACCCATCTTATCTGTTTGTACTGTTTTACATCTGTGAGGTGTAACATTCAGATCCTTCTGACAGTTCTACCTATTAACACAGGTCATAAATGCTCTCACAGATGCGCCTGACATCTTTGCTTCATAAGTGTCCTTGCAGTCTCTCCCAAGGTAGTTTTGTAGGGGGAATCCTCTTTCTAAGGCTGGACTGCACAAAGAATGTCAGGATACCGCGGAACGGAAACTAGACAGAGGGTTTCACGTGGTCTTTTATTCCCTATTTTTTTTTTTTTAATTTTTATAGCTACTTTATTTATTTATTTCTTTATTTTTGGCTGTGTTGGGTCTTCAGTTCTTGCGAGGGCTTTCTCTAGTTACGGCAAGTGGGGGCCACTCTTCATCGCAGTGCATGGACCGCTCTTCATCGCGGTGCGCGGGCCTCTCACTATCGCGGCCCCTCCCGTTGCGGGGCACAGGCTCCAGACGCGCAGGCTCAGTAGTTGTGGCTCACGGGCCCAGATGCTCCGTGGCATGTGGGATCTTCCCAGACCAGGGCTCGAACCCGTGTCCCCTGCATTGGCAGGCAGATTCTCAACCACTGCGCCACCAGGGAAGCCCTATTCCCTATTAAATTCAGTGCTCAGACTGTTCTTAGGTATCACCTGCATTGCTTTCAACTCTTTGCCTGGAGGTGACCACTTCAAAGGACTGTGTGGTCCCAAGCTCCAATATGGTGTTGCTTTCTCGGGATGGGGTTCTACACCCACAGTTGGACTTCGGCAGAGGATTTCTGCATCACCTTCTCAGCAGCTTGTCCCTTTTAACACCATTTTATGGGATACGAGGGCAGAGGTTTTGATTACCTATTTAGCCTTTCCTCAACTCCATTCCAACCCCCATGGGTTAATGCCATTAGATCTCACCAAGGGCAGTGTCTCAGGGGAATCCTTAAGGGACAAGGTACTTTGTAAATAGATTAGAAAGTGTACCCTTAATGGGGAGAAACTATCAGGGTCTCTAAGCCAAGAATTTTAAAGGGGAGAGTCTTTTCTCAGGGCTAACATGGAAAACTATGGAAACAGGAATCAGTGATCTTTCACAATCCTTGCTTAGGAAAAAAATGGTCATAAGAAGAAAAAAATGGCTTGTTTGTTCTAGCACAGTTTTCACCATTCTGAGTACAAGGATTGTTTTATAATGTCAAAAAATTCAGTATTCAATATAATGTCCAAAACTTTCAGTATTCAATAATTGAGGGCTTCCCTGGTGGCGCAGTGGTTGCAAGTCTGCCTGCCAATGCAGGGGACACGGGTTCGAGCCCTCATCCGGGAAGATCCCACATGCCGCAGAGCAACTAAGCCCGTGCGCCACAACTACTGAGCCTGAGCTCTAGAGCCCGTGACCCACAACTACTGAGCCTGCGTGCCACAACTACTGAAGCCCACATGGCTAGAGCCTGTGCTCTGCAACAAGAGAAGCCACCGCAATGAGAAGCCCGCACACCACAACGAAGAGTAACCCCTGCTCGCCACAACTAGAGAAAGCCCGCGCGCAGCAACGAAGACTCAATGTGGCCAAAAATAATAAAAATAAATAAATTAATTAATTTTTAAAAAATTGAGAAAAATTGCCCCCCCAATTGACAAAAAGCTATTATGAATTCAGTAATGCTTTTAAATGAGTTTCCTTTTTTGAGTTCACCTACATTTGCAAAACAGTAGTTAACATGTGAGAAATAGCATTTTTTCAAGCTATAGGCAATGCTTAATATGTACTTGAATTTGCAGACTTTACCATAACCCACCTGGGCAGTGGTTCCCAAATAATAGCATATGGACCAGTATCAGTCCTGACCAAGTTATCATTGGCTTGCAGCAAAACGAGAAACAGAGCCAGTTTAGTGAGATTTTCACAGTGTCACTGAAGTGTTAGCCCTACAAGGGTAGGGGCCATGTCTTCTTCATATGGTCACTGCTGTATCCTTTGCCCCTAGTACAGTGTCTGCCACATAGTAAATGTTCACTGTTTATTGAGCGAATGAAAAAATTAGTCAATTGAAAAGACAATTCTTTATTCTGATATTTCTTAGTGTGGTGGTATATAGTAGTTTGATCTTTTCAAGCTTTATTTAGCAAAATAAAAAGTCCAAAACCCTGTTTTGTTTCCTGTATCAATTAGGCTTAGGTGTAACTGTGAAGAAGAAACCTGAAAAGTAGTGATTTAAAACAAGATGAATGTTTATTTCCCTCCAGGGCCAGTATGGCAGCTCTTAAGTCCTCAGGAACCCAGGCTTCCTCTAGCTCACTGCTCTGCCATGAGCTTACTGCCCTGCCATGCTCAGGTGGCCTTTAAACTTATGGTCCAGGCATAACATTCACATTCCAGATATCAAGATAGGGGAAGAGAAAGGAGAAGGACCTGCCTCCTTCCTTTAAGGAAACTTCCTGGTAGTATCCTATATCACTTATATCTTATTGGCCAGAACTTAGTCACATGACCGCATCTAGCTGCAAGGGAAGCTGGGAAAAGTCTTTTAGCTGAGTGGCAACATGCCAAGCTAAAAACCAAGACTCTGTTACTAAGGCAAAAGCAAAGGATTAACATTAGATGGCAGCTAGCAGTCTGGCCATGATTCCCCCAGTTTTTTCAGATCATTTTAAAAATATGGGAACCACTGCTGAAGGAGGCTTCCCCACTTCCATCTCCATGCATGCAGTTATACAGGACAGAGCCGGTCAGAATGTGGCAGACTGTTTTACCCTCTTCAGTTACTCATTTTTCTCATGGTGCAGCACACTGGAGATCTCATCCCTGTGACGCTGCATTGGGAACCTCTGCCCTCTGCTGTCTCAGCACCAAAGAAGTTGAGATGGGAGGGGCTGGTGAGGATGGTTCAATCTCTGCTTATGATTGGTTTCCTTCCAGTCTTTTCCAACTGTGGGCTTTCAATTCCTAGGCTACCAATTGGCTGGGGTTTTATCTTGCTTAAGTCATGATCCAGGAAGTTTTTCACTATGCCTCAGTGTAAATCAATATTTCAAAGGAAGAACGGTGGATCAAAAACTTTTGTTTTTTGAGGGTGGAGGTTCTGGGACCCTGTCCTCCCTTTCTACTGACTACTGTCCCTTTGCTAGGCTTGAATGAGTTTGAGCTGATGAGTACTGGTTTGTTTTCCCCATGTGTTTCCAGCCTTATGTGGGAAGAAAATTTAGACAAAATATTCTTTTACTCATTTTACAAAGGTTTTCCTTTGGGTTTCTGTTGTTCAGATGGATAGTCCTCAAACTCTAGAAATAAGATGGTGGGGATATTTGGATCTCAGAATTTCAGTTTCTTTTGATAGCCACCTATCCCATGCAAAATTCCCCACCTCCTCAACAACGTGTGTTCCTCTGGAACCTGAGTTTCTGGTTTTTACTCTGCATACAGCTGCCTAATATTCCCACAAGGTGAGTAGGGCAAAGGTGATACTTGGAGTCACGGAGTCCAGAGTTCTAATCCTGACTTTGTCTCTTACTAGATTAAGACTCTGGGAAAGTTACTTGAACTTTCTGGGCCCTGGTTTTCTTATCTGTTGTCCTGGGATAATAAGAGCACTTACCTAGTAGGGTAGTTGTGGGTATTAAATGAGAGAACATACCGTAACTAAAATTTATTGAGAATTTATTATGTGCCACACAATATTCCAAGTGCTTTGTATGTATTAACTTGTTGAATTCTCCATGAACTTTTTGAAACAGGAACTATTATTGTTTCCATTTTTCAGAAGAAGAAACTGAATCACAGAGAAGAGAAGTAGCTTTCTTATGGTCATTCTGTGTTCCTGGCACATAGAGTGATGGTTTTCATTAGTATACTCAATGGTGGAGAAATTAGGAACCATCTGGTCTACCATTGTCATCAGAGCTCAGCCTGGAGCTGCTACTTAGTAGGGTAATTTTGTAATGGCAAAGGAATATGTCAAAGTGTATTTCGCAAAATGTTAAAACCTTAATTCTCATACAAATAGTGAGCAGATGTCACTCTTTAACTCATTAATAAGGGTCACAGCAGGATGATAAAGCCAGCTCAAAAGAGAATATGTGGGTGTGGTTATTAAAAGGGCAACAGGCATCCTCGTGGTGATGAAACTGTTCTGTATCTTGACTGTGGTGATGGCTACATGAACCTACATATGTGTGAAACTGGATGGGACTAAATACAGATGCACAAATGAATGCAAGCACAGCTGGGGAAATCTGAGTAAGATGGATGGATTGTACCCATGTCAGCACCCTGGATGGGATCTTGTATATAGTTCTGTGTGAAACTGGTAAAGGACACACAGAGCTCTCTGCATTATTTCTTACAACTGTATGTGCATCTACACAAATAAAAAGTTTAATTTAAAAACAAAATATAGCTCAGAAAAAAATATGAGACACTTTTTTTTTTAATAGGCGGTGGAAAGAAGGAAGCTGAAATAAAGTTACTAAATTAAATATAAAACTCGTTGTATCCTATGGGGCAAAAAAGAAAAAAAAACCATAGTCTTTGGGGTTACCCTCTCTAGCAAGTGAAAAGAAACACATTATCAGTTCCCAGAATTATAAAGTATTTGGGTCATGACCAAATGTGTGAACAAAGTTGCATACTCTAGAACAGGGTTTCTCAACCTCAACACTATTGGCATTTTGGGCCTGGAAAATTCTTTGTGGTGGGGGCTGTCTGGTGCATTGTACGACGTTTAGCAGCATCCCTGACCTCTACCCACTAGATGCCAGTAGCTGTCCCCAGTTGACAACCAAAACGTCTCCAGATGTCTTTAGCGGGTAACGTCATCCTGGTTAAGAACCACGGTATTAGACTCTCAGGGTCCATGGAGCCTGAAGACCTTTAGGTGAGCTTGTTAGGAAGTGTTCCTAGCATGACATTTATCATCTCTTCCAGCTTTTGGGTAATTGTTCTTCACAAATAAAACTACCAATTACAGGGTCCCTGTGCTGGACAGAAGCACAATGAGCTCTACCAAGAGTCACAGACTTTCAGCAGAACAGGCGCTTCAGACATTCCCTAGGTCTGGTCCAACCTCCTCATTTTCCAGCTGTGAGTGGAGATGGCTTCTCTAAAGGCAGACAGCTAGTTCCTGGCGGAGTGCCTTCAGTTAAGCTCTCTCTTGTTCCAAAATGGATTTGAGCCAGTCACTGTGGAGTCATTACAACTTTGTGAGCATCGGTTATGTGCTGATGTACTGGAAATGGTACTGAGGTGGATGGGGGTAGTCGAGGGTCATGGTGGCCTTAGGGTCTCAGGGCTTAGGGATGTGTAATGAGGACTAGAATTCCCAGTTCCTGATCAAGGAGGGGTGGCTGTACCCACCGCTGGAGCCCTGAGTTGTTGCTCTCGGCCAGAGGGAATGCGAGGTCCTGGGATTCCTGGCAGCCCAGGAGAGAATGATAAGAGAGGCGGATGCGGAACTGGGGAGCTGTGAAGAACAAGGGAGAGAAAGGAGCAGATTTATAGCTAAGAGATAAGGGCAAAGGTAGGACAGAGCGGGCTAGTGGGAGGAACACAGTTCCAAGATGGAGAACGGAAGACAGTGGAGCCCAAGGCAGAGGAAGCAACCACACAGTGTTCAGAACCCAGCAGTGCCAGTGGCTCGTTGTTACTAGTCATCATCGGTCCTTAGGGAGCTGACTGCACGGGAACCTGAATCCGGGTCTTACAGGCTGCCTGCACCAGGGCTCATGCGCTTGGCCACGGGGAAGATACGGCCTCTGGAACTGGGGTTTGAATGCTAACCTCCAAAAAATCTTGGCAGAATCCAGGCCTGGCTGGCACAGGGTCTGCTTCCAAGATATTTTAGATGCAGGGCGTCAACCTCGCACACAGTAGCAGTTCAAGGAAGAGGCTTCCAACTTCAGCATCCTTCAAGATCTTCCGTCCTTCCTCGTGACTCACTACAGGGTCCAGAGAGAAGTAAACTAGAAAATAGGGACCAGTGGGAGAGCCGCCCTGCCCCAGGTGTCAGGAGAGCCGCCCTGCCCCAGGTGTCAGGAGGTCCCTGCAGTAGGTGGACCATTTAGGCTTCAGTACAGCTGCCACAGAATCACTAGCAGTGGTCAGTACTTTTCCAGCACAGAGCTTGGGGTGAGTACTGCACCTACCCAGCCCCATCACCCCTGCTGCATACTGCCCCACTAACCCAGGTGTATAATTACTCAAATTGGTCCCAGGCATAGAAGTCATGGTTGTGTCTTTGGAATACCTAAGTTTGCAGAGTGCTGTTAGGTACTTACCGAATTCCCATGTGTGGTCCCTGAAAGCAGGAGGGGAAAACTTCCATGATGCCAGGTATATTAGTTTCCTGTTGCTGCTGTAACAGATTACCACAAATGTAGTGGCTTAACCAACACAACTTATTACCGTCCAGTCTGTAGGTTAGAAGCCTGAAGGAGTCTCACTGGGCTAAGGTGTCAGCAGGGCTGCTTTCCTTTCTGGATGCTCTAAGGGAGAATTCATTTCCTTGCTCTGTCTGGCTTCTAGAGGCTGCTCACACTTCTTGGTTTATGGCCTCTTCCTCCACAAAGCCAACGAGCAAAATTGCATCTCTCCGTGCCTTCCTTTTGTAGCCATGTCACCCTTTGAGTCTTATTCTTCTGCCTCCCTTTTCTACTTTTAAGGACTCGTGTGTTTACACTGGATAATCCAGGATAATCTATTTTAAAGTCAGCTTAAAATAGCAACCTTAATTGGAATTAGCAACCTTAATTACATCTGCAACCTTAATTCCCCTTTGCCATGTAACCTAATGCAGTCACAGGTTCTGGGGATTAGGAGCAGACATTTGTGGTGTGTGTGGAGGGGCATTATTTCTGCCTGCCACACCATGTCCCCAGTCAGAGTTGTGCTCGAAACCTTGAGATCTGCCGTTCACTGAGTGTCTTCTGTGTGTCAGACAGTAAAGTAGGTGCTTTATAAATTATCTCATTTAATCTGTCAACATTCAAACCCTAATTTACAAGTGAGAAAATGCTGGCTCACAGAGGTTTAGTCACACAGCTGGTGACTGTGGAATTCAGTCTGTATGTCCTCCAGTCCGTGCTGCCTTCTGCCACCCTTTGCTCCTCCCAAACAGGCCCAGAGACTTCAAAATGTAAATATATGTGGGGTTGATGGACAAAAACACAGTAAGAAGTCACCTCTGAACTTGAAGCCAAGGAGAATCAACTTAACGTAGATGAGAGGGGCAACCAGAAGCGGTGACTCATCCAAATAGAATTGGTGACTATTCGACTGCAGACAACAGAAGGCCATCGGGGGGTCAGGCTCGGGAGACCTATCTGGACTAGAGCACAGAGGGCTGTCATTTACTTTGTTGATTTATAACTTGCCTGATGTAGGGCTACCTTTGGAGTCTGTTGAAAGCAGGATCTGTGTCATAGAATGTCTCAGTTTTTTATCCAGCCCTCTGTAAAGGGAGGGCACAAGTGTCATGACAGAGAGTAGAGCAACCTTCCTGTCCTGGGCTTCACCACTCCAAAGCCTGGCTGGAATAGCCTCAAAAGCTTCTCATTCTTTGTGCTCTGTTCTGTACTCACCAAGCAACTTTCTGCCTGATTTGGTCTTTTATAGCTAATTGGCTGTCCTGCAAAACCGTGCCAGCCCTCAGCCAGGCCCTGATTACTGCAAGTCGACTGTTTGACTCAATCTAGATTGGCCTCGTCTCTCATTCCTTTCATTGACCCTCCAAACCTTCACCGCCCTGCAGACCCCCATTCCCATCACTGGCCCCTTCCTCTCAGGGGAGCATTGCGCCTCCTACTTCTGCTGAGAAATGGACCAATGAAATTTTCAAATTGTCTTCTCCCAACTTTTCTGTTTTTTTCCCTCTGTTTTCAGCTTCTGAATTGTTGTTGGTTTTCTCCTTTCTGATGTTTTCCCCCATTCTAGTTCGGAATTTTCGCAATCTCTTTCTATTCTAGTGGTTATCCTAAAGTTGTAACATATACACTTAATTTATCAAAATCTGAAGTTTATAAATACCTTTCCTTGTTCCTGTGTGAGCTTAATTCCTTCCTATAAAAAAAAAAAAAAAAGACACTGGTGCTTGAGAGTAACACGTGGGGCTCTGTCCCAGGCCTCAAGGTTAAGTGATGAAACTTGTAACAAAAGACACCTCAGTGAGTGATCTGGGGAGTTTGTAAACTGGAGTCTGTTGATACCGTGTATCTTTCCTCCCCCAAGCAGGGCCATTTGAGAAAGAAAGGATTCAGTCACCTGTCACCAGCTCTGATTTCTGCTAGTCCTTTCTCTTTGATACTATGTGTGTTAGTTTTCTAGGGCTGCTGCAACAAAGTACCACAGATGGGATGGCTTAAAACAACAAGAATTTATTCTCTCCCTATTCTGGGGGCTAGAAGTCCAAGATCACGGTGTTGGCAGGGTGGTTCCTTCTATGGGCTGTGAGGGAGAACCTGTTCCATGCCTCTCTTAGCTCCTGGTAGTTTGCTGGCAATCTTTAGGGTTCCTTGGCTTGTAGAAGCATCAACTTGACTTCTGCCTTTATATGGTTTCTCCCTATGTGTGTTTGTGTCCAAATTTCTCCTTTTTATAAGGACACCAGTTATCATGGATTAGGACAATTACCTCATCTTAACTAAGTTAACTAATTACATCTACAGTAACCTCCAAATAAGGTCACATTCCGAGGTCCTGGGGATTAGGACTTCAATATATGAATTTGGGGGGGGGGACACAATTCAACTCATTGTACTAATAGAGTAAGTATACTAATAAACATAATAAGTTTAACTATAATAAGTATACTAATCCTTTCTAATGCATTTGTGAAAAAATCCATATCTGAAGGGTACTTTTGAACATAAGGGTTTAACCTCCATGGTACTAATGAAGCATACTTTATTTATTTCCAGCTTTATTGAGATATAAGTGACATATAACATAAACTTTACATATAGCATGTAAGTTTAAGGTGTACAATATGATGATTTGATATATGTATATTGCAAAGTGATCACCACAATAAGGTAAGTTAACACATCCATCACCTCATATAGTTACCTTTGTTTTTGTGGTGAGAACTCTTATGGTCCGCTCTGTTAGCAACTCTCAAGTATATAATCCAGTATTGTTAACTATAGTCATTAGGATGTATCAATACATTAAATCCCCAGAACTTATTCATCTTATAACTGGAAGTTTGACCACATTCACTCCCCACGCCCACACATGGCAACCACCCATCTACTCTCTTTCTATGAGCTCAGTTTTTTCAGATTCCACATGTAAATGAGATCATACAGTATTTGTCTTTCTCTGTCTGACTTATTTCCTTAGCATAATGCCCTCAAGACTCATACGTGTTGTCACAAATGGTAGGAATTTTTTCTTTTTATGGCTGAATAATATTCCATTATGTATGTATATGTACATACTATATTTTCTTTATCCGTTCATCCACCAATGGACATTTAGGTTGTTTCCATATCTTGGCTATTGTGAATAATGCTTCAATGAACAGGGGGTGTAGGTATCTCTTCAAGATGATAGTGATTTAATTTCCTTCAAATATACCCATAAGTGGAATTGTTAGATAATATGGTAGTTCTAGTTTTAATTTTTTTGAGGAACCTCCATACTGTTTTCCATAATGGCTGTATCAATTTATATTTCCACCAACAGTGCACATGTGTTCCCTTTTTCTACATCCTTGCCAACACTTATTTCTCTCTTTTTCTTAAATAATGGCCATTCTAACAGGTGTGAGGTGATATCTCATTGTGGTTTTGATTTCCCTGATAATTAGTGATGTTGAGCACCTTTTCATTTACCTGTTGGCCATTTGTATGTCTTCTTTTTTTTTTTTTTTTTTTTAAACACGTTATTTTTAATTTTTATTTATTTATTTATTTATTTATTTATTTATTTATTTTTGGCTGTGCTGGGTCTTTGGTTCGTGCGAGGGCTTTCTCCAGTTGCGGCAAGTGGGGGCCACTCTTCATCGCGGTGCGGGGACCGCTCTTCATCGCGGTGCGCGGGCCTTTCACTATCGCGGCCCCTCCCGTCGCGGGGCACAGGCTCCAGAAGCGCAGGCTCAGCAGCCGTGGCTCACGGGCCCAGCCGCTCCGCGGCATGTGGGATCCTCCCAGACCAGGGCTCGAACCCGTGTCTCCTGCATTAGCAGGCAGATTCTCAACCACTGCGCCACCAGGGAAGCCCTGTATGTCTTCTTTGGAAAAATGTCTATTTAGATCTTTTGCCCATTTTCAAATTGGGTTGTTCTTTTTCTATTGAGTTATGTGAATTCCTTATATATTTTAGATATTAACCCCTTGTCAGATACATGATTTGCAAATATTTTCTCTCATTCTGTAGGTTGCCTTTTCATTTTGCTGATGGTTTCCTTCACTGTGCAGAAGAATTTTAGCTTGATGTAGTCTCACTTCTTTATTTTTGCTCTTACTGCTTGTGCTTTTGCTGTCAAATGCAAAAAATCATCACTAAGACTCATGTCAAGGAGCTTTCCTTCTGTATTTTCTTCTAGGAGTTTTACAATTTTAGGTCTTACACTGAAGGCTTTAATCCATTTCAAATTGTTGTGAGTGGTACAAGACAGGGGTCTAGTTTCATTCTTTTGCATGTGGATATCCAGTTTTCCCAACATCATTTACTTAAGAGACTATCTTTTCCCCTAATAAAGCATTATACTTTAGTTTATGCCAGGGCTTCTCGACCCAGCTGGCCTGCATTACTGCCTCATACGTGGTCTGGGAAAACAGAAACCAGTGTGCATTTTTCCAAGAGCCAGGTGTGCATCCTTCCAGCGCTGGGACTCTGTTTTTTTTTTTTTTTTTTTTTTTTTTTTAAAGAATTTTATTTATTTATGGCTGTGTTGGGTCTTCGTTTCTGTGCGAGGGCTTTCTCTAGTTGCGGCAAGCGGGGGCCACTCTTCATCGCGGTGCGCGGGCCTCTCACTATCGCGGCCTCTCTTGTTGCGGAGCACAGGCTCCAGACGCGCAGGCTCAGTAGTTGTGACTCACGGGCCTAGTTGCTCCGTGGCATGTGGGATCTTCCCAGACCAGGGCTTGAACCCGTGTCCCTTGCATTGGCAGGCAGATTCTCAACCACTGCGCCACCAGGGAAGCCCCTGGGACTCTGTTCTTGAAGGTCAGCTGCGTTTCCATGGAACACATCTTACCTCCAAGGAGCAGCTTGGTATTGCAATTCCAAAGGTGCCATATGTGCTGACCTAGAGGTCTGTTTTCTTCGGTGCACCTGCCTTAAATTTGTGTTTGTTTGTTTCTCCTTCCCGAATACACCTGTGGGAAACAATGTCTTTCTTAGAAACGGTTGAGTGGTGGGGCATCTCAATCGCTGAATTTTGGGGGGGCACTAGAACTGAAATGGAAACCCATCCCTCACCTCTGAAGGGAGGAGAGGAGATTGGAGCAGTTTACCGCTCCCTGCTTGCATTGTTCAGTTAGCTAGGAAACACCTTTCTGCAGTTCTAAGAACTCTGCAGGTTGTGAGATGAGCTTAACAGCTTTTAAGAGGGGAAAACACTGAGAGGATAAAATATGGCATCAACTTAAAAATATACTCTAATATCAGAAACAAAAATATGCTGTTTGGAATTCAAGATGTACACCATTTCCTTTTGGTTTTAATTGAAGTATAGCTGATGTACAATATTATATGTTCCAGGTATACAATATAGTGATTCACAATTTTTAAAGGTTATACTCCATTTATAGTTATTATAAAATATTGGCTATATTCCCTGTATTGAACAATATGTCTTTGTAGCTTATTTTATACATAACAGTACCTCTTAATCCCCTATATTTATTACCTCTCCCCACTTCCTTCTCCCCACTGGTAGCCGCTAGTTTGTTTTCTATATCTGTGAGTCTGTTTCTTTTTTGTTATATTTACTAGCTTGTTGTATTCTTTAGATGCCACATATAAGTGATATCATATGGTATTTGTCTTTCTCTCTCTCATTTATTTCACTTAGCATGATGCCCTCCAAGTCCATTCATGTTGCTGCAAATGGCAAAATTTCATTCTTTCTTGTGGCTGAGTAGTATTGCATTGTATATATATACCACATCTTTATCCATTCATCTGTTGTTGGACACTTAGGTTGCTTCCATATCTTGGCGATTGTAAATGCAGCTATGAACATTGGGGTGCATGTATCTTTTCGAATTAGTGTTTTTGTTTTTTTCGGATATATACCCAGGAGTGGAATTGCTGGGTCATATCGTAGTTCTATTTTTATTTTTAATTTTTTTTGGTGTTTTTTTAAAAATTTATTTATTTTATTTTTGGCTGCATTGGGTCTTTGTTGCTGCACACGGGCTTTTCTCTAGTTGCCGCGAGCGGGGGCTACTCTTTGTTGTGGTGCACAGGCTTCTCATTGCGGTGGCTTCTTTTGTTGCGGAGCATGGGCTCTAAGCGCGCAGGCTCAGTAGTTGTGGCTCATGGGGTTCGTTCCTCCGTGGCGTGTGGGATCTTCCCAGACCAGGGCTTGAACCCATGTCCCCTGCATTGGCAGGCGGATTCTTAACCACTGCACCACCAGGGAAACCCCATTTATTTTTAAATTTTTATTCACTTATTTTCTGTTTAATTTCTGCTGTGTTGGGTCTTCGTTGCTGTGCGCAGGCTTTCTCTAGTTGCGGCGAGTGGGGGCTACTCTTCACTGCGGTGCGCAGGCTTCTCATTGCAGTGGCTTCTCTTGTTGTGGAGCATGGGCTCTAGGCTCACGGGCTTCGGTAGTTGTGGCACGCAGGCTCAGTAGTTGTGGCTCATGGGCTCTAGAGCGCAGGCTCAGTAGTTGTGGCGCACGGGCTTAGTTGCTTCGTGGCATGTGGGATCTTCCCGGACCAGGGCTTGAACTCGTGTCCTGTGCGTTGGCCAGCGGATTCTTAACCACTGCCCCACCAGGGAAGTCCTATTTTTAGTTTGAGAAACCTCCATACTGTTTTCCACAGTGGCTACACCAATTTACATTCCCACCAGCAGTGTACGATGGTTTCTTTTTCTCCACTTCCTTGCCAACATTTGTTATTTGTGTTCTTTTTGGTGATAGCCATTCTGACAAGTGTGAAGTGATACCTCTTTGTGGTTTGGATTTGCATTTCCCTGTCCATTAGTGATGTTGACCATCTTTTCATATGCCTGTTGACCATCTGCATTTCCTCTTTGGAAAAATGTCTGTTCAGGTCTTCTGTCCATTTTTCAGTTGAGGATTTTGGTTTTTTGATGTTGAATTGTATAAGCTGTTTATATATTTTGGATATTAACCCCTTATGGGTCATATCATTTGCAAATATTTTCTCCCATTCAATAGGTTGTCTTTTCATTCTGTCGATGATTTCCTTTGCTTTGCAAAAGCTTTTAAGGTTAATTAGGTCCTATTTCTTTATTTTGCTTTTATTTCCTTTGCTTTAGGAGACAGATCCAGAAAAATATTGCTGTGATTTATGTCAGTGTTCTGCCTATGTTTTTCTCTAGGAGTTTTATGGTTTCTGGTCTTATATTTAGGTCTTTAATCCATTTTGAGACTGTTTTTGTATATGGTGTTAGAGAATGTTCTATAATAATTTCATTCTTTTACATGTAGCTGTCCAGTTTCCCAGCACCACTTATTGAAGAGACTGTCTTTTCTCCATTGTATATTCTTGCCTCCTTTGTCAGAGATTAATTGACCATAAGTGTGTGGGTTTATTTCTGGGCTCTCTATCCTGTTCCATTGATCTGTGTGACTGTTTTTGTGCCAGTACCATACTTCTTAAAAAAATTTTTATTGAAGTATAGTTGATTTACAATGTTGTATTAATTTCTGCTGTACAGCAAAGTGATTCAGTTATACATATATATATATATATATATTCTTTTTCATAGTCTTTTCCATTATTTTTTGTCACAAGATATTGAATATAGTCCCCTGTGCTGTACAGTAGGACCTTGTTGTTTATCCATCCTATACATATTAGTTTTCATCTATCTGCTAGTCCCAAACTCCCAGTCCTTCCCTTCCCCACCACCCCTCCCCCTTGGCAAGCACAAGTTTGTCCTCTATGTCTGTGAGTTGTTTCTGTTTCATTGATACGTTCATTTGTGTTGTATTTTAGATTCCACATATAGGTGATATCATACGGTATTTGCCTTTCTCTTTCTGACTTACTTCACTAAGTATGATAATCTCTATGTCCATCCATATTGCTGCAAATGGCATTATTTCATTTTTTATGGCTAATATTCCATTGTGTGTGTGTGTGTGTGTGTGTGTGTATATATATATATATACACATATATATGTATATATATATACATATATATAGTGTATATATATATATGTATATATATATATGTGTATATATATATTCCCCATTTTCTTTTTTTTTTTTTTGGCTGCACTGTGTGGCTTGTGGGATCTTAGGTCCCTAACCAGGGATCGAACCCGTGCCCCCTGCGGTGGAAGCGTGGAGCCCTAACCACTGGACCTCCAGGGGATTCCCATACTGCATCTTTTTTAACCATTCATCTCTCAGTGAACATTTAGGTTGTTTCCCTGTCTTGGCTATTGTAAATAGTGCTACTGTGAACATAGGGGTCAATGTATCTTTTCGAATTATAGTTTTGTCTGGGTATATGCCCAGGACCAGGATTGCTGGATCATCTGGCAACTCTATTTTTAATTTTTTGAGGAATATCCATACTGTTTTCCATAATAGATGCACCAATTTACATTCCCACCAAAGTGTAAGAGGTTCCCTTTTCTCCACACCCTCTCCAACATTTGTTATTTGTAGACTTTTTAATGATGGCCATTCTGACCCACGTGAGGTGGTACCTCCTTGTAGTTTTGATTCACATTTCTCTAATAATTAGCAGTGATGAGCATCTTTTCATGTGCCAGTTGGCCATCTTTATGTCTTCTTTGGAGAAATGTCTATTTAGGTCTTCTTTTAACAATATTAATTCTTCTAATCCAAGAACATGGTATATCTTTCCATTTGTTTGTGTCATTTTCAATTTCTTTCATCATTGTCTTATAGTTTTTTGAGTACAGGTCTTTTACCTTCTTAGGTAGGTTTATTTCTAGGTATTTTATTCTTTCTGATGTGATGGTGAATGGGATTGTTTCCTTAATTTCTCTTTCTGAGAGTTCATTGTTAGTGTATAGAAAGGCAACAGATTTTTGTGTATTAATTTTGTATTTTGCAACTTTACTGAATTCATTGATGAGCGGTAGTAGTTTTCCAGGGGCTTTTTTAGGATTTTCTCTGCATAGTATCATATCAAGATGTACACGATTTCTGAGTATCTTCTAAGTGCTGGTGCTAAGAGTATAGTGTAGAGCAAGTTAGACACAGTCCCTGTCCTCATGGGACGTATTCTCTAACACTGGAGACAAACAGTAACCAAGTCATTAATGAAATAGTCACAAGTGTGTAAAGGGCTTTGAACTTGAAATACAAGGCACCATGGGAGTGGACACTTGTGGGAAGCTTGGATTCACTACTTTGTCTCCTTCCCCAATTACTATGCCTGGAGAGTGGGGCCCACCCTCCATTTCCTTTTTATATGAGTCCTCTTTTCTTTCCTCTGCTTGTTGCCAGGGTCTTGCATTAGCACTCACTGTAGCCCACATGCCCACTTCTATACTTGCACATTATTTAAATGTTTGTTCAGTGGGCTTGAAGAATGAGATGTCAAGCCCCTTCAGGGCAGGGGCCAAGCCTCATTGGCCTGTGATTCCCCCACAGGGTCCATCAAGTAACAGCACCCAGTGATCACTATCCACTAAAGGAATGTCCAGGAGTCACCTCCTGCTTCCCTTTGGGGAAAGTCAGCTAGCATGTCGTAAGGCACCTGCTCTAGTGTCAGGCCTGCTCTAGCTGCTTTATGAGATGAGGAAACTGACACTGAGAGAAGTAACTTGCTCAAGATCATTTAACAAATAGGTGATGTTGAAGGGCTTGGACTCCAGCTCTGTCTGACAGTAAAGCCAATTCTCATGACACTGTAGCACCTCAGCATCAGACATAAGAGGCCAAGGAAAATGTGGTGAGTCAATGAATCTGGTTCCTTTTGAAAATTCCAAGGGGCCTTGCTTCTTGTCACCAAGCTCCACTTCCATTGCCCAGGGATTGTTTTCTGTCTCAATGCTTCCTCTTCACCCAAGCTAATCTTCCTGCTGCCCTGGAGACTCTTGATTAAATTTGCCTAGGAAACACCTTCTTGCGTTCTCTGTCTGCCAGCGCACATACTGGAATGTCCACACCCCAGAAACAGAGTCTGGAGTTTATTCTCCTTTGGCTGTGGGTAAATTGACTTGTGACCGAGAGAACAGTAGTGGGTAATCTTGAGCCAAAACTATTTGGTATGGTTCAAAGTTATGGGATTTTCCAGGTTTAATCCAAAGATCCTCAGGTCTCACTGGCCTCTGGGTACAGAGGAGCTCACAGGAAAAACAAAGAGCATGTTTCACTGTTTCTCACCACTGCTTACTTGTTCTCTCGGTCCCCTAGCCCTTTGCAGTCTCCCGAAGTATTTCAGGGTGTCCCCAAGGTGGGATTGGCCAGCTGCTGTTCTGCTAGCCTGGGGTCCTGTTTTTGATTTTTGGGATTTTTTTTTTTACTTTCTGTTTTAGAAACTGCCCCCTCACTTGCTGTCCTCACTCCCCACACCCATATCCCGGGCACTGGCATATCTTCCAAGTACCTTTATTTTTGCAACTGGGCATCACCGCCACTTCCAGTGGGCACTGAAGTCCCCTCTTAGTTATGGCCACAACCACTAAGACTATAAAGAAGAGGTTCTCAACTAGGCAGTTTTGCCCCCTAGGGGACATTTGGCAAGGTCTGGAGACATTTTGGGTTGGCACAACTCGGGCGTGGTGCTGTAGGCATCTAGTGGGTAGAGGCCAGGGTGCTGCCAAACCTCCGGCAATGCTCAGGACAGTCACCCCAGCAAAGAATTATCCATCCCCAAATGTCAGTAGCGCTGAGGCTGAGAAACCCTGCTCTAGGCCCGGGATGTCCAGAATGAGCAGAGTTATATTATCAAGTAGGAAAGAAGACTTCTCTCCCATTTCTGTGTTATGCTGTAATCTTAGCGGGGTCCCCCAGTGGTGTTGTTTGTACCCTATGACTTAGATAAATTTTTGACAAGCAGCTTTCTGAATTTTTGCTTCCTTGGGTCAGGTTGTGGACAGAAGACAGATCCCAGGGCTAAAGGCTGATTCTCTTTAAAACTGCTCCTCCCCTCCGACCTTGAGGCTTGGCTCTTCTCCTTACTGGGTGAGGCCTGCTGGGCCTGGCTCCTCGTCCCTTAGGGTGAGTTATTTGGGGAAGGCTAATGCAAATATGCCGCTAGCTCCCACCAGTTGGTCCTGACGTGTCTGAACTCCAGTGCCGGTCCCAGCTTAAGCTCGAACTTGAGAGAACCTTTTGTGAGTTGATGTCCAGTCAACTCAGAACAGAACTTGGATGAGTGCTATTGAAGATCTACACTGTGAGTCAGTTAGGACTCTTTTGGTGGCAAGTAATAAACAAACAGAACAATATCCACCAAGATAAAACTCTAAGCAAAAAAGGGACGGTAATTGGCTCAGGTAACAGAAAGGCCAGGTGTAGGACTGCCTTGCGGTGAGACTGGGTCCAAGGCTTACATGATGTCAGGGACCCCATGTCTCCCTCTCGTCTCTCAAGCCCCTTATTCTGTGTGGGCTCCATTCTCAGAAAGGGTCTTCCCTCGCGCTGCCACAGCCCCACCTCAAAGCTCCCAGATTCAAGGCCAGTGGGAAAGAGAGCCTCTTCCATTAGCTCCTGCAGAGGTCCTGAGAGTTTCTGGCTTGGGTCATGTGATACCCCTGAGCCAATCCCATGGTCCCTGAGAATGCAGAGTGTTGATTGGCTTTGCCCTTGGTCACATGCTCCAACTCAGATGACCCAGTCAGAAGGTGGGAGGGTGAGGTTACTGGGAAAAAGATACTGTAGCCGTGGGGGACAAGCCGACTGCCGTGGTTTAGAATCTTAGGTTCTATCAAAGCGTCTGTGGGATTACTACGGAGATCAGGGAGAGAATCTCTAATGAAGAATATATCATTTTAAAATGAGAAAGGATTGATAATTTTATGCTTAAGCAAACTGGACTGCACGGTGTGGGGAGCATGGGTTCTGGGAAGGTGCAGGGAGTTTAAAGGAACCTCTGATGGAAAGGAAGTATTATTGCCTGCATGTTCCTCCAGTTATAGTCTATAGAGTTCCCGCATCTGACACACCCTCCCCTGCCTCAACCTTTCAGTACCTGAAATGTATAAACACTTTGTTTGATATTTGCTTGATAATATGCCACAGTGTATTCAACTGTGATGAACACTTATATTTTTCTATATCTTAATTTATTTATGCTTAAAAATTTTTTTTCTTAAAATTTCTTGTGAAATCTCACATCTTTATTTTATTAGGCAACTTTCTAAAGCAATGTTTCATTATTTTCTTTGAAAAGTCAAAATGTGGCAATTGGGGCTTCCCTGGTGGCGCAGTGGTTGGGAGTCCGCCTGCCAATGCAGGGGACACGGGTTCGAGCCCTGGTCTGGGAAGATCCCACATGCCGCGGAGCAGGTAAGCCCGTGCGCCACAACTACTGAGCCTGCGTGCCACAACTACTGAGGCCCGTGCGCCTAGAGCCTGTGCTCCGCAGCAGGAGAGGCCACTGCAGTGAGTGGCCTGTGCACCGCGGCGGGAGTGACCCCTGCTCACCGCAACTGGAGAGAGCCCACGCGCAGCAACGAAGACCTAATGCAGCCAAAAATTAATTAATTAATTAATTTTTTTTTAAAAAGTGGCAATCGAAGTACTTTTAATTTCCATTAGACTTTAAACTGCATTTCTTCAACTTCATACCCAAGTGCTATTTTTAAGCATATCTTTTAAATAAAAGTCAATTTTAAAGAAAAAGATGCCTTTGTACCTGTCTCAGTATAGTAAGGAGGCTTAAAAGAAAGCAACTAGTCAGTATCTGACATGTAATAGGCTCTCTATAAATAGAAACTCCCTTCTGATTCTTTTTGGGACCATTAAAAATTCTGATGAAGGAAAAAAAATGGACTATATCCACTATAGTTTGTAGAGATGGTGATATTCATGTTTTCTAAGAGGTTATAAGACTTAAACCTATGTTATAGTTTCATTTTAAATAAAATATGTAATTTAGTAATTAAAAATGAATTAGAGAACAAATTGTATGCAAATTTGTTCCAAAATTATTGTTATATTTCCCATGCTTTATTTAAGAAAAACATAGTGTTTTTTTCTTAAAATGAGAGCAAAAACTAAAATGCCAAAGCTCCCTTGAGATCTTTCTTCTTCTTAGGTTAGCAGAAGTAGCTGAGCAAAGTGACAGACTTTATTCCCTAGGGAATGAACATCGTAGCTAGGGAGAGAATACCTTGGCACTTGGAATAAACAAGGAATCATTTAGTGCTGAACTGGGGGCTGTTGATGACAGGTGTGGATGTTGTTGAGCAAGCACTGGTCCGTGTCGTCCCTCACCAGGTTGGAAAAGTGAAGGAGGGAAGGAGAGCCCTGCAGGGAAGAGATCACCCTGAGCAGTGTTACCGAGGTGGGCGTGAGCTTGGCACTCTGGGGAATATAAGGACGCCAGCCTGCCTGGAGGGTAAGGTGTGTAGTTAGAAGCAAGCTGTGTAATGACAGTGAGGCCACACAATGGAGCTCTTTAGAGCAGGGCAGAGGTGTTTGTATCTGGTGCAGTGTGGCAATATGGCATGAGGAGGAAAGCCAGGCTTTGGGAAGATTTATCTTTCTGTCATGATATAGATGTTCTGGACAGTGGAGAGAGACTGGAATCAAGGAGGCCAGCTGTCAGCTCTTGCAGTAATCTAGAGGAGAGGTGAGCCGGACCTCTCCAATGGGAGCAAAAGGAGAGTAAAGAGCTATTTGGGAAGATGCATAAAAGAAAGAAATGACAAAGCTTAGTGTCAGACTTGATGATAGGGAAGAAGAAAAAGAGAAAGGAAATAACTCACAAGCTTTTAAGACCAGAGGCTAGAAATAGAAAATTCATGGCATAACTGACATACATGAGAGAGTCAGGAAGGGAACTGGATCAAAGGTAATATGGTAAGCTCACTTTGTATACGCTGAGTCTAACGTGACCTGAGGGACTTCCATGTAGAAAAGTTGGACTGCAGCTGGTTCTTCAGGACCGTGGGCATCTCCTCCTGAATCTCACCCTCTCGTTTCCCCGAACTATCTTTTGAATCCATCCCGTTCAACCCACTCCCCACCCCACTGTTTGAGTTGAAGTCCTCATCCCCTCCTGGCTCCAGAGAGTGTAATAGTCCTAACCAAGTTTCCTTCCTCCAGTCTCATCCTCTTTAATCCATCATCTTCCATGTCGTTGAACTTTTCCTCATATTTCCACTATGCCCATAATTTGGTTTCCCAAATTACTAATTCAGTATGGATCTAGGGATATTATAAAGTGTTGCAGTAGATTATGACTGGAACTCCTTTTGCTTATCTCTAAGAAAAGCGAGTAAAGGATTTAGATTATTTTCTAATAATTTAGGAGTGTTGAACGTGGTTTCCTTCAGTCTGATGTCATTCTGAGACTGGAGCACAAGGACGACTTGATGTATAAGGACTGCAGCGATTTCTATATCTGACTCTCTCGCTCAGTGTGAGTTCCTGTTGGGTGAAGACTGTAACTGTGTCTCTGTGAGGCACCAGAGTCTGGTGAAGTGTCTGGCGTGTATTGGGTTCAGCAGGTACTGGTTGAGGTGAACAGATAGCAGCAGAGGGTTGGATATCAGATGTGAGTTAAATTGAAGTTTAACTCAGTTGAGGATGAAGTTGAAATTGAAGGTGAAGATGGATGTAGTAGTCTCTGAGAGAGGAATATATTATCACAGAGCGGGGAAAAGATTTTTTTTGTTTTTTCTCAAATTTGGAAAACGCTCTTTAATGGTGTTGATGCTCACGTTTCTGGGCTCCATGGAATCGGGCTCTATCTTTGCGTGTATCTCCAACTTCAGTGATTTTGGCTCCTGCTAACAACTGCATAATCAAACCAGATGTTACAACTGGGGAGATACCCAATTCCATTAAAGTTCCTCTGTTGGATGCAAGAATAACCCTCATCCAGTAGAAAGGATCTGCAGAATCTAATGACATGATTCCAAATAGTGGCATCTGACAACATAGTAAGAAGATGAAGAAGATTATAGCAGTCCATAGTACCTTCTCTCTAAACTGGATTTTCCTTTCAGGTTTCTGAATTTCTGGTTAGACCTGCCCAGAAAGGTTTGATAACTTGTAAAATTTGATGCCCCTGGCAGCGGCTAGGTCGGCCCGCTGGGGCCCAGCGGCCTCAGCGCCGCCTTCGATCAGGTCCCATGGCTCGGGCCTTGGCGTCCTGCCACCCTGCACAGGCTCCCCCCCGGAAAGGATTTTTTGAGTTTCCATCTTCTCAGTGAAGTATGAGCCACCATGTGCTGATTTTTTTGGACAGCAACAACAGAGCCAGGGGTCAGTAGTGGCCTGAGCATGCCAGTCCCAGGACTGCATCTGTCTAAGTCCCTGCCTGACCTTGGGCTCATGAAGTTTTCCCACAGGGCTACCTACCTTCTGGTATGTTCCTGAGGTCTGATCCAGATACTTTGGGAAACTTGGAGAAAAATCAGTTTTGCTATTGTTTTACAATGAAGAAAATCCCTAGAAGGGATTTTGATTTTTCTCAGGCTTCACATCCCTTGGTTCTGTTATACCAAACTCAGCAGAACCTGTTTCAAAATGGAATCCGTGCATTTGGGATGGAATCAGGTCACACAAGCAGGTTACTGACTTTACAGGTAACGTGGGCCAAACCCTTCCATTGGAAGAGCCACCTCCTTCTGTAAATATCGAGAATGGTAATATGATTTACAGCAAAGCCAACTGCACCTACTCCTGGAACCTTGCAGGAACTTGTTGAGGGTGGGAAGCTTGAACTTGACTTCAAAGAAGAAAAAATTAAGCTTAAACCTGCTTTTAAAACTATCCAGGGAAAGATCAGAGACAGGAACTGGGGATATAAGAGCCAATTAGTGCATTTTAGAAATACAAAATCAAAGCAGCCCCACTGGAGTTTTTATTTCTGCTTCTGATAGAAATCTCACGGTATCTGTCTTATGTGACTGCTGCAGAGGGATTTGAGATCTCACCAACTACTTAAACATTCGGAGTGAGCTGTAGAAAATGGCTTGTGAAGCTTAATCCTGTCCATTCTGGCTGTGTCCTTTTGAAATTGTTACTGAAAACCTTTTCATCTAGACTGTGGTTACAGTTGATTATCCTAATTAATTTACTATTGTTTTCCTTTTCTGCCCCTTTCTTTCTAAATATTCAATTGCACTTGTCAGGTGTGTATTTCGGCAAAAGGCATCTTTCTGAAGTGGCATAATTACCAGTCGCAGCCTTCTGAGAGTGGTTTCCAATTTGGTGACTCCAGCTGGGAAGATAATCACCTTAAAAATGCATTCAGAGGGCTAAGGGAGTCTCCAGAAGGGGGCAGAGCCCCAAAGGCAAGGCTCTCTGTGTTGGACTCCCTGCCTCCAGGCTCAGGCCCTTCCAGTGGATCCTCCACACTGTTCTCAGGCTGCCCTTGCCCACAGGACAAACTCCTTGACAAGGTGCCTATGACCACCCGTGCTCTGGCCTCTGCCTCTCTTTGGCCTGTTTTTGTACTTTGCCACCAACAATACCTCTTGGACATCTTTCTTGCCTGCATCCTGAACATCTCCAAAGGGCAAGGACTGAGTCTCTCCCTCCTTCTCTGCTGAGTTCCAGCCCTAGAGCAGAGCCTGGCATGTGGGAAAAGTGCAGTAAATATTCATGAACCGCTGGTCCATGGCCTGTTTTCTCTGGCTCTGTGCATTTCTCTTCAGCACAACAAAGGCCCATAGCTGGCCACGCACCAAATGATCTGTCCTTCTAAAAAAGGTGAGGCCCAGTGAGGGCTTGTGGATACTGTGTTTTATCTTTTATCCCTGTCACATGTGTCACATATCAGCCCTCTGATAACATATAGTAAAGAGACCCTAATGTACCAGTCAGCTCTGTAATCTGGGGCTCCTGCATTAGCTCAACCTTCTGACCTCTTGATGGGCTTCCTGGGGCCCTGTAGTCTCTGGGTCCTACACCCTTTAGGAGTTGCTGTGCCCTGACTGGATCTGGGACAAAGGTGTAGAATTGGCACAGTTGATCTTTGATAATACTCTCTTCTCTCCGTCTCTTTTCTCCATTTTCTTTCACCCACCTAGTACCCCCGCATCCCTTTATTCTTAAGAAAAGATCTGATATCAGCTCTTGTTGTGCCTGGGGGTGGGAAGTTGAGAAATCAATCCTGATTGTGTGCCAGGCCCAGAGCGAGGCTCACCTACCCTTTTTCCCTTTGAGCACCAATCTTTGATGCAGATATCATAATTCCCATCCTTTACCCAAGGAAATAGAGGCTTAGTGATGCTAAGTAGTGGGGCAATGACAGAGACAGAAGATGGGAACAAGATGTCTTTGGAGTCACACAGATCTGAGTATTGAGTCTTGGTTCCGCCATTGTCAGGCTGTTTGTCTTTGAGCAAGTTTCGTGGCTTCTCCGAGGCAGTGTCCTAGTCTGTAAAATGGAAATAGTTATAGCAGAGAGTTTGATACTTGGTAGGCCAAAAAAGGAAAAAAAGGTGAACATTATTATTAAGTCACTTTGGAAAGGTCACACAGCTTGTAAGGGGCAGAGCTGGGATTTGAACCCAGGCCTGCCTGGCTCCTATACTGCCCCACTGTAGCACGCGCGTCCTGGACGTACAGCCAGCAGGCCACCAGTGACGCTTGCTGAATGACTATGAACTTAAAGTCATTCAGCTCACAGGCACTTAGGGCCCCAAGAAGTTCAGTCTCAAAATGGAGGCAGATTCAGAGATATGGAATGAAGGGAAAAAAAGCAATTCAAGTCCTGCTCTATCTTACAAGAAAAGTATCACGAAAGAAGGAGTTTTTTATTTTTTTCAGCTTAGCCGAGGTATAATTGACAAATAGCACTGTAAGATATTAAAAGTGTACAACATGACTTGATATATGCGTACATTGTGAAGGAATTTCCCCCCATCGAATTAATTAACACATACCCATCACTTAAGTTCTACTCTCAGCAAATTTCAATTATACAATATGGTATTATCACCCACTATAATACTATCACCCACCCATAAAGTATTATATGGTGATTATAACAGTCACCGTGTTATACATTAGATCCTCAGACCTTATTCATCTTATAGCTGAAAGTCGGTACCCTTTTACCAAACTCTCCCTATTTCCCCCATCCTCAGCCCCTGGTAACCACTTTTCTACTCTCTATTTCCATGAGTTCAACTTTTTGTTGTTATTGTTAAGATTCCACATATAAGTGATACCATGCAGTATTTGTCTTTCTCTGTCTGGCTTATTTCACTAAGCAAAATGCCCTCCAGGTTCATCCATGTTGTCACAAGTGGCAGGATTTTGGAAGGAGTTTACTTTTGATGCACAACCAAACCTCTTTGAAATCCTCTGACTCAGACATTTTTTACAAACCAGGCAGTGGCTCCCTTCTCCCTAAATCTCTCTCCTTCCTCTTTCTGTCCCTGACATGGCTTTTCTGCTTCTTGCTCCTTCTCCGCCTAGACCCTAATAAGTAAATCAACTTAATGTCTCCTTGTTCTTTGATTTCCTTTCTACCCGTTAATTACCTGGATTCTTCAACTCAGAAGCAAGCCACGAGGTCATTCTAGCATGCAAGAGTCCTCTCTACTTTTAAAAGATTGGGAGAGGTGGAGAGAGGTGAATTTTTTAAAAAATTTATTTATTATTTATTTATTATTTATTTTTGGCTGTGTTGGGTCTTAGTTTCTGTGCGAGGGCTTTCTCTAGTTGCGGCAAGCGGGGGCCACTCTTCATCGCGATGCGCGGGCCTCTCACTATCGCAGCCTCTCTTGTTGCGGAGCACAGGCTCCAGACGCGCAGGCTCAGTAGTTGTGGCTCACGGGCCTAGTTGCTCCATGGCATGTGGGATCTTCCCAGACCAGGGCTCGAACCCGTGTCCCCTGCATTGGCAGGCAGATTCTCAACCACTGCGCCACCAGGGAAGCCCGAGAGAGGTGAATTTAAGTTACCATGCTCTCTCTCCTAGAACTAAAATTTAAACCTTAGCACTAATCATAGTATAAAAGATACTGTCCCCTGGGTAAGGAATTTCAAGCATCGGTGGAAAAGAGGGAGCACTTTGGAGGCTGGGGGGTTCTTCTTCTTCTGTACAAAGCTGGCCCTGTAGACCTTCCTGCCTGGACTCAAAAGGCCCAGGGTTCAGGTCCTTGGCACCTTTCCCAGGCCCTACCATCAAAACTCCCCTTCCCAGCAGTGAGGCAGCCATCTGTAGAGAGGGGAAAGGAAAGGCCGGTGTGACTCACCTCTCGCCTGTACCGTCGCCAGCCCCCAGGCAGCATTGCCCAGTCTGCTCACCAGCCCTTCCTGTAGGTGGGTACAGGGTGACCTTACTGGGCTGAGGTTGTGGGAGAACTGCTTTTGCCAGAGGGCTGTGACATTCATGATAAGGGGAAGCCACCCCTCCTTCCTGCAGCACGAGCCCCCAAAGGGCAAATGGAATCTGGGGAGACCTACAGTACTGCCTTTGGGTTTGCACGCAGCCCCAAATCCTGGAAAGACGGCAGCCTTGGGAACCCCTGGGAGTCACAGTAACCTGAAGAGGAGTGTGGGGTGAGTGGCTGGCAGCATTTGACACGTCTCTCCTGGGGGCTGATTGTACTGTTTATGTGAGCTCTTTCCTCTACTCCCTGATACCTCCACAGTCATTGGAACTGCTGGTATGTTGCAAGTTTGCACTTGCTTCCTTTGGAATTTCGGCTGTTCAGTACATCAAGGGAGAAAACACTGAACACACAGAGGTCTATATGGCAGCTTCTTCCTGAGTGATGATACCAGCTCTGGCAACCTGCTCAGTGGTTCGCCACTCTTCCAACAGACATTTCTCGAATGCCTAATACATGCCAGGCCTGGTCATGAACAAGATAGACACGGTCCTTGGCTTCGTGGAGCAACCACACTAGTGGGGCAGGCAGGTCTGGAACAAAAAATTCCAACAGTGATGAATGCTTCAAAGACACACAGGGTGCTTTGGGAGGGAAACAGGGGAACCCAAGTCAGTGCGAGGGAGGAGTCTGGCAAGGCCCCCCGAGGAAGTGACGCTCAGGTTGAGACGGAGAATCAGCCAGGCCGAGGGAAGAGCATTGTGAGTAGAAGGGAGCGCGTGTATAGGGGGTGAGGCACCTTTTGCATACAACAGGGCAGGAGCATAGCACACGTGAACCCGTGAAGCCCAAGGAGGCAGGAGAACTCACCAAGAGTCTTGTGGGCGTGTAGGGATCGGGGTCTTTCGCCTAAAGGCAGTGAGAAGTCAGTGGAGGGGTGGGCCGGGATTAGATTCGTGGTTCTAAAAGATTGTTCCGGCTGCCTGGTGAGGGATGGATCCACAGGCCACCTTCCCTTCTCCTCCTTGTTTGGATGCTTCTCTCTGCCCTCTTGCTTGGGTCACCAGATGCCTGCAACACCCTGGCTTTGTGAGCGTCCCTGGAATTATTTTCCATCCCCAAGCAAGCAGTCATGTTCCCACCTGGAGTAGAGATTGTCCAAGGCCAACTGGCTGCATCCCTGAAACGGGAGGTGCTGAGTGTAGAAAATGAGTGTTAGGGAAGAGACGCTGAATTTTCCATGGGGGACCAGAGGGCTGAGCACCTGGCAGGACGACAATATCAGGAGTCCGACGGGTAGAAAATGCACAAAGGTGGTTTCATTAAATATACTCATCTCCTCGCTGTCTGTGCTTCAGTGTGACCTTGATTCTGCCGGCAAGTTACTTGGATTCCAAAGACCTGCTTCGCCCTGGAGGAGTAAGACCTCTCTGAGCTGTGGATTTTCTATAAAACAACAAACAAGCAGCCTTTCACTTAATTCGATGGCACCATACTCCTCCTTGTTAGTGCCTAGCCCTGCAAAGGGAGAATATGATTCGTTGTAGATTTTTTTAAATGATGTGAGTAAACACAAACGCATGTGAAAGCAAAGGTTCTAGAGTCTGACTGACATTGGGTAGAAGCCTGGTATTGACCTCAAGCAGGTTACTTAACCTCCTTGGAACTTCAGTTTCCGCTTCTGGAAAAAAAAAAAGGAGGGGGGAGGTTCATAACACCTACTCTGAAGCTTGGTGCGATAGTGAAGTGGAGCTGGGAATCAAATTCCAGACCTATGCGCTTAGCTACCAGTTATTTCAGGAGTCTTTCCATCTTTATATCTTTAGCTCTGAGCATGGGGCTGGCACTTATTGGGAGCCCACAGATGTGAATTTTGTTTCATTTCTTCTATTACCCTTCATGCCAAAACCACCTGGTCTTTCCTTTTAAACACTGCTCAAGAATCCTCTCTCCTGTGAGGACTAACCACATCTGAACTCAGTCACATGAGTAATCCCCAGGTTCTTACCAACAACTATAATTTGCTCTATCCACATGTACTGTTAGGGTGCCTCAGTGAACTGTCTGACTGCCCCACAGAGAGTCAGACATCTCATCCCTTTATTTTATTTTATTTTTTTATTTTTTTAATATTTTTTAAAAATTTATTTATTTGGCTGAGTCAGGTCTTAGTTGCGGCATGTGGGATCTTTGTTGCCGCGCGCCGGCCTTAGAGCGCGGGCTTAATTGCCCCGCAGCATGTGGGATCTTAGTTCCCCCACCAGGGACTGAACCCACATCCCCTGCATTGGAAGGTGGATTCTTAACCACTGGACCACCAGGGAAGTCCCTCACCCCTTGATTTTAAAGTGGTTGAACTGCCTTTATAGAATAGGCTAATAGCAATGCAGTAATTCTTGTGTATCGTCCTTGTTCTTGGGCGTCGTTATATTTGATTACCATTTTTGATAGCATATTTGATGATTAAATGTAATCTAACAACTAAAAATTAAATAGCCAAATATTCTGGGAGTTCCCTGGTGGTCTAGTGGTTAGGATTCGGTGCTTTCACTGCCGTGGCCCAGGTTCAGGCCCTGGTGGGGGAACTGAGATCCTGCAAGCCGAGCAGCACAGCCAATAAATAAACAAATAGCCAAACAGCCAAATATTCTGGGTGGGTCCAAAGCCATTACCAAGGAGAAAAGACAGAATATGACCTAGCTCTAGTTTTTTTAAAAATCATTTTTATTTCACAAGTAATATATTTAAAAAGTAGAACTGTAATAGATAAGTCCCCATAACCACCCTCCGATCTTGGTCCCCTGTCTTTTCCCTAGAGACAAACATTGTTATCAGTTTGTTGGGTGTATACACACCACACACATACATGCACATGCACACACACACACACACACACACACACACACATATATACATATAGATATATTTATACACATCTATATGTGTGTATGTATCATTATGCAAAAAAATAACAATAATGACATAGTATGTAATATAGTTTTTTCTTTCCTACGCAAAAGCTGTCATTTGTACATATTTATTCTCTACTTGCTTTATTCCATTCATTATTATATACTGGACTTCTATCTACATAAATCTGTATACTTTTAAATTATTGTATACAGTTCCACAGTGTAGATAAAACGCAGTTAATTTAGTAATTATCCAACTGATGAATGGCTACGTTGATTCCATTTTTCACTGTTATGGGGGTGTAAAGAACATCCTTGACAGGCCTCTGGTAAGTGGTTTTCTACAGTAGATACTGACGATTGAAACTGCTGAGTCATGATATGCACACATTTTACACTTGCGTAGATTCTACCAATTGTCCTCCAAAATATATAGTTCTGTTTGCCCTCCCACCAGTAATATATGAGAGAACTCAGACACCCTTTCAACATTTAATATTATCAGACTTCTTAACTTTTGCCACTCTGATGGGTAAGAAATGATACCTTGTTATTTAAAGTTTGCATGGCTCTGTTTTCCAGGAATTCTTAAATAAGCTATTAAATTTCCAATTAAATTACAGAAGCAGGAAGGATCCAGGCAGGCAAGTCTTTTATATCCCCTAAGGACAGCCCAGTGCCGGTAGGCACAAGGGAGGCACTCAGAGATGCTAGAGGACTGATAGATTGCTTTGGATGATTTTACATGTTCAAGAATTAAAATTTCAATTCAATTGACCTAAATCTCCTAATTCTGATTGACCCAAATATACTTCTTACATCTAATAAGGCTTTACAACGAAATTTCTAATGTCCACCTAAGAGAACAATTTAGTACCAGCTACAGCTGGCCTGGAAAGAGCCTGCTGAAGAAGCTGGTTGTACTAAACTTAGAAAATGTCAAGGAGTTTAAAACAAAAAAACAGGAAGCCAGCTGCCACTTCCTCAAAGGGCTAACCACCCCAAAAGTGATTGAACCAAGGCAAAAAGATAATTGCATTGGAAGACTTTTTCCCTGAGGACAAGTTTCACTGACTAAGCAAGAGTCTAGGGCAGGCCATGGAGACTCTCAAGGAGCCAGCCACCTTTGGAGCAGTGCGAGGTGTAAGCCCCCCAGGTGTTTTTAAATCCCTGACTGATTAGATCTGCAGACTTTGTGGAAAGAAGCCAGGCCACAAGCAGGATGCCTGTCTGGACACATAAGGAAATGAGGTAAGAAAAAAAGATCAAAGTGAGCCTCCCCATTCAAGCTCACTTACCAAGAAATGGGATCACGAGGGGCAGGGCCGTGGCCAAGGACCGCCCCAGCCACTGGAGGAGCGTCCTTCTCCCACCCAACTCGTGGGACTTTCTTCTGAGGCATCGGTGCATCTCCCTTAGAGAGTGTTCCATGGGAAGGACACCGCTTGTCAAGGTGCCGGCGGTTGCTCAGGTGAACAGTTCTCTCGAGAGGCAGTTTCAGCCTGAGTAAGAAGGTGGGCTCCAGACTGGGCCACGTGGATGAGGAAGGCAGAGTCAGATACATGATGGATCTGATTTATTGTCTTCTAAGTGTCCTCTGCCTTGCCTGGCCCTCCATCTCTCACAGAGAATTGTGTCAACACCAGTTCAAATTCTTGTCTTCCTTCTCCCATCAATGAGAATTCAATCTTTCCCTCCATCCTCGGGATCCTCTCTGGTGTGGAACTCGGGGACTTAGAAGAGACCAGGAGAGGCAGGAGGAAAAGGAAGGTGGGTCGGGGGAGGATTGAGCTGAGAGACTGCAGCCCTACTGGACTCTCAGTCGCAGGTGTAAGCCCAGCACCCAGCATAGCGCCTGGCACACAGTAGGCACTGAATAAATATTTTTCAAATGTTGGGATAATTGAAAGACGGATTATAAAAGAATAAGTGATCTATGAAGAGGAAGAAGCAGATGAAGGAGGAATGAGCCTGAGTAGAAATGGTGTGATAGATAAGGGGGAAAATGGAACAGGCTTAGGGTATAATCTCATTTCTTAAAAACTATGTGTGTCAATGCAGTGAAAAATGTTTGAGGACATAGTAGGGAAAACGTCAACTAACAGCTATCACTGGTTGGTGGGATTATGAATAATTTTCATTTTCTTATATTTTTCTTACCAATATAGTCAAGTTTTCTACATGAAACATCTATTTCTTATATCAGCAAAATAGAAAGGAAAAGCAAGGTGTTACAGGCTGAACTGTGTCCCCTCAAAATTGGGATATTGATGTAACAACCAGTACCCTCAGAATGTGATTAGATTTGGAGATAGACCCTTTAAAGAAGCAATTAAGGTAAAATTAGGTCATTTGGATGGGTCCTAGTCCAGTATGACTGGTGTCCTTCTAAGAATAGGTGATTAGGATACAGATAGACAAAGGGATGACACAGGGAGAAGACAGCCATCTACAAGCCGAGGAGAGAGATCTAAGAAGAAACCAGCCCTTAAAAATGAACGAAATTGGGGCTTCCCTGGTGGCGCAGTGGTTGAGAATCTGCCTGCTAATGCAGGGGACACGGGTTCGAGCCCTGGTCTGGGAAGATCCCACATGCCGCGGAGCAGCTCGGCCCGTGAGCCACAATTGCTGAGCCTGCGCGTCAGGAGCCTGTGCCCCGCGACGGGAGGGGCCGCGATAGAGAAAGGCCCGCGCACCGCGATGAAGAGCGGTCCCCGCACCGCGATGAAGAGTGGCCCCCGCTTGCCGCAACTGGAGAAAGCCCTCGCACGAACCGAAGACCCAACACAGCCAAAAATAAATAAATAAATAAATAAATAAATAAGAAAATCCTTTAAAAAAAAAAAAAAAAAAATGAACGAAATTGAGTTATTTGTAGTGAGGTGGATGGACCTAGAGTCTGTCATACAGAGTGAAGTAAGTCAGAAAGAGAAAAACAAATACCGTGTGCTAACACATATATATGGAATCTGAAAAAAAAAAAAAAGGTTCTGAAGAACCTAGGGGCAGGATAGGATTAAAGATGCAGACGTAGAAAATGGACTTGAGGACGCGGGGAGGGGGAAGGGGAAGCTGGGATGAAGTGAGAGAGTGGCATGGACATATATACACTACCAAATGTAAAACAGATAGCTAGTGGGAAGCAGCCGCATAGCACAGGGAGATCAGCTCCGTGCTTTGTGGCCACCTAGAGGGGTGGGATAGGGAGGGTGGGAGGGAGACACAAGAGGGAGGAGATATGGGGATATATGTATATGTATAGCTGATTCACTTTGTTATAAAGCAGAAACTGACACAACATTGTGAAGCATACACTCCAATAAAGATGTTAAAAAAAAAAAAAGAAGAAGAAACCAGCCTTGTTGACACCTTGATCTAGGACTTCTAGCCTCCAGAGCTGTGAGAAAATAAATTTCTGTTGTTTAAACCACCCAGCCTGTGGTACTTTGTTGTGGCAGCCCTAGCAAACTAATGACACAAGGCAGACATTTTTAAAGTCTAAGATAATTATTCAATATACCTGTAACTTTTATAATATTGTACTTCAACTATACTTCAATTAAAAAAATATTTCTTCAATACAAACAAAAATAACCTGTAACCTTATAGCCACCAAAAAAAAAAAAAAAAAAAGAGAGAAGTATTCAAGGAAAGACAAAGAGGACAGGGAAGGACATCAGAGAAGTGTTTTGAGCAATTTGGGAGGAAGGCTTCAGAAAAGCCTAAGGTATTGTTATGGTCATAGCAGTATTGCCTACCTTAGAAACAATAAGATCTTTTTTTTTTTTTTTTAACATCTTTATTGGAGTATAATTGCTTTACAATGGTGTGTTAGTTTCTGCTTTATAACACAGTGAAACAGCTATACACATACGGACCTAGAGTCTGTCATACAGAGTGAAGTAAGTCAGAAGAGAAAAGCAAGAAGATCTTTGATGGGAGGGAGAACTGAGTTTTCATTACAGAGTCGAGACAGCCGCACGGTAATTAATGCAGAGATATGGCCCGCACCCACCCTGGAGAATCTGCTCTGTAACGATCTCAGAGCAGAGGTGGAAGCCGCAAGGAAGGGAGGTGCCACTGAGGGGAGCAAAGAGAGAGGGAAGGGTAAGACTGACAGGTTGTCAGGGCATCAGTAGGGAGAAGAAAAGTGAGGTTTTGAGTTTTCCTTTTGGGCTGCCTCCCAGCTCACTAGCTTGTTTGCTGTCTCCTGGGTGTCTCTTTGGGAAGAGAAAAGTCAGGCCTGATTTCACCAAGGACAGATGGGACTTTCCTTCCTTCTCGTGGTCCTTTCCGTTCCAGCTGTTGCTCTCAGCAGGCGTCTTTCTTGCACGCTGCTGGGTACCACGGTGGCGGAGCCATTTCCACCACCAAGCCCCACGGCCAAGGGCAGATGTGACAGGCTGGTGATTCATCTCCAGTGCCCTCCCCGTCAGGACCCATGACCTTTGGGGACCGTGAGGCTAGTGCTGCAGGTGTCCGTATAGACTTGAAATCCACTGGTCAATCCCTCTCCCTGACTATTGCTGTTCAAATCCAAATGTGCTTCATTCTCTCTAGACAGTATAACATTCCAAAATGTGTTGCTCACCATTTTTTAAATTACAGCTTCATTGAGCTATAATTCACATACCATACAATTGACCTATTTCAAGTGTACAATTAAATGGTTTTTCGTATAGTCTCAGAGCTCTGAAACCATCCCCACAATTTTAGCACATTTTTATCACCTTAAAAAGAAATCCTGTGTCTATTAACAGTCGTTCCTCATCCCCACCACCCAACCACCCCAGCTCCAGGCAACCACTAATTTACGTTTCTGTCTGTAGATTTGCCTCTTTCTGAACGTTTCATGTAAATGGAATCATACCATATGTGGCCTTCTGTAACTGGCTTCTTTCACTTAGCATAATGTTTTCAAGGTTTCCCAATGTTGCAGCATGTATCAGTATTTCATTTTGTTTGCTGCCAAATAATAGTCTACTGTAGGTATATACCTATTTTATTTATCCATCCATCAATTGGTGGATATTTAGGGTATTTCAACTTTTTGGCTGTTATGAATAATGCTGCTATGAACATTCATGTGCACGTCTTTGTGTGGACGTAGGTTTTCACTTCTCTTGGGTATATACTTAGGAGTGGAATTTCTGGGTCGTATGGTATCTATGTCTAATCCTTGAAGGATCTGCCAGGCTGATTTCTAAAGTGGCTGCACCATTTTACATTCCCACCAGCAGTGTATGAGGGTTCCAAATCCTCCACGTCTTTCTTTGTGAACACTTATTATCTGTCTCTTTTGTAGCCATTCCAGTGGTTGTGAAGTGATATGTCATTGTGATTTTGATTTGTATCTTTGTGATAGCTAGTGCTGTTGAACATATTTTCATGTGCTTATTAACTATTTGCATATCTTTTTTGGAGAAATGTCTATTCACTTCCTTTGCCTATGTTTTAATTGGGTTATTTGTCTTTTTATTGTTGAGTTGTATGAGTTTTGGGGAGTAAGAATCCCTTACCAGATACATAGTTTCAAAAATTGTTCTCCTGTTCTGTGAACTGTCGTCTCACTTTACTCATGGTGTCCTCTGAAGTACACAAGTTTTAAATTTTGATGACCTGCAATTTATCTACTTTTTGTTCTCGTTGCTTATGCTTTTGGGGTCATTTTTAAGCAACCATTGCCTAATCCAAGGCCGTGAAAATTTATGCCTATGTTTTCTTTTAAGTGTTTAATAGTTTAAGCAATTACATTTAGATCTTTGATCCACTTTGGGTTAACTTTTGTATGTATTGTGAGGTGGGGTTCCAATTTCAATCTTTTGCGTGTAGATATTCAGTTATCCTACACACTGGAAAAAAAACAGTTCTTTCCCAATTGAATTGCTTTGGCACCCTTGCCCAAAATCAATTGACAGTAAATGTAAGGGATGCTCACCATTTTTAAGGATTTTCTTATACTAGCCATACAAAAAGTTTTGTATAAGCCTCTTACACATTGTGTATGTTCAAAAATTACTCATCAGATTGAAGAAATGACAGACACCTTCCTATTCTAGTTCATTTTGAAAAATGAGGAAACAGATTCTCAGTAAGTGGCTGGGTAGTTGCAGTTTATTTAATTTGTAACTCAGTTCACACAGAATTACCATCACCTATGTGTTCCGAGCCTGACCCCAAGTAGTGTTTGATGAGCCAGAATTTCATCTGATGTGACTTTAGGAGATTCTTCCCAAACAGACTGCTAATGACTTATACTTTGGATTTTGATCATTGAGGGAATGACCTGCAGGTGGTTTCAGTGACTTTGAAATCTGTGATCACCTTCACTGAGGGCTAAGGAGGAATTGCCCCTTGTCCTGCTCCCCACATGGCTTCTGGCGATCATCTTTATCTTCTATGCTCTGCCCCTCTCCCAGCTCCATTTCCAAAATAGCAAGAAACTGGCAAGAAGCCCTTGGCTGCAATTTATCATCGAGTTTTGGACACAGCTGTTTCCCATCTTTTGGCAAAGTCAGTGATTTGGCTTGTCTTCTGGGTGGAATGAACATTTTGTGAAGGGTGTCCAAAAAAGACATACCCTAGGGGCACACAAATGTCCCTCAATTTACTACCACTGTGGAAAGAAATAGAGATGGACATTTTTCAGGCAACCTTCAAAACCAGTAGGAGTGTTGATCTCTATGTCAGGAGCTTAAAAGTGAAGTCTTTAGAATTCCCTGCTTCAGAATCACTGGAGGTGAAGAAGGATGGAAAGAACTTGTTAAAATGCATGTTCCTGGGCCCCTACTGAATCAGGAGTTCTGGGAATTAGATGTAAGGATCTGTATTTTAAAAGATACTTCAGGTGGCTCTCATGCACACTAAAATTTGAGAACTGCCTGCTTGGGAGTTTTTCCTCAAAGGAAATGTGAATACTTACTAAGACCACAAACTTCGGAAATATACGTAACCTGAGTTAAACTTCAGTTTTTCTCTCCTATAAAATAAGGGTCGCTCCTCCACGCACTCGGCATGAGAGGGGTGGTGTGGAGTAGAGATGCAGATGGAGATCGGGGTCTAGTACAATGCAACTTTCACAACAATGTCCCCCCCAGTCTGGGGCACTTGGCACCCAGTAGGGTTGCCAGATAAAATTCAGGACACCCAATTAAACTTGAATTTCAGAAAAGCAACAACAATGTTTTAGTGTTAAGTGTGGCAGCAATGCTGAGGTGAGTTTCCAGGGTCCAGGGGTTGGTGGGACAAGCTCCATAGAAGGATTTGGGACATTGTTCCTTGATTGGTAGCCTCTGTGTCTCAATCTCTAGCCCTTCCAGATGTTCTTTGAGCACCTCAGATCATTTAAATGAGCCACTTTTCTACTTTAATTCACCGGCGTCCATTTTTGTTGCTTGCAGCTATGCACTCTGACTGATACAGCATCTGTACCTCCCTACTCAGCAACTTACCATCTGTTCTCTCTTCCCACCACTCCTGTGAGCTCTCCTTGAAGTCCTCAGGAACCTCCTAATGGCACAACCTCCCTGGATTTTCTTGGTTCTCTACCCTTTTCTGGTGGAGGAGTGTATAGAGGACACGGTGCACCAGTGGAAACCCTGCCGGGAGGGAGCTAAGAAAATAAAGACCCGACCTCAGAATGCTGCTGAAAAACCTCCACCTCAGTAGCTAATGATGCCCATTGGCAAACCCAACTAGAAGCCAGTGGGCAAGGGAGCCTGTTAATATGGTGCTTTCAAGTCAGTGTTCTGGGACCTGGAGCAGGGTGAAGAGGAGGGGAGAGTGAGTGGGGAGGGGCAGACAGAACGTATCCAGCATGCAGGGTATATATGCTGTCTTAGGTTTGGTTCTCTAGAAGCAGAGCCCGACATGGGGATTTTATGCGAGTGACTCCTGGAGATGCTCCTTGGAGGAGAACCATGTGAGGGAGGGAACAAGGGAAGCAGGATGGGCGGGAGCTGGGCAAAGATGCAGTTTCAGGATCAGTCTAGCCCCGGCCTGATCCCCTGAGTTACTCTGGAGAAAAGTTGCTTTGTAGAAGTTGTCCTGCTCAGGGGCAAGGGGGCTGGGCTGTCGTACACACACCTCTCCCTCACCTATCCCACCCACACACTTTTAGACACTTATCGGCCATGGGCTGTACCTGACATAATCAGCCAAGCCTCTGCCCGTGAGGGGGCCTCCTTTGGCCAAGGACAAGCCTTAGGAGAAGAGGGCAGGCCTGAGCTATCAGCCACCAGCATCCACCACAGCTGGGGGATGTGTGCAGGGGTCGGGTAAGTGAACCTTGGCGGGGACACCAATAGCATCTGTCAGAAGGACATCACCTCCTTGTTATCTCTACATGATGAGGTAAAAATTATTTTTCCTTTGTGCGCTTTTATAGTTTGCAGGTTTTCTAATATTGAGTTTATTATTTCTGGAACTAGAAAATACACGTCAAATTAAATCCATGCAGCAAAACCACCTGATTTATTGCAGGCAGAAGTAACAGTAAATGACCCCATATTCCTGACCCCCTGCAGTGAACTCTTGACCACACTGAGCAGATGATCCTGCTCGCTGGCAGTGCCAGTCCCCAAGCCTGGCCCTGTCTCCCTGCTTATGGTCAGAGCTTTCCTGCTTGTGTATCAGCCTCAGTGGGCCAGTCTTTTAGCACTTCACAGGGCCTGATTGTGTGACTCATAAATCAAGAATGTAACTAATATGGCTAATGGAGCGAGATGCCATGAGGAGACGAGGCAGCTGGTGTTGGACCATAAGTAATAATAAGTATAATGTATATGCCAAACACGTTAGAACCTTAATATATATTGTCTTGTTTACACCTTACAACAGCCCATGAAGTAGGAATTGTTCTTCCCATTTAATCAATGAGGAAGTCCCCAGATTGGGGATTAAGAAACCAGAGTTCTTTATTTGCCAAGCAGAAATAGAGACACAGGCGTAGAGAACAAATGTATGGATACCAAGGAGGGAAGGGAGGGTGGGATGAATTGGGAGATGGGGATTGACATATATATACACTACTATGTGTAAAATAGGTAACTAATGAGAACCTACTGTACAGCACAGGGAACTCTACTCAGTGCTCTGTGGTGACCTAAATGGGAAGGAAATCCAAAAAAGAGGGGATATATGTATACGTATAGCTGATTCACTTTGCTGTACAGCAGAAACTAACACAGCATTGTAAAACAACTATACTCCAGTAAAAATTAATATTAAAAAAAAAAGGAAACAGAGTTCTAACTTTTGTTCAGTTACCAATGAAAACTGAAAACACTAGACCAAATGAGTGACTTTCCAGCGGGGTTTCTAGAAGCCCTGAGGCTCAGTAGAGATGCCCAGGGAATAACTGGGCTGCTTAGAGGGAAGGACTGCCTATTTGTACTTCAGCCACGGCAGCTCTGCCTTGATCTCTTTTAAGTGTTGTCAGGACTGGCTTCATGGGTGTGCAACCAGTGCAGCCCCACAGGGCCTGCCGGGCTCAGAAGGGGCCTGTGCTTAGGATTTAATGCTCTGCAGTCGCCGTCTTGAAATTCTTAATAATTTTGTCTTTGAATTTGTGTCTTGTATGTGAAATCCTATGGAACAATGGCACGTGTGCCAGGGGCTTGGAGCTCTAAGTCATGCCTGGTCCCACTTCCTGTTGCCTCTCTGCTTCCCTCGATGTGTTCTCCACTGTCTGCTCTTGGCCCCTGGCGCCCTCAGCCTCCCCTGCCTGCCTTGCCACTTTCCTCCTGGGTCAACTGGGTTACCTTGTGGGGGAAGGGGGAAGGGAGCTGTGTTTCATGTCCTCTAACCCCCTTCGGGGCCTGACCATGGGCAAGGGGAGGACTGGGGTCAGGTTTGCATCTTAAAGTGTCTTAGGGTGGGACAGAATGGGGGTCATCTGGATGCAAGCTGGAAGCACCATGGTGCATTCAGTGGATGGCTCAGTAGGGTCTCTTACCTGCCCTCAACCCAGGTACCAAGTTATGACCCACAGAGAAAATGGTAACATCCACGTGGCCCCTTGCAGTAAACAGTCAAGGCAGTACTGGCCAATGTTGAATCCCACTCAGCAGCCCCAAGGGCAGGAAGCACCTTACACTTAGGTAAGCAAGGTATCTGCCTTGGTCTTGTGCTTTAGAGGCCCCCCTTTCTGCCCACCACCCCCAGGCTCCATCCTTCCATACAAGGCAAGTTATCCAGGGGCCAAGGGATCATACCTACCAAAGCCTCCATCCCTTCTTCAGGACCAGTTGCCTTTTTTCCCCCAGTCCATCACAGACAAATATGTGATCCTATGTGCGTGATTAATACACAGCTCACAGCACTTGTGACTCACCATGTGAGTTTGACAGCACTGGTACTGGTCTTATACCCTCTTGGATCAGACAAGTTCAATCTTGGGTGTTCCAGCAATGTCAGATTGCCATAGATATTTCCAAATGCTTGTGTTCAGTTTTTATACTTATCCCACAGCAGACCAGTAACAACAGTTTGCCTGGACCACAATGAGAAGCTCTATTTTATTTATATCTATCTATCTATCTATCTATCTATCTATCTATCTATCTATCTATCTATCTATGCATGCCATGCTGCATGGCTTGCGGGGTCTTAGTTCCCAGAGCAGGGACTGAACCCGGGCCCACAGCAGTGAAAGCGCTGAGTCTTAACCACTGGACCCCTAGGGAAGTCCCAAAGCTCTGTTTTAGACTCTTCTGTGGGTGCCAGGACCCTGGAATTACCAGCCCAAATCACACCAAACCTGCTTCCAGGGTCTTCATGGGCCTCTTCACCTGATTCATTCTCCGGGTTTGCACTCCCCTAGGCCAAGGGACAGCTGTTTGCAGGAGCAGTGGGGATGGAGATTGAGTATGTGTGCTGGGGTGTCTATACACATGCATTTGAGGCACTGTTGATACAGGATGGTGGGAGGATGGGAAGAGAAGGGGGGCAGGCTTCCAGCTGGTGGAGGAAGAGGGGCACAAAGATTTGGGGCGAGCCCAGCTGAAGGAATCCATTTCTCTGCACATCTGGAACTTAATCACAGTGCATGCCAGTCAGGAAACTTTGGACCAGGCATCTTCTATTGTGACTTACAATGCTTTGAATTCTGATTTCTCTCCCATGGCCATGGTCGAGAGCCTGCACTTTGCAGAGCAGGTGGGTGACATGTGGACGTGTGTGTCCTTTGGATCATTACTCCCGCCGCTGCGCTGGGACTGCAGCCTCATCAGTTCTGCTCCTCCCTACCTTAGTATATCAGACGCACTGTGCCTGCCTCATGGCAAATAATTTCTCAACACTCTGGGAAAGGATTTTGTTTGTTTTCCTTAAGTTTGATTGAAAGCAAACCTAGGCTAACACCCCAAAAGTAAGATAGGCAAATGACTTGACAATTAAAAAACACATACACACAATTAGCCAATAGGCACATAAATAGTATCTCTAGTAAATCAAGAAGTATAAACCAAAGCAATGAGATAATTTATTTTGCCTCTTAAATTGGCAACGATAAGAAGCAAGAAAATGTTCAGTGTTTGTGAGGGTTTGGGGAACATTGCCATTTCATATACTGTTAGCAGAAGGGCAATAGGGTGATTGGAGAAAGACTTGTAGAGATAAATCTGGCCATGAATTGCAAAAGACTTTAAAATGTGTATATCTTTTGAAATCTTGAAGACATTGTTGCATAGTTTCCTTACATCTGTTAGTTGCTGATGAAAAGCCTGATGTCAATCTCATTCTTGATTTTTTTTTCCCTCTTCTGAAACTTTTCTTGTTATCAATGACATTCTGAAATTTCACTAAGATCTGTCTGGGTTGTGTTTTTCTTTTTATTTGTCCTGCCAAGTGCTTGGTAGGCTATTTCATATATATTTTTAAAATTTCATTGAAGTATAGTTGATTTACAATGTTGTGTTAATTTCTGCTGTACAGCAAAATGACTCAATTATACATATATATTCTTTTTCATATTCTTTTCCATTATGGTTGATCACAGGATGTTGAATATAGTTCCCTGTGCTATAGAGTAGGACCTTGTTGTTTATCCATTCTATATATACTAGTTTGCATCTGCTAATCCCAAACTCCCAATCCTTTCTTCCCCCACCTCTCCTCCCCCTTGGCAATCACACGACTGTTCTCTATGTCTGTGAGTCGGTTTCTGTTTCATAGATATGTTCATTTGTGGGGTATTTTAGATTCCACATATAAGTGATATCGTATGATATTTGTCTTTCTCTTTCTGACTTCACTAAGTATGATAATCTCTAGGTCCATCCATGTTGCCATTATTTCATTCTTTTTTATGGCTGAGTGACATCCCACTGTATATATATATGTCACATCTTCTTTATTCATCTGTCGATGGACATTTAGGTTGTTTCCATGTCTTGGCTACTATAAATAGTGCCGCTGTGAACATAAGAGTGCATGTGTCTTTTTGAATTATAGTTTTGTCTGGGTATATGCCCAAGATTGGGATTGCTGGATCACATGGCAACTCTATTTTTAGTTTTTTGAGGAACCGCCATACTATTTTTCATAATGGCCTCACCAATTTACATTCCCTTGGTAGGCTATTTCAATTTGGGCTTTCATGTCTTTCTTCAGTTCTGAGAAATACTTAGTATTATTTCTGTGAGTATTGCTTCTGCTCAGTTTTTTTCTGCTCCTTCTTTCTGGAACTCCTCTTAGATTAAGGTTGTAATTTCTGGATTTCTATTCTGTGTTTCCTAATGTGTTCTTCATACATTCACTTACCCCTTCCAGGAGAATTCCTTGGCTTGCTCTTCCACTTCACCAAATTGCTCTTTAACTGTGTCTATCCTGCTATTCAGCTTCTCTATTGAGTTTTTAAAATTCATTTCAACAGTTAAAACTATTATTTCAGGGACTTCCCTGGTGGCGCAGTGGTTAAGAATCCGCCTGCCGATGCAGGGGACACGGGTTCAATCCCTGGTCCGGGAAGATCCCACATGCCACGGAGCAACTAAGCCCGTGCGCCACAACTACTGAGCCTGTGCTCTAGAGCCCGCGAGCCACAACTGCTGAAGCCTGCGCACCTAGAGCCTGTGTTCTGCAACAAGAGAAGCCACCGCAATGAGAAGCCCGTGCACCACAACAAAGAGTAGCCCCCGCTCCCCGCAACTAGAGAAAGCCCACGCACAGCAACGAAGACCCAACACAGCCAAAAATAAATAAATAAATAAATATTTTAAAAAACGAAATTATTATTCCAAATATTTCTAATTGAACCTTTTTGGTCACTCTTGTCCTCATATTATCTTCCCTTATTTTTCTGAGCAGATTAAATACACTTACTTAAAATTCTGTGCTACATCCTGTATTAATTCCATTTCCTTTGAGGTCTCCATTATAGAGTTTGTTGTCTCTCTTTTTTGGTGTTGACCTTCTCCAACTGTTTGTATATTCTTATTTTTGTACTAATTTCTGTCACTGAAATTTCCTGTTAGAACATCAGCTGCATCTATTTAAGAAGCCAGCTTGGAAGGCAAGGATGGAAACAACTATTGGCTTACTCTACTGGTACTGTTTTCAGAAAGCCAGCCTTCTTGGCACGCCTTTTCTCTTTCTCTCAGGTGTCACTAGCCCCTGAGAGCACTGCCCTTCTCTCTGAGCCAAGGCCCTCTCTGTGCTGTTTCTACTCACTATACTTCTGACACCAAATGTGTGGGGTTTTATCCCCCAAATCAACCAATTCTCCAACTCTCCAGACACCAACTGGGTGTCCTACTACTCAAATCAATTCTGACACTAACTACCTGGGGTTAGCACAGACCCACAGGTTAAGGGCCCAGTCCCCCAAGACTACCTCTCTCCCACTTCAGACACCAGTTGCAAGTCCCAGGCTGCCACCTGGACTTCTGACCAGCTGGCTATAAATCAGGGTTCTCATACCCCCTCCTCAGGTTCAGTAATATGCTAGAATGACTCACAGAACTCAGGAACACTTTACTTATGTATACCAGATTATTGTAAAAGATATTATAAATGATACAAATGAACAGCCAGATAAAGAGGTACCTAGAACTCCAAAAGAGTTCCAAGTGCAGGAGCTTCTGACAAGCTTCTGATGCTGTGGACTTGGCGTGTGCCACCCTCCCAGCACATACGTGCTTTCACCAACCTGGAAGCTCCCCCAGACGTTGTCACTTAGGGATTTTTATGGAGGTTTCATCATGCGGCATCATCAATTACTAACTCAGTCTCCAGCCCCTCTCCCCTCCCCAGAGGTTGGAAGGTGGGGCTGAAAGTTCCAAGCTCCTAATCAAGGTTAGGTCTTCCTGGCAACCAGCCCCCATCTGAAGCTATCTAGGGGGCCACCAGGAGTTGCCTTGTTATAACAAATAGTGCCCTCCCTGTCCTATCACTCATGAAATTCCAAGGAATTTGGGAACTCTGTGTCATGAAGTGCGAGCAAATACCAAATGTTGTAACAAAAGGTGCTGCTGTCACCCCTGTTACTCAGGAAATGGCAAGAGATTTAGGAACTCTATGCCAGGAACTGGGGACAAAGACCAAATATATATTTCTTTTTATATCACAATGTCCTACCCTCACAGACTGCTCCGTCATTGCTGACTGGCCTCAGCTGGTGGAGGAGTAGAATGACTGACCTACCTGGCTGCCCTTGGCCTCCCTGCGGCCATGACAGAGCCTCTCCTGGCTTCTCGTCTCCCACTTGGCACTCGCCCTCATGCTTCCTGGGCCGCCTTTTATCTTTTCAATCAGATACTCGTTATCCATGAATTTCTCTCTGTAGTCCTCCTCTTGCTTTTCTTTTTTTCTTTTTTTTGGCCATGCCACGTGGCTTGTGGGATCTCAGTTCCTTGACCAGACCAGGGGTTGAACCCGTGCCCTTGGCATTGTAAGTGCAGAGAGTTAACCCCTGGACTGCCAGGGAATTCCCTCCTCTTGCTTTTCAATGAGGCTATATTTAAACTTCATTCTATCATTTCTTGGCATTTCATGGAAGGAACACATGCTCAGTCCAATACCTTGAGGTGGAATTATGTAAAAAACGATATATAACCTTCAAACCAGTAACCCACTTCTAGGAATTTATCCTAAGGAAGTAATTAAGAATAAAGCTTTGGGCTTCCCTGGTGGCACAGCGGTTGAGAGTCTGCCTGCTAATGCAGGGGACACGGGTTCGAGCCCTGGTCTGGGAAGATCCCACATGCCACGGAGCAACTAGGCCCGGGAGCCACAACTACTGAGCCTGCGTGTCTGTAGCCTGTGCTCCGCAACAGGAGAGGCCATGATAGTGAGAGGCCCGCGCACCGTGATGAAGAGTGGCCCCCGCTCGCCGCAACTAGAGAAAGCCCTCGCACAGAAACGAAGACCCAACACAGCCATAGATAAATAAATTAAAAAAAAAAAAAAGAATAAAGCTTTAACCCCAAGGAGTTTCATCACAGTAACATTTGATATGAAAAAGTGAAAACAAATATCCAGTTAGAGGGGTTTAGTTAAATAAATGGTGACACGTCCATACAATGACAGAGTAAGTATGTGAAAAATAATATGGCAGGATATTTAAGGGTATGGAAAAATGTCGTTGATGTATTATTAAATAAAAATTTCAGGTTACAAAATTATTTTACAGTCTCATTTTTGTAAAAAAAAAAAAAAATAACCACACATGTTCTTATAGAAAATGGTAGCTCTGCATGGTGGGATTTCTGCTTGACTTTGTTTTCTTCTTTTTGGCTGTCTTTTTTTCCCACACTCTTGGAGATTGTTTTCAGTAACTGCTATGTGCAAGACTCTAGTCGCATCCTCTGCTTCCCTCCCCCAGGTGGGCTGGAAGATGGCGTGCCCTCCAACAGCGTGCCCCGATCGACAGCCCCAAGTGGAATATCCAACCCAGAGAAGAAGATGAGCTGTGGGACCCAGTGCCCAAATCCCCAGGGCCTCAGCTCAGGCCCCCTGACCCAGAAACAGAATGGCTTCCGGACCACAGAGGTAGGTCGCAGCCACAGAACAGACTTGGGACCGGAGGCAGGGGGAGAAGGTTGCTTCAGGGCAGAGCCAAGCTGAGACAGCGCCCAGGGAAGGAGCGGTGACAGCCCACCTTGCCAAAGGAAATTCTCCACCCACCCGTGTGAAAATTGTTGCAAAGAAAATAACAAGGCTCCGCCCCCCACCCCCTGCCTTGAGGGTTGCTGTGTTTCGTTGAATCAGCGGAAATGGGTCCTTGATATTTGCGCTCTAAAGGAAGTGTGTGTTTGTTTAAATACAGCTTTGTTCAAGGACCTCCTTTGCTGTCGCAGCTCTCAGCATCTTGATAGTGAGGTCTGTACTGGCTACGGGAACTAGTCTCAGGCCAGGCAGTCGACCATCTTAGGGGTTGGCAGGGAAGAAGACCAGCGTGGTAGGAGACAAGCCTGGTGTTCTACCTCACCCCCTCCAACCAGGTGGGCGGTGGGAGGGTCTGCAAGAGGGGTTCTTGTTGCAGAATGTGGTGACAGCATCACCCCACACTGTTGCTGTTGGAGATGAGGCAGGGCTACGGAGTCCCTGGACCTAGCTGGCATCCTGTCTGATTCTTTCTTTTCTCTCAGAGCTGTTGTTGGGAAGTCCTCCTCCTGGTGCCCCTGACCGCTCCTTAGCAGACCAGCGCAGCGGTCTGCCACCTCCTCCTCTCCCCACTCCGTTCCTCCCTCTCGCTTCCTCATCTTCCCCATCCCCTCTAGCTCCCACCTTCAAAGTCCACTACTTACCCAATACTCCAAATCCATTTTTCCCCTCTCCCCTGTCAAAACTTACTGGTCCTGTCCCTCAGGCCAGCGCCGTCTGTTTTTCTAAGGATCCAACCGGGTTATCTAATGATGGAATTCTTGCCCACATCAGTGAGTTCCCTTTCTAAGCTTTGGTCAGAAAACCTGTTGCAAATTCAATTAACTAAGTAGCTTTGCAGGAATCACTCAGTCTCCCAGAGTCTCAGGTTCTTTATCCACACAATGGAAATAGTACCAAGATGAGAGAACAGGTGGGCCTGTTCTTTGTGAACTGAGAGGTGCTGTGAGAAAGGCAGTAAGGCACCCAGCACCACAAGCCAATTAAAGGAAACACTGACGATGGCTCTTCAGACATGTAGAAGGTCATGGGTGGGGGGTAGATCCGAAGGCAGCAGTGGCCTTCCTGGTGTCCTGTATTGCCTGCTTTGTCTGTGCATAAGCTGGCCTTCTAGAGGCCCAAGCATCATTGCCATCTCCCAAGGCAGTCTGGGCCCCACAGAACTATGCTCAGAAGCTTGGTCATTGCTCTAGGGCAGGCCTGGACTTTTGTACCCTAACCTCCTCCCCACACTGTGCCCTCACCTTTTGAGCCAAGATGTTCCATGAATGGGAGAAAGCAGCTTTGCCTGGCACATGCTTGCTTTCCAACCTCACTTCCGTCGTCCATCACTTTAAAGTTGTGTTCTGCAATTTACAAAGCGCTTTTAGGTCTACTGGCTCAGTGAATCCTCCCAAGAGCATGTAAAGTAAGCGTCATCCCATTTCAGAGACAAGGAAACTGAGATGCAATTGATTGATGACATGAATAAGTCGTATAAGTGCTAGAGATGGGTGTTGGTAACTTTAAATTGAAACAGGTGACTATTAGAAAAGTGGAGCATAGAGATCTTAAAGTACTTTTTTGTCAAAGAATAATGTATTAGTCAGCTAATGCCACAATAATGCTGCATGACAAAGCAAATCAACATTCAGTGGCTTAAAACAACCATCTTTTTCTCCTCACAATCAGCCACAATTTGAATGGCTAGGCCTGACTTCAGGCTCCAGGCTCCAGGTCTAGCTCAGTCTGTTCTGTGTATTTTATTCTGTGAATCAGGCTAAAAGAGCAGCAGCTCTCCGAGGTATATTATCATGGCTATGGCAGAAACCCAAGAGGGCAAACACATTTCATGTCTCTGCTCACACCATACCATCCAACCTCCTATTGGCCAAACCCAACATCAGTAGGACAAGGAAGTGTACTCTGTCCCCGGTAGAGAGAGAGCAAAGGATTAGGGGGTAATAGTGCAATCTACCACATATAACATATATATAGAAAAATGTACAAGTCTGTCATACGTTCAATGAATTTTAATAAGGTGACGCACCCATGTAACCATCTTCCATATGGAGACAAAGAACAGTATCACTACTCCAAAAATCCCCCGTGTGCCCCTCACCACGGTGACTGGGGTGTGCCAGTCACTATACACACCCCAACAATATAACCGCTCTTCTGACATCTAGCATTATAGACCAGTTTTGTGTATTTTTGACTTTTATAGGTGGCATCATACAGTATTTGCTCTTTCGTGTCCGGCTTCTTTTGTTCAACATTATGCTAGTGAGAATCATCCATGTTGCTGTGAGTTGCAAAAATTTCCTCGTTTTCATTGCTATGTATATTTCATTAAATGAATATACCCCAAGTTAACCCTTCTACTTGAAGGACCTTTGGGTTGTTTCCAGTTTGGGGCTATTGTGAACAATATAGCTGTTAACATTCTTGTACCCTTGGGTGGACATTCACTTCTCTGGGGTATATACCCAGGAGTAGAATTCCTGGCTCATAGGATGGGGATATATTTGACTTTAATAGATACTGACACAGTTTTCCAAAGTGGTTATACCACTTTACATGCTAACCGGCAGCAGATAAGTTCCAGTTATGGACCATAAGAATTTAAGGCCAGTAAGTCGTGCTTAGTCCTGTCTTTCTTAGGCCCGTGAGAGCAGCTTTCTAGGTGCCGCCTGGGGTGCTAAGCACTTCCTTGTATTATCTCACTTGACCCGCACAATGACTCTACAGTGTTGATATTGTTATCTCCAGTTCACAGATAAGAATGGAGACTCAGGCGGCTCAAGAAAGCTCTCCCCACACCACACACGTGTGCACTCTGGGAGCTTGTGTGGTAGTTAAAATGGGGTGGGGTGAAGCCAGCCCGCCCGGGGCTCCAGCCACAGTGAAAACTGTGTCTCAGGGGAGTGAGGACCACACACCTGACCAACACAGCACCAGGGGGCAGATGTCACACACTGATAAGCTGGCCACAAAACAAAATTGTGAAATTCTGTTTTCACGATTCAGTGAACGATGCTGTGTTGTAAGTATTTCCAAAATAAGATCAGGGAGCAGATCGCTTCAGTTTTAAGCATTCAGACAATTGCTAAAATGCATCAGGGGGTATTCCTGTCCTGAGACCTCACCAGCCACCAGGCATCCTGACTTCCTCAAAGGCAAAGGTTTCTACTTAAGGTGTCAGCTTACAAGACAAGTCAACCTCTGATTGAAGCTTCTGTCAGCAGAGCTATCTCGTACCAACACAGATCTCAGCTGCCTAGAATCTGCCTAAGGAAAATAATTTTCTTCCTATTCCGTCCAGGGCCTTTGACATACTGTCTCTTCCTAGCTTGTTTCATACTCCAGGCTAGAGCTTCCTGCGTTTTCTGTGTCTGGCTCAGGCCGTGTCTGGCTCACCTCTTCCGGTCTGCCTTTGCTCCCCCAAAGATGAACTATTAGCACTTCACCGCGTTCCCCTGGACATCATCGGGCCACTGGCTGATGGTTCTTGGGCACTTTTTTAAAAGCTTTCCTTCTCCAGAAGAACCCGTTCATAAAGCATGCATCCTCATGCACGTGTCTACACAGTGTTCCCGTTCAGATTTATAGACCAAGTTTGTCCAGTCCTCACTGGGCCTGGAAAGTTTCCTCATCAGGTCCTATAAGCACTCTTTGGATTCCTTCATCTGATGTTCGTCCACTGAGTGCCATCTGGGTGCCAGGCACTGTTCTGATGCCAAGGATCCAAGAGTGGAACAGGCACACAGGCCCTTTGCTCTGAAGCAGTTGCCAATTTTCTTTCTTTTTTGATGTTCTAGAAAGGCACAGTTTAATAAAATAGAGTCCTTGGTCTCAAGGAGTTCACAGTCTAGTAGAAGAGACAGAGCAGTGAATACACTATTATAACACAGTGTGGTAAGTGCTGTTATACAGGGGGTCACGTGATGCTGAGGGAGCCCCCCAGGAGGGGCACCTCTTGTGTGCTCAGTACAGCGCCTGGCACTTAGCAGGGGAGCAACAAAAGTCTGTCAAGGGACTGAATGAATAAACCCAACCTGGATGTCAGAGAAAGCTTTCTGGGGGAAGAGGAGCCATATCTGAGAGCAGAGGGAACGGGGAGGGCTAGCCAGGTGAAAGTGCTGGACCAGGGTTGGGACGAAGGGGCACGTGATGTAGCAGCAGCATGTGCCTTGAACTCTCCCAGGTTCTGGAACACGTGCCCAGCTCAGGATGTTGTGCATAGTAGGTGCTCAGTGAAACCACGGGGACCCTGTAGGGTCTTCTATTCAGGCCTCTGTTGTGCACCTTCAGGAAGCAGCTGCTACCACTCCCTTGCATTGTGTGCACGGCGCAGTCACAGCCTGCAACGCAGATGCTGCCTTTGGAGTTGAGCAATGTGGTGCTCCTTCCTCGGAATCCAAATGTCTCTGTCTGTCCTTTTTGATGCTGCCTGTCATCTGGTTCCACCGTGCTTCGTCTCCCTGCTTTCTGCAGTCTTCTCAGTACACACCCTTTGCTCCTGCAAAGCCAGCAGCTGCCAATTTTAATGGCGCTGAGCCTGGGGAGGCAGATAATATAGAATAAATGAAGACAGATTTGAAATGGTGCTGCGAAGGAAAGCAAAGGCCCCTGGAAGGGGATAGCAACTACTCGATTGAACATAGATGTGGTCCACAGTTCAGGTCACTTTCCAAAGGGCCACGAGGGGCAGCTGACGTTGCTGAGGCCTGTGAGCAGCTGTGAGCAGCAGCGTTCGGAGCGCTTCTCCGCTCTCTGTCCCGCCAAACAAACCACATCTTCTTCTTTCAATTCCCTCCGGCCCCTGTCTCATGCCCAGTGTTAATAGGTGCTAACTGGCAGAAAGATTGTGGCAAAAGTGATGTCTCACAAATTGGAACTGTCTCAGTGGGGCGCTCTTTCTCTAGTAAACCTTGATTTGCTCCAGTCACTTGGGACCTTTCTGACTGTGCAGCATCTGGTAAATCATCGACTGTCTCCTCCCCCCGCCTTCCCTGAGCTCAACAAACGACGCGAGGGGAAGCTCTGTAGCTGCTTGTTCTCTCCTGCTAATTGATTGCTCAGGAACTCTGGGCTGCCTCCAGACATTTACTCTCCAACGTGAATGTGCCGTTTCTTCAGGCTTAGGACTCTTGTTTTTCTCCTCCAGAGGTATCGCCTCAGGTATTCAGCTAAGGTAGAAAAGTGGATGGTGGATGTAGCTCGGGGCAGACGAAGCTCTGAGTCTGTGGCTGGCCTCCCAGTGAGCCTTCACGTCTTCAGAAGTTGCATCGTTTTTAGTTGCTTTATTATTCTTGGCAAAGTGGCCGGACCTTGCCAAAGAAATGAGCTGATGCCTGGACTGCTTCTCAGCTAAGTAGCCTCCGCCTTCTGCGCTTCCTGCCCACCCCTCCCCCTCACCCCCTCCAGCGTCTGACTGTCAGCAAGGCTTGGTGCGGTCCAGGAAAGGTAGGTGAAGCCTCAGACGCGTGGATGTGACCAAAGAGGGAGGCCTAATCCAGAAAGGAGAATGGGACCAGCCCAGAATTTCTCCTGGATGGTGGTAATACGAGATATGTGAGGAGAGTTTGGAAAGTAAATATGAGTTTCTCCTAGAGAAACAAAAACATGACATTAAAAGGAGAGCGAAAAAAAGAAACCATTGAGGACAACCAGAGAGGGAAACCTGTTAGAAGGACACTTTGATGTATATTCTAGTTTAAGCCTGGAAAAAGGAAGCAATGTAGCAGCATAGGGATATGTGTGTGTGTGTGTGTGTGTGTGTGTGTGTGTGTGTGTGTGGTGATTTCCACAATGCATCTATATATCAGCTGTTACCTTATGTAGACGAAGAATTGCAAAACTCAGTATTCGTCTAAGGGTCTGCAGAAAAACCAATTCGATTAGAAGGCTCTCAGGGCAGAGACCTCCTCCTTCTTTGTATTCTCCCCTTGCCCCCTGAGCCTGCTTCAGGGGTATGCACCTAGTATGTACTCACTGATGGTTGCTTGAATGAGGTCGGCCTAGGACTTCATTAAGATTAGAAAAATTGGGACTTCCCTGGTGGTCCAGTGGTTAAGAATCCACCTGCGGGTTCGATACCTGGCCAGGGAACTAAGATCCCCCATGCGCCAGGGCAACTAAGCCCGCACGCCACAACTACTGAGCTCGCACCTCAACTAGAGTGCCTGAGTGCCACAAACTATTGAGCCCACGCACCCTGGAGCCCGGGCACCACAACTAGAGAGAAGCCCGCGCACCGCAACAAAGAGCCCACGTGTCGCAGTGAAAGATCCTACAGGCCTCAACGAAGATTCCCATGTGCCACAACTAAGACTGGATGCAGCCAAAAAAAAAGATTAGAAAAATTTCCCATGGCTCCACTCCCCACTCACCCCCTTCCCCACCTTTAGTGATTGATGACTGTTCTGTTGGAGCCCAGCTGCTCTTCTAAAGCAGGTTCTACTGCCCTCCTAGTGTTTGATCTATCTGAGGTTTAAGTTGAAAAGCAACAACTCCCTTTGGCATCCGATACCTGATAAATAAAAACCCCTAGACTGAGTTAGCCTGAATTAGTACAAGTGGCTGTGGTCTGCATGGGATTTGCTTGAGGTTTGGGGAGTTCTTGAGGGTTTTGCCTGAGGCATAGTCTGATCCCTGCCTCTGGAGGCTAGCATCCTGGCCCTTGGTGGAGTTGCTAAGATCAAATGTTTCCTGAATGACCTCTCGTTAATGCCAATGAAGCAGCAGCAAATAAATTCATGGAATTTCGGAACAGCTCGAAGTCTGTTATTGTGTGTCTCCCTTTAATGGGACTTGACTGAGAAGAAGAAAAATGTCTTGAGTTGCAGCTGACAAGGCTCAGGCTTTAATCTTTCAGGAAGGCAGAGAGGAAGGAACTAACATTGTCAGAGTGTCTGCTGTGAGCCAGACACGCTATGTAGATGGCCTCCTCTTTAACCCTCACAGCTCTGAGCGGTAAGTAGCATGATTCCCCAGCTGGGAAAACAGGCTCGGGAAGGTTAAGTATTTGGCCAGCGTGGCAAAGGGAGTAGTGACTTGGCTGTGCTGGAGTTCAAACCCAGGTCTGTCTGCCTCTAAACCTCATGATCTTCCTTCTCATTTCCTGAAGCATAATGGTGGAGAATTTAGTGTGAGCACTGGCAGTTGTGGGAGGCTGGGTGTGAGGCCCACAGCCCACGTCCAGCCTCCCACCATCTTTAGTTCAACTCACCACCTCTGTTGACATTGGCCTCAAGCAAATTGCTTTAGCCTGAGTGACTTCAGTTGCCTCCTCGGGAAAAGTGAACACAGCTACATTCCTGGCCGTGCCTCAGGGATGGTGCAAGGAACAATCAATCACGAGTATGATTGAAATCCTAGGAAAGTTCTAGAATGTTTAGGCAGGGCAATGCAGACAGGTTCTGTTCCCCAGGATTTTTTTCTCTTTCTTTCTGAAGATGTATCTTCACACACATGTTCTTCATCAAATTACTTGTCAGAGGTCTATTATGTGATGAGCACCAAGTTAGATGCTGAGGACGCTGTGGTGAACACAACAGACTGGGTCCCTCCCTCTTTGAAGTTTTAATCTGATGAAGACGTAGAAATAAGCAAGTAAACAAGCAAATAAATATATAATCCAAAGTCTGGTTAAAGGCCAAGAAGAAAGTACAGAATACCGGGAGAGAGAATAAGGCGGCCCCATACTGTGTCTGCTTAGAAAATCCCTGCAACGCTCCCTAGGAAATGACTGGCTGTGATTACTTATGGGGAAAACACAGCGTGGCCAGAGCATGGGAACAAGTGTTACTTCTCACTGTGCTTTTCTCTACTCTTTGAATTTCTTTTACCATAATTATGTATCATTTCTATAATTAAAAAATACTAGTTATGCAGAAAATTGGTGTCTGATAAATCATGAACTCGGTAAGCCTTTTTTCTTCGTTGTCTACAAGGAACTGTGGAAAGGTTGGTGCAGCCCGTGTTAGGTATATTTGTGCAGTCAAATTAAAGCAGAGAACATCGTTCTTTCCATTTGGGAGAAAATGAGAAAAGGTGAGCTGACTTAGCTGCCCTCTTGGGTCCAGGCCTCCTTCCACGAGAATGAGCTGGGTCGTTGACTTCTAAACCCCAAGAGAAACACATCCATCTGCCAGGAACTTATCACAGTCAATCTGGTGACCTTTGAGAAATGGCGGCCAATAAATGACTTTTAATTAAAGAGGGAGTATCAAGAGGACTAAAATCTATGATTCTAAACCTGCAGAAGTTAAAATGAGGCAAGGGGAGAATAGAAAAGCTGTAAAACCAGGTGAGAAACAAGAGTGTGGCCCATTAACAAAAATCAATGGTGATAAAACTCACAAAACAAGAATTTTAGAAGTGAAATTAGCAGACAGCTGCAAAAGGAGAAGGTACTAAATAGGTTTCTCTCAGCATTGAGTTGGGAAGTATAAGATTTTTTTTTAAGACAGTAATTGCAATAGGGACACATTTTCTTTTCCTGTCATTGAATAAAGAGGGTTGGCTGCTAAATTAAAAGGTTTGGCTGGCTAAAAACCATATCAGAGGGGAAAATATCTATGTCATACAAAATGTCATAGTCCCAGAGGTACAAATGGTGTAATTGTTCCGTGTATCTATATAGCTCTTTTCTCAGAGGAGGGCAAAGCAACTTCTTTCTTGGAACTTCTAGAGAAACTATCTAGCATTGTGGTTCCCTTTCTCATTCATCTTTGTCCCTCTCATTTGGGCTTCAAATCTGAGGTTTCCAAGTTGTGACTAGATTTCAGCAACTACCAACCTCCTAGATAATCGCACTGCTATAACAAGGGTGGGTGCCTCTCTGAGGTCTCGGACTCGGAAGTTTCTCTTTTATAAAACACCTTCAAGTCAATGCATTGTTGTTCTGGTTGTTTAATTTGCCAAATTAAATACAGTGTAATTATTTGAAAGTGGATTTGTTTATGGCTTGGAACCTTCTGTGCCCATCATTAGAATACAGAACTCCAGTTTGTTCTTTATCCAAAGGTGGATCTTGTAGAGTTATTATTATTATTGGTATTTAGAAGTAGTCGTAGCAATAGTCATGGTTTCAGTAGAACAAGAAAGTTTTTTGATTTAAATTTGGTATGTTTGACTGACATTATTTTGCAAATAGAATTAATGTCAAAAGCTATTATATAATTGGGGCAACTAACTGTCCTGGTTTGCAGGGGCCTGAGGCGGTTCCTGGAATGTGGGACTTTATGTTTGAAAACGGGACAGCATTGGGCAAGCCAGGAGAAGTTGATCACCCTATTAACGCTAAGTGACATGCTTAATTCTCTCCCCCGCAAAAACAAACAAACAAAAAACCCCACTAAGAAGTAGGCATTATCCCCGCTTTTGGATGAGGGAACTGAGATTCAGAGGTTAAAGCAATGCCTCATGCAGCTAACTAATGGCAAAGCCTTGTGCCAAATCCAGGTCTGCCTGGCCCCGAAGCTTGTCCTCTGAACATCTCCATTGTCAGGCTTTTGCTACACAGATTTAAGAGATTGCCCCACTCTACTTGAGATGCAAACCATACATATTCTGTGGCTGTTCTGGGAATGACTATTTTGTAGCCTTTGATTCTTAAACAGGCTGAAAAATTAAGAGTCATCCAACTATTGAATGTTTGCTTGAATTTTTAAGCTTATGAAGACAGACTGAAACATAGAGCAGAGCACTTTCTGTGTAGAATCTTTAACAACTTTTTGTGAAATCTTGCCAATAACTCTAAAGAAAAGCAGTTATGCAGTTCAGAAAGTTTACATTTCCATTCTGGAAAGCTCTCTCACTGCCCACCGGTTTGAGGGGAATGCTGTCCTCAACTTGGCTCATTTCAAATAAGGCCTCTGTGTCTCTATTCCACGTCCCAGTCCTCAGAGCTTTTATGCATTAACACCTGAAATGGAAATCAGATGGAATTAGCCTCATAATTGCCACTGTTTTCTTTCGGAAACAAAATTGGTTGTGGGACTTTATGAGTTCTCTGCTTTTAGGGGAAAATAAACCCATAAAAGTCACTGCTAGGCCCTAGTGCCAGTTCAGGCTTGGAGGAGCTGAGCGTTAATAAGTCCTTAGATAGCATTGACTTCTGATTGTTAAAGCAGGGCTGTATTAAGAAATGCATGGTGTTTATTCATTCATTCATCCATTTATTCAACCAAAGTTAAATAGAAGGCCTCGATTCACTTTGTTATAAAGCAGAAACTAACACACCATTGTAAAGCAATTATACTCCAATAAAGATGTTTTTAAAAAAAAAAAAAAAAGTAGCCAGAAAAGCAAGATCTTTTACCCTAAAAGAAACAATAATTAGAATGATGGCTGAATTCTCACACGCAACTTTGGGAGCCAGTAGACAGTGAAAAGAGGTCTGCAAGATGGTAAAAAGAAGTAACCGTCAACTTAGAATTCTAGAATTCTATACCAGAAAAAATGTATTTCAATAAAGAAAGTAAAATGAAGACATTTTCAGACCAACAAAACCTACTACCTACAGCACACACCTACTAAAGGAAATTTTAAACACTGTTCTTCAGGCAAAAAGAAAGTGATCCCAGATAGAACCTCAGAAATATAGCAAGGAATGAAGAACAAAAAAAGCAGTAAATATATGGGTACTAAATAAACACTGGATAAAATAACAATTTTTTTAAAAAATGGAGGGCCTCTTAGGTCTCAGACTGCTAGGCACTGGGAACTTGAAGAGGAAAACAATGAAATCCTATCTCATGAAATCAATGGATAAGGCTAAAGTTGCATATAGTCAAAATGATCCTTAAACATCCCTCAAATTACCCATAGAGTATTATCTTAGGTCAGGGTCCCTGAAAGCAGAGCCTGAGATGAGGATTCTTGTGCAAGTAAGTGAGTGAAAGCATAGTCTCAGGTGAAAGAAACCCTTAAGGTAGTGGGAAACACGGTAGGGCAGAGGACCGAGTTCAGCAAATATGTGAGCTCAACTGAACAGCTGTAGTGTAGCCTCAGCCTGATCCCAAAGGGAACTCCAGAGCATGAATGGCATCATAGATTTATACCCTCTTGAGGCAAAAGGACCAGCTTTTATATTCCCAATAATCAGGCATTGGCTTTAGGCTGTCTCTAGAAATTAGGGTATAACCTCTTTGGTATTTCTGGATGAGGTGGCTCTGATCAGATGAGGACAAGTCTCCAAAGAAGGGTGCAGCTCTGAGTGATTGATTAGCAGCCAAAACTCAAAGCAGCTGAGGGATGGATGCACCAGCCAAGTAAACGGAATCTGAAAGGGGCATCACCAGCGGCTACTACACAGGATATATGTGCCCTGTTAGAAACCTGCATATCAGTTGTTAATAAATACAATAGAGCAATTTATTTTTCTCCAGTGGTGTGATAGACCACCATTTCTTGGGATGCACTACAGATGAAGTATTGGTACGTGGCTTATGTGCAGGGACCATGTTGTATGAAAAATCTGCATCTATCAACACTAGACTCACATCCAGAATGGGGAGATGCTCACGCCGTGGGAGATGCTCCCACAGATCTGAGACTGACTGTTTTCCAGGAAGCTGACTCTGAGATGTCATTATAAGAGATGTTCTTTGGGAAGTGCCCTGTTGTATGAAAAATCTGTATCTATCAACACTAGACTCACATCCAGAATGGGGAGATGCTCACACCGTGGGAGATGCTCCCACAGATCTGAGACTGACTGTTTTCCGGGAAGCTGACTCTGAGATGTCATTATATGAGATGTTCTTTGGGAAGTGCCCTGTCAGCACTGTGGGAGGGAGGGCCGGAAGCAGGAGCGGGCAGAGGGAGAAGTGGAGCCAGAACGCAGGCCCGCCCACAGCCTCGGCTGACCCCACCCCATGGGAAGCTCTGAAGCTAAATGGCAGGTCAGAGCTGGCCTGCTTTGGGTCAAATGGCCAGGCGTTTATACCCCTGCATTGGGCCACCTAGGAAGGGGAGGCCCTGGGTGAGGGGTCTCTCTGCAGCTGAGGCCGCCCTGAAGGGACAGCTGGAGGCTATTTGCCTGCTGCACTCCCTGCAGCTGGGCAGAGGGCCTTCCTGGAGTGGGGTTGGGGGCACACATCTCTGTCCATCCCCGATGGAGACAACTCGTGAGGCCAGTCTCAGGCTCACTCCGAGCACATATCACTGAATGGAACGGGCACAGAATGACCCCCCACTGGTCCAGCTGTCTTCCCTTGAGGGGGAATGGGAGGATTGTGCACATATGCTTGAAGAACCTGCAATTTAGTCAATACTTTAGTATTTAATATAGATTCTGGACTTCCCTCACTTATCTTCACTTATAAGCGGATAATCTACAGATTTAGAGAACAAACTAGCGGTTACCAGTGGGGAGAGGTAAGGAGGGAGGGGCAATATAAGGTTGGGGGAAAAAAGGGTTATTATGGGATTACATGAAATCATGTGTGTGAAACTTCTGAAAATTGTAAGGCACTATGGAATTTAAAGAATCTTTCATTCAATAAAAAAATTGAAAAAAAGAAATGGATAATATATCCTACTTTTTACTTATTATACTTATCAAGTCTTTTTTACCCCTCATTTTTAGTTAATGACAGGCATTGTGCTAAGTACCTTACATTCATTACCTTAGGTAATCCTTATAATAACATTATGCGTTAGGTACTATTATTATTCTCCATCTTACGGATGAGGAAACTCATCTAAGGGTTAGAGAGGTTAGAAAAAACTTGCCCACAGTGAAATTATATAGTCAGTGTCCAAACCAAAGTCTGTCTGACTCCAAAGCTCAAACCCGTAGCTGTTCTACCAAAGCCAGCTGTGAAACCTCTCACATTGCCCTTTTTTTTAAATAGATTTTTATTAATTTAAGCAATTAAGTAATTGCTTCACAATACTGTGTTAGTTTCTGTTGCACAACAAAGCAAATCAGCCATATGTATACACATGTCCCCATATCCCCTCCCTCTTGAGCCTCCCTCCCATCCTCCCTCTCCCACCCCTCTAGGTCATCGCAAAGCACCGAGCTGATCTCCCTGTGCTATGTTGCTGCTTCCCACTAGCTATCTATTTTACATTCCATAGTGTATATATGTCGATGCTACTCTCACTTTGCCCCAGCTTCGCCTTCCCACCCCATGTCCTCAAGTCCATTTTCTATGTCTACCACTTTATTCCTGATAAAGAAGATGTGGCACATATATACAATGGAATATTACTCAGCCATAAAAAGAAACGAAATTGAGTTATTTGTAGTGAGGTGGATGAACCTAGAGTCTGTCATACAGAGTGAAGTATGTCAGAAAGAGAAAAATACCGTATGCTGACTCATATATATGGAATCACATTGCCCTTTGATGGACCTTCGCCAATTCACTCATTCATTCATTCAACGGTGCTTTACCGAGCATTTCTATGCCAAGCTCTGCACTAGGTTGGTATTAAAGATTCAACAGAGCAGCCTATGAAAAGGAGTATATTTGTATGTGTCCTTGTGGGTCGTTCTTCATGCATCTGTGTGTGTGTGTGTGTGTGTGTGTGTGTGTGTGTGTGTAAAACGACTTCAAGAGATTAATACAAACGTCAGGACCTTTGGATATTTCCTAGTAACTCAATTCACTGTGTTTAAACTTTTTAACAGGCTAAAAGAGACGCTAAGCGGACATCTGGAAAGGAAGTCACTATTAACGTCGCGGACAGCATCCGACAGGTGGACAGAAGTCGAAGAATCACAAAGAACTGCGTCAACTAGCAGAGTGTTCAACCAGTTGAAGGGCAGAGGGACTTCTTTGGTGCCCTTCACATCCTGGACCCCATCGCGGAACCTTGAAGACGTGGGTGGCCCTTGCTGTGTGGGAACGCTGCTGAGTGCCTTGGGAGACTGTCTTAGCCTGTTGGGACGTTCTCAGCCTCCTATTTATCACATAAATGTATTGGCAGAGTACTCCCATAGGGTAATAAACTGCAAATGTATGTTCAGTTTGCCTCTTGCAACTGCTGCAGTGTGGTCTGATGGAAAAGTGGCGAGCAAAAGCACGGGCCAGTTTAGGAAATGGAAAAGTAGAAGGGGTAGGTTCCTGGCTGAAAGAGTCACAGTCGGTTCTGAGCTCTCCTGGCCATGGTTGTGCGCACTGTTTCAGGCAAGCTTATTCTTTCATTCTTCCTTTTTGAAATACCACCATCTCAAAGCTTACCGTGTTCACTTAAAAGCTGGCTTTCACCCAACTCTAAACCCACATGTATGAGGAATCAAGAAACAGGAAAACTCTCTGTTATTCTTGTTTCCTTAGCTCAGGATGAGACAGATTCAGATCCAATTTTACACAAACTAACCCCACCAACACCCATGGTGTATCCCAGGGAGGGCCTCTGTGATACAGTCACACCCATTTCTCTCCCATCTGCCTTCAGCATCCCCCCGGGCCAGGGTCCACGTCAGCTTCTGAACCATAATATCACAGTAGTGGTCACCTCGGAGCCCTCAAGGCTCAGCAGGCATTGCATTTTTCCAGCTTTCCACTTCCCTTTGCTTGTGTTCTTGTGTTTTTTCTCTCCAATAAGGCCATTTGCAGTTGTTAATCAAAGACCAGGCTCACAAGAGGGAGAAAATCTGGAACATGTTGGCTTCCCTTTGCCTCTCTGCACAGCCCAGGACTGTATCATTTGGTATCTGCAAAGGAATCGCTTTAAAAAGTCAGTACCTAGTTGGTGTGCATTCACATGGACATTAGATCCACATGCACTGTGTTAGAAATCTGTAGCTGAGGCAGTAAACAAAACAAAATCGGTAGGAATAAAATTTTCTAGCATTTCTTTAAACATGTTAAGGTGGAAGTATTTTCCTCCGAAGTAATGTAGCATGATTTTTAAAGGACTGTTAACATGCCTGGAATTGGGAAAGGTAGGACTAAAGTTGTAGCGAATGATACCAATAAACTCCATGTTTAGCAGAAATAGGTAGTCTGATGGTGTGTGTTTATCTATCATAGTCCGGAGAAGGTTAAAAATTCAGATACTTGGCCTCTTTACCTGCCAACTCTGTTATTCCTCAAACACAAGTGGGCAATGTCCGTTCCTTCCTTCCTTCCTTCCTTCCTTCCTTCCTTCCTTCCTTCCATGGATTGTATATTTATTCAGTAAACATTAAATGCCAACCCTGTGTCAGGCACCGTGCAGATGCTGAGAGATTTGGAGTCTGGCCAGTCATGGTTGTATATCCTGAATTTGACAGTGAACTTAATAACTAGGGGCCTGGCTTAGACGCTGGGGTATAGTGTATGGTGTGAATTGCTCTGCAGTGTAATCTTAATTTTATAGCCAGGATAGGTTTCTGTCCTAAACTCCAGATCTGGGCATTCTCCTAACCACTGTCCAAGCCTTTACTATGCACAAAACTACACTTTCCCAAACCTTTGTCATTTTGTGATTCTTTGAGAAAGGGCTTTTAGGAAACTTCATGTTCCGAAACTTTTAAATATAATAATAAAGCAAAACCTGTGACTTCCACGACCCCTCTGGTATGATTCAGCAGGAGCCACCCACTGCCAGAGTTTGGCATTGATCCTGCAAGTTCAAGGGCTTGCTGTCCCAGGGCACATGCACTGTGTTTTTGTGCAGAGTGTTTCTTCACCGGCTAAGCCAGTCACCAGCTAAGCCTCGTTCCTCTTTGCAACCTTGTTTTTGCATCACTTAACTGCGGCACTGTTGTTTGGAATTTATCAACTTGAGAGGGTGTCTCTGTCTTATATAGAAACAGTTTCTCACTTCTGGAGGAGAGGAGAATGAAGGGCATATATGATCTTCCCCTCTCCAGAACAATCTGGATTTCACCAAGACCAGAAGTTAAACCATGTTACTGGAAATTCATCTGGCAACTTTTTCATGTGTGTATGATACAGGAACTGATTCTTACCATCCTATTAGCATAACACTTTATATTGCAAAGTTTGTGTCAGTAAAGTCATCAATTTCAAACACATGGACAGTTACAGAGAATCTTTACTGGAACCTTAAATTTGTGTGTAGAGCTGGTTAGATTTTTTGTTTCTTTTAAACAAAGGGCTTTTATGTTAAGTGATACCTGTGAATCCTCCAAAAAGCCTTGTGAAATAGGTAAGGGGAACACAATTAGCCCCATTTACAGTTTAAAAAGTATTTATGGTCCACTCATCCAGTAAGTGGAGGAGCAGGGATTCAAGTGAGGGAAGTTTGCTGACACATCCAGGGCTTTTTCTACTGTATAATATGAGGCCTTTCCCAGCAGGAAGGTCTAGCGTGGCTGGGAGATTCATTTGGAGGGGAACTGCCATGGAGCTGAGATTAAGCTGGGCACAAATCTAAGAGGGTGACAGCAGTGACAAGAGAGGGCCGGTGAGCTCCTGGGGCATTTGGGTCTGGCCAGGCTCCCTTCTCCCTCCAGAGAGGGTGACCCTGACCTAGTGTGAGAGGCGTCTTCGGTGAAGGTCAGAAAGAGGAGAGACTTTAGGATTCAGAGGAGATTGAAATTGCCCCCCTCAGAAGAGCTGCTAAGACCTAAAGGAGATGGAAGCCAGGGCAGCCACTTCTGGCAACACCCGAGTGCTCTCTGGGTGCCCAGGTGAAGGGCTGTACCTCCTCATCCTTTCCCGGCTGTCACCCCCCACCCCCAGTGCTCCCACCCAACCCCCACCTCCCAGGCCACCTGAACACACTGCTGCTTCCATGCCCTGTCTAAGACCTGCTGTTTACGACCCTCACCAGCCCTGCTCACTGGCTGCCACACATGCCACAGAAATGTATCCCATCCTTATTTGCTCCCCTAAGTAGGGTTCACAAAACTGTCAGCTCTGCTGATCCAGATGGCAGGCGTGCTTTGTTTGGCTGTTATGGTGTTGAAGCTTGATAATGTCACAGAAAAAGTCAGCTCTGGCAGAGATGCCCAGTTTAGAACTCCAGTATCCATTCTCCTCTTCTTCCTTATCTGGGCACATGCCCATTTAGAATAAAGATTATACTTTCTAGCTCCCTTTAAAGTTAGGAGTAGCTACATTATTAAGTTCTGGCCAATGAAATGAGTGACGCTTGGAAGATTCCAGGAAGTCTCCTTATAAAAGAATGATCAGGCCCTTTCTTCCCCTTTTTCCCTCCTGCTTCCTGGAATGAGGAGGTAATGGCTGGAGTCACAGCAGTCCCCAGGATCATGAGGTAACCTTGGGAATGGAAGACATGCCATGCTGAGCAACAAGTTAGAAGAAGCCCAATCCCTGATTCCATTGAGTCTCCATGAGCCCAGGACCATACACCCCAGACCTCTTTTTGTGAGAGAGAAATATACTTCTACCTCATTTAAGCTGCTTTTTCAGGTCATTACAGCCAAACCTAATTCTAATTAATATACAAACTTTATCTTCTTTTGAAAACTTGGAAGATCTTTCATCCTTGGGCCCTTGTTGTCACTCACATACAGTAAGCCGGAGCTGATAAGGTTGTGTTAGCTGAAGTTGGGGGTCTCCAGCTCGTGAGGGCCCCCACCACTCACTGTGGCCGACACACGGCAGCCTCCCCATTTGTTACCTGCTGGAGCCCTGAGACATTTGTGTTTGCAACCCCTGCTCCAAACTGTGTTCCCAATATATTGTTTTCTTGTTCTTTTTAGGAGTCATCAAAATATAGAAGGTCCTTTTACCCCATTCCACATTCTGGAAAGTCAGTCTCAGGAGAATTTTCTGTGTAGGCAAACTACAAACATGATTTAATGGTTAACATTCTATATTCACTTCCCCTTTCACTTACTCCATACATATTTATCAAGAAGTTCAATATGTCAGAAGGTGGGATATGGTGAGGAATAAAATAGACTTGTACCCTGCCCTCGTGGAGCTGGTGTTCTAGTGGAGAAAACAGACAATAATGACATAAAGAAAGAAATTATTATGATAATTTAAGGTGGTGATGAATGCTGAAAAAAAATGTTAACAGGAGAATGGATTGGAGGGAGGCAGGAATGGAAGCAGGGACCATTTAGGAGGCCACTGCAGCAGCCCTGGGGAGAGATATAAGGAACAGAATAATGGTTGTAAAGATGGGTAGAAGTGGATGGATGCTGAGTACATTTTGGAAATAGAAGCATTAAGATTTGCTCGTGGATCGGTTGTAGGAAAGGAAGAGAAGGGACAAACCAATGTGATTCCTAAGGTTTTTTTTTTTATCAACAGGGTTCTTGGTAAGATAGTATAAGACGAAGTGAAAAAACTTGTTTGGGTTTTTTGACAGGGCGGGTGGCTCTCTCAGCTGGGCCATGTTTACCAGCCTCCCTTGCTGTGAGTTCCTAAACTACTTCAGCAATATTTAATTCTCCTTAAATTACTTCAAATTGTTCCTTAAAACCATCCCTGATGGAAGACCATAAAAGCCAGCATCAGAAGGGATGTATACTTAATTCTCTTGGGAATATGGAACAGTGAAACGATCCTGACATTATCAGACAATGGATCACCCAGATTGCAACCCAGCAGAGAGCTAAGTCTGGGTATGTATTGCCAGAGTGAGCGTTGCAGTTTTAATTTCTTAACTAGACCTTCTCCAGGTAGGACTTCATGTTAACAGGAAAAAGGGTAAATAATATTGCCCTTTCTGATCCAAATAGCCGTTTTCATAACATCGCCGTGTGCCAGGGAGGTGGCTGAATTTGTTCGCTTTTTAAATTTTATTATCCAGAGAAAGTCTCCCTCTGTTCTAATAGATAAATCAACCATGGGATGGCCTCTGAAATAAGGGGCTGCAGCCAGACAGCCAGGAAAAGCAGAGAAGACAGGCTTCAGGTGCAGGAGACAAATACTAACCTGGCATCTAACAGCTTTGTGCCCCGGGGCAAATGGTGGAGACTCTCAGGGGAAATAATAGCATCTTTCTGAGAGTGTGTTGTGAGAATTAAGTGAGATAACACATGTTATATGATATAACACAGATAACATACTGTGTGCCAAGTAATAATAATCACGGCCCTGTGCCAGGTACAGTGCTTGGTGTGTCACACACACGATTTGTAATCAATAAAGCTGTCCGCCACATGAGCCTTGTTAGCCCCCCTTTACAGATAAAAGGAATGGAGACTAGAAGGTCAAAGGCCACGCAGCTACTAAACGGCAGAGCTGGGATTTGAACCTATGTCTGCCTGTCTGGGAAAACCCCTGCTCTGGCCACTGCACCATGAGTAAGTACCTAGAATGTGTTAATCTTCTTCCTGTCATGATGGATGGCAAGTGACTTCACAGCCCTTTTTATAGCATCGGTGTCTCAGCACCACCAAGTTGTCCGTGTTAATGCCAGGATCAATGACAGCACCTTGGATACAAATCTGTGAAATTTCATCTTTGTTTCTTTTAAACTTTTATCTTAACAGCAGCAAAGGCAGTAGCCATCTTTTGGTTGTGCCACAATATTAAAATTCCTCTGAAGGTAATACTAGTAAATTTGGGGATCTTTCTAAAACGTATTGCAAACCTAAGTATTATAGATCTATCATAGTAATCACTCCTTCCTCTTTGTTCTAGAATAGGAAGATGAAGGCCTGGGCTAGCTGGGTCCCCCAGGAGAAAGGGCAGCACTGTGTCTTATAGAAAGGGATGAAATGGAGTAGAATTAGTTTCTAGTGGAAAAAAAAAAATTTAGCAGGTGGAAAGAATTATGATTGCTTAGCACTGAAGGTTTGCAATATGGCTGCACATTGGAATCACCTGGGAAACTTTAAAGACTATTCAGGCCTGTTCCCTCCTCCAGAGAGTCTGATTTAATTGGTCTAGGGTGCAACCTGTATATCAAGACGTTTCAAAACTCCCAAGACGGTTCTAATGCGCATTTAGGATTTAGAACCAGTGTCTTAGCAGATCACAGACAGAATTAGTGTCTCCAAAACTCTTTGAGAGGTCTTAAATCAGACTCCCTGGGTTTGGATCCTGGTTTCACCACTTACTAGGTTTATGACCTTGGGTAAGTCATTTACGCTCTTCATGTTCCTGTTTGCCTGTTTATAAAATGAAGCTAAGAGTATCTCATGGTGTTACTGACCAGGGTTCTTGGCCTCCTTAAACAATAGAAATTGATAAGAGACCAGACAAGAAATTCAGGCAAGGCTTTACTGGGGCTCCTGCTTCAGCAGGGGGGAGCCAGAACAAGTAACAGGTTCCCCTGCTTCCTCCCTGAAGTGGGGGGAGCGAGCTGGTCCCTTAAATGGGGTGAGGATGGGGGCTGATTGGTTGGTCTGCGGGAGGGGCAGCTTAGGTGGTCTGCCCACCCCCTTGGTGGTGCTGTGTGCAGGGTGCATGCACAGTCCCCTGCTTTTGCTCCCAGCTCCTCAGAAGTGGCAGTCAAGTCTTTGGTCTATTTGTATCTTGTTGTTCATAATTTGGCCCAACTGAGCGTGCATGCAGTTATTTTTAGTCCCTTATAGTTTCTCTGTATTTTGTTGCTCCAGCAGACATTTGTTCAGGTGCAAGCACTGCAGCAAATGGTCCCAGGTCCCAGCCTGTCTCAATGATAGCAGGAGGATTTAGTAAGGATGTATTGATACATGTAAAGCTCTTAGCACAGTGCCCAGCATATGAGGATAAACAGAAGGTTGTTTATTATTGTTGAACTGTTATCCAGCCCTGAAAATTCCAGGACATGGGCAAGGCCTGACATATAAAATTCAGCTCTTAAAGGTAAATGTACCAGAGAGCTGGCTCCTTACTTAAGTACTTTGTTTCTTCTCATGCACCACAAATGTACCTTTTTCCCAAGATAAGTACTTCTTATCCAATACAAAATGTACCTTGGGCATCATGAGATGAAGACAGCAACCATCTTCAAGAAATCTTCCTAAGGGGCCTGTGCTTTACTCTGGGCAGAAGAACTGACCCAGGATAATGCAGAGGAAGAAAGCTTGCTTAGTTAGTTTTGGGTTCTGGAAACTTTATGCTGTCCCTTTAAACTTGTCTGAGCTTTCATTGGTAAGTTCTCCGGAGGGTAGTCGTCCCCAGATTGGTAACTAGCAAGTGAGACATGATTTTAGATGTAAAGGAGTCCCGTGTGAGGAGTGGTACAGCCATGGATTTGGGGTTTCCACAGTTTTCCTTGGCACTAATAATGTCCAGCCGCTGGCATCAAATATGCGATTCTGTTCTCTAGGAAGACAGAATGCCCCATTCCAGCATACTGGACAAAGCTGGCAATACCCCTGCAGATCCTGTGCAGACCTGTTTGTTTCTGTCTGTTCTTAAGACATCCCAGCTTTCTCCCTGGCTGTCACAACCAGGAAAGATTCAACTAAATATGTATATTCAAATATATCACTTGAATGGGCACAGAAAATTAATCCTTTAAAAGAAAAGATCCTTCTAAAGCAGCTTTGAGAACTCTAAAAGAAGAATAGGGACAGTTCATCTACTACTTCTTGAGCAAAATCAAGGCTAACGTTGTTTTTTTTTTTAATTTTTTTTTATACAGCAGGTTCTTATTAGTTATCGATTTTATACATATTAGTGTATATACGTCAGTCCCAATCCCCCAGTTCATCACACCACCACCACCACCACCCCCGCCGCTTTCCCCCCTTGGTGTCCATACGTTTGTTCTCTACATCTGTGTCTCTATTTCTGCCCTGCAAACCGGTTCATCTGTACCATTTTTCTAGATTCCACATATATTCGTTAATATACGATATTTGTTTTTCTCTTTCTGACTTACTTCACTCTGTGTGACAGTCTCTAGGTCCATCCACGTCTCTACAAAGGACCCAATTTCGTTCCTTTTTATGGCTAATATTCCATTGTATATATGTACCAAATCTTTTTTATACATTTGTCTGTCAATGGGCATTTAGGTTGCTTCCATGACCTGGCTATTGTAAATAGTGCTGCAATGAATATTGGGGTGTATGTGTCTTTTGGAATTATAGTTTTCTCTGGGTATATGCCCAGTAGTGGGATTGCTGGGTCATATGGTAATTCTATTTTTAGTTTTTTAAGGAACCTCCACACTGTTCTCCATAGTGGCTGTATCAATTTACATTCCCACCAACAGTGCAAGAGGGGTCCCTTTTCTCCACACCCTCTCCAGCATTTATTGTTTGTAGATTTTCAGATGATGCCCATTCTAACCGGTGTGAGGTGATACCTCATTGCAGTTTTGATTTGCATTTCTCTAATAATTAGTGATGTTGAGCAGCTTTTTATGTGCCTCTTGGCCATCTGTGTGTCTTCTTTGGAGAAATGTCTATTTAGGTATTCAGCCCATTTTTGGATTGGGTTGTTTGTTTTTTTAATATTGAGCTACATGGGCTGTTTATATATTTTGGAGATTAATCCTTTGTCCGTTGATTCGTTTGCAAATATTTTCTCCCATTCTGAGGGTTGTCTTTTCGTCTTGTTTATGGTTTCCTTTGCTGTGCAAAAGATTTTAAGTTTCATTAGTTCCCATTTATTTATTTTTGTTTTTATTTCCATTACTCTAGGAGGTGGGTCAAAAAAGATCTTGCTGTGGTTTATGTCAAAGAGTGTTCTTCCTATGTTTTCCTCGAAGAGTTTTATAGTGTCTGGCGTTATATTTAGGTCTTTAATCCATTTTGAGTTTATTTTTGTGTATGGTGTTAGGGAGTGTTCTAATTTCATTCTTTTACATGTAGCTGTCCAGTTTTCCCAGCACCACTTATTGAAGAGACTGTCTTTTCTCCATTGTATATCCTTGCCTCCTTTGTCATAGATTAGTTGACCATACGTGAGTGGGTTTATTTCTCGGCTTTCTATCCTGTTCCATTGATCTATAATTCTGTTTTTGTGCCAGTAGTGTATTGTCTTGATTACTGTAGCTTTGTAGTATAGTCTGAAGTCATGGAGTCTGATTCCTACAGCTCCATTTTTTTCCCTCAAGATTGCTCTGGCTATTCTGGGTCTTTTGTGTCTCCATACAAATTTTAAGACCTTTTGTTCTAGTTCTGTAAAAAAATGCCATTGGTAATTTGATAGGGATTGCACTGAATCTGTAGATTGCTTTGGGTAGTATACTCGTTTTCACAATATTGATTCTTCCAAACCAACAACATGGTATATCTCTCCATCTGTTTGTGTCAGCTGTGATTTCTTTCATCAGTGTCTTATAGTTGTCTGAATACAGGTCATTTACCTCCTTAGGTCTGTTTATTCCTAGGTATTTTATTCTTTTTGTTCCAGTGGTGAATGAGATTGTTTCCTTAATATCTCTTTCTGATCTTTCATTGTTAGTGTATAGGAATGCAAGAGATTTCTGTACATTAATTTTGTATCCTGCAACTTTACCAGATTCACTGCTTAGCTTTAGTAGTTTTCTGGTGGCATCTTTAGGATTATCTATGTATAGTATCATGTCATCTGCAATCAGTGACAGTTTTACTTCTTCTTTTCCAATTTGTATTCCTTTTATTTCTTTTTCTTGTCTGATTGCTGGCTAGGACTTCCAAAACTATGTTGAATAAGAGTGGACATCCTTGTCTCGTTCCTGATCTTAGAGGAAATGCTTTCAGTTTTTCACCATTGAGAATGATGTTTGCTGTGGGGTTGTCGTATATGGCCTGTATTATGTTGAGGTAGGTTCCCTCTATGCCCATTTTCTGGAGAGTCTTTATCATAAATGGGTGTTGAATTTTGTCAAAAGCTTTTTCTCCATCTATTGAGATGATCATATGGTTTTTATTCTTCAGTTTGTTAATATGGTGTATCCCATTGATTGATTTACGTATACTGAAGAATCCTTGCATCCCTGGGATAAATCCCACTTGATCATGGTGTATGATCCTTTTAATGTGTTGTTGGATTCTGTTTGCTAGTATTTTGTTGAGGATTTTTGCATCTATATTCATCAATGATATTGGTCTGTAATTTTCTTTTTCTGTAGTATCTTTGTCTGGTATCTTTGTCTGGTTTTGGTATCAGGGTGATGGTAGCCTCGTAGAATGTGTTTGGGAGTGTTCCTTCTTCTGCAGTTTTTTGGAAGAGTTTGAGAAGGATGAGTGTTAGCTCTTCTCTAAATGTTTGATAGAATTCACCTGTGAAGGCATCTGGTCCTGGACTTTTGTTTGTTGGAAGATTTTTAATCAGAGTTTCAATTTCATTACTTGTGACTGGTCTGTTCATGTTTTCTATTTCTTCCTGGTTCAGTCTTGGAAGGTTATACCTTTCTAAGAATTTTTCCATTTCTTCCAGGTTGTCCATTTTATTGGCATAGAGCTGCTTGTAGTAGTCTCTTATGGTGCTTTGTATGTCTGCGGTGTCCATTGTAACTTCTCCTTTTTCATCTCTAATTTTATAGATTTGAGTCCTCTCCCTCTTTTTCTTGATGAGTCTGGCTAAAGGTTTATCAATTTTGTTTATCTTCTCAAAGAACCTGCTTTTAGTTTTATCGTTTTTTTTTTTTTAATAAATTTATTTATTTATTTATTTATTTAAAAATTTTTGGCTGCGTTGGGTCTTCATTGCTGCGCGCGGGTTTTCTCTAGCTGTGGTGAGCAGGGGCTGCTCTTTGTTGTGGTGCGCAGGCTTCTCGTTGCGGTGGCTTCTCTTGTTAAGGAGCGTGGGCTCTAAGTGCATGGGCTTCAGTAGTTGTGGCTCTTGGGCTCTAGAGTGCAGGCTCAGTAGTTTTGGTGTGTGGGCTTAGTTGCTCCGCGGCATGTGGGGTCTTCCCAGACCAGGGCTCGAACCTGTGTCCCCTGCATTGGCAGGCGGATTCTTAACCACTGTACCACCAGGGAAGTCCTGTTGATCTTTGCTATTATTTTCTTCGTTTCTTTTTCATTTATTTCTGCTCTGATCTTTATGATTTCTTTCCTTCTACTAACTTTGGGTTTTGTTTGTTCTTATTTCTCTAGTTCCTTTAGGTGTAAGTTTAGATTGTTTATTTGAGATTTTTTCTTGTTTCTTGAGGTAGGATTGTATTGCTATAAACTTCCCTCTGAGAACTGTTTTGCTGCATCCCATAGGTTTTGGATCGTCGTGTTTTCATTGTCATTTGTCTCTAGGTATTTTTTGATTTCCCCTTTGACTTCTTCAGTGATCTCTTGGTTATTCAGTAACGTATGGTTTAGGCTCCACGTGTTTGTGTTTTTTAAGTTTTTTTCCTTGTAATTTATTTCTAATCTCATAACGCTGTGGTCAGAAAAGATGCTTGATATGATTTCAGTTTTCTTAAATTTACCGAGGGTTGATTTGTGACCCAAGATGTGATCTATCCTAGAAAATGTTCTGTGTGCACTCGAGAAGAAAGTGTAATCTGCTGTTTTCGGATGGAATGTCCTATAAATATCAATTAAATCTATCTGGTATATAGTGTCATTTAAGCTTGTATTTCCTTATTAATTTCCTGTCTGGATAATCTGTCCATTGGTGTATGTGGGGAGTTAAAAGTCCCCCACTATTACTGTGTTACTGTCGATTTCCTCTTTTATACCTGTTAGCATTTGCCTTATGTATTGAGGTGCTCCTATGTTGCATGCGTATATATTTATAATTGTTATATCTTCTTCTTGGATTGATCCCTTGATCATTATGTAGTGTCCTTCCTTGTCTCCTGTAACATTCTTTATTTTAAAGTCTATTTTATCTGAAATGAGTATTGCTACTCTAGCTTTCTTTTGATTTCCATTTGCATGGAATATCTTTTTCCATCCCCTCACTTTCAGTCTATATGTGTCCCTAGGTCTGAAGTGGGTCTCTTTTTTTTTTTTTTTAAAGGGATTTTTTTTTTTTTTTTGAAATTTGAGTCTCAGATTTTTTTTTTTTTAATTTTATTTATTTATTTATTTATTTATTTATTTATTTATTTATTTATTTTTGGCTGTGCTGGGTCTTTGGTTCGTGCGAGGGCTTTCTCCAGTTGCGGCAAGTGGGGGCCACCCTTCATCGCGGTGCGGGGACCGCTCTTCATCGCGGTGCGCGGGCCTTTCACTACTGCGGCCCCTCCCGTCGCGGGGCACAGGCTCCAGAAGCGCAGGCTCAGCAGCCGTGGCTCACGGGCCCAGCCGCTCCGCGGCACGTGGGATCCTCCCAGACCAGGGCTCGAACCCGTGTCCCCTGCATCAGCAGGCAGACTCTCAACCACTGCGCCACCAGGGAAGCCCTGAAGTGGGTCTCTTGTAGACAGCATACATATGGGTCTTGTTTTTGTATCCATTCAGTGAGCCTGTGTCTTTTGGTTGGAGTATTTAATCCATTAACATTTAAGGTGATTATTGATATGTATGTTCCTATTACCATTTTCTTAATTGTTTGGGGTTTGCTTTTGTAGGTCCTTTTCTTCTCTTGTGTTTCCCACTTAGAGAAGTTCCTTTAGCATTTGTTGTAGAGCTGGTTTGGTGATGCTGAATTCTCTTAGATTTTGCTTGTCTGTAAAGCTTTTGATTTCTCTGTCGAATCTGAATGAGATCCTTTCTGGGTTGAGTAATCTTGGTTGTAGGTTCTTCCCTTTCATCACTTTAAATATATCGTGCCACTCCCTTCTGGCTTGTAGAGTTTCTGCTGAGAAATCAGCTGTTAACCTTATGGGAGTTCCCTTCTATGTTATTTGTCAATTTTTCCTTGTTGCTTTTAATAATTTTTCTTTGTCTTTAATTCTTGTCAATTTGATTACTATGGGTCTCTGCATGTTTCTCCTTGGGTTTGTCCTGCCTGGGACTCTCTGCACTTCCTGGACTTGGGTGGCTATTTCCTTCCCCATGTTAGGGAAGTTTTCGACTATAATCTCTTCACATATTTTCTCGGGTCCTTTCTCTCTCTCTTCTCCTTCTGGGACCCCTATAATGCAAATGTTGGTGTGTTTAATGTTGTCCCAGAGGTCTCTTAGGCTGTCCTCATTTCTTTTCATTCTTTTTTCTTTATTCTGTTCTGCGGCAGTGAATTCCACCATTCTGTCTTCCAGGTCACTTATCCGTTCTTCTACCTCAGTTATTCTGCTATTGATTCCTTCTAGTGTATTTTTCATTTCGGTTATTGTATTGTTCATCTCTGTTTGTTCTTTAATTTTTCTAGGTGTTTGTTCTTTAATTCTTCTAGGTCTTTATTAAACATTTCTTGCATCTTCTCGATCTTTGCCTCCATTCTTTTTCCGAGGTCCTGGATCATCTTCACTCTCATTATTCTGAATTCTTTTTCTGGAAGGTTGCCTATCTCCACTTCATTTAGTTGTTTTTCTGGGGTTTTATCTTGTTCCTTCACCTGGTACCTAGTCCTCTGCCTTTCATTTTGTCTCAAGGTTAAAACATGGGAATGCCTCTGGACAAAGCAGATAGAGTGGGTGAAACTCTGGTAACCCTACATTTACTATTGAAGCCTTGATCACATTTAACAGCCTCAGGTCAAGGGCCTGGGAGACAGACAGACCCAGGCTCAGCTCCAGGCTGGGCTGCTTGTCAGTGTAAGCAGCACAGCTCCTGGGACATGATTACAATGTGGCATTCCTTTAAAATGTATCCTAAATGGGAAGGTTTTCTCCTGCCACTTCCAGCAGTCCTAAGACTTTTCTGAGCACTCTTAGGTAAGAGAAAGCCCTGTAGTCACTGAAGATTGTAAACTTGGTCTCAATTCAGAAATCAGAATGGCAAGTCCTACAAAGGTATCAACAAGTCAGTCTGCACTCAGAGATTTCTCCTCAACTTCCCCGTTGCTAGGGCCTGCAGGAAGTGGCCAACCTGCTGTAGGGGAGGGGTTCTCATCAGCTCACATCACTTCCCTGCTCACTGCCCTATTCCAGAATTTGCCAAATAATAAGGGGAAAGGAAACGAGAGTTCTTACTTCACAGTTAAAAGCTTGCTTTAGTTGTCAGGGTCTTCTGACACTGTAAATTCTTATTTGTTTCCTTGTTGTTGTTTTTGCCTGAGCACTTTCCTGTCTCCTCATAAACTCCCTTGCTGGGCCTCTCTAACTGCCACTCCTGTGCTGGGGGCTGTGTGGCTGCCGTTCCCCACTCTGCCTCTGGTTCCAGGGGTCCACTCCAAAGACTTCCTCTGTTGCAGCCCATCACCCTCCCAAGCTGTCCTCTTGAGCAGGAGTCCAAAGGGCTCCAGCCCAGCTCTCGCTCCCCAGGCAGACTCTGTCCCAGTACAGGATGCGTGGTCAGAGTGGGCCTCTCTACTGAAGGAATGTGTGAGTTGATACCAGAGTGACAAGAGGGAGCCAGCTGCATGGAGATCAGGGCAAAGAGGAGTCCAGGCAAAGTCAAGGACAAGTGCAAAGGCTCTGAGTGTGGTTGAGGATTGGGAAAGGCCAGGGTGGCTGGAGCTGAGGGAGGGAGGGAGTTGAGACGGGACAGCAAGGCCGAGGCTGGGTTGGCAAAGCCTCATGGGCTGTAGCAAGGAATTGGTGGGGCGGGGGTTTATTTTTAAAAGGTCCCTCTGGTTACTGATTTGAGAAGTAGATGGATTTGGATACACTTTAGAGGTTAAGCCCCTAAAATTTCATTTTGGGCCTAGAATTGGGCCAGAGAACAAGTGAGGAAATCATAGATGATTCTTAGATTTTGGGTTAGAGCAATTGACTGGTTGATGGTATCATTTACTGAGAAAGAGAAGATAGAGGGAAGAACAGGTTTGGGAGAGAAATGAAGAGTTTGTTTGGGGATTGAAGTGTTCAATGCTTATTAGACATCGAGTAGATATTGTCAGAAAGGCAGATGGATGTTCAAGTCTGTGGCTTGGGTGTAGGAAAGCATGGTCAGGCCTGGAGATACAAATTTTGGAGTAATTGGCTCCAACGTGTGGGGTTTTTTTTCACACCGCCCAGCAATTCTCCCATGCCAGCTGGGTGTCCTACAATTCAACTCAATTCTGACACTATCTACTTGGAGATAGTGTCTTCACCACTTCAGAGGCCAACCAGAAGTCCAGGTTGTCACCTGTGCTTCTAACAGATCTGCTGTAGATCAGAGGTTTCCAACACCCCCTCCTTGGGTCCAATTAATTTGCTAGAACAGCTCACAGAACTCAGAGAAACATTTTACTTACTGGATTACTGGTTTATTATAAAAGGATATAATTCAGGAACAGCCAGATTGAAGAGATGCATAGGGCAAAGTAAGGGGAAAGGGCTTGGAGTTTCCACACCCTCTCCAAGCTTGCTGCTCCCCCCAAATCTCCATGTGTTCACCTACCCAGAAGCTTTCCGAACCCCATCCTTTGGGTTTTTATGGAAGCTTCATCACACGGGCATGATTGATTAAAATCATTGGCCATTGGTGATTGAACTCAATCTCCAGCCCCTCTCCCTTCGCAGTAGATCTAGGGGTGAGACTGAAAGCCCCTCCCTCTAATCAGGTGGTTGGTTCCTCTGGCAACCAGCTCCCATCCTTAGGAGTGGTCCAAGTCATCTCATTATCATAAAAAAAGACAGCTTCATTGCTCTCAGCTATGATCAATGTCATCACCCTCTTCCTCCTCATCACCATACTAGCCTGAATTTCATTACCTATGACAATGTTTAGCCCCAAGTTAAGCTATTTTTGTAATACTTTTCTTTCTTTTCCCTCTAATTGCCAATGAATTTCTCCTAATATGTACTATATTTATCCCAATATTTCCCAAAATGGCTCAAAAAAGTGTTAATCAGTTCCCCATGACCATGAGACAATATTGGATTCACGGTAAATGCTCAACACGTATTCGTTAGTTAATATTTCAAAATGTTATCTCTATATACAGTTACTTTATTTTGTGACCCAAAAGTCAGGATTCATCATTATATCCATGGTCTGACAATGGGACAGAAAATTTAGAATTGAGATGTCCCCAAATCATCCTGACTACATTCTGTGCTATAGATATTTATTGGACTTGACCAAGCTTTGTCATCAGAATTGCTTCCTAATCAAATTCTGACCTAGGAGCCCCATAGCATGCATCTATTTAAAGATGGATGGGTCTCCTCTCAAGGAGAGTCCTGGTAGGTTCCTTGTTTGTGCAATAGGATGCCAGCTTTCCTCCTGCTTGTCTACTTCCTAGAGTACCTGCTCTCAGACAGCATCTCTACCTGCCAGTATTCCAGAGCCTTATAAGAAGAGACAGTGTCAGTCTGATCTTTTGCTTCTAATTAAGCCCCACTGAGAAAAGAGATGGTCCCTGGTCACTGGCTGAAGAATGTGTTCTTCAGTCTTCTCAGAACTCTAATTGCTAGAGTTGTATCACACTGAATCCAAAGCTATATATGAATGTTAATAACTGATGTTTATTGAGCACTAACTAGTGCCAGGCACTATGTAAGCACTCTATACTCATTATCTCACTTAATTCTCAAAATAATTCTTTGAGAGAGAGTCTCTTATTATTTCCCTATGGCTGACCCTGTGGAATGGCTACTCAAAAGTAATTTACATCCCTTTCCTCTTTCGTGACTGAAATGCTGGTTTGAGAATGAGGGTACAGCAGCCATTTTGCAACCATGAGGCAATAAGCATGAAGACAGAGGCCTTCATGCTAAGGATGTCAAAACAGAAAGACGGAGTGAACCTGGAGCAAGACAACATTCATTAATAGCTTCATTGGTTCTTGGATGGACCAATCCTGGACTTTATATATCAGAAAAATAAATCTCCAGTAACTCTGACAGATTTTTTTGTTCCTGTAGCCAAACATATTTCTAATTAATGCACTTCATTTTATAAATGGGAAACTAAAACTCAGTGAGTTTGGGTAACTTTTTCAAAGTCATGCAACCAGTAGGTGTCAGAGACAGGCTCTGTACCCAAATCTACCCAAAACCAATGCACATGCTCTTAATCACAAAAGCAGCTGCCCTACCCTCACATCATTGTGTTTCTATCAGTTTACCATGGCTCATCCTTTCCAAACTATGTGTCACAGAACTTGGGGATTATTCTTAGGTGAATCTCAGAAGAAAAGCTTCCATGGTAAAATAAGAGCCACTGCACTGTGTAGTCCTTTTTTTTGAGAACCACAACGCACATCTACACATCAAAGCTTGTGAGAAATCCTGCAACAAAGAAATCTGCTTGACTTTGATTAACTCAGTGGTTCCTAAACTTATTAGAGCGTGGAACACATTTTTTTTTTAAAGTTACACTCATACTAATATTCTCAGAACATTGTTCCCTAGAATATCAATTTTAGAGGTCATTCACAGAATTTTAACTGGTATTTCCTCAGCTTTGTTTTAAAGTAAAACAAAATGAGTCACAAACAATTTGCTACTTTGTGAATATTGTTGAGGATTTTGTCCACCATGCGACTTGGGGCCCCTTATAAAGTCCCAGAAGATAAATTTCTCAGGGCTTCCCTGGTGGCGCAGTGGTTAAGAATCCGCCTGCCAATGCAGGGGACATGGGTTGGGGCCCTGGTCTGGGAAGATCCCACATGCCGCGGAGCAATTAAGCCCATGTGCCACAACTACTGAAGCCCGCATGCCACAACTACTGAAGCCTGAGTGCCTAGAGCCTGTGCTCCGCAACAAGAGAAGCCACCACAATGAGAAGCCCTCACGCTGCAATGAAGAGTAACCCCTGCTCGCCACAACTAGAGAAAGCCCGCACGCAGCAACGAAGACCCAGCGCAGTCAATAAATAAATAAATAAATAAAAAGATAAATTTCTCTGAGAATTTGGTTCCAGGACAAAATATGCACCTCCTGAGGAAGTTGTCTGCTTCCTTTTTTCTAATAATGAGAATTACGTGACTTACTGTGCCTTCTCTTTTGCTTTGGCTTTCCGGAAGCTCAAAGACAAATGGGACAATTGCTGGCTCAGATTCCTGGGTTTTATATGTTTAAGTTTTCTTTGTTCTGATCTTGATTTTCCTTGGTCCTGATTCTGTATTTGAATTTTATTGGTAGTATTGTGTATGCTCTTGTGTGTGGTGTCGTATTCTTTGTGGAATGGGGTGGAGTATAAAATAATTAAACAAAAATCAAGACTGTCCTGAAAAAATGTCACACGGCCTCCTTGTCTACATGGTCGTGTTGCTGGTGCATGATCAAAGAATCAAGTTAATTCATGTAAATTGATACTGTAAAACTTGAAGTTAGGTCATATAAATATCTAAAAAAGGAAGGGGAGTAGACCTTCAAAGGGGGAATATAATCTTGGAGATGAAACATAAATATCTTTACTTTTATTTTACTATGTTCTAATACAAACTGAATATTTATTGGAATTAATTCTATTTCTCTAGATTCCAGAGCTAAATCAACATCCATTCCATCAACTTAGGTAACCAAATTCATCACAACCTTGCAGAAAAATAAAATTAAGAATGATAGACATGCCCTGTCATACATACCTATTTCAGGAAACTGAATTTAGTTAACCATGGTTGAATAACCATTACTTCCTTAAGAAGGAATAGAATATTTGCTACATTCGTCAACACAGAGGAGCTGCAGTTATTCATGAGGTTGGTGATCTGTGCCACGAAGGGGCAAACTGACAAGCCCCAGAACAATAAGGAAATGTGAACTAAGGGCTCACTGTGAAATTCAGCAGGAGATACAGAGAAATATGATACAAATGTTGACTCCTCAGCTGTTGAGGGGAGAACTCTTAGGCTTGAGTAGCAGTGGCTGGGAGTGACAGGTCAGAATATGCCATCTGCAGCCACTGTTTTCAAACAAACTCCTGTAGAGCTGGACATTGTCAAATTTATTGAGAAAATTTTGGACCTCGTCAAATTTATTGAAAATCTTTCATTTCTCTCTCTGGTTTCTCTTAGATCTGTAAAGCTCTAAATTACAGGCTTTAATCCGAGACATGGTGACAGTCTGGATAAATTTCATGTGTGAAGATAACAACATTTGGAAGTATTAACATTTGCTTCTTTCTCTCTACTCCTTCAGGCAGCAAGAAGATGTCCTCCTTATGGAAAGGGTTGTTACAGTATAAATGCAAAGAAACAAAGGGAATCTGATTTTAGCTTTTAAGTTTCAATGTAGACCTTTGAAATGAATGACAGAGGAAGTAGCTTGAGAGAAAAGGGTTTTCAAGAACAAAAGCCAAATCCCTTGTTAGAGTTAGTTAAGCTGCATGAAACAGAAAACAGAAAAACAAACAAACAAAAAAAACGGAAAAGGTGTAAATATAGAAGTTTATTTCTTTCTTATGAAAGCAGTCTGGTAGTGTAAAGCTGGTATTGTCATCAGATCCTCAGACTTCCTCTATATTTCAGTTCCCTCCTAGTCCTTGTTCCTTGCAGTTGCAAGACTACCTCCTGGTACAAGATGGTTGCTAGAGCTCCGACCATTATATCCACATTTGAAGAAATAGGAACTAGGGAAAGGCAAAGCCCCTTCCCATTGAGTCAACTCACTTACATGGCCATTTTAGAAGTCCCACACAACACTTAGACTTACATTTCATTTGCCATAATTTAGTCACATGGCCATGCTTAGCTGCAAGGGAGCCTAGAAAATATAATCTTTCGTAGGGCACAAAACTGATCTAAATAAAATCAATATTGTGTTAGGGAAGTAGAAAGGGAGAATGAATATAATGTTGCAAATAGCAATCTCTGCCACATTCCTGAAGAACTCAAGGTGTAAAATTGAAACCATAAATATAGAGAATAGGGTTATGCAAGAGCAAATTTTCTCACCCCAGATGAGATAAGCATCCTTTGGACTGTGTGATGAGGGGAAGAACAGCCGAGAGAGGCCCGCAGACCTGAAGATGCTTTGAGATTGAGATGAGAGGGGTGCAGGGTGAACTTCCTGGACTAACCACCAGAGACCAGATGGAGAGCCCAGGTGTCCTAGAAATTTCCTGCAGGGATGAGGTACATCTCTATAGATGCCGGCAGGGACAGATGCCTCCCCCTCCTTCAACACTGTGGCTCTGTGAATGCTCCCCGGAATTTTGACCTAATCCAGAGAATGGGGGCGGGGGGGAACCATGAACTGACTGAAAAAAACCCACCTGCTTTGAATGAGAAAACTCTGATTTGACTAAGTTTTCTTCAGAATGGTGAGGATTACAGTCTGCCATCAGGCAGAATGGGGACCTGAGATGAAAATTAAGCTCAGTTATAGGAAAAGGAATGTATATAGCGGAGTGTATGACTTGAGAAAATTTATCTGCAACACACGCGTTCTCAGTTTGTCAGATCTCACACTCAGAAGTCATTCAGCTCAGAATTTTGACACCTTCTTTCTTCAATTGTGTCTGAAAAGGAGTGACAAATGAGCGTTTTGCTGTTTCAACTGAAGTTATTTTGAGAGAGCAGAATTTCGCTGTCACGTTGCTTCAATAATATTGTGCCTCATATCTATGACTCACAAACACCCTCCCCATTCCCTGCCTACAAGCGGCTCCGTAGATGGCCTAAGATGTAGTTCCCAAATCTGAGCTGCATCTGAGGTGGCCAGTTTGTCCTGGCTTGCCCAGGGCTCTTCAAGTTTTAGCAATACGAGTCCTGTGTCCCAAGAATCCTTTCAGCAGTCCCAGGGAAACCAGGACGGTGGGTCACCCTTGCATCAGAATCACCTGGAGGACTTGTTAAGCAAGATTCTTGGGCTACCCCAGAGCTTCTAACTCAGTAGGAATGGGGGTGCAGGCCCAAGATTTTGCATTTGTGGCAAGCTCCCAGGGATCTGATGCTACAGGTCTGTGGACCATGTTGTACTACCTAAGAGATAGGTCAGTTTTTTCCCCAACGTCACCATAATAAAGCAATGATGTTGATCCATATATTTAATCAATGACAAATTCATGGGAAAAGCTTTGACCGAGAGCTTAACTTTTTCTCCTCTTCCTTTACAGCAATTCCCTGGCCAAGTCAGCTCTGAACTAGAGCTCATCCCTGGGGAGCTTAGCCTAGACCCTGCCCCTCCAGCCCTTCCAGAAGTTCTATAAGAACCTAATTTTTTGTAGTAAATCCCTTTCTGCTAAAACCAGTGAAAGAGTGTTCTGTTATCTGTAACTAAATCCTGACTGATAAATCCCAGGACATTGGATCACAGGGCTTAAGAAATGGTAAAGGAAGGGGGAAAGGAGTTTGTGCACAACTCGGGGACCAAGAGAGAAAGAAAAGCAGAGATTTCCCATGGGTGCAAAGGCCTGTCTGGGCAAAGATGCCCTTGTACACCTCTGCCATTTACAAACAAAACACTTATAAACTCAGCTATAGAAAACCATATCAATACATTCCTGAACAATTACTGCAGTCAGCAGAGAAATGACGTCATCCTCCTCTCAGTCAGAACAATAAGCCTGGCTCTAACTCTGTATACAACAAAAGCAAAATCTGATTCTCTAACAGATGGAAATAAACAGGCTTTAAACTCATGGTGATCTTTCTGTGGTCTAACTAGTCTCCCCCAGTACTATATCTCACCATAAAAGATTACAGATTGGAACACTAGACACAGTAAAATCACCTGAGCCTTGCGAAGATTGCTAGAACCAGAGACCCAGGTCCTGCCGTACTAAGAGGTTTAAACACAATCTAGAAGGAGTCTGCAAATTCTCACATATCTTCAAAGAAATCAACTTCAAAACCATTCCTTTTGAACTTTTATTTAAGCCTTAAAAAATTAATTCACTATGTAAGGTAGAAAAGAGATGGCAGACATACTCTCAATTCTAAGGTCACTAATTTGCTAAGTCAGGCATGGAGGGAGGAAAGTAAACCATGAAATCTCACTGTAGTCAGTCCTTGATTTTAACTCAGACATGCCCATTAAATTCTTTAAATTGGATTATGCATGTGTAAGGAACCAGTGTTAGATATTAAAGTTAATATTTCTCCTGATGAAGCGGCACTTCTGCTAAGACTCAGCAAATTGGTCAGCACCCTGATAGCCCCATCCATCAGCGGTGGCATTGACACACTTGGGGAAGTACCACACTTTTTTTTTTCTTTTTATTATATTATTTATTTATCTATTTAAAAAATTTATTTTATTTTCCAGCTTTATTGAGATATAATTGACATATAACATTGTGTAAATTTAAGGTGTACAACAGTGATAATTTGATACATGTATATAGATTGCAAAATGATTACCACAATAAGGTTAGTTAACACCTCCATCACTTCACATAATTACCATTTTGTGTGGGTGTGGTGAAAACATTTAAGATCTATCTATTCTCATAGCAACTTTTAAGTATATAATACAATATTGTCAACCATAGGCACCATGCTGTACATTAGATCCCGGAAGTACTGTACATTTCACTAGACTGATTCTCATGCCATTGTAGGCACCTTATATGGCCAGCTTTGACTCATTTAAAAAATTCTTTTCTTACTTGCAGAAAAAGTGCAATTGACCCTCTTTATGTGAACCTGATTGCTATTCTGTAAGGTCCCATTCTTAGGAGACCAAAGAATGAGCATCATCCTTTTTTTACCCTCTCAAAATGTGACTTCTTATCTCAATAGAAACTTTTCACCCACAAGGCTGTATACAAGGTATAGAACAATCACATGTTGCAGTTGTTACATTTTTACTTCTGCTTTTCTCTCCTGCTGCACTTGCAATAAACTTCCCATAATAAATTTATACATTCGTTGGAAAGCACTTTATGTACAACAACTCGTCAAGTTATGGGGGAAGAGCAAAAGGGTGGCTGGATATGTAATGACTTGTTTCTACTCTTGCACATCTCTGATCCTTCCTCAACACAGCAGCAGGGGCTTTGCAAAATTTGAAACTGATCATATCTCTCCTGCTTTAAATTAGTGGTTTCCCATTGCACTCAAAATAAAAACAAACTCCTTTCCATGGCCTATAATAGCAGACCTCCTGTCTACAGTTTTTTGTAAGTTCATAAATGTAAAACTCTTGGAACTGTGCTGGCACATAGCAAGTGCCCAGTAAATCTCAGCTATCCTTCCCTTCCCTCCTCACCCTCTTCTTCCTCACTCTTACACGACAAGGCTTTCCTGCTTCTGTCCCTGGCCTCACTCTTCACTCTCAGCCATCTTCTCCCTCCTTCATATGCTGCATCCACACTGCTCATCTTTCAGATACTTGAGCACGTCAAGCTTTTTCCCATTTCAGAACCTTCCCCCATACTGCTCCCTCCCTTTCTTCCAGGTGGTTCCTCCTAGTCTTTTAGGCTTCACTGGCTCCTCCTCAGAAAAGCTTCTTTGTCTGCTTGATCTCAGTTGGCCCCTGTGCTATTCTCCCAGGGCACCAGGTTCTTTTCTCTCAGCATCCTAATCACAATTTGTAATGGACACTTGTTTTACATCTTTAGTGTCTCTCTTTCCCATTAGCCTTTAAACTCTGTTGGGAAAGGGGACATCTGCTTTGTTCACCACTTATACTTAGCGTATAATATCCAGGACATAGAGAAAACCCAATATTGAAGGAGAAAAAGAAAAATAATGTAAAACAACTCGAAATATTTATTAAACCTTTGCTACTTGGCTAGGCATTCTGCTGAACACTTGGCATCTGCTAGCTCATCTAATCTTTCGAATGTCCATGAGGTAGATAATTACCTCCATTTTACATTTGTAGAAAGTGGGACTCAAAGAGTTTATAAAAGCCACATAAGGACTAAGTTTCAGAGTTAGGATTTGAAATGAGGTCTGTCTGGCTCCAAATTGCTTTGAGTAACAAGGCGGAGAGGGTGTGTAAGATTACACAACATGATAAACGGCTGGTTCTACCTCATTTATGGCACGTAAAGTCTTCCTGAGTGAGTGGTTTAGTTCTCCTGGAATTTGAAACACCAATGAGACAATTTTGCTGAACTGTGATGAGCTTTGCCTTGAGTATGTGCTTTATACTTAAATCAATAAATACTCAGCAATACTCCAGATCTTGGGTATGCACTATGTATTAATTGTGCGACTTCAAAGTACTGAACAGATAGTGCCCCCCTGAGGGCTGTGTTTTCTGTCAGGTGCCTTTAGGCTCTGGGCTTGTTATCGGTGTGAAAGGGAAAATGGTCCATTTCCAAAACAATCAGAGGCATCCTCTGCAAAACATGCTCACTGGGAAGAAAGCAACTGAGTATTAAAGGGACAAGGGAAAATAATGGGGGAAAATCTGTTGATTGCAAATCAGCAACTGTCAGTCTTAAAGTCAGTAACATCTCGTTATAGATTGAATGTTTGTATCAGCCCCAAATTCATATGTTGAAGCCCTAACCCCCAATGGGATGGTGTTTGGAGATGTGGCCTTTGGGAAGTAAATAAGGTTAAATGAGTTCACGAGGGTGGGGCCTTCATGATGAGATTAGTGCCCTTGTAACTTATAAAAGGAAACCTGAGAGAGCTCCCTCTCCATCTCCCTCTCCCTCCCCCTCCCCTCCCCTCCCCCTCCCCCTCCCCCTAAGCACATGCACTGAGAAAAGGCCATGTGAGCACACAGTGAGAAGGTGGCTGTCTGCAAGCCAGGAAGACAGCTCTAACAAGAAACCGAATCAGCCAGCACTTTGATATTGGACTTCCCAGCCTCCAGACTGTGAGATATAAACTTTTGTTGTTTAAGCCACCTAGTCTATGGTATTTAGTTATGGCAGCCTGAGGTAATACACATCTTAAGTTATAAGAGTGATTACCCACAGGCTAAAGGCTCTTTGGCTCCTGTTTTATTTCCTATTTTTTCCCAAATAGTGGCATATCCTTAAATATTGAGTTTGAACCTTTCTAAGTATTTCCTTGAAATTTTCTAAGTGAAGCTAATGTTAATTGCAATTCATGCATCACTGGATTTATGACATATTAAGCCTGAGCTAATCAAGCTGGAAAGGGCAGCAATGGGGCCCAGTAGGAGGCATGTGGAATGGGAAAGAAGGAGAGGAAGAGAACTACTGTCTCTTCACCCACAAAGTAACATTTGTTTGGTCCACATCATATGGCTGTTGCAAGAATCAGAGGATCTACATTTCAGCAAGTGCTTTGTATTCACAGTGCACCATATAAATGAAAGGAATCATTACTGTTTAATAAGCCAGGGAAACAGTTCACTAAATTATTAGTGGTCTGAGTTACTGTTCAGTTCTCATGTATAGGATCATGCCTAAATGTTCCAAAAAAAATTATGATCTTTGAAAGATTGGTGTGTATTATAAATATAAACTAATAATACAGTCATTAACTGGCATAAATTATCCTGCTACTGTGACTTAATGACATGTCAACAAAAATCTAAAGTACATAATAAAATTTTCTCAATACGTTGACATAATTTAAGACAGAATTGAGACAAGGATATAAAAGCACTTTGTTAACTGGAAAATGCCAAACAGGTGCTAATTATTATTATCAGTTGAAGTAAAGTTTTATTTATCTTCCTTTTTTTTTTTTAAGTTCATGTTGAAATATATCAACCAATTTCCAATTCAGTCCCTTGACAGTATTTATTGGTGCCATCTGCTGGAAGTTCCTGAAAAATTGATGAGGTTAAGATGAACCAAATGATAAACAGCACAGTGCATAGCATTTTAAGTACATGCGTTCCTCACATATTAAAATTCACGTAGGCAAAATTCCTGGCATGCATTTCTTGTATTAAAATTTGCTATGCAAAACATTTTGATGATGAATAGATGAATATATTTCATAAATTGTAACATTCAGTCATTGTTTCATTCATTCAACCATTATTTTGAACTCTGGCTGTCTGCCAGGACTTGTGATGAAAACTAGGGATGCAGGGAGGTGTAAGTAACTGTCTCTGCTCACAAGGGGTCAAGGTCCTCCATTTAGTGGGGGGATGACAGAGCCACAGGCAGCTAAATATAATGCATTGGGCTAAGCAAAGACTCCATGGGGGGACCTGAGGAGGGAACCTCTCCAATACAGGAGGTGATGGTCTTTTTCACAAAATATGGAAATCAACTATCTTTGTACAGGTGGAGGACAGAAGGAAGAATTATAGAAGAAAAATCAAACTTGAGAAAGTGAAGCCATCAGACAAGCAGAGGTAGGAATAAAAAGAACCAAGCTTCCTCCAATTCTGTGAAACATCACAGGTGTTAAGTGGTCTCCATGAACTTGAGTTCTATTTAAATTAATCTAGCCTTTTGTCTGTTAAATGCACCGTGGATTTCAGTATAGAGTGTATATATTCTGAAGACATATATTTATCATAAAACCCCAGCATAATTTGCCCTGCAATGAATTCAGACAAAGCACAACTCTATGAGCTTTCATTCTCCTCAGAAAGCCCATGCCAATCAGTTCATTAATCCCACAATAATGCAACCCTGCATTTTAAATGACTGAAATTTTTGGACCCCACTTATGGAACTCTAGGAGGATTTACAGGTATGGATAATAAAAGTTGTCTTTAGACCAGTGGTAATCAACTTCAGTGTGTAGCAAAATCACCTGGAGGGCTTCTGAAAACACAAATCTACTGGGCTCCACACTCAGAACATCTCATTCAGGAGGTCCTGAGTGGATCTGATAATTTGAGTTTCTAAGAAGTTACTGTTCATTCTGACCAGTACGCAGTAGTACCTCATTGTAGTTCTGATTTGCATTTCTCTAATAACTGAGGCTTACTATTGTTGCCAGAACTACTGACACATCACTGAGGCCCAGTGCTGCCACAGCTGCCACCCACTGCAACAGCAGCTGTGGGCCACTAAAACTGCCTAATGGCACTGGAGTTTGTAGCCATTCTCCCCTTCTCCCACCTCCCATCAGTGTCTTCCATTGGCACTGGGAGTTTATTGAAAGGAAATGTAGTTTTCAGGATCTAGAATTCAGCACTGTCCAGTAGAACTTTCTGCAGTGATGGAAATGTTCTATCATCTTTGCTGTCTGATACAATATCTACTAGCCACTTGGGGACTATTGAGTGCTTGAAATGTGGCTGCTATGACTGAGGAACTGAATTTTAAATTGTGTTTAATTTTAAATTAATATAACTTGAAGAATCACATGTGGCTAGTGGTTTCTGTATTGGACAGTGCAGATTTAGCATCCTGCAATGCAGAGCAGATCACGGAAGGGCTAGATTGGAGCTGAGAGCAAACAGGCAAATGACTGGTAGAGGGTCAAAGGTCAGAGAGACCTGGGTTCCATCTTGCTCTCTACTTACTAGTGTGTAACCCTGGGCAAGTTACCCGATCTCTAGAAGCCATCTGTAAAAATGGCAATGATAATAGTACTTACCTCCCAGGATTAGAGAGTTATTAGTAGAACCAGACAAGATGACACAACCATTCAGCAAATGCCTGACTCATGTTAAGTACCAAATAAATGTTCATTATAATTATCATCTAAAATAAATATTTCCAAAATTTTTATTGGGAGGGAGAGGGTAAGACACAGGAAGTCTTTAGAGAGATGGTAGTCTAATTCGTTTCCCAATGTTTCTTTTAGCTATAATTCTGTGCATATATTTGCTGAACATTTTCCTTTTCTATGTTATTCTTTGTCTCTTTGTCTAGCAAGAGATTTTAGTCTTTCTATCCTTCTTATAATATACATAGACTGTTTGGTTGTTTTTTGTTTTTTGTTTTAACTTGACTGATAATTACCATACTATTAAAGCCATACTATTATGGAAAACTGACTTAATTATCATACGTTATAGAAGCTCACAACTATGCCAAAATGACGTCTGTTGGACTTGACACAGTGATAGAAGTTTTGTTGCTTTTTACTGTTTTGTTCCCCGGGGTGATTTCTCTGGCACCACTATGACATGCTATGAGGCTTTAATCACACTTTATTACACTGTATGTTTATATTTACCTTTTCCTTATCATATTCTGAAAGATTTGTAAATGTTTTATAATAGTTCTAATATGATACTTAATTTATTACCAGATATATTATTTTGTGCCCAAACTAGCTATCTTTCCCACAATCTTTTCTGCTTTTTTGATGGTTTGGACAAACAGACTAACATCTGGATACTTATTTTTTACGCAAATAACATTGATATGGCCTATATGTTGTCAGCTGCTTAGAGAACAATATTCCAGTTGAAAATGACAGGAATTTCACAAGACATAGCCATCCTTGCAAGGGTGTTGGAGGAGCACCTTATCTTGGTTCAAATCAGAAACGGTGCTAATGAAACACACCCAGGAGTGAAATCATTCTCTCATGAGTGTAAAAAAAAAAAAATATATATATATATATATATATATGTATATATATTTGCTCAACTACATTGTTAAACATGGTACATTTCTTAGATAACTTACGAGGGAGCCCCATGAGGAAAGGGTAAACATAAAAGGAATGTTGAGCTTTAAATGGAACCTAACACAACAGTAGCAAGATGAGGGGGCTGTGATTAGTATTCCCTGATGACATGTCCATGGCACTTAAGCCAGTCAAAGTCGTGTACGCTCTGAATTTTTCCTGTGTATATGCTATTAACACTAGTGGGAGAGCTTTACATTAAGTAAAAAAAAAAAAAAAAAAAAAATCACAGGGTCCCAGTTCTGCCATCCTCCTGTCCCTCTCATGTTAAATCTAGTCCTCTCGTCTGGGAGAGTGGTCCTTAAGGACGTCGTTTGCTAAGACTAAGATCAATTTTTTTTTTTTTTTAAAGCCGTCTAAGGCACTAGAACATAGAAGTCAGTAATTTGCTACAATCTTCCTTTCTAACTCTGAACAACATTTAAGCCAATGGCGGGAGATTAGCCGCAGGTCATCAGTGAGTGTTGTCTTTCAATTTTAAGTCATTTCCACATAGGTTATGCATACGAGACTGTCACTTGAAGAAAATCAGAAGAAAGCACGTGAGAAAATGCAGATGAGATGAAGAGGCAGTCAAACAGTTGTTTTCCTACACTTTAGAGGACACAGAAAGGAAAACGTAAGAAAGCTTATTCAGCATTTACCTGGAACATTTGACAGTGCTATTACCGCTTTCCAAAAGAGACTCTGTCTAGTTGCCGTCCCCTGAGTTACAGCTGCTGTGACGCCCTTTAGCACTGTGTAAAACTCCTGGCATGATGCCTGGGCAAAAGAGGGCAATTTCTCTCTAACTTTGGCTTTCTAGACCACGATTCTTGATTATCAACAACAGCGTGGCCTGGCACATTCGTGAGGAGCTGAGACTCACAATATGAGATCATTTAATCTTGGAAGGGCTTTGAATTTCCATTTTCTTGCACTCTCTATGGTCATCCCAACACTCCTACATAACTCTACTTCTGATAAAAGGAGTAAGAGAACCTGGAGAAAGGGAATCGCGGGCTATTAGAGCTGCAAGCTATCCTGGGGACCACAGAATCCGTCTCCTCCCTTACACATTAAGGTAAAGCTAGAGTGGCTTGACCCAAGTTTTCTTCTGATTCTTTCCATGATGCCGTGCTACACATCATGAAAAAGCATCAAGTAAAATTCACAGCATCCATGTAGTAGGGAATGGGCAGTGGAGGGACTCACTAGGCATCAGGCACCATGCTAAGGGTTTTATGTACATTCTCTCATATATTCCTCATACAGAATCTATAAATTATTATTATTCTCATTCTGCAGATTTATAAACTGAGGCTTTGAGAATTTAAGTCACAGAATAGTAAATGGCTGAGCCAGGATTCATACCCAGTTATGTCTGACTGGAAAGGCCATTTATTCAAATGGCTACACCATACTATATTATCTGTGTACAATATAACTCATTCTAAAGAAAGAAGCATTGCCAAGAAGTGGAGAGTAATTTGAGACCCCAGGAGACCATGAGATCCCAGGAAACATATCCAGGGCTACAATCATCCCTTGATAATAATAATAATAGTGATAGTTGCCATTAACTGAGGGCCTACTAAAGGCCAGGCACTTTATATTTGTTACTTCATTTAATTATCACAACCACCTTGTGAGGTAGAGATATTATATACCCAATTTTCACATGAGGAAACTGAGAATTAGAGAAATTAAATAAATTTTCCAAATCACATAGTCGGCAAGTGGTAGAATGAAACTTTGCATTAAATATGAGTGCTTTGCAACACCATGCTCTTACTCATATTAAGATGAGTGCCTGGCCCATGGAATCTGTTTCATAAATATTAAATGCATGAACAAGTGAATGAAAAAAATGCATGAATGGGAACTAGAGTATGTACCTGTTATGTAATGCCCAAGTAGGCCTTAATTAGAATCTCTTGAAAACAAATAAGTAATACATACAGAATGTACTGTTTTGCTCCAAAAGGTAGAACTGGGACAAATCAGTGGAAATTGCAGACTTCATGTGGCTTCCTGTACAGGAATCTGGCTTCAAAAAGTTCATTGCCTGGATGACCTTTAATTCTGTGATTCAAAGATTCTGTGAGAGTCAGTGTCTCTACAGAGGCATAATAAAGAAAAGCGTTTTAACAATGAGAGCTGCCGGGTGAAACAGTGACCTGCCCATTTTTGAAGGTGTTCCAGCTACATGACCACCTGCCGGAAAATCTGTAGAAGAAATTATTAAATTGGGCACTGTAGAAGATTGTTTGCAAAAAATGGCTGCAATTATTTTCTTCCCTTTTTCCACTCCCCTTTGCAAGATGACATTGCAGCTCTGCCCATTGAGAGATGGCATTTCCCCACCCCTTGAATCTGGGCTGGCCTTGTGGACTGCTTTGCCAAACAGAACACAACAGAAGCAATACTATGCCAGTTCTGAGTCTAGATCTCAAAAGGCCTGGCAGAGCTTCACTCTCCTTCTAGAAATTTCTGAGACCCATATGAACAAACCCTAGCTAGAGTAGTCTGCTGGAGAATGCCAGGCCATATGGAGAAGTATCACAGCCAATAGCCATCCAACCTCTGGAAGCAGAGTCGCCTAGCTGACCTGTAGCTGATCACAGATACATGAGAGAGCTTAACCTTTAAATTCGTGGGCAATAGTGGTTGTTGTGTGTTTCTCAAAAGCACCTCCTGAGATGAAAGGAAGAGACAGGGAATGCCCGATGTCTCAATCAGAATAGGTCATACCACCATCATCTACCTATATTCCAGAAGGCCTCCAGGGGCTTTCTTCAATGGACTTAGTGGTCAACATTAATTGGGCATCTTACTACTCTCCAGGCCATAGTTTTAATGCTTTATGTAAATTAATTCTTAAGCCTCAAAAGACCTAGTGAGAAATGTATTATTACTGAACTGATTTGACAGATATAGAAACCATGCCAGAGAACTGAAGGCACTTATCTAAGGTACAGAGTTAGTAAACGTCTAGCCTATGTTTTGAACTCAGGAAGTCCAAAGCTACAGCCCTAGATGTTAGCCACACTACTCTGCCTCTTGCTATCTGACGTAAAGGAGAAGATTGCCTGCAGGAACTATATATAACTTCACAAAACCTGGTAGTTGTAAATACTCCCCCAATGCCTTTCACCAGGCTCTCTTTATTTTACAGAGCCTGGGATGTCACCGAATACCTCATTCATTTTCCAGGCCTCTCCCATCTCAAAGTTGTTTTTCTCACTTCCCGTTTCTAAGGAATTTCATCATTATACTTAAAGTTTAGAACCATGATCAGGAGAAATGTTTTAAAAGACTCATTACCCAAAGCATGGGAGCAATTAGAAAAAAAAACAAAAAACCTCCTTTTCCAAAAGAGAATCAATTTTCCAGTATGAGAGTTTCCATCCTACCCAGGAATGAAAATGTGCATAAATTAGGTTTAGAAAAATATATGAGATGGGCTTATGCAAAAAGGCTTAACCATGGAATCAAATGCTAAATAAAATGACAAAAGCAGATCTAATAATCATGCTTAATGTCCAAGATGTGTCGGGTTTTTTTCCTCCATGATACAGTTTCCCTGCAGCTCATGATATTTACAAAATGTCTTAAATCACTGTTTTTCTTGTTGAATAAAATGGACTGCCAATACTTCAATCATAGGTAAACCAGTCCAACAGGATAAAAGCCAAGGAATATATCCATTCCAACATTTTTTGCAGTCTGCTAGTGTATAGCTCTTTGGGAGAACTCCAATTGCCAAACTGGATGAAAAATGACCAAGACATACACACTTTTCTAGAAATTTCCTCTGCCTTATCTAATTTTTCCATTAGAGCAGGAGGTAGTACTCATTTCCCTCCCATTCTGTGTGTGTTTAGAGACCTCTCATGGGAGAGTGGGTATCCTCTATCTCTTTCCACTCCCATCCCAGTGCTAGGGATTTGACCCTAGCAGAGTAGTGTGAATGCCTGTGTGTCTGCATGCAGATCTTCCTTTTATTTTACCCATTTGTCTAACTAATTATATTATTCTGTAATCTCAACTCCTTCTTGCCTGTGGCTTTTTAAGGCCCTGACAGGGACTCCTAGCTTCACCTACCCCTTTAGACTAAGCATCAAGCTCTCAAAAGCAAGATTCCAATCTTCTGGGAAGTTTTCCTGGAACCCTTTCTTTTTCTTTTCCTCTTCCTTTCTCTTTTTCTTTTTCTTTTCTTCTTTTTAATAGACTTTATATTTCAGACTGGCTTTAGGCTCACAGCAAAGTAGAGGGGTAAGTACAGAGAGTTCCCATACACTCCCTGCCCTCACACACACAGCCGCCCCACTATCAACATCCTCGCCAGAGTGGTGCGATTTGTTGCAATTGATGAACCTACATTGACACCATCATCACTCAGAGATCATACTTTACATTAGGGATCACTCTTGGTGTTGTACCTTCAGTGAGTTTTACCAGATGTCTAATGCTATGTATCCACCAGTGCAGTATCATGTAGAATAGTTTCACTGCCCTAAAAATCCTCTGTGCTCTTCCTATTCATCCCTCCTTCCCCACTAACCCCTGGCAACCACCGATCTTTTACTGTCTCCATAGTTTTGCCTTTTTCAGAATGTCATAGAGTTGGAATCATACTATAGTTCTGTAGATTTTTCAGATTGTCTTCTCTCAGTAATATGTATTTAAGATGCCTCCATGTCTTCTCATAGCTTGATAGCTCATTTCTTTTTAGTACTGAATACTATTCCATTGTCTGGATGTACCACAGTTTATTTATCCATCCACCCACTGTCTCAGTCAGCTTGGGCTGCTATAGCAAAACACCATAAACTTGGAGGCTTAAACAACAAACATTTATTTCTCACAGTTCTGGAGCCTGGGAAGTGCAAGATCAAGGCATCAGTGGATTCGGTGCTCTTCCTGGCTCACAGATGGCTGCCTTCTGGCTGTATCCTTACGTGGTAGAAAAAGAAAGCTCTGGTGCTCTTCTTCCTCTTGCAAGGAACTAATCCCATCATGGGGGCTCCACCCTCGTGTCCTCATCTAAATCTACTTACCTCCCAAAGACCCCACCTCCTAATAGCATCACATTAGAGGTTAGGGCTTCAACATATGAATTTGGGAGTGGGGAGGGGACACAAACATTCAGTCCCTAACACTACTAAAGGACATTTTGGTTGATTCCGAGATTTGGCTATCACAAATTAAATTGCTGCAAACATCAGAGAGCAGGTTTTTGCATGGGCATAATTTTTCAACTTATTTCAGTAAATACAAGGGGGTATGATCGCTGGATCATATGGTTGTATGGAAAGTTACCGACCAGGGTCCCTGGACGCTTTAATCAATAGAAATTGATAAGAGGTCAGACAAGGAATTCAGGCAAGACTTTACTGGGGCTCATGCTGCAGCACGAGGGAGCGAAAACAAGTATGAGGTGCCCTTGCTTGCTCCCCGAGGGGTGGCAGGGGGTGGGCTGGTTCCTTAAATGGGGGGAGGGTGGGAGTGGATTGGTGGGTCAGGCTGGAGGGGCGGCTTAGGTGGTCCACCCACCTCCTCGTGATGCTGTGTGCAGGGATCGTGCACAGTGTCCTGCTTTTGCTCCTGGCACCTCAGAAGTGACAGTTGGGTTTGGCCTTTTTGTATCTTGTTGTTCATGATTTACCCCGACTGCACATGCCCGCAGTTATTTTTAGTCCCTTGTAGTTTCTTTGTATTCTGTTGCTCGAGGAGATCTTTGTCCGGGTGCAAGCACTGCAGCAAAGGGTCCCAGGTCCCAGGTCCCATCCTATCTCAGTAAGAGTATGTGTAGTTTTGTAAGAAACTGCCACACAGTCTTCCAAAGGAGCTGTACCATTTTTCATTCCCACTGGCAACTGAATGAGAATTCCTGTTGTTCCACATCCTTGTCAGCATTTGGTGTTGTCAGTGTTCTGGATTTTGGCCATTCAAATAGATGTATAGTGGTATCTCATTGTTGGTTTTAGTACTGTGTTTTTCTTTTTTCTTTTCTGTTGTATATATACTACATTGTAAGATTTTCCTACAAAATGTTTTTATAAAAGTAATACATGCTCTATAAAAGTCCCCTTTGCACATCAGCCTCTGCCTTAGACTCTAATATTCTAACCAGCCACAAGGAACCCAACATCAACAGTTTCTTATACCTCCTTAGAAGTATATCTTTTTATCTCTCCTCTGCATCTCTATCCCTCCCACCATGTCCTGGTCTCACCCAACTCAAGCCTAGACCTGTCTGTGTGTTTTTGTTTTTAAATAATTAAATTTATTTAGGAAAACTTTCTGTAACTTTCATATTTGTTTTATAATTACAGTAAGTCCAGAGAAATGATTTTACAATCCCTGGTGTCTCTGGTTGTCGAACTACCCGTGTAATTCTCTTACTGTCATTTTTGCTACAGTGGATTTATTCATCAAGTTCAATATTTATTTTATCCAGAGTTTTTACTAAAATGGAAATATTTTATTCATAAAATTCCTGTTTAAATCACCTCTCTTTTTTAAATAAAATATTATCCTTAAGATTGTAATCCATTCAATTTGAGCAAATGTATAGTTATTTAAGTAAAAAGTACATGTTCAAATTAAAAATGAAAGTGATCATATGAAATTATATATAAAAAGAGATTGAAATTGACCCAAATTTTTATTGTTGTTCATTAGTAGGTTTATTTGGAGGCTGAATCCACCTTGAGTGTGGATTCTACTTTCTGATAAGGCAGTGTGGGAAAGAAAATCCACCCAATGGAAGAGGGTGATAACGACCACCTCCCCATCCGCCATCCTCACCCTCCACCTCCACCCCAATGGGAAGAAATGCTTCATCATTAATGGAGAAGGTGAAGGGCCAGGCCAAGCAATGTGGGAGAAGAATTTCCTTTTCCCATGAACTCTCCCTTTGGCAGCAAGGGCCTCTAGATTGGAGGAAGGGGTGGAGGGCCAAAGACTGGCACGGCTTTCCCTGGCTTGAAGATTTCTGCAACAAGAACGGGCATGTACGTGTCCGGCTCAGCACTCCATTTCCCCTCAAATAAATTAATTAATTAAAGTTTTAAGCTTTGCCAAAGTTACACAAACAAAAGTTAACTAGTTCTACAAGGTTTATTATTAATAAGAACATAGGTCAGTAGCCTCACCTCCCGTTATTTCCCCTTACCTAGAGGAAATCAGTTAGACTCTTCTAATTGTTATTAACTGCCTCAAAGTCCACCTGAATTACTCCATTTCTCTGGCCTCCACTATCTTGTTTTCCTTCTTTCAAGAGGAATGAATTCTGATTGTAAGTTTCTTGAAGCTTACAAATTTTAGGGACTCTTTTTAAGAGAAGGTCAGATTTCAAATGTAAAATTAAATGGAGCTCTCAGGCTTGAGCTTCATTAGCTTCATGGTAAATCTGCCTCTGCCTTCCAGTGAAAACACACAAGGTCTATTGTTTTAAACTATCCTGTTTCCCAATCCACAAACCATGTCTGGAACACCAAATCTCTCAAGAATTTTACATTCCAGTTGCTTCCGAAAGCCCACCTCCTCTATAAAATCTTTTCTACTGAACAGCAGAAACAGTGACATTTCTTTAATTCCAGTTTCTTTAAAATTTAATTCCATATTTTCCTCCACTCATCACACTACAACACATACTTATCCCATTTGTTTTAAGTCAATTTTAGAAAATGACATATAGTCATGAGCAGCCCATGATGCACAATTAGGTATAAAGTTGGCTTTGCATATCAAAGGACATTAGTTATTATCTTTATCATTACATTTGAGGCAGAAGCCCTTTTCTAGGTGCAAAAAGATTTAGGGAAATACAATTTCTAGTGTTTGACTTAATATAGCTAATTGGCTAGAAAAAGGGACAAAATATTAAATATTAAAGATGACCAGATAGAAGGTAGTGAAGCCACTATAAACAAAACCAAGTAGGGTAAAATCACAGGCACAAAATGCAACTCAAAGCATTAGTAGAGCTGAAGCTGGTTTTCGTTTGCATTATGAATCTCTTTACTTGCAAATGACAATACCAGAGCTCCAACAAGGCAATCTTATACATCAAACTGTCATGAAAATATGTGGCTCTTTCCTGCAGTGTCATGTTACTACCAAAATTTTTATTTTCCAGTAATACTGGAGGTAGTAATTAGAAGGTGTATTATTTCTGGCCAACCATAATGGATACAACCACAGCAAAAGGTTAATTGTTATGCTACAAACACTGCAGTAATTAGCTTTTTTTTTGAATAGATCTTTATTGGAGTATAATTGCTTCACAATACTGTGTTAGTTTCCGTTGTACACCAAAGTGAATCAGCCATATGCATACATATGTCCCCATATCCCCTCCCTCTTGAGCCTCCCTCCCATCCTCCCTATCTCACCCCTCTAGGTCATACGGTACCCATGAACCTAACTGCAGAGCAGTAATTAGCTTTTATAGCAGGACTCGACAGGCAACATACTTCAAGTGAAAGCTTTTAAATAAAGGTTATCCTCGATGTTGTGCTCATAGACTCCCCTAAATTAAGTCAATAAGCCATCAAATTCACACGTGTCACCTGGAGGGACTGGAGCCATGGGGAGAGCTTTCAAGGGTTAGACCAAGAAGAATTTGGGAGGAAACTTCAGGAGGGAAGGAGCCCATGCAGCCCAAGTTCCTCTCTTTCCCTCTATTCTTTTCTATGCCTCTGCTCAGTTCAGACTCCTCCAGTGGAGGTTCCCCTACTGCTGTTTGCTCCTCAGCCCCCTAAAGCCTGGGCATCAGGTGAGTGGTCACAAGCAGGCCTACCCACATGTTTGTAGGCCCCAGGCAAGAGTACAAAGGAGGGCACTGTGCTCTATTTATTTATTTATTTTTATGAAAGTAGAGTTGATTTACAATGTTGTGTTAATTTCTGGTGTACAGCAAAGTGATTCAGTTATACGTGTATATATATTCTTTTTCATTCTCTTTTCCATTATGGTTTTTCCATTCAGGATACTGAATATAGTTTCCCATGCTGTACAGTAGGACTTTGTTTTTTATCTATTTTATATATAGTAGTTTGTATCTGCCAATCCCAGACTCCTAATTTCTCCCTCCCCCACCCCCTTTCCCCTTTGGTAGCCATAAATTTGTTCTCTATGTCTGTGAGTCTGTTTCTCTTTTGTAAATAAGTTCATTTGTGTCATATTTCAGATTCCACATGTATGGGATATCATATGGTATTTGTCCTCTTTCTGACTTACCTCACTTAGTATGATAATCCCTAGGTCCATCCATGTTGCTGCAAATGGCATTATTTCATTCTTTTTTATGGCTGAGTAGTAGTATTCCATTGTGTATATATACCTCATCTTCTTTATCCATTCATCTGTCAATAGACATTTAGGTTGTTTCCATGTCTTGCCTATTGTAAATAGTGCTGCTATAAACATTGGGGTGTATGTATCTTTTCAAATTATAATTTTGTCTAGATATACGCCCAGGAGTGGGATTGCTGGATCATATAGCAACTCTATTTTTAGTTTTTTTGGAACCTCCATACAGTTTTCCATAGTAGCTGCGCCTCTATGTTTACATAGTTAAAAGTCATAAATCAAGCTAACAAACTGTTAAATATGTTCAATCTTCCTACCTTTATCCTAAGATAAAAATTTTTGTAATGTATAAAGCTATATTTTAATTAGTATGGACAAGCTATCAGCGATGAAAAATTTAATATTATCGTGTGTGTCTGCATAGACTGGTGAAGGGCTGTAGATGTTTGGATAAGTAGTAAAATAAAAATTCACACAACTTACTCTATGAAATTTATTTTCTCCCCTTCATTTCAGCAAAATCATTTAATGATGCTGTTATAATCATGATTTTCATATTGATATAACCAGTGTTCTATTAATAATAATGCCAAATTACATAATATTGTAGCTTTGGGATTTTTAAATTTAATTTCTTGAAGAAACTTTGTTCCGCTAAGGCAGTAGCAGTTGGAATTGTCAATCAAATTCTTAAAACAATACTTATTTTAGAAAATGAAGGATTGGGGTTTCTGGTCTGGCATGGAAAGAGTATAGACGCCATCACTCCAACCTAACAAGTAAAAACCTGAACAAACTGAAAATCATCAACTCTTCTTAGACCTGTTAGAGAATTGAGATCACAAAGCAAACTGCTGCTCCCAAAATTGGAGAGACAAACAGGCAGAAACAGAGAATCACAACTTACTGGGCAGAAACCTCCAGGCGAACCAGTAGGTGGTATGAAAACCTGAACTGTAATAGATGAACTCCTGGAGACTCAGTGCAGAAGATTGCTAGAGTTAAAAACTCCATAGGGACCCAGTCTTTGGGGGATACCCACACTTTTGTGAGTTTTATTTTCTGAAGCTCTACCAGATTCTCACAGTGAATATTGAAGAAAAAGCCCCTTACGTTTCTGGCAGGGAGGAAAAGAAAAGGAAACAATTTGAAATATGTCAGAGCATTCTGTTCTTAACCAGACCTGCTCTTCAGAGAAATTATCTTACCAGAGGCTAATTTACTGGGGTTTTATCAGAGCCTAACTGACCGGGGGAAGAGAAATACCCAATCCCAGCCCACTCTAGCCATACTATCCCACCTAATGGGCGTATAAACTGAGAAGCACTTGTGAAGTTCATAGCCCAAGGCCACAGGCTCACTAAAAGACTGAGACCTAATCATAGGTCTATAGAATGCTTCCCATACCACCCCCACCTTAACACCACAGCACTGAAGCCTGGTTTACCCAAGTTCCTTTTACCCAGTACATCATGTCTGACTTTCAACAAAAAGTTATATGGCATACTATAAAGCAAAAAACCCAATTTGAAGAAACAGAGCAAGCATCAGAACCAGACTCAGATATGGCAGTAATGTTGGAATTATCAGACCAGAAATTTAAAATAACTATGATTAATATGATAAGAGCTGTAAATGAAAAAGTAGACGACATGCAAGAGCAAATGGATAATGTAAGCAGACAAATGGAAATTCTAAGAAAGAATCACAAAGAAATGCTAGAGATCAAAAACTGTAATGGAAATGAAGACTGCCTTTAATGGACTCTTTAGTAGACTGGACACAGTTGAGGAAAGAACCTCTGAACTTGAGGACATGTCAATACAAACTTCTGAAACTGAAAAGCAAAGAGAGACAAAAGATTGAAAAAAAAAATTGAATAGAAGGTCCAGGAACTCTGGGACAACTACAAAAGTGTAACATATGTGTAATGGGAATACCAGAGGAGAAGAAAGAGAGAAAGGAACAGAAGAAATATTTGAAGAAATAATGACTGAGAATCTACCCCAAGTTAATGTCAGGCACCAAACCACAGATATAGGAAGCTCAGAGAACACCAAGCAGGATAAATGCAGAAAACAAACATTACACCTAGGCATATAAAATGCATACTGCAGAAAATTAAAAATAAAGAAAAAATCTTGAAGCCAGAGTGGGGGGAAAATCTTACTTATGGAGGAGGAAAAACAAGAATTATATCTAACTTCTCCTCAGAAATCATGCAAGCAAGAATAGACTGGACTGAAATATTTAGTGTTAAGAGAAAAAACCCACCAACCTAGAATTCTGTATCCTGCAAAATCATCCTTCAAAAGTTAAGGAAAAATAAAGACTTTCTCAGTCAAACATTGAGGCAATTTGTTGCCTTGCAAGAAATGTTAAAATAAGCTCTTCAGAGAAAATGAAAATTATATAGATCAGAAACATGATCTAATAAAGGAAAGAAAAGCATTAGAGAAAGAATAAGTGAAAGCAAACTAAAACTTTTATTTTTCTTATTCTTAATTGATTTAAGAGATAACAGTTCGTTCAAAACAGTAATAGCAACTACATATTCAATGATTATAGCTTATGTATAAGTGAAATAAATGACAGCAATGATATAAAGGGTGGGAGGGAGGAATTAAGAATGCTTTGTTATTATAAGGCACTTGCACAACTCCTGAAGCAGTATAGTGTTATTTGAAAGTGGACTTGGATGAGTTGTAAACATATATTGCAAACAATAGGGCAACCAATTTTAAAAAAAAAAGTAAAAAAAGAAGTATAATTGATATGCTAAGAAAGGAGAGAAAATGGAATTATACAAAATGCTCAATTAAAACCACAAAAAGCAGAAAAAGAGTGGAAGGAAAAAATAGCAACAAGACCAAGGGCAATGAATAGAAAATAGTATCATAATCCAACTATATCAATAATCACTTTAAACATCAATGGTAAAAATCCACTAATTAAAAGGCAAAGATTATCAGAGTAGATGAAAACACAAACCCCAACAATGTGTTGTCCACAAGAAACCCATTTTAAAAATAAAGACACATATAGATTAAAAGTAAAGGAATGGAGAAAGATATGCCACACTAACACTAATCAAAAGAAAGCTGGAGTAGCTATATTAATTTCAGAAGAGCAGACTTCAGATTTATCGTAGGTATACAAGGCTGATTCAACATTTGAAAATTCATGTAATCCATCATATCAACAAGCTAAGGAAGAGAAATCACATAATCATATCAATATATGCAGAAAAAAACACGATGAAATCCAACACCCATTCAAGATAAAAACTCTCAGCAAACTAGGAATAGAGGGGAAGTTCCTCAACCTGCTAAAGAACATCTACAAAAAACCTACAGCTAACATCATCCTAAAAAGCTAGAAGCTTTCCTGCTGAGATTAGGAACAGGCAAGAATGTTCCTTCTCACTACAGTATTCCTTTTCAACATTGTACTGGAAGTCCTAGCTAATGCAATAAGACCAAAAAAAGAAAAAAAAGAAAGAAAGAAAGAAAGAAAGAAAGAAAGAAAGAAAGAAAGAAAGAAAGAAAGAAAAAGTATACAGACTGGGAGGGAAGAAATAAAATTGTTTTTGTTTATAGATGACACGATTGTCTATGTAGAAAATCTGGAAAGATCTACTAAAAAACTCCTGTAACTAATAAGTGATTATAGTACGCTTGCAGGATACAGGTTAACATAAATCTCATCGCTTTCCTATATACCAGCAATGAACAAGTGAATTTTGAAATAAAAAATACAATACCAATTAAAAACAAACAAACACATAAGCAACCCCAATACCATTTACATTAACATCCCCAAAAATGAAATACTTGAGCATTAAACTAACAAAATATATATAAGATCAATATGAGGAAAACCACAAAACTCTGATGGAAGAAATCAATGAAGAAATAAATAAATAGAGATAGTTGATGCTCAGGGATAAAAAGACTCAATATTGCCAAGATGCTAGTGCTTCCCAACTAGTGCTTCCCAAATCTATTGATCTATAGATTTAATGAAATCCCAGTCAAAATCCCAGCAAGTTATTTTGTGGATATCAACAAAATGACTCTAAAGTTTATATGGAGAAGAAAAAGACCCAGAATAGCCAACACAATATTGAGGAAGAACAAAGTTGGAGACTGACACTACCGACTTCAAGACTCACTACAAAACTACAGTAATCAAGGCAGTGTGGTATTGGTGAAAGAATAGACAAATAGATCAATGGAACAGAATAGAGAACCCAGAAATAGACCCATATAAATACAGTCAACTTATCTTTGACAAAGTAGCAGAGGCAATACAATGGCGCAAAGATCATCTTTTCAACAAACAGTGCTGTAACAACTGCACATGCAAAAAAAGAAATAAATCTGGTCACAAATCTTACACCTTTCACAAAGATTAACTCAAAATGAATCACAGACCTAAATTTAAACACAAAACTATAAAACTCCTAGAAGATAACATAGGAGAAGATCTAGAAGTCCTTGGGTTTGTGATGACTTTTTAGATACAACACCTAAGGCACGATCCATGAAAGAAAAAATTAACAAACTGGACTTCATTAAAATTAATAACTTCTGCTCTGTGAAAGATGAGGTCTAGAGAATTAGGCGTTAAACCACAGACTGGCAGAAAATATTTGCAAAAGATATATCTGATAAAGGATTATTATCCAAAATATACACAGGACTCTTAAAACTCAACCAGAAGAAAATCAACAACCCAATTAAAAGACAGGCCAAAGACCTTAACAGACACCTCTTCAAAGAAGATATACAAATGACAAATAAGCACATGAAAAAATGCCCATATCTTATTTCATCAGAGAAATGCAAATTAAAATAGAGATATCACTAAACACCTGTTAGAATAGCCAAAATCCAGAACAGTAACAACATCAAACCTTGGCGAGGGGTTAAACACCAGGAACTCCCAAGCATTGCTGGTGTGAACGCAAAATGGTATAGCCACTTTGGAAGACAGTTAGCACTTTTTTTTTCTTTTATAAAACTGAATATACTTTTACCACATGATCCAGCAATCTGGTTCCTTGCTATTTACCCAAAGGAACTGAAAACTTACTTCCACACAAAAACCTGCACACAGATGTTTTTTATAACAGCTTTATTCATAAGAGCCAAAACTTGGACTCAACCAAGATGTCCTTCAGTAGGTGAATGGATAAATAACCTGTGGTCCATCCAGACAATGCAATATTATTTATCACTAAAAAGAAATGAACTATCAAGCCATGAGAAGACATGAAGGAATAGTACTGAGTGACAGTGGCCAGTCTGAAAAGGCTACATACCGTACGATTCCACTGGAAAAGAGAATGTATGACATTCTGGAAAAGACCAAACTTGGTGACAGTATGAAGATCTGGTGATTTTCAAACGTTAGAGGGAAGGGATGAATAGGTAAGCACTGTGAGATGACGCGTGGCACAGCTGGTACTAAAAACTGGGTTGACTCCTAAAGCAGTTGAACTTTCTATTACGGTTCTGCATCAATAAACCACAGGACCTGCCAGGGCTGAAATCCCATTGCCACCTGTGCCTCCAGTTGGTGACCAGACTCCCTTAATTAATAAAAGGTTTTTTTGGTTTTTTGTTTTGTTTTGTTTTTGTTTTTTTAAGACAGATACCCAGCAAGTTACCCACTCTCCAACTAAGGTCACTTGGGCAATTGACTTTCCAGAGCAAATTGGCCCCGTTTAAGAATTCTTGGCTCCTGAAATTCGGAATAAATTGGGTTCTTCTAAAAGAAGCTTTATTTGGGATTCTAGGCTGAACCCCTCTGGACGGCACATAAGAGACGGCAAAGTGGAGGGGGCTCCCCGTCCCAAAAGCTGGACCCCCGACACCGCGACACCGTTCACCCCTGCCCGGCGGGGCCGGCCCAGAACCAGGTCCGGCCGGCACAGCGTGGGCGGGGCCCTGGCGGAGAGCCAGACCCGCCGCTGCCGCCGCGAGCCGTGACCTGCCCGCCAGACCTGGCGGCGCAGTCTCGCGGGATTCCTCAGCTCTCGCTCCCGGTGCGGCTCCTGAGGTGGCTAGAGTCCCGGACACTCCCGGGAGCCGTCTCTGGTCGCGGGGCTACGGTGGGCTGGACGGGGACGGGGAGGAAGGTGCCTTCGACCGCCGCCCGAGGTGAGGGTCCTCGGGCCCCGACTGGGCGGGCGGCCGCGGCCGGGCGGGTGCGGGGGTGAGCAGGGGCGGGCCTCCAGGGGTGCGGGGCGGGCGGGGGGCGCGCGCTTGGAGCCGCAGGTGCGGGGAAGGCGGCGGCGGCGGGACGGTCCGCACCGGCCAAAATTTTCCCGGAAGTTGGGGAAAGGCGATGCCGGTCCCCGCGGGGCCAGGGGCAGGTGCCCGGCGCTGGGCCCGGGGCAGGTGCCCGGGGGTGGGGCGAGTTGCCCTGCCTGGCGCTGGAAGTCGGGGCACCGGTGTGTGTTGGGGGATGGGGTGGGGGCGTGCGATTATTCGTGGCTCCGGGCCCATAGCCTCCCTCCCACCGAAACTCCGTCGCCGCCGCGGGACAGCTTTGCTCATTTCCCTTTTCCGTGAGATCGCTACTCCCCCCAGCCCTTGAATACTAGTTTCGCTCCTCCGCAGTAGGAATCCTAGAAGTCTCCCTCTAGTTGGCCTTTTAAAAAACGTAAAAGTATGTCTCCAGAAGAGTGCCACAAAAACTGGCCCTTTAGAGTCTTTAAAGAATTGAAGAACTCATGAGATCTTAAGGAATTTCCCTGGGACTCGGTTTTCTTGTGCGTAATAAGATAGCCAACAGGGGCTTTTAGGTTTTACAATTCTATCAGCCTTTCTTAACTTATTCCCATCCCCACCATTTTCTCCATCTCACTCATCCAGTGCCCCCCTTTTACCCCGTGTTCCGTACAGCGCAAGCCTCCTATCATCCGTTCCCTAGAGATGAGACTTCCTCAGCAGGCGATAGATTCTGTGCCAAGGCAGGTGGAAGAGGATCTCGATGGGACGAAATTTTCCGTCGTTTTTCCGATGTTAGTTACCTAGGGTGAAAATCTTAACTCTGCACTTTGACGTACGCATTTGAGTCTATGACAAACGTTGCTGATACACCCTTTTGGTTGTTTTTACAGTAATTGACCCAGAACCCATTTTCAGGAAAAAGAGCTTCCTTCAAAATGGTAAAATAATTAAACGAGGAATTTGAGCATTTTATCTTTGGATGGAAATCTGAGAATGAAAAGAGCGATTAATCCAAGCCATGTGGTAAAATTAGGAATTTGAAGAGAATGGAAACGTTTACATTTTTGTGGACATGTATGTTTCTACCCCTCGTACGAGGGCACAGTCTTTTCACCTGTGAACCAATTACTGTTCCCAGATGTATGAAAATGGCCTACAACATGACATTTTTCCCTAATCTGATGGGTCATTATGACCAGAGTATTGCGGCTGTGGAAATGGAGGTGAGTAGTTCTTCGTATCTTTATGGAAAAATAGTTTATGCTCTGTTCTGGAATAAACTAGAAATAGGACCTTTTTATTAAAAAAAACACAGACACAGTAAGGGATTTCTTCAAGTTGTATATAAGTCCTACGTTGAATAAATCCCTTTGAGAATTAAATCTCCCTACTAACTTACGCTCGTGTACATCTGTGGCCCTGCTTAGTGGATTTGCTTAAGATTGAGTTCATTTTATACGAAGTATAGTTATGAATGATTTTGCAATGTCTTGCACCTGTCAAATATTTTGCTCTCCTGAGTAAATTATGGTAGTTCCTCTAGAAATGTGAATTCTGAATTTTTCCTAATTGATTGAACGTATAATCTATATTGCCTGGACTAAAAGTTCTTGGACTACATGTATTTTCATAAGTAGTTGTTACGTTCACTTGACCCTGTTTTTCTGAAGCAAATCAATGGCTAGAAGATTTTGGGGCTGTAGATAGCGTTTTGCTAAAAAGTGACTTTTTTTTTTCTTTAAGCATACTGCTTCAGTATTCTTTGTAAGATACCTGTTTAAAAAAAAAAAATAACACATCAGGGGCGGAGCAGAGTGACACTAAAGATTGCCTCAGGTGCCTCAGTTACCTGCCTCTGGTTTAGAGATACACAGATTGCTAGGGAGGTGTGGGAAGAAAGAGTTACCTGTAGAAACCTGTCCTCTCCTACAGATCTGTTAGGTGGATAACTTTCATGAAGGAAAGAAGACTAATGTTTCTGTAGTTTTTTTCCAGACAAACTGAGGATGGTAAAGGTTTTTCCCCCTCAGATTGTTTCTAAGAGTTGAAACCCCGGCAATTTTAATATAGACACAGCTTTAAAAACTGACCACACTTGATTTCGCAGCTTCTAAAGTCTTCCATTGTTGTTTAGTTGAATAGTTGTCCAGCTACCTCATTGTAGACTCATGTCTAAAATAGGAAGGCTTTTGAATACTAAGTAGAAGTACTTTTAAAAGATATTGCAAATTATATTACTATAATCTTTCAATGGTTTTTCAAACCAGTGCAAGGTGGGTGTCTTTTTGAACACTGAACAGATGATGTGGTGAGACTTCCATTGGTTAATCAGAACCATTTTGATTGTTTAATCTGATTAAATAAAGTATGTAGTATGAGTAACTTCAAGGAATAATTATAACCTTCATTCACATTTTTTCTGATAAGTGTTTTATAACTCATATCTTATAGAGTTCTTAAAAATTTTTTAAAATCTGGTCTCCTTTTTGTATAGTAGCTACATGCATTTTGAATGCTGACATTGACCTTATAAATTCAGATAATTTAGAATTCCTTATCATAGAGTACCATTATGAAGATAGGGAGAGATGCATCCCTGCTATTAAATACTATAATTATAAGATGCTAAGAACTAGTTTTTGTTCTAGACATGTCTTTTTAAAACCAATTGTTTCTGACCCAAAAAAGGTTCTTTTTCATTTACCTAGCTTCTTTCCCAGGTAGTTTTGTGTCTGGACTTGATATCAAGAAGGCATTTTTGTTCTTACCTCCTTTATTTGATTGCTGACATTACTAATCTCTTCATTATATAATCTACACTTTCTCTTAGCCTTTAATATTAAGTTTTATTCCATAAATCACATTTCAGTTGGTTTAAGGATATAAAAGAAAGCCATCAAGCAGTCATTTAATACCAGCATTAACCTAAGTTTACAAAAAAAGAAAGGGAAATGGAAAGGCAAAATAATATCAACCTAAATCAGACTTTAAATCCCTATAAATTATCTTTTTGGTTCAGTGTATTACGCTTTTCCTATTGCCCTGTCCTTATTTGTCCTTAGCCATTGGCATTCTCTTTTAGTTCCTGTATTGAATGTCCAAAATTCTATAATTCGAGAGTTGTAAGTGACTTAAATATCATGCAGAGCTTCTTATCCTCTTTTGTGCCATTGACCCATTCTCAGAATTTTAAAATTTAAATAACATAAGTAGGATTACAAAGGAAACCAATTATATTGAAATATACATCTATTTATAGCCCAGGTTAGGAAGCTTTGAACCTGTCATTATATAGGTGAAGAAACTGAAGCCCAGAAAAGTTATGATTTGTCCAAGATCTGAGGGCTATAATCTGATGCAGTCTTCTGTCAACATGGACCATAATGTCATCTTTAATGGTTTTTGTGGGGTGTTTTTTTATCCTTGACCTTATTGGATAAAAAAGAAAATATTTCCTAAGATTAGAATGTCCTGTGTTAATTTCAATCTTTGCTGCTTCTTCCTAAACTTCATTTTGATAAAAATTAAGCTGGGAGATTTTTTTTTTAACCTCTAATCAGCTCTACCTTTCTGTTTCTCATCCATGCCTTGAATACAAAGTCTTGTCAAAATTTTTAGATCAAACATAAAATCCTTTGGCTTCAGCCTGTCCCCTCTGGTAGTGCCAAAGTGATTTCAGTAAAATGCAAATCCATGCAGTCCACTCTGGGGTTAAAATTCGTCACCATTTTCCTAAAGCTGGAAAAATAAAGACCTGACTAGTGCGGCACCTAAGGTTCTTTATATGAGACCCTGCCTTCCTGTCCAGCTTCCCATCTCGTTGCTTCCCATGTTACACACTCTGCTTCGGCCAAGCTGACCTGTTTGTAGATGTAGAGCTCAGATCCATATTACTCCCTCTCACTTCCATACAGTTGCACATATTGTATCCACTGCCTCCTGGGCTCCTTACCTACCCTTCTTCATCTGCTCAATTTCTTTACATCTCAGTTAAAGCAATAACTCTGTGTCTAGCGAAGCATTCCTTTCACCTTTCTCCCAAGCATATTTAATCAGCTCACTCTCTACACTCTGATAGTACATAATATATACAACTGTTCTTATACTTACCGTGCTGTATTGCACTTATTTACATGGCTCTCTCCCTAGCTTTTGAGGTTGTTGAGAGTAGGGATATTTATTCATTTCTATGTCTAATGCCTAGTACAGTGTACAGTGCCTCTGAGCATGGTAGATGTTCAATGAAGGCGAAATAAAGGAAAAGAAGATGTTTCTTATTCTAATAAATCATCAATGAGAATTTTCCCTCCAAATCTTTACCTTCCACCTTTATCTTCTGCAGAGTCTACGTGAAAGGCACTAATATTTTTATTTTTTATTTTTTTTATTTTTTATTTTTTTTAACATCTTTATTGGAGTATAATTGCTTTACAATGGTGTGTTAGTTTCTGCTTTATAATAAAGTGAATCGGTTATACATATACATATGTTCCCATGTCTCTTCCCTCTTGCGTCTCCCTCCCTCCCACCCTCCCTATCCCACCCCTCTAGGTGGTCACAGAGCACTGAGCTGATCTCCCTGTGCTATGCGGCTGCTTCCCACTAGCTATCTGTTTTACGTTTGGTAGTGTATGTCTGTCCATGCCACTCTCTCACTTTGTCACAGCTTACCCTTCCCCCTCCCCATATCCTCAAGTCCATTCTCTAGTAGGTCTGTGTCTTTATTCCTGTCTTGCCCCTAGGTTCTTCATGACCTTTTTTTTTTTTTTTTTTAGATTCTGTATATATGTGTTAGCATACGGTATTTGTTTTTCTCTTTCTGACTTACTTCACTCTGTATGACAGACTCTAGGTCCATCCACTTCACTACAAATAACTCAGTTTCGTTTCTTTTTATGGCTGAGTAATATTCCATGGTATATATGTGCCACATCTTCTTTATCCATTCACCTGTTGATGGACACTTAGGTTGCTTCCATGTCCTGACTATTGTAAATAGAGCTGCAATGAACATTTTGGTACATGACTCTTTTTGAATTATGGTTTTCTCAGGGTATATGCCCAGTAGTGGGATTGCTGGGTCATATGGTAGTTCTGTTTTTAGTTTTTTAAGGAACCTCCATACTGTTCTCCATAGTGGCTGTTGGCTGTATCAATTTACATTCCCACCAACAGTGCAAGAGGGTTCCCTTTTCTCCACACCCTCTCCAGCATTTATTGTTTGTAGATTGTTTGATGATGGCCATTCTGACTGGTGTGAGATGACGTCTCATTGTAGTTTTGATTTGCATTTCTCTAATGATTAGTGATGCTGAGCATTCTTTCATGTGTTTGTTGGCAATCTGTATATCTTCTTTGGAGAAATGTCTGTGTAGGTCTTCTGCCCATTTTTGGATTGGGTTGTTTGTTTTTTTAATATTGAGCTGCATGTAAATTTTGGAGATTAATCCTTTATCAGTTGCTTCATTTGCAAATATTTTCTCCCATTCTGAGGGTTGTCTTTTGGTCTTGTTTATGGTTTCCTTTGCTGTGCAAAAGCTTTTAAGTTTCATTAGGTCCCATTTGTTTATTTTTGGTTTTATTTCCATTTCTCTAGGAGGTGGGTCAAAAAGGATCTTGCTGTGATTTATGTCATAGAGTGTTCTGCCTATGTTTTCCTCTAAGAGTTTGATAGTGTCTGGCCTTACATTTAGGTCTTTAATCCATTTTGAGTTTATTTTTGTGTATGGCGTTAGGGAGTGTTCTAATTTCATACTCTTACATGTAGCTGTCCAGTTTTCTCAGCACCACTTATTGAAGAGGCTGTCTTTTCTCCACTGTATATTCTTGCCTCCTTTACCAAAGATAAGGTGACCATATGTGTGTGGGTTTATCTCTGGGCTTTCAATCCTGTTCCATTGATCTATATTTCTATTTTTGAAAGGCACTAATATTTTTATGTGGTTTACATATCATCCACCTTTGATCTGCCTGAGCCTAGTTCTAATAAAATACATCAGTTGATATCCTCTGTGTTCTTTCCCATTATTAGCTTGACACATGTTTATTTTGAATTTATTTAAAAGATTAGATTTTTTAACCATTTATATTTATTTATATGGAGTGAAAGAATTAATCTTTTGATTGGACCATTGTATTATAAACTATATGTGTCAGATTTCTTTTCAAACATTGTACTTTAGTACTTAATCTCTAGTCCAGTCAAATACTAAATTATAACTGAATATACCTCAGCTTTTACTTTTAAAAAGTGTTTTATAGTTTCTCTAAGGAACTGATTGTGTTTTACACTTCCAACCCAACTGCCTTTGGCTCCTGCTGGTCCCGGTTGAATTTCCAGTGTTTACTATGAATTAACATTAGGATGAGGGGCTGAAGAATTATCTGATGATTATGGCAACCAATTGTGCCTTCTTAGCTACCAAGAATTTCATGTAAGTCAAGAGATCTATTTCCCTCCTCTTTTATGCCTTAGTTTTCATTATGTGTGATGGTTATCCTGGTTTATAGAATTTATAGCATTTGTGGTCATTGCTGATCTGTGATTATATGAGATGGTTTAGGGCAGTGGTTGTCAAACTTTAGTTCATAGACCAGCAGGTTGCGAGCTTGTTAGAAATGCAAGTTCATGGACCCCATCCCAACCTACTGAATCATGATCTGTGAAAGTAGAGCTCAGGAAATTGATTTAACAAGCTGTCCAGGTGTTTCTTATGAGTGTTAAAATTTGAGACCCAGTGGTTTAGAGCAGGGAATGCAGACATTTTCTGTAAAGGGGTAAATAATAAATATTTTTGGCTTTTCAAAACATTCAGTCTCTGTCACAGCTATTCAACTCTTCAATTGTAGCCAATACAAATGAGTGTGGATGTTTCAATAAAACTTTACTTATAAAAACAGATAGTGCATCACTTTTGGCCCACAGGCTGTAGTTTCCTGAACCCTGGTTTAAAGTACTTGAAAATGTTCTTAAGGATTACACACATAAAGCATGTAATAAAAATCATTATTGTGCATTCTTATTAATATGTTACCATATGTGTATGTGTTATTTTCTTTCCAGATAAGTTTTAAGTCAAATTTATCACAAACCAAAGGATCTGACTGAGATATCCTGGTCCTTTAGTTTTGTTCCAGAGATTGCTTGAAATAAGGGACTTTAATTTTTTCCTTATTTTATTATCTGAGACTGAAGTCATTTGTATTATTACAAAGAGTTAATTTACAATTCTGAATAGTAACTTGGCTTTGTAATGAAAAGGATGTTGTACAGTCTAACTCTCCCAAGTGGAAAAACAAATGGTTGCTGGTTTCCATTGTGTTGCCTTTTGTTTCATATCTAGAGCATTGTTTCTCAGATTGTGAGGTTGATGTCCCTTGAGAGACTGATTTCATCCAGAATGAGCTGAGATTGATCTAGGGAAAATGGAGACCAGAATATTGTATTTTTCTTTTTGAATTGCCTTCATTAAGGCCTAGGCAAAGCTAAGTCATGTATTGTGTTTGGAACAGCATGTGGTTGTTCTACTTTTGAACAGTCTAAAGGGAAGTGAGCCAAAAAAAAAAAAAACTCCTTTCCTTTCCACCTGTTAATATGCACTAGTAAAATGTCTCTAATCAATTAAAAGTAAAGGGATGGAGAAAAACTGTATAAACAAACTTTAAAGAAAAATTGTTTCTATTGGTTTTTAAACATATTCATCTGCTTTTAGATGAGTCTAGTGGATCCCTTCCTTTCCTCCTTATTCTCCACTCTTCTACCCCATACAAAAGGAAAGAAAATGTTTAGTGTGACTAACCTCTTTATTTTTCAGGGAAGACTTTCTGAAAATAGGTGTAATTACTCTGAAAGTAAGCTATCGAGTCATTTAAAATGAAATAAATATAGAAAAGTATTCCAGATCAGTTGTGTGTATAGTGGCTACTGTTGGGTTTTAAATGTAGAAACTATAAACTTACCTTCCTTTCTGACATTGTACTGCAGTAGTAGGGAAAGTACCTTGACTAATTCTGAGTCTACAGAATCAGGGTTAGACCTGTATGTGAACAGAGGACAGTATTTCTCCTGGGAGTCTCTGCTGATAGGCACAAAGTCCCTAGGGTCATTCCTTGTTATTCCACAGTCTAGGATATTATTAGTTATGCCTTCAGGAGAGCCTGTCCACAAAGAGACATGGTTCTTTTAGACCATGGGAAGACTGTTGTGTTGTGATTTTTTCCTTTCCTTGAGAATATGGCATGTAGATAATGAAGTTTTATTACTCTAGTTTGTATATATGTATGTATTCATTCATTAATGTTTGTTGAATGTGTACCTGATGTGAATTATAGTTTTTCAAGTTACAAGTTTTCTTCAAATAAATTCGCTGCCCCTTTCTCTCTCTCTCCTCCTTCTGGGACCCTGATAATGCAAATTGTTGGTATGCTTGATGTTGTCCCAGAGGTCTCAAATTAAACCGTCCTCATTTTTTAAAAATTCTTTTTTCTTTTTTCTGTTCAGCTTGGGTGATTTTCACTACTCTGTATTCCAGTTCACTGATCTGATTCTCTGTATTATCTAATCTACTGTTGATTTCTTCTAGAGTATTTTTTATTTCAGTTATTGTATTCAATTCTGTTTAGTTCTTCTTTATAATTTCGAACTCTTTATTAAATTTCTCACTGTGTTCATCCATTCTTCTCCTGAGTTTGTTGAACATCTTGTGATCATTGTCTTGAACTCTTTATCTGGTAGATTGCTGATTTCCACTTTACTTAGTTCTTCTTTTGAGGTTCTGTCTTGTTCCTTCGTTTGGAACATATTCCTCTGTCTCCTCATTTTGCCAAATTCCTTGTGTTTATTTCTATGTATTGGGTAGGTCAGTTATGTTTCCCAATCTTGGCGAATTGGTCTTATGTAAGAGACGTCCTGTGGGGCCCAGTAGAACACTCCCCTCTGGCCCCCAGAGCTGTATGCTCTAGGGGTGCCCACTATGTGGGCTGTGTGGGCCCTTCTGTTGTGACAGGGCTAACAACTGTGAGCACCCTGGTAGGTGGGGCTGGTCCCCAGCCCTGCTGGCTGCAAGTCCCTACCTTGTATGGTGGCTGCCAGAGGTAGTGGTACCCACTTACCACTAATAGGCTAGAGGGAAGACTCCAAAATGGTGCTTGCCAGTACCAGTGTCCTCGTGGTAGAATGAGCTCCCCAAAATGGATGCTGCCAGTGTCTGTTTCCCCAGGGGGAGTCCCGGCCTTCTGCCTCTCTGGGAGCCTTTCTAAGATCAGTAAGAGGGTCTGACCCAGTCTGCATTACTGCCTCTGCATTGGGACTTGGAGTGTGTGAAGTTTTGCATGTGCCCTTTAAGAGTGAAGTGTCTGTTTCCTGCATCTCTCCAGCTCTTCTGTATGCAAGCCCTGCCGGCCTTCAAAGCTAGACATTCTAGGGGGCTCATCTTCCCAGCGCGGGACCCCCAGGCTAGGGAGCCTGATGTAGGGCTCAGACCCCTGGCTCCTTGGGGAAAACCTCTGCAATTGTGATTATCCTTCCATTTATGGGTTGCCTACCCTGGGGAGTGGGTCTTGACTGTACTGTATTACTACCTCTCCTACCTGTCTCATTGTGGTTCCTTCTTTATATTTTTAGCTGTGGAAAATCTTTTCTGCTAGTCTTCAGGTTGTGTTCATCAATAGTCACTCTGTAAAGCTGTAATTTTGGTGTGCCCGTGGGAGGAGGTGAGCTTAGAGTCTTCCTACTCCACCATCTTGGCCACACTCTCTAAGTTACAAGTTTTAAATTAAATAATTGACTCTTCAGTGGACAGATTATTTTGCAGTACCAACCACTTACTATATATCTTTGTCTAATTTCTAAAGGAAAGGTCTTTTGGAGAAATAGTTTAAAATTTGTAGTGCTCGCTAGGAACTACTTAAAAAATAACAAGTTTTCTGTTGTGGAAATAATGCAAATTTCTGTTTTTTATTCTTATCTTGTATTCCAGGCCCTGGTTTGCATTTTTTAAAAAGAAGTTGACTTGCCTGAGATTAGTCACATTCATGATAATAAGTGGCAGAGTTTGTACCACTTGATTATACAGTAGTCCATTAACATTCTCAAAGAATTTACTCAACTCTCGTAACCACTTTGACAGTATTTGCTCTGTGAAGTGTAAACATTTAAGGACCCCTTTAGATCTTTAGTGAGTCTGTTGCCTACCTAAGGCACACCACTTTTTTTTTTTCAATCATTTTTTTAAACTTCTTCACTTTTTCTCAATTTTCATTACTATCACTAGAGGTTGACTTTCTTTTTGGTGACATTTTTTTTAATTTTATTTATTTTTATTTATTTATTTATTTATTTATGGCTGTGTTGGGTCTTCGTTTCTGTGTGAGGGCTTTCTCTAGTTGCGGCGAGCAGGGGCCACTCTTCATCGCGGTGCGTGGGCCTCTCACTGTCGCGGCCTCTCTTGTTGCAGAGCACAAGCTCCAGACGCGCAGGCTCAGTAGTTGTGGCTCACGGGCCTAGTTGCTCCGTGGCATGTGGAATCTTCCCAGACCAGGGCTTGAACCCGTGTCCCCTGCATTGGCAGGCAGATTCTCAACCACTGCACCACCAGGGAAGCCCTTGGTGACATTTTAAAGTAAGAAATAAAGCGCTTACCACTTCTTGAGAGTTACTGTGTGACACCATGAGTAGAAAGCACAAATCCTGAGATGAGAATCAGATGCTTTACGGTCACTTGGCCTTGGTCACTAGTAAAGTGGCTTCTTCCATGTACCAGGGGGATTCTGATTCATGCTTCAGAAAAGTGACAAATGTCTGTATAACCTGCATCTTTATTACTAAGGGAGGCAAGGTGCAGGCAAGATACTGCCACAAGCCCACTCTGCTTAGGCTTAGCTTTATGTATTTTTTAAAATCAAAATATTTTTCTTCTTTTGATCCCTCTCTATTAGCCTTTTAACCCAGAGTTTCTCTTCAGGATCTTATAGCACCAGCAACCCCGGGTCTATACTATGGTCCCTTCCATTATCATGTCATTAGATCATGGGGAGCTAGCTGGTGTGTTTTAAGGAAAAGGTGTAGTATGACAGAAGTAGGCGTTCTGAGAGTGTGAGCAGTACGCTCATGCTGCTTTCCCGTGTCTTTAAAATCTACTCTGGCCACTTGAAGAGGGAATGATATTGGCTACACCTGATGTCATAAATAGGTGACTAGAAAACACCCAGTTCATGAGAGGTCTTGGGCTGATTATCTCTAGATGTCCCATAGTTGTGTCCAGTATCTATCAGGAACCATTAGCAGAATCAAAGTGGAAGGTTCCTTTTATTTATGTAGGGTTAATCTCCTCACTGGTACATACCTATGGCCTCACCAGCTTTATGTCCTAATATGATAGGCCAGCGTGATGTCCTGTGAGATAGTGATATGGTTAGAGTCTCTGGTCAAATGAAATTGAGGCACAGAGCTGAAGAGCTGATATTACTCTAAGGCGGTGCTTCTCACACTCTGGTGTGCATCAGAATCGTCTGAAGGGCTTGTTAAAACACAGATCACTGACACCACCTCCAGAATTCCTGAATCAGTAGATCTGGGGTGGGATGGAGAATTTACTTCTAACAAGTTTCCAGTGGGGCGTGCTGTTGCTGCTTCAGGGACCACTCTTTGAGAATGACTGCTCTAAGGCAAGTTGGGGAAGATGTGTTGCTGTCCTTGTTAGGTGAAAGTAAATTCCTTTTGGGGGAAAAAGCATTGGCCAGATTAGAGCTGCATATGTGTTGCCAAGGCTGTCCTGATTTGCTATAGTAAAGAGACCACATCTGGAAAAGTACCTTAGTTAGCCATTTGAGTAAGGTTGCTTAAGACAATGTATTAATAACATATCCAGTTAAAATGGACAGGTGCCACCGATTACTACCCCTGAATCTGTTTTTGATGGTGTCACTAATCTCTGAAGGCCCTGTCTACAGTATTGCTTTTGATTTTCTATCATGGTAGAGGGAGACCTCTAATGTTTTTTGTTTTGCCACCTCAACCATAAAAATGTTTATCCAGGAAGCCAGTATGGTGATTGTGCTATTGTGAAATACAGCTATTTGAAGTATACACACCTGGGCTTGGGAAATTACACTGGGTTGGGTTTGGGATCTGTTAGTTCGCATCCTCCTCTGGAGTTGCCCCTGTGTAATCTGAAACTGGCCCCCATACACAGAGGGCAGGGAGAGACTGAAGAAGCGGCAGACCACTCCAGATTGGTAGGTGGCAGATTTAATAAGCAAGAAAACTTACTTATGAGGCTTGTCTTGGGTGGCCACAAGGTGAGTAGATCTCCGCACTCACCCGCCAGAATCTTAAAAGTTTATATAGAGGCTTTCACTGGGCTCAGTCACACATACCGTCCAGGTGATCTCAGCACCACTTTACTATCTCAAGGCTGAGGCCTTGGGCAGCTTGTAGTGCGGGGAAGGCCAGTGGAACATACCTTCCAAGGACAGGAGAGGGGATGAGGGACTTCCGTTTGCCAGGGTCCAGCTCATGGGTCATGTCCTCTCGATTATCTCCTCCAACAGGGTCCCACCAAGCCCCTGTCAAAAGCCCAGTCTCTGAAGCTAGCATGTTGAATCTAGAATCAATACACTCCTATCAGTATTAGCACCACCTAAAATTTTGTTCTTTCCTCCGTAATCCAGCACCCTCAAACCAATATAAATGTATAGTGTCTTACAAGTAATGTATAATCCTTTTTTTCAGATTTAATTTTGACTTGACCCTCCCAGGGCATGGTGGGGTAGAACTCTTCTTATAGATTGAGACATTGAAGCGTGGTGGGAATGGGGTATGAGGCTATTTATTTGCTTCTTACAAAGTAAATCTTTCAGATGAGTGCCTCAACAGACCAGGGATGAGGGTCTGCTTTGAGGGCTGGGGGTTCAGAGTCCTCTGTGGGGACTCTGAACCTTGTCATGTATCCCTACTTCAGATCTTGACGTTCCACTGCCTTCTTATCACAATATCACTGGATCTCCAATGTGAAAGGGAAGCAAATTTAACTGATATAATTTGGCAACCTGCAGGATCAAACTGTGCCTTTGGTTTTCAACTTCAGCCTTGAGATAGTAAAGTGGTGCTGAGACCACCTGGACGGTATGTGTGACTGAGCCCAGTGAAGGCCTCTATATAAACTTTTAAGATTCTGGCGGGCGGGTACGGAGATCTGCTCATCTTGTGGCCACCCAAGACAAGCCTCGTATTTAAGTTTTCTTGCTTATTAAATCTGCCACCTACCAATCTGGAGTGGTCTGCATCTTTTAATCTTTCTGTTTCACTCTACACCTTGAGCCAAGAATTCAGGGATGCCAGTATGTCGCTCTCTTCCTAAGCCGAACAGTGCCCCTAGAAGCACTCACTTCAGCCCATAGTCCTTGAATACGTGATGGTCTTTATACCTTTCTCTGCTTGTCTGGCAGCAGCCACTCAGCCTTGTCTTCACTGGGCACATAATTCTAAGAAGTTCTTTGAATCTAAGTGATTATAAGGACAATACAATTAGTTGTTTTTCTGCTATATACCATGGGCTGCCAGATTTCCATCTTTAAATACTGACAGAAGGTTTGCTCGCTTTTGGCCCCAGTTAGTCCAGAAAACCAGTTCTAGAATTCTTCCCATTTCACCGAGGTCACTTACAACTTGTTCTTTATATAATTTTTATGCCAGTTGGTCTTCTTGGTTGCAAACAATAGAAACCAACTTTGACTAACTGAAGCAGAAAATGGGTGGATGTTGGGTAGCTTGTCGGATCAATGGAGAGGCTGGAGAACCAGGGAGAAGCAAAGGGAACCAGAACACAGCTAAGATCATGCCATAAGATCAGTCTGTCACCAGTGCCAACACCAGTGGACACTTCCTGAACCATTGTCCCTGGACACTTACTTTGGCACTGTGGGTATTATTGATCCCACTGCAACTGCCTCAAATAATCTGACTGTTCTTTTATACAAGAATCTCAATACCTGGAGCATCCAGCTGGCCAAGCTTAGATTATGTGCCTATGTTTTTGTTGTCAGGTTGCACCCCTGCATCTGTCCTTAAGCTTCTGTAACATCCCACCTACTTTGGGATTCCCCAGAATAGGACTGCTGGGCAGATGGATATGGAAATGTTCACTGTAAAGCTCAGTGCAAGACAGAGTTAGTTAACTAACAAGGAGAAAATTTCATTGTGGTACCTACAGTTGCTTTGAAATTTATGTCCAGCTCTGCTATTCAAGTCTTTGTTACCCTCTTCATAAACTTTTTGAGCCATAAAGTGTCCTTAGAGACCATCCAGTAGTTCATCATGTTCATTTTACTGGTGAATGCTCTGAGACTCAAAGACAGAAACTTATCTGCCAAAGGTGACACCAGCAGTTAATGACAGAGCTGGAACCAGAATTACAATGCTGGCATTATTTCCAGCAAAGGATTATATAAAATACTCCACATATTTTGGTTCTCATTGTCTATATATCATAGTTTGGCTCTGCTCTTTTTCAGAATAGAGGTATAGTTTGCCTTCTTAATTGCCCTCTTCTTCCTTGTCCTTGCTAGTACTGATAGTAACTACCACAGGATTTCTACCAGGAACTGACCATTTTCTTAAAGGTTCCTACCTTTTATTTCTCTGAGTGTTAAAAGTGTAATCAACAGGAGTATTTTAATTATTACTTAATGCTAGAATTTCAAAAGCAGCATTGATTTTTTTTATGCTGTGGTTAGTTATTGGGTGAGTTTCTGAGCCTTCTTTGAGAATAAAATTTGAGAAGGAGAAATTCTTGCGTGAGACCATGAAGGCTCTGGGTTACTGAGAGAGTTGAAGAAGGTGTGTCGTTCAGGGAGGAGAGAGGGAACGGACTGAAGAGCCTAGAAAGTTTGAATCATTGCTCAGTTCATGGGTTTACATAGCACTTACCATGCTAAATACTAGTTTAATAATCTGATATTCTGAGTATAAGATTAAGGACACAAGAAATGTCACAATGAGTCAGGTTAGTAGTCTTTCCATCTCAGTCAAGGTTTGGTTTCTGAGAATGATACCTAGGACATTTTATGGAAGAACATAAAAGATTCCTGTCAATTTTATTTAAACAATTAGGGAAATATGCTCATTCTGTTTTTTCAACCATTTGGGATGAGTTCAATAACAGGCTGACTATCCATTATTTAAAGTGCTATTATTTGTTCTAAAATTACCTGTTCCAGGGAATTCCCTGGTGTCCTGTGGTTAGGACTCCAAGCTTGCACTGCATGGGGCATGGGTTCGATCCCTGGTCGGGGAACTGAGATACCGCAAGTTGTGTGGCGCGGCCAAAAAATTTTTTTTTAGATAGATAGATAGATAGATAGAGAGATTGATTTTAAAAATTACCTGTTCCAGAATTACCTGCTTCAGGAGGTACATGTATCATCTGAATATGATAAACATAGTTTGAGGTTTTACTGTCTTTGATTAATGTGTCCTGTGAACATTTGTTGAGTTTTGTTTCATGTTAGAAGATTCTCAGTCCTCTTTTGATATCCTTCTTCCCCTTCATTCTTATTGGCATTCCTGCCTGTCTCATGCTTTGGGGAAGGGTAATTTTCAGGGAGAGCTGGGTGGCAACTTAGTATCAGGGTTACAGAGGACAGATCTGGAGTCATTTGGACCCACGTTCCTATCCTGGTTGCCACTTACTACTTATGTGACCCTATGAAAGGTGCTCTTAGAGCCTCAGTTTCCTCATCTGCAAGGTGGAGATAAGAACATCCCTCTCAGGGACTTCCCTGGTGGCACAGTGGTTAAGAATCTGCCTGACAATGCAGAGGACGCGGGTTCGATCCGTGGTCCAGGAAGATCCCACATGCCGCAGAGCAACTAAGCCTGCGGGCCACAACTACTGAGCCCATGCGCTGCAACTACTGAAGCCTGTGCTCCACAAGAGAAGCCACCGCAATGAGAAGCCCGAGCAAAAAGAACATCCCTCTCACAGGATTGTTGTAAAAACAGCTGGTATATGAGAAAGCACAGTGCCTAGTTTATGGTAGGTGCTGAATAAATCTCATTTATTATCAGTAGCATTATCTCAGGAATAAGGGCACTTAATTCTAATTTAGGCTAGATTTGGGGATTTCAGTAACAATTTCAGTGAGGAATTGGATTTCATTTTCTCACTTGTAATCTGAGAAAATGGATTAGCTCAGTAGTTTTCAAACTGTGATCTCTGGAGGTGGTTTGAGGTCACCGGTGGGAAAGGGGAGCAGTGAGAGGTGTCTCAGAGGGAGGGCTTCCTGTTCAACCGGAGCAGCTGTGCTTTTATTTACTTAATATATTAAGCTTCTTTGTAACCTCTTAGTTAAAGAAACTATTCCTTGGCAGAATACACACACACATTTTAAAAACAACAGGCTTAAAAGTCTACTCAGGTCCCTTCCAAGTCTAAAAAAATTTCTTTATGTCTATTAGTTTGCAACGGAGCTTGAACATTAGTGACCCACACGAGATCTGATCTGAAGACATGTTTTGTTTGCCCTGTACTTTATTTTAAATGTTCACATTAAAATTTTTTTTAATTTGGAGATTTCGCATACAAATCCAGGTTCTGTTTTCTTATGAAAAATTGAAATACCTAACAGCTCTGTGCTCCCACTCTCCAATAACAGTCCACTAGAACTGAGTAGCAGCTGCTCCCCAACTACTCCTGCTGACTTATACCCTTCTGAATTTATCTGCCTGGCCACTGAAGGTATTTGAGTGTTCAGCATCTGATTTATCCCTGCGGATTGCATGAACAGCAACGTTATTGGATTAACCAGTGTTGGCACTCTAGAAGAATTAAACAGAGGATGTGACTTGCCATGTTTGCCCCATAAGAAAATTGTTCTAATATAGCAAAAAGTACTTGTGTTACTTTCATTTTGTCTGCCCTGGACAATAATAGTTCTTAAGTGCTGACCATCAATTTATTTATAGCTATTGTAGAATGGCTTCTGAGTTAGAAGAATTAAACAGTGTGTTTTAATTATTTCCATCATAAGATTTGATTACCAGACACTCAAAATTTGTAGGAACTAGGCTTACTTGGAACAGGAAACAAAGAGGTAAATGCTACCAGTTGCCCATGCCTCCCTTTATTCCACCTCAGTCTGAGAGGGGGATACTCACACAAGCTGGGCTTTCTCCCCCTCCAGACAGAGAAAACTGGGAAAAGTACCCTACTGTTTGCTCTCCAACAAGCTCTTGTTAGGTGGCAAAGGTTTAGGCCTCAGCACCATTTAGATAAGCGAGATACAGTATACAACCGTGGCAGCCCTGTCTTTGCTCAATCACTTTGCCCCATCAGGGCAGGGTGAATTCTCCACTGGTCCAAAAGTCCTCCACAGCTCTTGTCCTCTAATTGTTGGGTGTGGGTTCTGTATGTGCCCTTTAAATGAGACTTGTTAATTGTAGTAATCACATCTCATATTTACTTATTAATCTTTTTTTTGTCTGCTTGGCCTTTCATTTACTAAGAAATATGAATTGAAATTTCTGATTGTGATCATGGAATTGTCCACTTCTCCTTGTAGATTTGTTGCTTTTCATTTTACATATTTTATGCTATTTTATTAGGCGTATGCAGTGCTCAGCAATGCATTTTAATGTATATCTGTTGCGGTTTATCTAGAATCTGAATGTTTTGTGGCCAGAGATATTTAATTGGTCACAGTGCTGAAAATAGAAGTCCTCATTCTCCTATTTATTTTTCAGAGATGTCTCAGTGTTCATAGCTCACTGATGAGACCCTTCCCCTGTTTTTTTGTACAGCTGTAGATTTTCTTTTTTATCTTTAAACATTTTCTCACATTTCAGTGGTATTTGGAAAGGAAGAAGACAATATATAAGTTCAGTGCGTTGAATCAGATTTTTGAATCCAATTTTTCGTCTAACTCTACATGTTCTCTTTGGATAATTACATTCAATTACTTCAGTTACTGTTTTTATAATGATGACTTCCTCATCTATATCCTTAACCTAAAGTCTCTCGCCTGCAGAGCTCTATTTGTTTAACTTCCTATTAGTAGACATCCACACTCACATGTCCCACAGGCACTTCATACTGTCCATCAATGGGTGAATGGATAAACAAATTATGGCATAGCCATACAATAGAGTACCACTCAGCAATTAAAAAGAATGAAGTATTGATACACAGAACAACAGGATGAATCTCAAAATGATGCTGAGTGAAAGAAGCCAGACAGAAAAGAAAATATACTGTATAAATTCATGAAAAATTCTAGAAAATACCACTCTTTAGTGACAGAAAACAGAGCAATGGTTGCCAGGGAAGGTTACAGGTGGGGGAAGAGGGTGTTGATGAGAGGGGAGATAAGAGGAGGGATTACCAAGAGGCAAGAGGAAACTTCTGGTAGTGATGGATGAATTTGTTACCTTGATTATGGTAATGGTTTCAAAACCCGTCAATGTGTGCACTTTATACATGTTCAGTTTATCATACATTGATTGTACCTGAATAAAGCTGGGAAAAAACCCTCATTATTAAAGACTTTTAACAGAACAACAATAATCCCTGTCCACTGTTCTCTATCCCCACCCAGTCCTCCTCCCCAGTGGCAGCCACTTTGAACTCTTTTAGGTGTTCCTCTGCTATGTAGGCCATATTCTACCTAATATGCTTCGGGTGTTATTTGGATTCATCAATTTAGAACTTCAGGCAGTAGACTTTTAGTCTTTCCTTCATTATGGTAGTTGATAATATATTTATCTTACTTTACCACTTTTACTTCTCCTCTCAACCTCCTAATACAATTTTTTTTTCACTGCTGAATCAAGTAGTATACTTTGATTGCATTTATTTCCCATAAAACCTCCCCCCCCCCGACGTAGTTAATACAGCAACTGCATTTTTCCCCATTTGCTTTGTTTTCTGTGTACCTATGGTTAATTTTTTTTTTAGATGTCCCAGCAGACCTGTTAGACATATAGCAGTAATTATCTCAGATGCTCAGAATATCATATAATCTGTCAGTTCCAATCCTCCACTCCCATCCCCTTGGACAGACCTACTAGAGAATGGACTTGAGGATATGGGGAGGGGGAAGGGTAAGCTGTGACAAAGTGAGAGAGTGGCATGGACATATATACACTCCCAAACGTAAACTAGATAGCTAGTGGGAAGCAGCCGCATAGCACAGGGAGATCAGCTTGGTGCTTTGTGACCACCTAGAGGGGTGGGATAGGGAGGGTGGGAGGGAGGGAGATGCAAGAGGGAAGAGATATGGGAACATATGTATATGTATAACTGATTCACTTTGTTATAAAGCAGAAACTAACACACCATTGTAAAGCAATTATACTCCAATAAAGATGTTAAAAAAAAAAAAAGGAAGAGCAGAATTGGAGAAAGTGGGTAAAGACAACTGTTTTCAGGGTTTTTTCTATAAAGAGGAAGAGAAAAATGAAATAATAGCTGTGTGGGGGTGGGAATGTGGAGTCAAGGAAAGATTTTTTTTTTTTTTAATTTTTTGCTGCATTGGGTCTTTGTTGCTGCACGCGGGCTTTCTCTAGTTGCGGCGAGCAGGGGTTACTGTTCGTTGTGGTGCGCGGGCTTCTCATTGCAGTGGCTTCTCTTGTTATGGAGCATGGGCTCTAGGCTCACGGGCTTCGGTAGTTGTGGCACGCAGGCTCAATAGTTGTGGCTCATGGGCTCTAGAGTGCAGGCTCAGTAGTTGTGGTGCACAGGCTTAGCTGCTCCACGGCATGTGGGATCTTCCCAGACCAGGGATCGAACCCGTGTCCCCTGCATTGGCAGGCGAATTCTTAATAATGCACCACCAGGGAAGCCCAAGGAAAGATTTTTTTTTTTATGGTGAGAGATAATAGAATAAGTTTGTATGATGGGGGAATCACTGTAACACAGAGGGGGAAATTACTGCAAGAATAGGAGACAGGACAGTTACCAGAGCAAAGTCCTTGACTAGACAAGTGGGAAGAGATCCAGTGTACAAATGGAAGACTTGGTTGGTTAGGAGTTCAAGTTGTTCAACCATTGAAATAGTGAAGGCAGAGAATGTGGATAAGCTGCAGTTAGGTTTGGTACCTTTTGTGAGAGAATAAGGAAGTTGTCTTTTGGTTATTTCTGATTTCTCAGTGAACTAGGAGCAGAATCATCAACTGAGAGGATGGGGTGTGGAACTGGAGGTTTGAAAAAAGAGGAGAATGTGAGAGAGATCTCTGTAAAAGAGAGTTCATTGACTGATGTTTTAGCCCAGAAATGTTTTAGTAGCAGGATTGCAGTGTGCTGCCAACCTTTTCAGTGTGGAAACTGGTATCCTTCTGTTCTGAGAAATGTTCTTAATTTCTTCTTTGATTATCACCCCAACTCGCATTTTCCTTGTTTCTTTCTGGAACTCCTTTAGTCAGGAGTTGGACACTTGGAGTGATCCTCCTATTGTCCATCTCTTCCTTCAGCTTTATCTTCTAATCCTTCTATAGAGTTTTTAATTTCAGCTATCTTATTATTTTAAAATTTTCCATATCATCTTATTCTTTTTTAATGGAAGCGATAGCTTCTCACTTAAGTTATTCAGGGTTTTGTTTGTTTGGTGATTTGTTTTCTTCTCTTCCCTGCATAGTCTCTATTTCCTCCAAATTTCCTTTTATCTGCTTGCTTGTTTTGGACTCTGTCTTTCGTGATGCTTTCTTCAAATGCCTGATGATCCTTGGCTGCCCGTTCATGTTTGTGGGGCCCTGAAAAGCTCTGTGTGCATGAATAGGACTGGTCACCGGTGGGCTTCTTGGTAAGGTGAGCTTGAGGTCAACTAGCTTTTTCATTGTCAATGTGTAGAGAGAAGTCTTTTCTCCAAGACTGTTGGGTTTTTTCAAAGATTGGGGATGGTAGGTGTATGCCTGTTTGCCAGCCTTTGGGGAATAGAGCAGGAAAAGAAGGTGAGGGCTTCCTGTTTCTGTAGGTAGACTCTTACTCAGTCCCCCTTTCGTCACTGTGGATTGTACTTCTGCCCTGCTCTGTGCCTGATAGCCAAGTGCAGAACGTCTCTAGTGCCATCTCTTCTGGAAACAACTCTGGTAGAATGCGGTGGTCATCTGGCTGCCTGGGTGGGGATGGGGGGGTGACATAGTGAGGAAGTAATTTGTAAACATTCCTCCAATTTTAGCCTTTTATGCTACTTGGTGCTTCAAAGAACTGAGACTCTCAGATTCTTTAGGACAAATCAGCTCATTCTCATGTGAATCCCTCCACTCCAGCTTTGTCCCATTAAGTGACTTATCACTCCTCTAATAACTTTCTGTCGCTCAGAGTTTGGGGCTTTGTTTTTTGTTGTTTTGTTCCATTTTTGTTCTTTGGAAAACTCAGATATGCTAATGTAGTTTATCTTGTTAACTTACTAATAGATTAGTACCTTTTTTTTTCTTTATTGTCATGTTACTAAGGAAGCAAGGAGGAGGGAAAGGAGATAAACATATGTGCTCAATCTACCATGTTTTTCCAGAACCTGTCCACACTCTCTAAAGGGTAATCACAATAACTAATATTTATTGAGTACTTACCTGTATGCCAGACACTGTTACAAATGCTTTACATTTATTAACTTAGTATTCTTAATGATTTTATGAGACAGGTACTGTTATTATTGCCAGTTTACAGATGAAGAAACTAAGGCACAGAGAATTTAAGTAACTTGCCAAAGTTATAAAACTAGTAAATGTGGAGCTAGCATTCAAACTTAGCTGTCAGACTGTAGAGACACGTCCTGCTTACAACTCTCCCATAGTATCCCACTCCTTATTTTTAAATCCAAGCAATTTAGCATGTCATCCATGCTCTCCACGATCAGGTCCAGAGAACCTCTCCAGTCTCATCTCTTTCTACTCTGTCCTTGACTTCACCTCTTTGACCTTATCTTGTAGTCATACTGGACTTCTTGCCCTGAATACTCCATGTTCTTGTGATCCTCGTGCCTTTTTCATGCTGTTCCCTCCACCCCAAACATTCCTTTATTCTCTAGAATGCGCAGTAAAGCGTTAAGGTATTTCAGCATATACTTACAAATTAAATATTTGTATGATCTATTTCATCTAGCAATCAAATCATACTTTTGATTTGTTTTGATTTAGCATGTCTTCTTGAAAAATGCATAGTTGAATAAAATAATATTTCACTGTGTATTAAGGGTTCTTATGTCTAACTAAACAAAATTATCTCCTCAAATTTGATTATATTGAGAGTGAGATTTAAAGATTATTTTGGAGACTAAGTGAAAAAGTATATACTAAAAAATTCATTTGTTATATTAAAATGTTTTCTAACCTTATCTTACTGTTTTTCTTAATAGCTTTTTCTTCCTCTTGCAAATCTGGAATGTTCACCAAATGTTGAAACTTTCCTTTGCAAAGCTTTCGTACCAACCTGCACAGAGCAAGTTGATGTGGTTCCACCCTGTCGTAAATTTTGTGAGAAAGTGTATTCTGACTGCAAAAACTTAATGGACACTTTTGGAATCCGATGGCCTGAGGAACTTGAATGTGACAGGTAAATTATGTTTTCAGCTGAAAGCTACTGATGATATTTCAACATTGGTATTAATTTTCCAGGCTTTCATTATTTAAGTCAACAGCTGTTTACTGCACACTTAATATATGTTAGGCACTTACTGTATATCAACACTGTAAACAGTGGTGAGCAAAACCAGACTTGGTTCTTGTTTTCAGGGAACTTACAGTGGGGTGGGAGGAACAGAGAGTAATCAAATAATCATAAAAATAAATGCAAAATTACAACTGTGTTAATACAACAAATGAGGGTGCATAGTTCTATGAGAATGTGTGATGGTGCCTTTGCCCTAAACTGGGGAGAAATGGGCCTTATTATCAATTCATGGACCTTTTTGATTAATTGATTAATTACTTTTATCTCCTATTCTCTAGACGTTGGGAGCTTGTAATTTGAAATATTCTACTAACATAATGACACCTCATATAATAAATCTGGGAAGGAAGGTGGCTCTCTTTTTGTTTCTTTATCTGTAGACTGAAGAAACTACAGACCCTTGTGGAACTCATACATTTCTGGTAGATACATAATCACTTTCCAGAACAACTTAATACATAGTAAAGGTGAAGATGCTCATGCCATACATCTTAGGAGATCCCCTTTTATAGAAACTTTTTCACAAACAAGGAATCGTATGCAAGAATACTTATTGTAGCATTATTTGTAATTTTTTTTAAATGAGAAAAAGTCTGAAAGTCCACTGTAAGAATGATAAGTAAATTGTGATGTACTTACACACTAGAATACTACTATACAGTTATAAGATGAATGCAGTTGACCCACATCTGTCAATATGGATAAATCTAAAAACTATAGCATAAGTAAAAAAAAAGTATGATGTATATAGCACAATGTCATTTATATAAAGTTCAAAACCTGTAAAATAATACTACATAACATTGTAGTTGGAAAATAACAGTAAAATATTTTAAAATGCATGAGGAGAAATAAAAACTGAACTTGTAGTAATGAATATTTTGGAAGAGAGAGAAAAGAGAAGAGGACCAGAAAGGGGTCCAAACTGTATCTGTAATGTTATATTGCTTTATTTAAAAAGATATAAAACAAAACTGACATACCACCTTTTGAAAAAGCTTATAGATACATCTGTGTTGTTTTTATGGGCATATGTTTTATTATTTTCTATCTTATCTAAAGCATATTTCAAACGCTTTCTCCTTAAAAACCTCCACTAATTTCTAAACTATGTAGATCCTCCAAAATAATTCTGGTGTGTGGAGACAACTCAGTGATAAAGTTCTGCACAAAACAGCAATATCCCTTTCTATCACTCCGGTCTGCCCATAAACAAGGGAGGCAAACAGCCACACTGCAACAAAATGGTCATGTGAGTTAAGCTCGTCCTCAGCCTTCCTCTTCTTGCCCTTCTTTATGAACTTAGATATCACTTGAACTCTGTCCTCTCCATCCAGGAAATGATCTCATTTCAGTCATTTTAGTTGTCATCACCTTACTATGAGGCTGATCTACTTTGCTCATGGACGCTAGAAAATAAAAATTAATTTCCCCAAGACATATTTCAAATGCTTAAACAGACAAGCCAGCATTTTTTTGTCTAGAGAATACCAATCAAGATAAATTCTTTCTTAAGTACTTAGTTTTGAAACCAGAAATTATTTAACAATTATTAATTGATTGTTTTCTGAGTAAGGGAGTTTTCATGTTCACTTGCCTGATAACATATTTGTTAGTGTGTTGGGGCCTCATTAACATCTACAAGTTTTTAGTCAACTTCAAAACTTTCTCCCCAGCTCTAAAGCTGTAATCTGTTTAAGCTCGTATGTCTTCCCATCAGTTATGAATGCATAAGGAAATATTTTATAGTTGGAAAGCAGAGTATTAAAATAGTGACTCAAAAATGTCGACTTCATGTATTATTTTTTAAAATCTTTACAGATTACAGTACTGTGACGAGTCTGTTCCTGTAACTTTTGATCAACACACAGAGTTTCTCAGTCCTCACAAGAAAACAGAACAAGTCCAAAGAGACATTGGATTTTGGTGTCCAAGGCATCTTAAGACTTCTGGGGGACAAGGCTATAAGTTTCTGGGAATTGACCAGTGTGCACCTCCATGCCCCAACATGTATTTTAAAAGTGATGAGCTAGAGTTTGCAAAAAGCTTTATTGGAATAGTTTCAATATTTTGTCTTTGTGCAACTCTGTTTACATTCCTTACTTTTTTAATTGATGTTAGAAGGTTCAGATACCCTGAGAGACCAATTATATATTACTCTGTCTGTTACAGCATTGTATCTCTTATGTACTTCATTGGATTCTTGCTAGGCAATAGCACAGCCTGCAATAAGGCAGATGAGAAACTAGAACTTGGTGACACAGTTGTTCTAGGCTCTCAAAATAAGGCTTGCACCGTTTTGTTTATGTTTCTGTATTTTTCCACAATGGCTGGCACTGTGTGGTGGGTGATTCTTACCATTACTTGGTTCTTAGCTGCTGGGAGAAAATGGAGTTGTGAAGCCATTGAACAAAAAGCAGTGTGGTTTCATGCTGTTGCATGGGGAATACCAGGTTTTCTGACCATTATGCTTCTTGCTATGAACAAAGTTGAAGGGGACAATATTAGTGGAGTTTGCTTTGTCGGCCTTTATGACCTGGATGCCTCTCGCTACTTTGTACTGTTGCCACTGTGCCTTTGTGTGTTTGTCGGGCTCTCTCTTCTTTTAGCTGGCATTATTTCCTTAAATCATGTTCGACAAGTTATACAACATGATGGCCGGAACCAAGAGAAACTAAAGAAATTTATGATTCGAATTGGAGTCTTCAGTGGCCTGTATCTTGTGCCATTAGTGACACTTCTTGGATGTTACGTCTATGAGCAAGTGAACAGGATAACCTGGGAGATAACTTGGGTCTCTGACCATTGTCGTCAGTACCACATCCCATGTCCTTACCAGGTAAAAACCTATCATTTGTGTTATTTCACTATTTAATTTTAACATGGAAAATGTTCCCTGGAAATATCTTTGAATTAGTCATGACCATAAAATTAGATTTCAGGTGAGAAAATCCAATAGACAGAGGGAGTTGTTCCCTACGCCTCAGTTGAAACTAGGGTGAGTGTCCCAAAAGTTCTTTCCTGAAGTTTTAGCTTCAGTTACAGTAGTAAAGTGCCTCCTTTAGCTATTCTTTTAAAAATTAAATTGGCTTGCAAAGGCAGATGAATAGTACTACAGAACAGAATCAGAAGAACAGGTCTTGTCATAGGGAGAAAAAGAGAAGTAACTTGCAGGATTTCCCTGGCAGTACAGTGGTTAGGACTCGGCGCTTCCACTGCAGGGGGCCAGGGTTCAATCCCTTATTGGGGAACTAAGATTCTGCAAGCCGAACAGAGCAGCCAAAAAAAAAAAAAAAAAGAGAGAGAGAAGTAGTTGTTTTTAATTCTTCAATTAGTTGGTTGGGGAAACCCTTATTTGGGTTTATAATAAAATGGTATATATCATCTTATACTTTGCTTGTATATGCTTATAAAAACAGAATTTATGCTGAAACCACCCTGTCATTTCTTATGACAAAGCGCACAATTAAAACAAAATATGTTTCATATGTTTCTGATGCTTCTGGTTGGATTAAAGTGTGATTTTAAGATTAAAAACAAAATCTGAAAATAGAAAATCTCTTACAGCATTTTAGTTGAGTTTTTTTAAATAGAAACTTTGTTTTTAATAGATTTTATACATTTTCTTGAATATTTATATATGGTATTAACTAATTATATTGAGTGTGAGTGCTGTCATCACAGTGTATCAGATCAAGCAATGTGTGGGCTGAATTATTTTACATAATTTATATTCTAGAAAATTACTGCACTGTAACACAGTGAAATCTGTTTTACATACTGATATGTGGGGATAATGGTTTTACCTGCCTTACATCCTGTCCATAGTGTGTTATCCATTGTCTGTTTTTACTATATGATTAATAAGTGAGCTCTCTTAAAGTGATACTGCTGTATTAAATGTCGCCTAGATTCCTCAGTATTTTTGGCAAACTAGGGGGGGAAGGCAACTGTTACATACTACTAAAAAGTTTAAGATATATGATTTTTTATTTTTTATTTTATTTTATTTTTTTAATTAATTAACTTATTTTTATTTTTGGCTGTGTTGGGTCTTCGTTTCTGTGCGAGGGCTTTCTCTAGTTGTGGCAAGCAAGGGCCACTCTTCATCACGGTGCGCGGACCTCTCACTATCGTGGCCTCTCTTGTTGCGGAGCACAGGCTCCAGACGCGCAGGCTCAGTAGTTGTGGCTCACGGGCCTAGTTGCTCCGTGGCATGTGGGATCTTCCCAGACCAGGGCTCGAACCCATGTCCCCTGCATTGGCAGGCAGAGTCTCAACCACTGTGCCACCAGGGAAGCCCAAGATATATGATTTTTTAAGATTACGTTTCATGTAAAGAAGGAAACGATATTAGAAGATAAAGTGAGAAAATTCTAATCTTATAGTGGGGAAGGACTTTATGGTATAAAATCCAGGAGCTATAAAAGAAAAGATTGCTAAATTTGACTAAGGAAAAAACTTTTTTCAGATTCTGCATGGCAAAAAAACCCACCATAATCAAAGTCAGGAGACCAACTGGGAAAATTTAATCACACATCACATCATAATTGAAGGGCTAATTTCCTTATTTATAAAGAGTTACTATAGATCAATAAGAAAAAAACCAACAATCTGATATAAAAATGAGAAAAGAATGTATAGAGGGGTCACAAAAAAGGAAAATAAAAAAGCTGTTCTTAAACATATGAAAAATGTTATGAGATAGATGCAAATTAAAGTTATAATAAAATTATATTTCTGCTTATGACAGGTTTTATAACCACTGCATTGATGAAACTGGCAAAATACACGTTCTAGACTTTGCTGTTCAATTAGTTCAACCTTCTGTGGAAAGCATTTTGATAATATCTGGCATTTAAAATGCTCATACTCTTTGATCCTGTCCTTCTGGGAATTTATCGACAGCTCTGTTCACAAATGTGAGAAACTATATACATACAAAGATAGTCACTGCAACATTATTTGCAATGGCAATAGGTTGGAAATAACCTGAATATCTATTAGTAGGGATAGCTGAATAAATTATAGTTCATCCACACAATGGAACAGCCTTTAAAAAGAATGAAGTGCTCTAGAATGGTCTCCAAGAAATATTACTAAGTGAAAAAAGCAAGATATAATGCATAATGTATAGTATTTTGATACTTGTAACATTTAAAAAATATTTGAAAGTTTATGCTTGAAAGAAAAGTATGATTTAATTTTTAGAAAATTTCCACATTTTTACATTTTACTGATACTTACTTTGCTCTAAGTTTTTGTAACAAAACATCAACAATGCATAAAGACTCTAAAATAGTATGTTGTTATAATGAGTTTAAATGTATTTTTTTATAGATTATAGTGAAGGAAAAGATAAATATTGAGAGGCAGATATTTTGGCAATTATAAGAAGCTGCTGTACTTATAGGGGAAAAAAATGCCAGATATCAAGCCAAGATGTAAGACGTCCTTCCTAAATATATTTAATAAGTATTTTTCCCTTTCTAGCTATATATTTTGATAAAAGTTCTTTGTTCAGAACTTCTATATTACACTTAAAGCACTTTTCATATTATGTTATATCAAACATTTCATAATAAAACAAACTGATTTATACTTTTTGTTCAAGTTTTTCATTGACTGTATAGACTTTTCTCCACTTCAAATGTATCACTAAAATTCTTATTCATTACTTTTTTGTAGGCAAAAACAGAAACTCGACCAGAGTTGGCTTTATTTATGATAAAATATCTGATGACATTAATTGTTGGCATCTCTGCTGTCTTCTGGGTTGGAAGCAAAAAGACATGCACAGAATGGGCTGGGTTTTTTAAACGAAGTCGCAAGAAAGAGTAAGAATCTATTGAATTATCTGACATTGTTTTAAAATAAATAGATCAAATACCAAATCATTGTACTGGAGTTTCATTATGTCAACTTTTGTTTCAAGTTGAAATCTTTTTCATGGAGAGATATGCTTTATTTTAGCATTTGTTACGATAGTCTTTGACATGTACTATTCTATTGAAATATGAATGAAAAGTTTGTAAAAAGTGCATTTTCTTTCCATGGCTTAGAATATATCCAGTATTATTACTGCTATCTTTAAGTTCATTGTTTTGTGTTCAGAATTTTAAATAATTTTATCCTTTTTTATCAATGATGAAAGATGAAATGGGTCAAATATATGTAAGGCAGTCTATGGAGTATGATTCAAATGTGATGTACAATCATTACCTTTAAATTTTATTACACATAATACTGACTTAACATGTCACTTATTTGCCTTGCTTAAGATGGTAAAAATTTGAGCTTATGGAATATTCTGTAACAATATAGTAGATTTACATTTATGAGTAAATAGTTCATTTTGTTATTTATATATGTTATACATTGTGTACAATCAACAATGTAGTATAGAGTTTTTTAAACTGTTCCCAATTGGTTTGATTAATGAACTCATTTTGTGGTAAAAATTTCAGAACCTTTTCACAAATAAGTTTTCGCAGCCTGAAGAATTGCATTTAACTGGACTTTAATTTTTTTGAACTATTATTATATCTCTATCCTGTATTTATATACCCACACTAACTTCAGAATAACTTGCTATAACTTGAACGTTAGAAAGAAAACAATTGCATTTAAACAAAGACCATTAATTATATTCTGTGTTCTTTCTCTCTGGTTTACTTTCATATTTGATATATTTATAGATGATACACATATAGATAATCCCCTACTTTATGCTGGTTTGAGTTTTCTTGCCCTCATCTTTTGATTTTGCCTATTTAATTTCTTTCTACTCTTTATGCTGACAAAAGCAACTGACTGTATGCACAAAAAGATTTCATTTCATGGCAATCTACTTATATCTCATAGTATTTATAATCCCAGATTTTATAAATAATGTAAATTATATAGGCGTAACTTTAATGAATTAGGATTTTTGGCACAAGATATGTGATATGCTTTATGATTTCTGTTATAATACTTAACATTTATCAAGTAAACTCTCTCCTTGGATTTTCTTACAGTCCAATCAGTGAAAGTCGAAGAGTACTACAGGAGTCGTGTGAGTTTTTCTTAAAGCACAATTCTAAAGTTAAACACAAAAAGAAGCACTACAAACCAAGTTCACATAAGCTGAAGGTCATTTCCAAATCCATGGGAACCAGCACAGGAGCTACAGCAAATCATGGCACTTCTGCAGTAGCAATCACTAACCATGATTACTTAGGACGAGAAACTTTGACAGAAATACAAACCTCACCAGAAACATCAGTGAGAGAGGTGAGAGCAGATGGAGTGAGCACCTCCAAATTACGAGAACAGGACTGTGAGGAACCTGCCTCCCCAGCAGCATCCAGTTCCAAACTCTGCGGGGAACAGACCGACGGGAAAGGCCGGGCAGGCAATGTGAATGATAAGAGCAGTATGTCTGAAAGTGCGTGGAGTGAAGGAAGGTGAGCTTGGACTTTGCTATTTTAAACCATGACTCTTTTGAATACTGCATTACACATTTTTCATTAAAGCATGACATATCTGGAAAGAAAGCATTCTTTGAGATGACATATCTATACACTTAATCCAAGGAAGTTTGGGTTTTGCCTATAAATGCTATTTTGTAGTTTAATTCTTAGCATTGAGAAGACCCTTTCATGTTTATTGTTCAAATAGAAAAGTAATGTTCATTTCTGTGGTAATTGTTAACAGTTACTTGTATATTTAGGGAAATGTTTAAGATTCATATAAAATACAGGCCATTAAGTTTCAATTAGTACTACATTATACTACTGTCTAAAGGGTATTTGTCAGACTTCCCTAGTGGTACAGTGGTGAAGAATCCGCCTGCCAACACAGGGGACACGGGTTCGAGCCCTGGTCTGGGAAGATCCCACATGCCGCGGAGCAACTAAGCCGTGCGCCACAACTACTGAGCCAGCACTCTAGAGCCCGCGAGCCACAACTACTGAGCTCGCATGCCTAGAGCCCGTGCTTTGCAACAACAGAAGCCACTGCAATGAGAAGCCTGCGCACCACAACGAAGAGTAGCCCCTGCTCGCCACAACTAAAAGCCTGCGCATAGCAATGAAGACCCAACGCAGCCAAAAATAAATAATAAATAAATTAAAAAAAAAAAAAAATATATATATAAAATAAAGAGAAGCAAGAAGAACTACAATCCTGCAGCCTGTGGAACAGAAACCACATTTGCAGAAAGATAGACAAGATGAAAAGGCACAGGACTATGTACCAGATGAAGGAACAAGATAAAACTCCAGAAAAACAACTAAATGAAGTGGAGATAGGCAACCTTCCAGAAAGAGAATTCAGAATAATGATAGTGAAGATGATCCAGGACCTCGGAAAAAGAATGGAGGCAAAGATCGAGAAGATGCAAGAAATGTTTAACAAAGACCTAGAAGAATTAAAGAACAAACAAACAGAGATGAACAATACAATAACTGAAATGAAAACTACACTAGAAGGAATCAATAGCAGAATAACTGAGGCAGAAGAACGGATAAGTGACTTAGAAGACAGAATGGTGGAATTCACGGCTGTGGAACAGAATAAAGAAAAAAGAATGAAATGAAGACAGCCTAAGAGACCTCTGGGACAACATTAAATACAACAACATTCGCATTATAGGGGTCCCAGAAGGAGAAGAGAGAGAGAAAGGACCAGAGAAAATATTTGAAGAGATAATAGTTGAAAACTTCCCTAACATGGGAAAGGAAATAGCCACCCAAGTCCAGGAAGTTCAGCGAGTCCCATATAGGATAAATCCAAGGAGAAACACGCCAAGACGCATAGTAATCAAATTGGCAAAGAAAGACAAAGACAAAAGAAAAATTATTGAAAGCAGCAAGGGAAAAACGACAAATAACATACAAGGGAACTCCCATAAGGTTAACAGCTGATTTCTCAGCAGAAACTCTATAAGCCGGAAGGGAGTCGCATGATATACTTAAAGTGATGAAAGGGAAGAACCTACAACCAAGATTACTCTACCCGGCAAGGATCTCATGCAGATTTAATGGAGAAATCAAAAGCTTTACAGACAAGCAAAAGCTAAGAGAATTCAGCGCCACCAAACCAGCTCTACAACAAATGCTAAAAGGAACTTCTCTAAGTGGGAAACACAAGAGAAGAAAAGGACCTACAAAAGCAAACCCAAAACAACTAAGAAAATGGTCATAGGGACATACACATCGATAATTACCTAAAATGTGAATGGATTAAATCCTCCAACCAAAAGACACAGGTTTGCTGAATGGATACAAAACCAAGACCCATATATATGCTGTCTACAAGAGACCCACTTCAGACCTAGGGACACATACAGACTGAAAGGGAGGGGATGGAAAAAATATTCCATGCAAATGGAAATCACAGGAAAGCTGGAGTAGCAATACTCATTTCAGATAAAATAGACTTTAAAATAAAGACTCTTTTAAGAGATAAGGGCACTACATAATGATCAAGGGATCAATCCAAGAAGAAGATATAACAATTATAAATATATATGCACCCAACATAGGAGCACCTCAATACATAAGGCAACTACTAACAGCTATAAAAGAGGAAATCGACAGTAACACAATAATAGTGGGGGACTTTAACACCTCAGTTACACCAATGGACAGATCATCCAAAATGAAAATAAATAAGGAAACAGAAGCTTTAAATGACACAATAGACCAGATAGATATAATTGATATTTATAGGACATTCCATCCAAAAACAGCAGATTACACTTTCTTCTCAAGTGCCGACAGAACATTCTCCAGGATAGATCACCTCTTGGGTCACAAATCAAGCCTCAGTAAATTTAAGAGAATTGAAATCATATCAAGCATCTTTTCTGACCACAACGCTGTGAGATTAGAAATGAATTACACGGAAAAAAACGTAAAAAACACAAACACATGGAGCCTAAACCATACATTACTGAATAACCAAGAGATCACTGAAGAAATCAAAGGGGAAATAAAAAAATACTTAGAGACAAATGACAGTGAAAACACGACGATCCAAAACCTATGGGATGCAGCATAAGCAGTTCTAAGAGGGAAGTTTATAGCTATACAAGCCTACCTTAAGAAACAAGAAAAATCTCAAATAAACAATCTAACCTTACACCTGAAGGAACTAGAGAAAGAAGAACAAACAAAATCCAAAGTTAGCAGAAGGAAAGAAATCATAAAGATCAGAGCAGAAATAAATGAAATAGAAACAAAGGAAACAGTAGCAAAGATCAATAAAACTAAAAGCTGGTTCTTTGAGAAGATAAACAAAATTGATAAACTGTTAGCCAGACTCATCAAGAAATAGAGGGAGAGGACTCAAATCAATAAAATTAGAAATGAAGCAGGAGAAGTTACAACGGACACCGTAGAAATACAAATCATCCTAAGAGACTACTACAAGCAACTCTATGCCAATAAAATGGACAACCTGGAAGAAATGGACAAATTCTTAGAAAGGTATAACCTTCCAAGACTGAACCAGGAAGAAATAGAAAATATGAACAGACCAATCACAAGCACTGAAATTGAAACTGTGATTAAAAATCTTCCAACAAACAAAAGTCCAGGACCAGATGGCTTCACAGGTGAATTCTATCAAACATTTAGAGAAGAGCTAACACCCATCCTTCTCAAACTCTTCCAAAAAATTGCAGAGGAAGGAACACTCCCAAACTCATTCTATGAGGCCACCATCACCCTGATACCAAAACCGGACAAAGATACTACAAAAAAAGAAAATTACAGACCAATATCACTGATGAATATAGATGCAAAAATACTAGCAAACAGAATCCAACAACACATTAAAAGGATCATACACCATGATCAAGTGGGATTTATCCCAGGGATGCAAGGATTCTTCAATATATGCAAATCAATCAGTGTGATACACCATATTAACAAATTGAAGAATAAAAACCATATGATCATCTCAATAGATGCAGAAAAAAATAAATAAATAAAAGGTATTTGTCATTTTATATGAAGATGATTATAAAATGTTTTTATTTTCTGAACATGAAAGGATATTGACATTATCTTTAATTAATTTTTCCAAATGGTCATAGGTGATCCAAACACAGGTAAATATCGAATTAGCCAAAATATTGACAGCTGACTATTTAAGGTCTCAAGGTTGTCTTACCTCATCTCCTCCCACATAGGCCAAATGTACCTCCAACAGCTTTTGCATACTGGATTATGTATGATTAGATACATGCCTTTATCTTCCACTAGATTTGTAAACTCCTTGAAGGCAGAGCTGAGGTCGGACTCATCTTTGTGCTCCCAACCTCTTACACAGTGTCCGATCCATGGTAGGAAATCAATAAAAAATTTGCTAAACCGAAGGCAGGAATCAAGCTGTCTTATTCCCCACGAGACACCATGCTCAGCCCATACATGGGTGGTGCTTGATGAAGTTTCTGAAGTTAGCAAAAATTGTATTTGAAAATAAATTATTTCTACTTTGAGGAGTTAAGAGTATACATAAAGAGTTAATTATTTCTGATAAAAGTGGATACTGGTTGGGAGTAAAACTCATGGAAAGAGAAACAGCAATTATGAGGACAACTGGCATCACATTTGTGCTTTGGTGTGTATGTACATCAGCTTTTGTTCTTGTACCTAGGGTCACTCCAAAGAGTGATGTCACTGAAACTGGCCCGGTGCAGAGCCACAGCTTGCATGTTCCCAGGTCTTCAGAGCCAAGCAGCCTCAAAGGCTCCACATCACTGCTTGTTCACTCAGCATCAGGAGTTGGAAAAGAGCAGGGCACTGGTGGTCACTCAGATACTTGAAAACCAGATCATCGCGTTACTAAGAAGTGAATTCCTGTTACACTGGAGGTGACAGTACACTGTCTTATAAGAATCACTGTTATATTCTTCTTCTGCACTTAAAGCTACATTGCCTCCTGTTACACTGGAAACAACAGATTCTGAGAATATGATTCATTTCACACAGAGGTTAATTGATAACAGTATACCCCCAAAATGGAAATGTGCAGGTTAATGATATTTTTTAAGTTGTGTGGGAGGAGGGAGTATTAGAGGAACCTTCCTTTTCTATTTATGAAGATTCTACTCTTGTTAAAAGTATTTTAAGTTGTACTATGCTATTTCATTTTTATGGTATAAAATCAAGATTTTTCTTTGCTGAAGTATTTAAAACTTACCTTTGTATCTTTTTTTTATATATTTGAAAACAAGTTTATATGTTTTGAGCTCTTTTTAGAAATCCTGGAAAGTCTTTTCAAATATTTTTATTACGTTATTCCAATACCTTATTTTAGCACTGCTTTGGTAGCTTTTACACTGAATTTCTAAGAAAATTGAAAAATAGTGTTCTTTTATAATATAAAAAATAGTTGATACACCAAAAGATGTTATAATGGGAATTCAACTAAAAAAATCCATTTACTCTACCTTATCATCTTCAATGTGTGAATTTTATAAAGTCTAGTTGGTTTAGGAATTTCACAGATCTATTATGCAGCTGAAATAAGGTGCTTACTGAGTGTCCACTGTTGATAATATTATGCTGCTGGCTGGTCCTTCTGATTTTTTAAAATAAAATGTCCTGAAGGATTAGTAGATGAAATGTTACTCCTTTATAAATTAAGCCAAGTGCAATTGATTTACTTTTTTTAATGTATCATGACCACCCAAGATTATGTTTGTATGACCATTTACAGTTGCTTATACTTTGTTTTAACTTTTGTTTTTTAACATTTAGAATACTACAGACTCTTTGCATTTGTGCAGTATCTTTCTCAGACATCATGTAGAATTCATCTCTGCAGCTAAATAGGATTTTGCTGAACATTCAGAAATGTGCTAGCAGTGTTAGTGCCAAACAAATGGAAAAAAATGTAGTCCTGATAAACAGAATAAAATGTATTTCATATAACATACTTTGAAATATTAAAGAATTTTCTTAATTTTGTTTCCAATGACTATTATTTCTTGAACAAGGTTTTCTTATACTATTGGTTTTTTTCTCTATTTAACATTCTGTTAAAGCTTAAAAAGAAAATTATCATGTACTGTATGAAAAAGGTTATAAATATTAACTTTTCCACATTTTTTAACTTTGTATACAAAAACTTTGTGTGACCTTTTCAGTAATAAAATTTTCTCTGTATATGAGATTGTAGAGTATTCTGTGGTTATGCACAGTGGTTCTGGCCCAGGAAGTGGTATAATTTTTCGGATCAGTGGCTCCATGACTAATAAGCCAGTAGTTTCTTTTTAACTAGAGAAGGAGAAGACAGTCAGGACTTGTGTTATTTTCTCTTTGTCACAGTTTCTTCCCAAAATATAATTATAGAGCTATATTTGTCATAACTTTTTTTAAAAAAATTAATTAATTTATTTATTTTTGGCTGTGTTGGGTCTTCGTTTCTGTGCGAGGGCTTTCTCTAGTTGCGGCAAGCGGGGGCCACTCTTCATCGCGGTGAGCGGGCCTCTCACTATTGCGCCCTCTCCCGTTGCGGAGCACAGGCTCCAGACGCGCAGGCTCAGTATTTGTGGCTCACGGGCCTAGTCGCTCCGCGGCATGTGGGATCTTCCCAGACCAGGGCTCGAACCCGTGTCCCCTGCATTGGCAGGCAGATTCTCAACCACTGCGCTACCAGGGAAGCCCCTGTCATAACTTTTTCAAGCCAATTTTAGACCTGGGTTATGGGGTAAAGCAAAGGGAACCCAGGACCCTGCTTTCACTCCTGACAGTGGGAAATAAAACAAGATCATCCTGAAAACATTAGAAAAACCTAATAAGATCATGTGAAATTGCCAGGTTAAGATCTGGGAGAAGAGAAATTCATACTGCCAAGCCCAACATTTGGTGCTTCTTTTGCCTAGGGAGCATTTGGTGATTTGGAAAAGCTGGCTGAGACATTAACAGTGCTATTAACAGCCTCAAAGTCTGGAGGACAAGGAGAAGGGAGTCCGAATTTTGACCTCAAAGGGATACATCTAGGAGTAAGATGAACTATATGGAAAGCAGCCCTGCCTTGTTATCTGGGTGGACTAGAAAAATCTCTAACCCTGGAATTAGAATACTGTAGTTCTGGATGACTAGTACCCTCAGGCACCAGGCAGAAGCAAATGAAAATCTTCTCTGGAGGAAGAAAATGTCATTTTTCATACACTGTGAATACTTTTTCAAATGTAATGTCCATCATATAATCAAACGTAGTCAGGTATGCAAAAAGACAGTACATGAACAAGAATTGGCACAAGCATCAGACAAGAGAAAAAGATCCAGAGATACTCCTAAATTACCAGGCATAGGTTCATTAAACTCATATAACTTAAAAAGATAGCAAAGAAAATAATAATGAGATACTGCTACACACCTATTAGAATGGTTAAAATCCAAGAAATTGACAACATCAATTTCTGCTGAGGTTACAGAGCAACAGGAACGCTCCTTCATTGCTGATGGAAATGCAAAATGGTATAGTCACTTTAAAAACAGTTGGGCGTTTTCTCACACAACTAAATAAGGTCTTACCATATGATCCAGCAATCACACTCCTATGTGTTTATCCAACTGATTTATAAAGATATGCCACCTTTGAGGTGCAGTATAAGACCCTCCACTCCTTCAGTCTAGACAGCACATAGTGACTTCCTCCCAAAGAATACAGTATGGGAACAGGGTGGGGGAAGAGTATTTGTTACAGTAGAGAAACTTGACAAACACTACCTCCACCAGGTGAAGGTCAATATCAACAGTAGTAAGTCACGTTGAGAGTATGTACCCTTCACAGTGTGTGCTGAAAATGGCACTTGACCTCTGTGATCTTCCTCCCCAAAATCTATAACTTCACTCTAGTCATGACTTGTCCAGTCGCATAAATCTAGGCAGGTGGACATTTTACAAAATACTCCTCAAAACCAGTACTCCTCAAAACTATCAAGATCATCAAAGTCTGAGAAACGGTGACAGCCAAGAAGAGCCTAAGGAGACATGATGTAAATGTAACGTGGTATCCTAGAAAAGAAAAAGTACATTAGATAAAAACTAACAAAATCTGAGTAAAGCATGGGCTTTAGTTTCGTCATTCAATTCAGTGGAATATTCTTGAATTATGTATGTGATAAGTTCCTCCCTTCTGCTTGCTCTTTGTCTCTTTCATCAGCTGGATGGATGCTCCAATTTTCTTATCTTTCCTCTCCTTTTGTTCATCGCTGAATTTTTGTTCTCTTTCTAAGAAAATATCTCAAACTTTTCTAAATTTCTATTGAATTTTTATTTTGGCTACCATTTTTTAACTTCACAGAGCATTTTATCTCCTCTTTTTAAGTAGTATCTTCCTGTTTTTATGACTCTTTTATATATATTGAAAGATATATAGTTTACTTTTTAAAGGTCATAGAAAATATATTAATGTTTAATTTTTATTTTGTAACAAATGACTTTATTAAAGTCCCTTAGTCCCTAATAATTTTGTAGTTGATTTTTCCTGGACTTTCTAGGCGGATGATCTTTTCATATCAAATAATGGTAATTTCATTTCTCACCTGTTGAAGCCAGTAATCATTAATAGTGGTAGCAGCAGGCATTCTTGTTTATTTTAATGAAAATGCCTGTAGTACTCCATCATTAAGAATGATGTTGGCAAAAAAAAAAAAAAAAAAGAATGATGTTGGCATTTGATATAAGGTAGATATTTTTAACAAGTTAATAAAGAATCCTGTTCCATTTGACAATTTTTTTTAATTAGCAGTAGGTGTTGAATTTTATCAAATGCGTTTTTGTTATCAGTATTAGTCAAGGGGGCTAACTGCTCTAGCAAATCTCAAAATTTTAGTAGCTTAAGAAACTGTTACCACTCACACGACAGATGCAGATGTCCTTGAGGTAGACTTCCAAGTGATTATTCAAGGACCCATCTCTTCCATCTTGTGACGCTGCCACCCTTTCGGGCTTCAGATTCTTCTGCAGGATTGTCTGCACCCAGCCAGCAGGTGGAGGCAGAGAGACAAAGAGTAACCGACTGCACACACACAAAAATATGGGTGGAGCGGCAACTGGCTCACATCATTTTCAGCTAACATTCCATTTGACAGAACTCAGGCACGGATCCATACCCAAGTGCAAGGGAGGTTGAGAAATGTGGTCTAGGTGTGTGCCTGGGAGGGCGAAGAAACAGGCTTAATGAGCAACTGGATAGCAATGTTTCAATCTACAAATGTGACGTAGTCAGTACTTTTCCTAGTATGTATAATGTCATCCTTTCATGCTTTGAATAACTGTAATTGATCATGGTTTATCATTTAATATGCTGCTGGATTTGATTTGTTAGTGACTTGTTTAGGATAAAAATTTTCATCTATAGCCACCTATATTCCAAGTGATGTCTCAACCATGGGCATAATTTTTGTAATCAGTAAGCTTGAATTTTTTTAAGTATTCATTTTTAGTAACAAACTTCAAAACCATCATCTAATTCAAAAGAAAAGGGCAGTTTCTCTTTTTCATGGGACGAGAGTCTTTTATGCAAAAAGAGCCTGCTATTTCAGAGCTGGTGACATTAATTTTTATAAGAAGTTACATAGCATTTTTTAACCAAGAACGTTTTAACCTAAATTACATAATATGTTTACATTTACAATGACAAGCTTGGCATGAGCAATGTGCAGCTGAACTCAACAGCAGTAAAGATGTGATAAAGCAGCATTTCACTGCTTTTTATGACAGTCAGCCACAAATCCTCAACAGAACTTTATGGAATGCCATCTTTCAAAAAAACTCAGTACCTCGTTGGGATCCATCACTGCTGGGCTATTCGTGGTACTGAAGGAACCTGGCCCTAGACTCTCCTTGAAAAACTGGCCCGAAAACAGCTTGTAACTGCCACCCATCATCAAAGTCACAGTTTTAGTGTTTCCTTACTTCTCAGAACTGTACCACTGGTGAGAGTTTCCAGTTACTACTGCTGGAAAGTTTTATCACTGCCAAGGCAGTTAAACACTGGTACTCTCAGGAAATGAAAGATATAATATTTTAATAACCACAGGAGCCCTGCTGTTACTTTGCTGCATGGAAAGCATAATCTTTAATACCTCACTGCTCACACCGCAGGTCAAAGACTTAAAATTCCAGATGTTAAAGGTTTTAACAGTGGCCACTGGGGTTTATCATGTGCAGAAGAATCACACTTTCATTAACTCACAATAACAGTGAATCAACAAAGAGAAAAGAGAAGAAAAGGCTAATCCAAAAGTATCAAAAGACATTGGGACCCAGAGCTAAACAGTAATGAAAGTGACATAGTAAAGTTTGTTGTGAACACAACTGGAGGAGTGGAAACCAAAGGAAGCAGTATGAAAGAAGGGTGATAAAAGAAAAAGAAGGCGGAACTGGAAGTTGTAAACACTAGTTAGAAATGAAAACATGAAAAAATGATTGCTAGTTGAACACATTTTAGCAGGCAAATTGGAGGGTTTTATTTTCCATCCCAAGAAGAAAAAAAGGGAAAATCAGGAAAATGTTCTAAGTAGGTTTTCTAATTCTCCACCACAAAAGGAGGGGGTGAGAGGGGGTTAAGCTACTTAAGTTTTCATAGAAACATCTTAGAGAAATTTTTTCCAATAAACTATCTTCCAAATGCATACCATAGTTCATTTTCATTTACAGTGGTCCTATTTTAAATAATTCCTACTTATTTGGTTTCACTTATACTGGGGTTTTTTAAAATTAATTAATTAATTAATTATATTTATTTTTGGCTGCATTGGGTCTTTGTTGCTGTGCACGGGCTTTCTCTAGTTGTGGCGAGTGGGGCTACTCTTTGTTGCGGTGCGTGTGCTTCTCATTGTGGTGGCTTCTCTTGTGGAACATGGGCTCTAGGCACGCAGGCTTCAGTAGTTGTGGCACGCGGGCTCTGTAGTTGTGGCTCGTGGGCTCTAGAGCTCAGGCTCAGTAGTTGTGGCATACAGGCTTAGTTGCTCTGCAACATGTGGGATCCTCCTGGATCAGGGATTGAACCCGTGTCCCCTGCGTTGGCAGGTGGATTCTTAACCACTGCGCCACCAGGGAAGTCCCTGTACTGGGTTTTAACATACCTAAGTGCAAAGCATTTATTAAACCCTACGTTTAATATCTATGTTTATAAATACACTATTGCATACTATTACATTTAGGATATGTTGAGAAAAGAGGTATGAAATCAACAGAGATTAAGAAAAACTGTTTCCTAAACTCAAAAGGAAATAAAATATCTTCTCCATTTTATCTTCCAGAGTGCGAACCAAAGCAAAACTGTCTAGTTGTGAGTTTATTTCCTTGGGGGCCTATTCTAGGAGCTAATTAGTTTCACGGTCAGGAAATATATGAATCTGAATATATAGACTCCAGATTTTATCTGGGAAAAGTCACCAGCAAAGTACAAGCTCCCTAGCGGTTTCAGTCCTTCTGAATGGCCAGTCCAGTGCCTCCATGAAAACTTTCATAAAACAGGAACCTCCAGAGCCTGTAAACCAAGCTGACCACTGGCAAAACCCCTTGCTGGCATTTTCAGCCTCTTAGCTGCCAACCCTGTTAGTTCAGAGTCCAAGTGAAGAAGAATAACACACTGTGTTTCTAGAGCTGACCTTGTTGGCAGGCTGTGTGCAAATAAAAAGTACAGTAGAACACAACAGGAGGACTGTGTTTCCTCAACTGACAGTCATCACTGCCTCTTTGCCACTGTTCTGAGACTCCAGGTAGGGCGTTCCAGGCTGGCCCTGCAGACACTGGGAGATCCAAAGGTTTTCTTTATGAAAGCAAAGACCAAGAGAGGGGCATGCAGCACATCCAAAACCGGGGTGTTACCGACCAGGGTTCTCAGAGTCCTTAATCAATAGAAATTGCTAAGAGGCCAGACGAGGAATTCAGGCAAGGCTTTTCTGGGACTCACGCTGCCGTATGAGCGAGGGAAGACAGGTAACAGGTGCCCTTGCTTGCTCCCCGAGGCGGGGTGAGCTGGTCCCTTAAATGGGGTGAGGGTAGGAGTGGACTGGTGGGTCAGGCCAGAGGGACGGCTTAGGTGGTCTGCCTGCCCCCGGGGGGCGCCGTGTGCAGGGATCATGAGCAGCCCCTGCTTTTGCTCCTGGCACCTCAGAAGTAGCAGTTGGGTTTTGGTCTTTTTGTACCTTACTGTTCATAATTTGCCCCAACTGTGCAGGCATGCAATTATTTTCAGTCCCTTATAGCAGGGGTCCCCAACCCCCGGGCCGTGGACCGGTACCGGTCCGCAGCCTGTTAGGAACCAGGCCACACAGCAGGAGGTGAGCGATGGGCGAGTGAGTGAAGCTTCATCTGCCACTCCCCATCACTCGCATTACCCCCTGAACCATCCCCCCCACCCCCATGGAAAAATTGTCTTCCACAAAACTAGTCCTTGGTGCCGAAATTGTTGGGGCCCCCTGCCTTCTAGTTTCTTTGTATTCCGTGGCTCAAAGAGACGTTTCTCCAAGTGCAAGCACTTCAGCAAAGGGTCCCAGGTCTTAGCCTGTCTCAGGGGCAGGGTGCCTTGGGGACTTTGGAGGCAGGGCAGAGTCTGGCTACCCTGGACACCCTGAAGAGACCAAAGACAGTATAAGATCCTGTCCCTTCCATTCAGCAAGCATAGAGTGTGACGGAAGGGGCTGACTTCACACATGCAAGAGGTAAGAACATCTAAAGAATTAGCAGTTACAAGGCATGAAATCTAAAGGCACTGACATGGAAGGCTTCCAAAATATTGCTCAGCACAAAAAAGCAAGTGGCAAAACTATACTTACAGGGTAACAGCACGTATGTGAACAACCCCCATGCCACAGAATAACGCTGTATGCTTTCTCTAGTTACATAAGCAGGGACTCTGGAAAATGTGGTAACGTGGGTTATCTCTGTGGAGGGGACCAGCATCGTAGGTGATGATCAAAGCAGACTTTAGCCTGATCTGTAATGTTTAAATTTTTATAAGGAAGATCTATTAATATATCACATGGTATAATTAAGAATTAATATTTTTAATAGAAGATCTACTAAGCACATGTCTAGCTAATGGTGACACAGTGGGTCCACCCACATCTGGCTGCAAGGGTCCTTGCGTCACTGATGTGCACACCTACAGGCCAGGGAGGGGCGGCCGCCCACACCAATGAGATCTGGAAAGGCCACCAGCTCATCCAGTTCAAACTCCCTTTGCTTCCTCCCTCCTGTGCTTCTCTCTGTCCCTGAAACAACCTTTAGTTGGGAATCAGCATATGGGCTTTGAGAATGTCCCTTCCCCAGACTCTACTCCCATCCCCACAAATAAAGCTTAGGCCTGCTGACTTGATCCAGCACTGAGAGACAGAGGACAAGAGGACCAGCCCCACAGAGTGTGATACGAGGGGACACGAGGAAAGGAGGAGAGGCTGCAGTAGGCTGAATCCAGCTGAACAAACACAATGGCAAATCCTTTCTATCCACCACCCCTCCACCCTCCCACCCCCCTACACACAGACCACCACCACCTCAAGCGCTCCAGCAGTGGGTAATTCAACATACAATTTGTTTCTGTGTTCATGAATTTCAGGTTGAGAAGCTGGTCAAAAGTGAATGCCAGAGTCTGGGATCTGAAAGTCAGGGAGAGTCTAAGGCGTTTGTGGCTTTCTGAAGAAGGCAGACCCCTGTTTTCTCTAGCGACTCCCCCCGTGTATTCACCCACCCCTTAGAGCCCTGCAGTTGGCCCAGGCTCCTGAGTCCTGGGCTGAGGGATTGGGGCCCACGGATCTGAGAAAAAAGTTGGCTGTTTATGGCTGGCTCTGTCCTAGCAGCCTGGCTAGGTCCTCTTGGGACCACCTAGTTTTGATCAACCGTTCCCAGCTGGCTCAGTAGTTCCAAATTCAGGCTGGACTGTGAAGGGAATAATTTTCTTGTCTGTACCTTCCCGCCGCCTCAACTGCTAAGGGATTAGGTCTTGATTTTAGCAACTGACATGGTCTTTTCCCTCCAGACCAGGTGAGTCAACTTCTCCTCTTAACATGTTTGCCAGGAGCAAAAATAACCTTCTTAACCACCTGACACTTAAACCAAAGATTCACTAAATGTGCCAATAGGAGTACTATATGCATCAGCCAAAGACAAGGCCCAGCTGTGGGCGATGAGAGCCTCCCGCTGCTGGGTCTGCCATTCAGCTCCAGAAACAAGCCAAGAAGAAAAGGTAAGTTATGTTTTGGCAAGATTACGCACACACTGTAAACCTGAACTCAGGGACTCCCAGTAGCTATTTTGTTTGTATGTTTTGGTTCAGTTTTATGGTTTCTGCAAAACTAGAGGCTGGTGTCCAAGTTGGATTGTGTTCCTCCCAAGAGGCAGGTGCTACAGTCCCTCCTTAGCATTTCCAGGCGGTGGAGGTGAGGTCCCAAAGGCAGCCATTTTCCGGACCCCAGGCTGCAGGCAAACTCCTTCTGGAATGGGACTCCAGATACACCAAGGAGTTAACATCGTGTGTCTCACACAAAGAACAGGGGTCCATGACAGCAATACAACTTTGTTTTTTCTAATATTTTGCTAAGACACTTATTCCATATCGCTCTGGATTTGGAAACAGGATCATTTCCTGGTTGTAAAAGCCTATTCATGAAGGAGAGCAAAGGGTGCTCTTGGCATTCCAATTTAAAATGGATAAATATTAAATGTGGGGGGGTGTTTGGGGGGTGATGGGAGTGGGTGTAAGCTTGGGAACCTCTAAGAAAACCCCACATCAAGCACACTCAGGCAAATGAGTCTGTGCTGGAAGCTCCAGTTTTCCCTTGGGTGACCTGTTCTGAGGTGTAAACTTTGGAGGTTCAGGAGGCAGGGAGCACAAGCGAGCCCACGTGGCTCTCACAATAAGCCACATCCTCCAGTAGGTGTTTAATGTTAACAAAAGTAGGATTTTTATCTTCATCTGTCTGACTTCTGTATCAATCTCTCAGTTGCTTTCAGACGGAGGTATCATTTATTAGAGACCTCCGAAGACAAAAATTTAGCCTGCAGTCTTGAAAATTAAGGAGGTTAAAACTAAACGAGGAACCACTCAGACAAGCCATAGAGGATTTTGGTAAATCAAATGGAAGAAGACAGGTTTTGCTTTCTTGAAACCCTGTGTTGCTAATCAGGGTTGGCTAGGTCAAAGTAAAGATTGAAAAAATTCACATACTTCAACAAATGGTGCTGGAACAGCTGGATATCCACATGCCAAAAAAAAAAAAAAAAAAAAAAAGAGCCTAGACATAGAACTTACACCCTTCACAAGAATGAAAATGGATCATAGACCTAAATGTAAAACACAAAAATGTTCTTGAAGATAACATAGGAGAAAACCTAGATGACCCTGGGTTTGGAGATGACTTAGATATAACACTAAAGGCATGATCCGTGAAAGAAATAACTGATAAGCTGGATTTCATTAAAATTAAAAATTTCTGCCCCATGAAAGACAGTCAAGAGAATTAGAAGACAAGCCACAGACTAGGAGAAAATATTTGCAAAAGATACATCTGATAAAAGACTGTTATCCAAAATATACAAAGGACCCTTAAAACTCAAAATAAAAGAACAAACAACCCAATTTACAAAATGGGCAAAAGACCTTAATAGACACGTCACCAAAGAAGATACACAGATGGGAAATAATCCATCGGATTCCATCAAGAGCAAAGGGGTCTAGGGGTGTGAGTGACTGAACGTGTCCTGCCTCCCCACCTACCCCATGCAGCCAGATAAGTTGTAAAAAGGAAAGGAGCTGGGCCGGGGGTGGAATGCCAGAGACCTGAACTGGTTCCCAATTTTCAGACTGGAAACTTTGAAGGTTTCAGAGAAGCAAATCTCCAAAAGGGCACTGCTTAGGCAGAAAAGAGTTCTAAGTGGCTAAGTGAGGGAACTAGGCAGGGAGAGAACAGAAGTAGCTACCTCCCCCCATGTTCCCCTCAGCTTTCATGCCTCATGGAAGGGATCTAGAAATGTCCAAGTGCTCCCAGTAATAACAACAAATAATATTAACTCTCCTGGATGCTAGCAATATAATGAGGAACAAGAGACAAGCCCCTGCTTTCATGGGGCTCATATCCCAGGGGGTGTCAGACTATAAGCAAGTAACTGAATAAACCATCAAGGTAAATTCAGACAGGGATAAGCTTTATACTAGAATATTATTCAATGATATTAATTGATGCATCATTTATAACAGAAACTTAAGTGTCTACAAATATACAACTGGTTATATAATTCATTCCATTGAATGGAATACTGTGAAAATATTATAAAGAACAAGGAGGGGGCTTCCCTGGTGGCGCAGTGGTTAAGAATCCGCCTGCCAATGCAGGGGACACGGGTTCGAGCCCTGGTCCGGGAAGATCCCACATGCCGCAGAACAACTAAGCCCGTGCGCCTCAACTACTGAGCCTGCTCTCTGGAGCCTGCGAGCCACAACTACTGAGCCCACGAGCCAAAACTACTGAGCCCACGTGCCACAACTACTGAAGCCTGCACGCCTAGAGCCCCTGCTCCGCAACAAGTGAAGCCACTGCAATGAGAAACCCACGCACCGCAATGAACAGTAGCCCCCGCTCGCGGCAACTGGAGAAAGCCCGGGCGAAGCAATGAAGACCCAACACAGTTTGTTAAAAACAAACAAACAAACACAAACTATGTTCAGTAATATCCCTTTAAAAAAAAGAAAGAACAAGGAGGAACTCTAAATATTCATAGGGAAAGAAGTCCAGGAAGTATCACTGGTGAAAAAAAAAAGCAGGTTATAGAAAATCTGTTCCAACGTGGGTGTATTTTCCACACCACCAAGCAGTTAATCCAATTCTGACACCGGCTGTTTGGAGACGGAAACAGGTTAAGGCTTCAGTCCTGGAATTCCCGGGCAGACGGGTGGTTAGGACTCCGAGCTTCCACTGCCAGGGACCCGGGTTCCATCCCTGGTCAGGGAACTAAGATATCCCACAAGCTGCATGGTGTGGTGTGGCCAAAAAGAAAGAAAGAAAGAAAATTATTGCTCACCAGATAAATATTCCTTTTTTTTTTTTTCAATTTTGTAAAAGACACAATATGCTTGTTTCTACATGCATGAAAATTTCCTACATGATGTAAATTTTCATTCATTCCATGTTTAATATTAACGTATAAAGTACGTAGTTGATTTTACTTCCTACTGTAACTTGGTTTGGAACTTGACTTTGATGAGTGATCTGTATCTCCGGATAGAGATCTTAGAAATAGTTGACATGTTTTAGTCCTATACTGAATTCTAAGTTAAATATTTCAAGATGGCTTTGATCAGCCAAGCTGGACGGCTGGTATGCAGACATGAGCAAATCACTAAGAAAAACAGTTAAAACCCTGACTTTGGATATTCAGCTTGGAGACCGGCATATCTGTTGAATGTATTAACAGTGACTCATGACCACATGAGTTAAATATACCAAGGAATTAAATGTTTAGCTCATAGTTCTGGATGTGCTGAGGTCTAGGATTACTGTCACACCAACAGAAAATTGGAATTGAAATAGATATACTGGACTTGACTCCTAACTTCAAGGCCAAGAGTTTGCTAATAATGTACCCTGCTGAGTTGAGACAGGAGGGGAACCTCCCTATCTCCCTCTGCCTTCTGTTTTCCAGGACTCTGTCAGGCAGGAGGGGAAAAATTCCATTGCAGCAGCCCATGGTATAACTTGGATTCTTGCTCCTGATGCAAAGTCCAAAAATCCCAGAACAAAAGGAGCCCTGGTGACAAGTTATAAGGAGAGGGAAATCTGTACTTTCTCACCTTCTTAGGGAATCCCCAGGAGTTCCCTGGGACTTGCATCTGGTCCCCCTCCACCGGTGGAAGCAGCTCACTGGCATACTGTCGTCTGCTCTCAGCACATTCCTGGCCGCGGGGGTCATCCCTCTGCAGTGGGAACACCCCAGAGCTCCAGCCCCTGGGACCACATCCTGCTCTCTGGAAAGGAGCTGATGCACTCACTCATCCTAAACTGTAAATGATGATGGGGTATAATCTCTGATAAATGGATAAACAAACCATGGAATTTTGCTCAGTGATAAGAAGAAACAAACTACTGATTTTGTAATAATAGATGGATCTCAAAAATATTATGCTGAGCAAAGGCAGCCAGAGCCATGAGTACACAAAGGGTACATAGTCTGAAGGGGGTGAGTATGAGGCTAGGCCTGCTGAGGGGTCAAGGGTTGTACCACAGGCATTTCTAGCATCTCCCCGTAGAATGTGCGGGGATGTGTCCTCTACTCAGGCTTCATCCAAAGTTCTGAGGAAAAGGGAACAGTCATCTTTAGCATCCTGTTATACATACCTGTGTCCTCAACCAGAAGCTGTTGGTTACCAACTCAACATTCATTCCCCCATCTGTTTTCATTACCAACTACCCCAATTTACTCACGTAGCAATTCTATTCTACGTGGAGAGTCTTCTTGATTTGCTGAAGTCTATGGTGGTTATCACCTTTCCCTAGTTAAGGATTATTTTAGGGTTGAGTATGTGACCCCCTTCTGGCCAATGAGATGTAAAAGGGCTGGGGGCTGCTGGGAAAGATTCTCTTCCTCCTAAAAAGGAGACATCATGAGAGATGGTCCTTTTCTTCTCTCGACATTGTTGCATGCAGCAGGGACACTTGGACTGGCTCTCTCCCCAGGGTGGGTGATGACGTGAGGACAAAGCCAAAACCCTAAGAGTAGCAGAACAGAAAAATGGAGAAAATCTGAATCCTTGATGATATGTTCAGTCACGTGGAACAGCCTTCCCTCTGAACTTCATGTTAATAGAGAAAAGAAATTTCCTTATTGTTTACGCCACACAATTTTCTGTTACCTGCTGCTGAAAGCATCTTAACTGATATAAGAATCAGCTCCTTGGGGGTGATACATAGCCCCCCAACACAAAGTGTCTATCACATAAATGATGCTCAATAAATGTTTATTGAAATATTATAAGAATGTATATATCAGACCTCTGATGATCTCAACTAGAGTTACATCATTCCACCCAATACGACTGAATTTGAGCTTGTGTATGCTGCAAAATGAGTTGCAAAGTAAAAGGACATGGTAGGGTTTATGCAGAGTGAGCACATCCAGGGATCACTGATGGTCAGGAGTCAGCAGGGAAGGCAGCAGTAACCAGCTGGCTGAGGAAATGTGGTTTATGCCTTCAGGGACTTCAACCTTCAGTATGAAATCCTTGAAAATTCTGCTATAAACATGGGGGAATGATGGCAGAGCAGAATAATAACTGGTAAGCTGAAAGCTTTTCCCAATCTGAGGTCTGGTGAGAAAAAATGAAACAGATACAGAGCCTTTAGATGACAGGTTTAAAGCTTTTGGCTATGCCCTGAGTTCCTGTACTCTTTTGTACATACTTAGAGAAATGCCACTCCATACAGATCTGCTTTGCACATTCAAAGTGATTTTTGCAAAGGGGGAAATGGCAATTCTAGGAAGACTTTGTTCAAAAAATGATCCAGAGCCATAAATTCATGGGGACCTTATTCAACACGATACTATTCTACACAATCATACCCAATTTAAAAACAAAACAAAACAACAGACTTTTTTTTAGAGCAGTTTTAAGTTCACGGCAAAGTTGAACAGAAGGTATAGAGGTTTCCCATATACCGCTTGCCCAACGCATGCATAGGCTTTCCCATGATCACCATCACTCACCAGATTGGTACATCTGTTACAACCGAAGAACCTACATGGTCACACCATTGTCACCCAAAATCCACACTTTATATTAGGGTTCACTCTTGGTGTTGTATATTCATGGATTTTGACAAATAAATAATGTCATGTGTCCATCATTATAGTATCATACAGAATAATTTCACTGCCCACCATATCCTCTGTGCCCTGCCTATTCATCCTTCCCTCCTCCTCTGACCCTGCCACTCCTGGAAACCACTGATCTTTTTACTTTTTCCATAGTTTTGCCTTTTCTAGAATGTCATTTACTTGGAATCACGTACTGAAGAGCATCTTGGCTGCTTCTAAGGTTTGGAAATTATGAATAAAGCTGCTATAAATATCTATGTGCAGGTTTTTGTGTGGACCTAAGTTTTCAACTCATTTAAACTCATGTAAACACAAAAGAGCATAATTGCCGGCTCACATGGTAAGAATATGTTTAGTTTTGTAAGAAACAACCACATTTTCTTCCAAAGTGACTGTAGTATTTTGCATTCCCATCAGCAATGAATGAGAGTTCCTGTTGCTCCACATCCTCATCAACATTCGGTGTTGTCAGTGTTCTGGATTTTGACCATTCTAATAGGTATGTAGTGGTACCTTACTGTTGTTTTAATTTGCAATTCTCTGATGACATATGATGTGAACATCTCTTCATACACTCATTTGTTATCTATAAATCTTCTTTGGTGAGGTATCTGCTCAGGTCTTTTGCCCATTTTTTAATAGGGATATTTGTTTTCTCATTGTTGAGCCAAATCTTTAACTTTATTTTGGTGACAGATTTCAAAAGAGATTGATCCTCATCCCATCTATTTTGGCTACTCTGGAATCATAGGAAGGCAAGGCTAGAATTTCAGTTCAATATAATGCACATTATTTAACATCTATTATGTGTCCCCACACATTGCTTTAAGTATTGTCAAAGATACAAAGACATGTCAGATACAATCCCTGCCATTTTGGCAATCTTTGGGGGAACCAAAAATATGGCTATAAAAAAATTAGACAACACTGAAGGACATAAAAGGTTAATTGCCAGATGTGTGTTATCCCCTCTAAGTACTTACCATGAAACTTTTTGATCTAATTAAAACTCAAAGTTTCTATCTACATACATTTAAAAGACATTTTATGAAAGGTGATGATCAATTAGGCAGGTGTTTTACTGAGAACTATTAATTTATAAACTTATAAACGGCATAGACATATCATTTTTACTGATGCACTGAACTACAGCAAGCAGAGTAGAAGAAGGAATGGAGCAATCATCTTATACCTCTTTCAAATAGATAAATTGGTGGAGAACTCTGTAAATGGAGAAGACATCACAAGGACTCATATTTTCTTCTTTGGTGAGGAAATAACGACCACATCAGTGGAAAAAAAGACTAGTGTGGAAACAACCAACCAGTGAGCTATAGTACAATAGTGATTATTATAATAGAGGCATGATAGCAATAATTAATAGTAATTTGGAAACCAATGCCTAATAACTGAGTTTCTACCAATGGACCAATCCTTCAGGAACGTGGAGACTGTAATGAGCCTAGGAAAGAAAATGAGCATCAGGAGAGAGCCTAAGTTTCATCTGAGGCATTATCAAGAGACAGTAAACTGCCCATGGAAGAATGACTGACCAGAAAACCTTCACTTGTCAGTGACATTTCCCAGACTTACACAGGCTCTTTGGAAAGTGGGGCCCCCCAGATGATCACCCCAGAAGGCACATTCCTTTGAGATTAGAATTACTGTGGAGGGGGGAAGCAAACATTCCAGACAAGACACTGAGTAAGCAGAAAAATGTGTGCAAGCTTCTTGGACTTTGCATAAAACACTCATAAAAATGGATCTTCTCAGGAACATTCCATTGCAACCACACTGAGATGGTGCTATTCCCCTAAAATTAGAGCTCGTTCTCTGATTAGCCTTTGTATACTAGGAAAAGTACCAGTACAAGAAGAGAGTAGGTATCATGGGTTAATATCTATGAATGGAACTTGGTGATACATCCTTTGAACTTAAGGGTTTACTTCCTCTGGTGCTTTGCCCTAAGCCTGTCACCCAGGAATCTCCCATCTCCAAAAGATATCCAGAACTGAAATGACTGATGGTTGGTTGGATAAATAAACCAAGGACTTTCCTGAGGTTGACAGGAAGGGGGAAATGGCAAGATTATCACTATGAGGGTTTCATTTTATCTTATCTTGTGGCAGATACACTCAGGTGCCTACCCAATAGTCAACCGGCTATGCCTGCCCCTCGCCCTTCTTCCTCGCTAATAGAGCCCAAATGTTGTTCATTGTCCTCCGAGAAGCCATGTTCTTCAGGGGAGGCACAGTCTCTTTTTAGCCCCACAGAGCTAATGTCTCTTGCCAAAGAGATTTGTTTTAGGCAACAAGCATGTGAGACAATCCTGGCCAGTGAGACTGGAAGGAAATCTACAGGGAGGAGTCAGGAAAGAATGCTCTTTCCCTTGAAAGGGAACACACAACAGGGTCATTTCATGTTTCTGCCTCTGGAAGAATGCTAATCTATATTTAGTTATTCAATTAATAAATCTGTATTGCCCAGCATGTGTCCTGAAATCCAAAGTCTATCTGTCCTTGAACTGGAAAGGAATGGCTTTTAAAATGTAGGTGAGTTTCGAAACCACAGTCTAATAAAGTCGTATACTTTAAAAATAGAGTGGAAAGGTAAAGGAAATAGCAGACCAGAAGAAGTAAGGGCTGGGTCTCTAGCTAGACAGTTCTGAAAGCCTAGTTTGGTGGAGAGGTTGGGGGGCAGGGGGATGCTTTGTCCACATGCCTATTTCCGGAATGTAGTCTTGGTCTTCCAGAATCAACTGAAATTGCCCTATGCGAACCATCCCCAAATAGGAGGGCTCACAGAGGTACCACTGCACGTACTTTTTTTTTTTTTCCACATTATGAGGCTTGTGGGATCTTAGTTCCTGACCAGCGATTGAACCCAGGCCCTCACCAGTGAAAGCTGGGAGTCCCATCCACTGGACCACCAGGGAATTCCCCCACTGCACGTTCTGACAGCACCTCTGCTCCTGCCTACCCACAGCCAGGGCACGGGGATGTCTGTTGCAACGCAAGCAACATCCTCAATGATCACTTCCACTCTTCGCACTTCCTGGAATGTAGCCGTGACTCTCAGAGAAGTTTACACCACCCTATTAGTACAATAGACCAAGGCTCTTCTCTCCCTTTTGTGACAGCCCTTCAGATTTTTGCATCTTGTCTCCTCTTAAGCCACCACGCTCTGATTTTTTCAACCGTTCCTTCTTTGAGATGCTTTCTAAACCCCCTTACACTCATGCTCACCCTACTTAGAAACATTCCTGTGCTGTATTTGCCAATGTTCCTCTTAAACATGTTGCCTAGAAGAGAATACAGTACTCCAGCAAGTTCTTCACCATGCGAGACAGTGTATGTCTGTCAATGGATTTGTTTCTTTTAGTGGTTATAATGCCACTAAGATTACCTTTGCTTATAGTAGCCACATCATCCTGGCCTTGATAATTGTGAAACATGGAGCCGTATAATTATAATCAGAGCAGAAATTCAGGACTTTGTCTACGTGCATGAATATGGGCTGGGGAGGCAAGGGGACTGGGAGATAGCCCAAGAATCTAACATTCCAAACACAACCTTGACATGTCATCAGACACTTAATAAAGGATTACCAAGAAGCAGAAGCTCCTGGAGACATATCTAGCAGATGTTGAGAATGTGACCTGGCTCTCAGAAGAATTCTACCTAAACGAAAGTGGTAGAAAGGACTAGGACACGAGTACAAATTTCCTGTGATGCTCAAGGGAACGATCACTTAAAAATTAAGGACCATGCCAAAGACTCCAGTTACCTAATGAAGAGATTTCGCAATGAAACCCTGAGGAGGTCAAGCTCCAGGGTATTTCTTATCACCCCTGGTATGGGAGTCACACACAACTAGTGGCAGCATCTAATCGGTGAATTTAAGATCCAAAAGAAATTTGTATATGAATGGGGTTAGTAGACTTTTTATTCTCTCTCAGTATTCAGTGTCAGATGACTTTCCTCTGTATAACAATTCTTTGGTTTTCACTTAGCAAGTGGCTAATTCCGCCCTGCTCCCCTCACCCGCAGATCTATCCTCCCTGATCTTTTTCTCAGAAACTGCTGCAAAGCTGATCTTTCCCATCTGGCTTTAGTGCAGACAGCTTGAGCTATCTCTTCCAGCTTTGGGTCATCTATAAATTTCAAACATGCTTTCCATAGAATCCATAAATAAATGGGGGGGGGCAGTGTCCATAAAAATAGGAATCATTAATCTAACCAAGAGTTAGAATGAAAAGTGGTAAGAGGATGTTTCTGATAACACTGATAATTCTGTAATTCTGATAATTCTGATAATACTGCCAAAGTATTATTAATGTTGCCAAAGGGTTATTTTCAAATCATGGTAAGGAACATGGGAAGGGAGTTTGCCTAGACTTAAATTCTACACAGTGGGTAGCAAGTCCTATGACCACTAACTTTTATGCCATAATTGACAATGAATTATTCCATTAACTTTTTAAAAAATTAATTAATTTATTAATTAATTAATTTAGTTTTGGCTGCGTTGGGTCTGTTGCTGCGCACCGGCTTTCTCTAGTTGCGGTGAGCGGGGGCTACTCTGTGTTGTGATGTGCGGGCTTCTCATTGCGGTGGCTTCTCTTGTTGCGGAGCATGGGCTCTAGGCGCGCGGGCTTCAGTAGTTGTGGCTCACGGGCTCTAGAGTGCAGGCTCAGTAGTTGTGGCGCACGGGATTAGTTGCTTCGCAGCATGTGGGATCTTCCCGGACCAGGGTTTGAACCCGTGTCCCCTGCATTGGCAGGTGGATTCTTAACCATTGCACCACCACGGAAGTCCCCTATTCCATTAACTTTTGTTTTTTCTTTGGACCATTTACCCATTTCGTGTTTTGTATCCAAACCTCTTGATCTCTTTCTCTCACCTGTCACCAGTCAATTCCCATTTTGTCACTGTTTAGCATCCGCTATTGGACAGATTTGGGAGATGTAAAACTGCATTCAGCTTGCTTTGTCATTTAATAAAAACTCTGATAGGTGAGGGAGGAGATTAATATTACTGGCTCATTTCAATTTCCATTGCAATGGTCTGACTTTATATCAACAAAGCAATCATATCAGGGGAGCTGGAGAAAAAAAATAACCAGAAACCACGTTTTAGCTGATGGGGTTGGATATCTGTGGAGGGGGACAGGAGACCTGGATGTATTTTGTAAACCTAAATGTTTTAAGATGTAATTCCAAATATCCTGCTTACTTTGGCTTTCTTTTATCATAAAACAGACAGTGCTTTGTGCCTGGAAAGAGACACAGGCTACAAAGACTCATCTGAACTGCCCAGAAACGTCTTTAATCTTCACCATTTTCAAACACAGATCTCCTTGGTGAAGAATTTTCTAAGGAATTCTTACAATGCAGAGTCTGTTCAGAGGATGCTGATTTCAAAACCTCTGTACACAGGGCATAATGAAGAGGGAAAGAAAGTGCACAGCTTCGGGTAACTTAAGAAAGAGGAAGAAGATTTTTTTTTTTTTTTAATTGTATAGCTACTTTATTTATTTATTTATTTATTTTTGGCTGTGTTGGGTCTTCGGTTCGTGCGAGGGCTTTCTCTAGTTGCGGCAAGTGGGGGCCACTCTTCATCGCGGTGCTCGGGCCTTTCACTATCGCGGCCCCTCCCGTTGCGGGGCACAGGCTCCAGACGCGCAGGCTCAGTAGTTGTGGCTCACGGGCCCAGCTGCTCCGTGGCATGTGGGATCTTCCCAGACCAGGGCTCGAACCCGTGTCCCCTGCATTAGCAGGCAGATTCTCAACCACTGCGCCACCAGGGAAGCCCGAGGAAGAAGATTTGACAGGAAATGCAAGACTACCCAAGTAGAAAGCATGTAGCACGCTATGACTCAGAATAAACGAAATGTAACTCGAAGTGTAACTCTCCTGGTCTAACACAGACCAAGGCTTGCCCTCAAGCACTGCAAAGGATGCCAGCTTCCAGTTGTATACATATGCACAAGTAAAACAGGGTGCATGTAGAATGTACTTGCCACGATCCTGGGCAAGGGACTCTTACTCATCTTTCATCAATGATTTTGGTTCTATAATTTTCCATCAAATTTTATTCTTTTAGAACTATAAAAATTCCAATCACTCATGAGCTGGTAAGGGAAATGTATATTTAATGTCTATCAGTGCAGGATGTGGGTACTAATTTGAACAGTCTGGTAATCTAGGGATTTAGGAATGCAGATGAAGCCACTACATTGTTGGATTTTATTGCTGACTGTGTGTGCACGTGTGAACTTGAGCCAGTGGAGGGAGGAATTCAGCCCCCCCGTTTCAGGACTTAGCAGTGCTGTTTGCCCTCAGTACCGTTCTTTGTGCTTCTCCTGCCCTGCTCTGTATCCCAGGAGGCTGACCTCTGCAGGCTGTTTCCAGGCTTCTGTCTGTTTCCCAGGCTCTTATCATTAATACCACTACTTTTCCTTTCTTCTCCCTCCCTCCCTCCCTCCCTTCCTTTCTCTTCCTCTAGCTGGGTTTGGTCCATCAAAAATTGAAGGGTGGCAAAAGGGGAGAAGCCAGAGTACTGATCATCTTCCCTCTCTGGTAGTGGCTTCACCTCTTCCTTGGCTCCAGCTTCCAATGGACAGGCCCAGTATGATCCCAGCTTTGACTGGTCACCTATGTCTCTCCAGCTTAGGAGTGGTAGCAGCTTATAGCTATGACCAATCTGGGGTTGCTTCTCTGTCCCCTGTTGAGCTTCTAGCCTTTGTGGTCAACTCCCTACATTAAATTCCTTCTGTTTTAAATTCCTGGAGTGGTTTCTGTGTCCTAATTGGATCCTGAATGATACAATTGTTTTGTAGGTTAAGTGTCATCTATTAAATCAAGGCTTCCTTTAATTTTGTACAGAATCCCCTACTTTTATAATAAAAATAATAATAGCTAATGTATATTGAGCACTTTATAAGTACCAGGTAAAAGTACTGAGTAAGTAACTCAGCAGAGGATAGCTACAGCTTTAGCCTCCAGCTTCTCTCGGCAGCAGCCATAGCCATGCTATATTGCTATACTCCCTCGGAGGTACCAGCACCAGCTGCCCATGACCTCCTTGGTGGTCCAAATACTATGCACTTGGTGCTCCAGCCAGAAGTCTAAGGACCAACTATGCACCCTCGAGTTGGGGTTGGGACTTCCTCCAAGCTCTAGCTTCTAGTCTCCCCCAGAGACTCTTCCCTTTTGGATTCCAGCCCTAGGTGTGGTAGCTGCTTCCTTCAGTAACTGTCTGATTTACCTCAGCATCCTGGCTTTCCAACATCTGGAAATACAATACAATATCCTATATTAAATCTCCTCTGGTTGAAATATCTAGCATGGTTTATGTTACTCTGACTAGACCTTGACTAATACAAAAGTTCTTCCACCTTAATTCTAGTAAGTGTCCCATTGATTCTAAACAATTGGCACTTTCAGCCCATTTATTTCTATATGTATCTCAACTATACTAATTTTAAGAGTTCTTATCATTACTATCACTACTTTTTTAGAAAATACGAAAAAATTATCAAATAATTGCACAAATACGGTTTACAAAGATAGAAATGCTGCTGAAATGAAATTTTGGACTGACAGGCGGTGATTATGTGATACTTTGAAATGTTTATCATCAACTGATGCATCAAAGATACACCTAGCATGCAAAGGGTGATGGAGAGATATGTGAATGCTTAACAATTTAAAAGCTGAGGAACTTGCCTGTGGTCCAGTGGATAGGACTCTGTGCTCCCAATGCAGGGGGCCCATGTTCAATCCCTGGTCAGGGTACTAGATCCCGTGTGCGTTCCACAATTAAGAGTCCCCATGCCTCAACTAAGAAGCCCGCATGCCTCAACTAAGAGTCCACATGCTGCAACTAAGAGTCTGCATGCTGCAACTAAGAAGTCCACATGCAGGAACTAAAGATTCTGCATGCTGCAACAAAGACCCCACGTGCCACAACTAAAACCTGGTGCAGCCAAATAAATAAATAAATAAATTTAAAAAATAAATAGAAGTTGAGAATCTCCCGTATTTGCTTTCTTACAAAAGAAATATAGAACTCTGTTGGCTGACTCTGACCACTAGTGTGGTTAGGATAGTTTTATTGGCCATCTTGATCTTCTTGCCACCTACCTAAAGGACTGGTTACCTTTTATGTCATAAGAAGGCAATTGTTAAAAATCAAAAGCTTCCAGCTATAGCCAGTTGATACATTTTGTAGACAGAACTCTGAGATGACTGCTAAGATTTCTGCCCTATGTTGTATAATCACCTCCGCTTGAGAATGAGCAAAACTGTGAATATGGTGGATGTTGCTCCCATGATTATGTTACTTTATATGGCAGAAGAGATTTTGCAGGCGAAATTAAGTTCCCTAATCAGTTTACTTTGACTTACTCAAAAGGGAGATTATCCTGGGTGAGCCTAACTTAATTGTGTGAGCCCTTAAAAGGAACTGCACCCTTCCTGAAGCCAGAGATTCAAAGTGTGACAGAGGATCTGTGGAAGGGGGCTATATGGCATAGACCTGACAGTGGCTGCTAGTAGCTGAGAATGGTCCCCAGATAACAGACAGCAAGGAAGCAGGGACCTCAGTCCTACAATCACAAGGAAATGAATTCTGCCAACAACCTAAGGACGCTTGGACGTGCATCTTTTCCCAGTCAAGCTTCCAGATGAGGACTCATCTGGATGACACCTTGACTTCAACTTTGTATGACCCTAACCTGTGCTGGACTCATGACTCACAAAACTGGGAGGTGATAAGTTTGTGTTAAGTCACTAAGATTGTGGCAGTTTGTTACACAGTAATATAACAATAATACAATCAGTGCGGAGGTGTAGATTCCATTTGCAACAGCAGCAAAATACATAGTAGCCATAATAAAGAATATATAAGACCTATATAAGGAAAAATTTTACCTATGCATAAAACAGGATTTGGATAAATGGGGAGCTATATTATGTATCTAAATGGGAAAATTAAATATTTTAAAGATGTCACTCTTGAAGGAGTTTTTATGGGACTTCCCTGGTGGCGCAGTGATTAAGAATCCACCTGCCAATGCGGGGGACACGGGTTCGAGCCCTGGTCCGGGAAGATCCCACATGCCGGGGAGCAACTAAGCCCGTGTGCCACAGCTACTTAGCCTGCGCTCTAGAGCCCGCGAGCCACAACTACTGAAGCCCGCGCGCCTAAAGCCCGTGCTCCGCAACAAGAGAAGCCACCACAATGAGAAGCCCGCGCACCGCAACGAAGAGTAGACCCCGCTCGCCGCAACTAGAGAAAGCCCACATGCAGCAACAAAAACCCAATGCAGCCAAAAATAAAATTGAAAAACAAAAGTTACTAACTGTATGAAAAAAAAAACTCTATAAAAAAAAGGCGTTTTTATGACAGATAAGAAATGCATTAATAGTTCACTAGTGGGACTTCCCTGGTGGTCCCGTGGTTAAGACTCTGTGCTTCCACTGCAGGGGGCACAGGCTCGATCCCCAGTCGAGGAACCAAGATCCTGCATGCCAGGCAAGACAGCCAAAAAATTTAAAAAAAAATTTTTTTTTAATTAAAAAAAATAGTTCGGGCTTCCCTGGTGGCGCAGTGGTTGAGAATCTGCCTGCCAATGCAGGGGACACGGGTTCGAGCCCTGGTCCGGGAGGATCCCACATGCCGCGGAGCGACTGGACCCGTGAGCCACAGTTACTGAGCCTGCGCGTCTGGAGCCTGTGCTCCGCAACAAGAGAGGCCGCGATGGTGAGAGGCCCGCGCACCGTGATGAAGAGTGGCCCCCGCTCGCCACAACTGGAGAAAGCCCTTGCACAGAAACGAAGACCCAACACAGCCATAAATAAATAAATAAATAAATAAATTTAAAAAAAATAGTTCGATAGGAAAAAAAGTTAAATATTTGAACAGAAAATATGTAGAACACTTGGAAATCTTCAGGAAAGATCACTCTGGAAATAGCACCTAGGACTTTAATCCATAACCCCCAATGTAAACTAAAAATCTATAACGGTAGAATGGGTCTAAGTATTAAACCAAGAAAACTCAAATTCCAGAGGTAGTAAGAAAAATGACTTTGCAAACCCACAGAGGTATAGAAGTAAGCATAGAGAGAGCGAAGTTAATCAAACCCATAGTGGGAGTACTTTTATGATAATTTTAGGATCTGAGAGACAGGGTATGTGAAAGCCCTCTGTATGCTGTAAAGCACTTATACATTATTATATATTATCTTTGAAATATAGATAACAATATCTGGTTTACTTATCTTACAGTGTAATTTAATTAACTATGTGACCGTGTAGATTAAAAATGCATGGATGTTAACACAGGATTAGCTAATTGCTAATCTCGACCCCAAATTCACACAGAAAGGGACCATCTGAAGTCACTGGGCGGTAGTTAGTGGCAGCAGTAACAGCAGCAAGAATTGTGGATAGAAGACAGACTCTGGTGGTGCCCTCTTCTCCTCTCCAGCCTGTAGACTGCTGCCACCACACTGGTTTGTCTACATAAGGGCATCAGCTGGGACCCTGTTCAGCTTTACACAGGGCCGGTTTCACGGGTGAGCAGCCCGTGTGGCTGCACTAAGACGGGTCCCTTGCTTGGTGTATTGCTCTGTTAACACTGTCTTGAAATTCTTAATAATTTTTTTAACAAAAGACCCTGAATTTTTATGTGCACTGGGCTCCACATATTATGCAGCCAGTCCTGGCTGTAGAACCCATTTGGATGTTTGTTTCTTCTGACAAACAGGAATGGAATTTACCTGAATTTAGGCACTGGCCCAGGAGTGAACATTCCTAGAACTGCCCTGAACTGCTCCCCTGCCAGACTGTTCCTTCTTTTTAATATCCATCTGTTGGGCCCACCATAACTTCCCAGAACCTGGCTGGGTCTGTAAAGAGAACCCTGCTGCGCTGAATTTGACCTCAGCATCAGCGCCATTCTGTTGGCAACCTCTGTGGTTGCCAAGAGGTTGTGGTGTGGCAAGACTTCTGTCCTGCCTGACTCCAGCCAGTGGTGTATAAAGGAACTCCTGCTCCAGCCTGACCCTAGCTGGTGGGTGGCCTGGGTCTCTGAGGATGCTTTCTTCCAGAATGGACAAAGGAGGACAGAGGGGGTTAGAAAAAGCTAATTATCAATCAGAGGTCAAGAGTGACTGCTCAAAAATGGACTTCTACCACTGAGTGTTGCCTAACCTCCCGAGCCTCAGTTTTCTCATCTGTAAATGGGGCAAGCAGAGGAGGTATCAACTTCCACAGTACTGCCAAGAGGACAGAGAGTATGCGTTAAAGACTATGTGGTTCCTGGAGCTTTGTGTTAGCACTCTGTGAAGCAGGGTTTCTTAATTATGTGGGTCATGGGCCCCTGGGAGAACCTGATGCTATCTAGGACTCCTTCTCACCCCTTCCTAAGCCCCCCAGAAACGTCATCTCTCAAAAGAGCTCACCCACGGTGCCAGGGTTTGACCCAGGTGTTCCTGGACCCAGGTGAAGGCACGGGCCTCTTCAATGCTCATTTCAACGGTGCCGTCTCCGCTCGGTTCTCGAAGCCTCCACCTGTGGTTCACTAAACACGGCCCCCCGCATCCGCACCACCCCTCCCAACCCCAATCCCCTCCTCCGCCTCTGCAGGGGGCTGATCCCAGCGGTCTGCACAGCCCCCGAGGGTCCGCGCGGGCAGAGCGGCCGCAGGAGGGGGCGGGCCCGGCTGTCGGCCCGCCCCGCGTCGGGCTCGGGGTGAGGGCTCCGACCTATGACGGGAGGGAAACTCCTGTGTCCGGGGGGCGGGAGGGAGAGGGGCGGGAGGGAAGCATGCGGCTGAAAGGCGCATTGATGCAGCCGGCGGTGGCCTCGGAGCGCGGCGGGGCAGGACTGTGATCACGTCCCGGCTCCCGGGTCGTCGCCTCCTCCTCCTCCTCGCCTGCTCTGCGCGTCCCGGGGCCGCCGCGCGCCATGCGCCTCCAGGGCCCCGCCACCGCCTCCCCGCAGCGGCTCCTCGGCCTCCTGCTGCTCCTGCTGCTGCAGCTGCGGGCGCCGTCGAGCGCCTCCGAGACCCCCAAGGGGAAGCAAAAGGCTCTGCTCCGGCAGAGGGAGGTGGTGGACCTGGTGAGTCCGGTGGAGGGGACAGAGCCCCGAGCGGGGACGGGGGAGGGGGTGTATGTCTTGCGTGCGCCTGGGGGTCCCGCTTTGTCTGAGTCTACGGGGAAGGAAGGACCTGGGGCTTTGCGGGTAGTGGAGTCCTGGAACTGGCGAGGGAGACCGATATGAGAGGGCCATCGTGAACCAGAGATGCCCCACGGGTCGTGTGGGACGCCCCAGAGTACAGGGAGTCGCCCAATAATTTCTGACCTCTGAGCCCCCATCGATTCCCGGCCCCCCCCCCCCCCAGGGATGGAGAGGGTTAGGGCTGCAATGAGAGTAGAATGAGGAGCTTGGGTAGGTTAGAACGTGGGCCAGGGAGCTGCCTGGGACACCCTGGACTAACTGACCTCCTGGGTGGGCCTGGGCCAGGGACTTGCAACGTGTCCTCTCTTGGGGCTGGTGGCCACGTCTGCCAGCGGGAGAGAATAACAATCCTCACCCAACATCCGTCCAACTCTTTGTAACCTGATGACAGTGAGTCATGTTGGGTCATCTTCCTAGGGCGTATGGGCTGCAGTTTACTTTGTTGGACGACCACAGCTGGGCCAGGAATTGTTCAGAGGGTTTACGATCAGAAGGGGAAATGAAGGGGCCCAGCACTAACCCTCCAAGGACCCATTTCATTGTTCTGTTTAGACAGATGGGCAGCCCTTCCAGACACCCTGGGTCTTCAGCCTGTGACCACCAGGTAGGAGCATCACAGCTGAACTAAGGGAGAAGACAGTTACCAGCAGAGCAAATAAATAGCCCAAGTGCTCTCTGAAGGGGTAATCTATGGGAAGGTCTGTTTACTTAAAGCTCTTTCCTTCTAAAAGTCAACAAACCCAGTGAAGGGCAGAGTGGTTCTCTACCCTGGAGCAAGAGTGATCATTTCAAAACCACCATATTCCTTGGCATATAATAGACTTCAATCTTTAAGCAGACAAATATGGGTTACAGGCATTGCAGGACATAAGAGGGGGCATTTTTTTGATAAAAAACTGTTTCGAATTTGTCAAGCTGCCATTGTAAACTGAGCTAATAAGCCAAGCTCCCTGGCAGCTAGTTCTATGCCAGATTCAAAAGCTCTGTAAAAAAATTCCTGCCGTTCCACACTGCACTTTTTGGTGTGGTGCTATGTAATTTTGCTCCACAAAGCAGACTGTGTGTTCAGGGCTACAGTTCTATTTTTAGTGCCTAAATTGTTTAAAACTCTACCAAATGAATGTGGTTCATGTGCAGTCTGCATTTTATGAATCTGTCGTTATGATACACAAAATACCCCCTTTCCCTATAAAACTAGCAACTTTTTTTCTTTCCCTCCAAGGATTTACAGTACCTGCAGTTTCCCACAACTCTAGCCCGACTTGGAAAACTTTATTGTGCAGCCTGGCTCAGGTGCATCCTGTAGATTGGATTTGGTTTTGCTGGGGGGAAAGAATCCACACAGTCATTAAGGTTTCAACGGATTCTATAAAGCAGCTTCTTTGTACAGGATCTTTCAAAGCCTTCCTTTCAAGCGTGCAACAAGCTCTGCCCCCTGGTGGCCAGTGAAAGAAACAGGGGTTCCTTCTGCAGACATTCATGGAACGCCTACCTGATACTAATCATGTGCTGGGTTAGTGAAAGAAGTGAAAGAAGGCAGATATAATACCTGTGGAACCGAATTCAGTAAAATTATGTGGTCTCTGAAATGCAGTTTTTAGATAAAAAGGTGAATAAAAATTCTCAACCATGGCGCAATTGACTTTTGGGGCTAGATGATTCTTTGTTGCTTTGTTGTTGTTTGTGCATCTAGCATGCTTAGCCGCATCCCTGCCATCTACCCACTAGGTGCCAATAGCAACCTCTCCCTCCCAAGCTGTGACAACCGAAAATGTCTCCAGACATTGCCAGGTATCCTCTGGGGGACAAAATTGTCCCCCGTTAAGAACTGCTCATATATAGAAAAATAAAACTTTGCTCTGAGGGGAATAACAGTGAAAAAAAAAATCAAAGAATACCAGAAGTTTTATTGTTTCTCCCTTCCCACTTGAAATCTACGTGTAAACATTGCATATATCTGCTAGTGAAAGTAACCTATCTACTAAATGAAAATTAAAGTATATCTACTAAGTTTAAATTTAAATCTACTAAATAAAATTAAAGTATATCTTCCAAAATGAAAATTAAGTGTAAAATTAAGCCAACTGGAATGTTTTATACTTTAGCATGTCTTTGAGTACTTTTGCAATTTTGTTAAATACGTTTCTTATTATTTCTCTGGCAGCAAATAAATAGAAGTTTTTTCTTTTTTCTTTTTCTTAAAGTCAGGAAAATGGCACTGGTCAAAGTCATAAAAATCATTTAGCAAAATAAAGATCAAATTGGTGATGTGAGAAGATTGACTGGCAAACATTAGATACATAAGGATCTTTCCTAGGCAGTGTCATTACTGAATTTAATAATATGACCATATCCAATCCTAGATGGTGAAATTAAAAAATAAGCTTTGTTAGAGAAATGCAAATCAAAACTACAATGAGGTATCACTTCACACCGGTCAGAATGGCCATCACCAAAAAATCTACAAACAATAAATGCTGGAGAGGGTGTGGAGAAAAGGGAACCCTCTTGCACTGTTGGTGGGAATGTAAATTGATACAGCCACTATGGAGAACAGTATGGAGGTCCCTTAAAATACTAAAAATAGAACTACCATATGACCCAGCCATCCCACTACTGGGCATATACCCTGAGAAAACCATAATTCAAAAAGAGTCATGTACCACAGTGTTCATTGCAGCAGTATTTACAATAGCCAGGACATGGAAGCAACCTAAGTGTCCATTGACAGATGAATGGATAAAGAAAATGTGGCACATATATACAATGGAATATTACTCAGCCATAAAAAGAAGTGAAATTGAGCTATTTGTAGTGAGGTGGATGGACCTAGAGTTTGTCATACAGAGTGAAGTAAGTCAGAAAGAGAAAAACAAATACCGTATGCTAACACATATATATGGAATCTAAAAAAAAAAAAAGGTTCTGATGAACCTAGAGGCAGGACAGAAATAAAGATGCAGACGTAGAGAATGGACTTGAGGACACGGGGAGGGGGAAGGGTAAGTTGGGATGAAGTGAGAGAGTGGCATTGACATATATACACTACCAAATGTAAAATAGATAGCTAGTAGAAGCAGCTGAATAGCATAGGGAGATCAGCTCCGTGCTTTGTGACCACCTAGAGGGGTGGGATAGGGAGGGTGGGAGGGAGATGCAAGAGCGAGGGGATATGGGGATATATGTATACATATAGCTGATTCACTTTGTTATACAGCAGAAACTAACACAACATTGTAAAGCAATTATACTCCAATAAAGATGTTAAAAAAAAAAGCTTTAAGTTATTTTAATATATAAGGAATCTTGATTTTTTTTGCTCTCACTGGACAGTATATGTATAGAGAATGATAGTATTAGATCATTTATACAAATAGGGATTGTTAAAGTAAAAATTTAAATGAATTGGGCTTGCGGTTTGAAGGGTCTAATAATGGACCAATTCAGGGATAGGCACGAGGATTAGGCAGATGGAGATCCAGCTTTACCACCGATGCAGCTGTATTGCTGTGGGTGGCTTATGGCTATGTGTGTTACCCAGCAGGTTTGCTAATGCTCTCTTCCCCAGTCCTAGTCCGCTCAAGGGAGTGGACACACTTGCCCTGGGCCACTATCTCACATGGTCTTGAGGAAATAATAAGAATAATCATGGCTGACTATATACTATGTGCCAGGTACTGCTCTAGCACATTTTATGTATTATCTCACTTAAATCTCCTACAAGGTAAGAATCTTTATTATTTTTCCCCATATTTCAGTTAAGGAAACAGGCATTGAAATGTGGAATAACTTGCTCTATCTCACATAGCTAATAAATGGTGGAGCCAGGATTAAAATCCAGAGTATATGACTCTAGAATCTATCACTCAACTTCTACGTGATACTACGACACCACCCCCCCAAGGAAAACAGAGATGATCCTAGCACTTAAGAGTTTGTTAGATTACTGCCACCCTATTAAAGACTAATGGTCACTTGCAATGAGATTATTTATTCCTTCTTCTTGGTGGGGAGGGCTGAGTGGGGTTGGAGGCCAGAAGTGTTCCAACACTTCCTCCACATGAAAATAGGGAGGAGAAGCAGGTGTGCTTATCCAACTTAGAGATATTGCCAGTGTAAGATAACTATTGAGTTAAGATTTTATTTTATAATTATATCTCTGAGAATTTATCTTAGGGAAATAATTGAAAAGAAGAAAAAAGCTATGTGGATAAAGATTTTCATTACAATAATGTTAACGATAGAAAAAAAATAGAAATAACGATCCCAAAATAGTGCAATGTTTGCATAAAATTGTAAAAGTATAATTCTGAAATCCAAGTCTCTTTACAATATGTAGGGTTAGAAGAAAAGAGCAGTATATCAAATTATGTCTACCTTAGAATACAGCCATTTAAAAATTGTGTATGCTTTTTTTTTTTTTTAAGATTTTTATTATTTATTTATTTGGTTGCACTGGGTCTTAGTTGTGGCAGGTGGGCTCCTTAGTTGCGTCTACAGGACTCTTTAGTTGTGGCATGCGAACTCTTAGTTGCGGCATGCATGTGGGATCTAGTTCCCTGACCAGGGATTGAACTCCGGCCCCCCGCATTGGGAGCACAGAGTCCTATCCACTGCACCACCAGGGAATTCCCAAAAATTGTGTATGCTTTTAATGAGCAGTAGAAAAAAGCAGACAAATGAAAACATTTTCTCTTCTTTGATTGTGTGTGTGTGTAAAGTCTGCAAAAAAAAAAAAAAAAAAGAATAGGAAAGAAATCCTAATATTTTAGAAATAAGTTTAAAAATCGGTTCTTTATATATAAAAAATAACTCATCTGGAACATGGGCAAGTGGTATGAAGGGATTCTTGACTCCAAGGCCTCAAAGTAAATGCAGTTCTGATCAGACTGAGTCTTTGAATCTTAAGTGAAGGGAGTTTTTCCCCCTTTCTTTTTTCTGTTGCAGTATAATGGCATGTGCTTACAAGGGCCCGCGGGGGTGCCTGGGCGAGATGGGAGCCCTGGGGCCAATGGCATCCCTGGTACCCCTGGGATCCCAGGTCGAGATGGATTCAAAGGAGAAAAGGGGGAATGCCTGAGGGAAATCTTTGAGGAGTCCTGGACGCCTAACTATAAGCAGTGTTCATGGAGTTCACTGAATTATGGCATAGACCTTGGAAAAATTGCGGTAAGTAAAGTCTGCATTATTTTAAAGTTGAAGTAAAACTTAAAGGTTTTCATAGTTGAGTGGTAATTTTAAGTGTGATTTTATTTTATTTTTACTAAAAGACAAAAATATTAAGGAATGGGTACCATGTGACTTCTAACTTAGAATTAGTGAAAACATTGATAACATTTCAGAATTAATTTTATAAAGCTATTTCTGAGATAAATATATCACCATATTATTTTAACCCTAACAATACTTAAAATAACTTACTCTTTTTTTTTTTTAAATGGAAACAAAAAAAGGGAGAGCATAGGTGTCTGTGTTGGACAGTAAGCAACTTTCCAATCTTGTCCTAAAGTGAATTTAAATTAGTCTAAGAAATTCTGCTCTGGCTCCAGATATAAAGGTGAAAAGAAATATCCAAGAAATTAACACATGATTGGAATTATCTAGAGGTGGGAAGTCCATTGGTATTTGTCCTTATTCTGGGTAGCAGGCCCAGCTTAAAATTGCTAAGCTTAAGAGAAGTAGAATGGACCAGAGATACACTACAATGACCATTTAAAATTATTCTGTAATATTTAGGGAGAAAAATTACTCAAAATAGCCTGTCTGGCAATGCATTTGGATTAATGACTCAGTCACTTTGATTAGTGTTTGCTTCCAAAGTAACTGGCAAGTCCACTGGGCTGGCACAGAGTTGAAGTTGGTGTCATTTCAAGCCTCTTTCTTCTTTTGTTGACAGACTCTGTACACGGTTCTATATCCACAATATATTATTCCTTGATATTAACCACTACTACCACCAGGCAAATAGAAGAGATTTTATTTTCATAAAGCTCTCAGGTTCTAAGTAGCAATCTGTGTATTATCCCTGCTCCTCTTTCAGCTCTTTAATGTCCGCTCTATTATCTATAAAAATGTTTGAGACTGTCTTGATTTGATTTCTGTGTGGTAGAATTTCCATATAGCTTCCATAGTTTGGTGACTGACCAGTTATATTTTCACACGTGATTTCTTAGAAAGCATTTTGTTAAAATGTTGCCTACTTCTTTAAACACCTGACATTGATAGACTGGTTGCTTATTTATAGTTCATCAAAAGTTGCTGGCTGAGTTCTCTCTAAAAACTTGCCCTGTGGACTCTGGATTATTAATACAATATGTTTTCAAGTTCCTTTTAGCAGTGGTCAGAATGGGTTTGGGAGCCTTCTACAGGTAAAAGGTAGTAGGACCATGAGCCAATAGACAAACAAATTTTGCAAAGACCTGGGTCTTATCATTGTGTCATATAGGTAAAGACTAAAAACCCCACCTATGCTTTACTCCTGATACTGTTTTCTGTTGCTTAAAAAGAAACAGGTTAGGGACTTCCCAGGTGGTCCAGTGGTTAAGACTTCGTGCTCCCAATGCAGGGGGACTGGGTTCCATCTCTGGTCAGGTAGCTAGATCCCGCATGCCTCAACTAAAAGATCCCGCACAAGGCAATGAAGATCTCGCATGCCTCAACTAAGACCCAGCGCAGTCAAATAAATATTAAAAAAAAAAAAAAAACAGGTCAAAATAATATATATGGGCAGTGCTAGTCTAGAATGTAAGTTCCATGAGGGCAGGGATTCTGTGTTGTTTACTGTTGTATCTATAGTATCCAGAACGTAGGAAATAATTTTGGAATAAAAAGAAAAGTAAATATATAGACTGTTTTGGTCTAAAATACTGAAGACTGGCTGTTTTTGGTAAAAACTGAAAGATACCCTCAGTGGCGTGAATAATTCTAAGAAAGCCATAATTCTATTTTCTTAGAGTTTCTAATATCAGAGTCTCTTTTCCATTTGCAGAGAACTGCTTTCCCTCTGTAAAAGCTAAGCTTTTTAAATGCAGTTTGGGGAAAAGGATAGTTAAATAAAATGCACAATACAATCTGAAAGCATCTTTTTAATTAAAATTGAAAATGCTAATTAAACCCTATTTCTGTGTTTGTGACAGGAGTGTACATTCACAAAGATGCGTTCGAACAGCGCCCTAAGAGTTTTGTTCAGTGGCTCGCTTCGGTTAAAATGTAGAAGCGCATGCTGTCAGCGTTGGTATTTCACGTTCAATGGAGCTGAATGTTCAGGACCTCTTCCTATTGAAGCCATAATTTATTTGGACCAAGGAAGCCCTGAACTGAATTCGACAATTAACATTCATCGCACTTCTTCTGGTACGTAGAATGGTGACGTTGCAGAATGTGCCTCAGATCTTTAGAGACCAAAGATTAGTTTTGAGTCCACTATCATGGTAGGTCATAGCAAGCTTTCTGTGCATAATTCTCCATCCTGGTTGCACTTCAGAATTTCTTATAGATCTTTTAAAAACTATGTGGATGCCTGGGTCTCATCTCTGATCAACTGAATCAGAATCTTGGGGTAAGTCCCCAGCAGCTGTATTTTTTAAAAGATCACAAGGTTGAAAAACACTGAGTTAGATGAAATGGCAAAATAGCCAATAATGCTGTAGAGCAGTGGTTTTCAACCTTAGCTATACCTTGTGTTCAACTGGGGAACTTTAAAAAATCACCGTGCCTGGGTTAACACTCCTCCATGAAGGCTGACTTAATGGGTCTGGTTGCACCCCAGGCAATGGAACTTCCAAAGTCTCTCCTGGTTATCTCAATGTTCAGCCAAGCTTGAGAACCACTAGCTTAGATTGATAAGAAGGCTGATTTCTCTGCCTTGTTCTTTAAAAAGGTAGGTACAGTCTGCTGCATTTGTAAAAGAGAACATTTCTATATTGTTCCTGCATTCTCCGTTTGCTTCTACCTCCTATAAAAGAAACGACATCCAATTAAACCAGTGGTCACTTAAGCTGTTAAAAAAAAAAACCTTGGACTTCCCTGGTGGTCCAGTGGTTAAAACCCTACGCTCGCACTGCAGGGGGCGCGGGTTCCATCCCTGGTCAGGGAAGATCCCGCATGCTGTGCGTGGCCAAAAAACCCCAAAACTATTGAGTTTTTTGTTTTGTTTTGTTCTGTTTTTGTTGAGTTTTGGGGGGTTTGTTTTGCTGTATTTTAAGGTTCATTGAAAGAGTGTAGAAGCTACCAAAAAGTAGAAGGGGAAAAAACTACCTATTAATGTCATCACCCAGACACACCACTATGAGTATTTGGCTGCCAGCTGTTTTGCTTTCTTGAGTTGCTGTGTGGCAGGAGCTGGGAGTGTGGCGCACCCTAACACAACACATGCCGAGAGAATCACAAGGTGTCGATAGCGAGAGCTTCATTTCCCTGATTTCTTGAAAGGATTTCTCACGAATCTTGTACTTAAAAATGTCAGAGGGAAGAGAAGAGATCCCCTCACTGCTAACCAGAAGAAATATTTCAGCATTCTTAGGGATCAAGTCAGATACTGATCCCCCAAATTAATAGAGCACATTTATCCCTAAGAAATCAAGGGCATCCCTTCCATTTTCTTCCTCAGATCCCCACAATATCCTCCAGATGTAAAGAAGATACTTTAACCCCTTCTCTCTGCACATAGAGGAGGTCCAGGGAAATAAAGTGTCTTACCCCGAACAGTCGACTCTGTCCTGGAGAGCAGAAACCAGAGCCCTGCTCTCTTGTCTCCCAAGACAAGGTTTGATCAGATGAAAAAGCCTCTTCACTAAGTTCTGTGCTGTAAAGGAAGAGGTGCTTTCCATCTGAGAAGCAGTAGCTAAAATTTTTTAAATCTGGGTATAAAATACAAAATTTGACTAGGAAGTGATATGTGTTTAAATAGTAGTTGATATAAGCAACTTACTTTCTATTGTAGTATCTTTAAATGTGTGTGTTAATATCTTGCTATAATATAAGCTCTCAGGCCTAGGAACTGTGACCTATACATACATATACTTTGTAAATTATTTAACATAGCATTTCCCAACCATGTTGTGGAAACTTATTTGGTGTGATCAGTTGGGTAGAATGTCAGAAGTAATTTGTTATTCATAACAGTTTTTGTCTTAAGATGAGTTAAAGGTTACCTCTATAATAAATTCACTTTCCCTTGCACACTGATACTCTTTCTTGAGGGAAAGGAAAGGGATGCACTTACAGTTTGCACATCAGAGGATGACATTAAGCCTTGGATATGTCCATGGGAGTTTGACATACATTAGGATGTCATCTTCTTACCTGGATCTAGGAGGAAAACAGGTTGAGAACCCCTAATCCAACATAGTTTAAGTGCTTAATAAGCTGCAATACTACCTTATCGCAGAAAAAATGTTCATTCATTCAAAAAACATTATTTCATTTGTTAAAGACCATGAAGTGACCACTTGACTCTCCCCGTCCCGTGTGAGGCTGACACTAAACGCAAACTTGTCTGACCTCCTGTGGGATGAAGTGAACAAATTTTTAGGCCGTGGATGTCAAGACCTTGGGAGAACATGAGGATTTCCAGGCTTTCTCACCTGGCATGATACTGAGAATTCTAGATTAAATGGGATTGTGGGCACGCACTGCTTAGTTCTCCCAACTTTGAAAGGGGCCTGAACCAGTCACAGGTCCCCAGATTCAGAGGGACTTGCCTTCAATTCACTGATGTCACAGCTGGTGGAAGCAGATTACTTTAGGCCTGCAACCCCTGGCTCGGTTCAAATGCACTAACCTTAACCAGATAGGAAAACTAACCAGTCACATGCGGTCATCCCTACCCTACTTATATGTAAGAACCCGTTTTCTTAAAGAATGTGCCAATCTGCCAACCTTTTCCCCCTGACACAGACGTCAAAGGGGTTGTACCTTTTGCCTATTAAAATCAACACTGGGGGAATTTTTTTTAATGTTGGAGAAGAGCCTTGATAAGAAGGAATGCAACTTATATATATTAGTATGTGAAAGTCGAGAGGACCTGTGAAAAGGCACGTGTTTATAAACCATAAAAACACAGAGGAAAAACAGGATTTACTTAGTTTTTTGTTTTTTTCATGGTGAGGAAATTCTGGATTGAAGGACTGATATAATGATTACGCTAGAATTTTCTTTTAATGTTATAAAAGTCCTTTTTTTTTCTAGTTGAATACCATCAAGTGTATACAGGTAAGTGTTGGAAAGGGCTTTCTTTACAAAAGACTTACATATCACGTCGAAGTCTTGGCTTTTAAAAGTGTAGGCTTCCTTTGTTTAGTCAAATAAATTGCTTTTTTTTGTTTTAGGTCATCTCTGTAACTAAACAAAGTCTCCCTTTATGATTAAAACCTCTAAGAAGGGCTTCCCTGGTGGCGCAGTGGTTGAGAATCTGCCTGCTAATGCAGGGGACACGGGTTCGAGCCCTGGTCTGGGAAGATCCCACATGCCACGGAGCAGCTGGGCCCGTGAGCCACAATTGCTGAGCCTGCGCGTCTGGAGCCTGTGCCCCGCGACGGGAGGGGCCGCGATAGAGAGGGGCCCGCGCACCGCGATGAAGAGCGGTCCCCGCACCGCGATGAAGAATGGCCCCCGCTTGCCGCAACTGGAGAAAGCCCTCGCACGAACCGAAGACCCAACACAGCCAAAAATAAATAAATAAATAAATAAATAAATAAAATCAAGTAAAACTTTAAAAAAAAAAAAAAACCTCTAAGAAAATTCCCCGTGAAGCTTATTTCATAGAATGGACATGTATACATCTTTAAAAAATATTTATGTGCTAAGAAAAAGAGAACTTATCTGTATGAGACCTTTATTAAGTATTAGCATTTTTTTAAATTAATTAATTTATTTATTTATTTATGGCTGTGTTGGGTCTTTGTTTCTGTACGAGGGCTTTCTCTAGTTGCGGCAAGTGGGGGCCACTCTTCATCGCAGTGCGCGGGCCTCTCACTATCGCGGCCTCTCTTGTTGCGGAGCACAGGCTCCAGACGCGCAGGCTCAGCAATTGTGGCTCATGGGCCTAGTCGCTCCGCGGCATGTGGGATCTTCCCAGACCAGGGCTCGAACCCGTGTCCCCTGCATTGGCAGGCAGATTCTCAACCACTGCGCCACCAGGGAAGCCCAAGTATTAGCATTTTTAATTCCCTGTACATTAAGTAGATTTAACCTAGCTTGCTGAAGTAATACAGTTGAGCTAAAGGTTTTTGCTTTTTGTTCTATAGAGATCTGTAATTCTCACCTTGTTTTGCAGTGGAAGGACTCTGTGAAGGAATTGGTGCCGGCCTAGTAGACATTGCTATCTGGGTTGGAACTTGCTCAGATTACCCGAAAGGAGATGCCTCTACGGGGTGGAATTCAGTGTCTCGTATCATTATTGAAGAGCTGCCAAAATAAATCCTTTCGTTTTTGTTCCCTACCTCTCTTGTATTATACCTTTGAATGGTTCATTTTAGTGACCCCTTATATAATTTTTATGTGTACATCTGAATGAAAAAACAAAATTAAATGTGTTTACAGACCAAAGTGTGATTTCACACTGTTTTTAGATCCAGTATTCATTTTCCTTCCATCAGAACTGGTTTTGGGGATTTTTGTAGAAAATTAAAATACTTTCTTCATATTCCCATTCCCTGAACCTATAATTTGGAATGTTATTGCGGTCTCCGTTTCTTTCCTGTTCTCTTAGTGTAGCACTTTTTAAAATATAAAAGCTACCAGTCTTTGTATAAGTTGTAAATGTTCAGAATTGTTTTATATCTGTGAAATAAAACTTATTTCAAACAACTTTAATATCTTTAACGTAATTGCCACTAAAATGAGGGTTTCTGGTACTTTATATCTGGAAAGTTGAGGATAAACCTGATTTTGTATTTATCCGTTTAACAATCATGTTTTAAATTTAGTACATGTATAGTCCTGTTCCATATTTTGAGGGATTCAAAGAGAAAGGGACATTTATGTGTCAGGAAATGCACTAGCACTTTACAAATTTTATCTTAATTTAACAAAGAGTAAAAAGACGGGGACTCTGGTCTCAAATTGCTTACCATTTGGTAGGGAAACTAAGATACACACAAAAATAACAAATCAAAGATTAATATGTTGATTGTGACAAAAGTTGTTGAAGAGGTGGTATAATTCAAAGAAAGACCTATCACTTCTGGCTGAGGTGATCAGAAAGAATTCATGATGAAGGAAGTACAGGTGTACGACTGATAAAGTTAAGTAAATCCTGGGCTTGACTTGGAAGTGTCAGTATGAACTCATAAGGTATCCTAAACAAAGCTATAAAACAATTAACAACAGAATCTCCTAGCTTTGTTTACTGAAAAGACCTAGAAATAATGACCAAACTAGTAATGCCCGGATTGTGATCTCTATATACCATTTCCTACTAAAAGGAACTAAGGCTCCTTGAAGAAATGGGTGATTTCAGCTTTGGGGCAGGAAATGTACAAGATGAGCCTGGAACATCTTGGCAACTATGAAAGACGACTCAACAGGATCCAAGAGCCAATGTGGATTGGTTCTCACTGGCAAAGACGATACGATTTAAGCATCAATGAAGATAACAACTGGAATGGTTTGAAACACATCAGATATGTTTAAATGCATGAGTTCATAATGATATTAAAATAAAATTCATTGGTCAACTTAGAGGATGCCAGGAAATCAACTTACTTTGAAATTTGAGGAAAAAAGCAAAGCATTTGTTCTGCTTTCTCTACATGAACTGTATTTCTGGGTAACCAAAGTGTTGATGAAGGAAAATTTCTCTATAGAATGTGTGTGTGTGTGTGTGTGTGTGTGTGTGTATTTTATAGTAATATATATTGGTATAGATAACAAATGAAGAAAGTGATAGGATATCCCTCTTTTCAACCCTGCATGATTTTAGGGCTCTAGCAATGATCATCAATGACTGATAACATTCCAACATGAAAAGAAGACTATGTGCCCCCTAAGGAAAGCACATAACACTACCCAAGAAGTTGTTTTGCAAGAAAGAATCAAACCTGGATCTGATTTAGCCTCCAGATACAACCGTTAAATTTTAGGGAATACAGGGGATAGAAGAATATGTTAATTGACATAGGATTATAATCAGCAAATCAGGACTATGGGAAACTTGAAAGACAACTGGGTTTCTTCAACAAATATACTGCAACAAAGGAGAAAAAGGAAAACATGGATTAAAAGAGATTTAATAGGTATTAACTCTTTTCGGTGTTTGGACTTTATTTGGATGCTTGAGATAGTTCAGGACATTTAAACATAGATATTTGATATAAAATGATTTTGGGTTTTGGTGTGAAGTAGTATTGTGGTTATTTTAAAATAGCACTTATATTTTAGAGATACAGAAATATTCAAGATAAAGTGATATGATGTCTGGAATTTGCTTCAGAATAACCTGGAAAGGAAAAGTGGGTGAGAGGGGGTCTAGATGAAATAATGTTGAAGATAGGTAGAAGTTAACCAAGATGGGTAAAAGTTGTGACAAATGGGGACTGGGATTAAGGACATATTGAGTGGAGACCAGAACATTAGTTAAGACCTCTTTGAATTGGCACAGACTGTGAAGGTATTTGTGTCCCATGTGAATGCCCGCCAAAGGACATCAACTGCACAGGAGGCTCTTAATGATGAGGTGGACAAAATAACTCGCTATGGATGTGAGTCAGCTTCTTTCCCCAGCACTCCAGTGCTAGTTCAATAGACCCCTAAACAAAGAGGCTGAGGTGGCAAGGATGGAGGTTATGTATATATTCGACAACATGTAATTTCCCTTACTAAGGCTGGCCTGGCTAGTGCTTCTGCTGAGTGCCTAATGGGCCAACAGAGAGTCCAACCTTGAGTCTCTAATATGGCATCATTCCCAGGGGCAACAAGCCAGTCACCTAATGACAGGCTGATTACACTGGACTTCTATCATGGAGGGGCAGAGATTTGTTCTCATGGAAATAGACATATATTCTGGATACAGATTTGTCTTCCCTCCCCTTAATGCTTCTGCTAGCACTACCATTCATGGACTCACAAGAATGCCTTATCCACCACCTTACATTCTAAACAGGATTGTTTCTTATATATATATATATATATTTATTTATTTGGCTGTGCTGGTTCTTACTTGCAGCACGTGGGATCTTCATTGCCGCGTGCGGGATCTTTAGTTGCGACATGCAGGATCTAGTTCCCTGACCAGGGATTGAACCCAGGTCCCCCTGCATTGGGAGCACGGAGTCTTAACTGCTGGACCACCAGGTAAGTCCCTAAACAGCATTGTTTTTGATCAAGAAACTTCATATCACAGCGAAGAAGTGCAGCGATAGGGCTTGTCCCATGGAATTAACTCATCTTTCCACATCCCCCATCACCTGGAAGTGACTGGCCTAAATGAAAGGGGAAATGGCTTACTGAGGACTCATTGATGGTACCAGTTGGTAGACAACATCCTGAAAGAATGGGGTTCTGTCTTACAGGTGCAGTATATGCTTTGGATCAGAAAGCATTACATGGTGTTCTCACTCCTATAGCCAGAATACAAGTGGCAGAAGTGGAAGTGGCTTCTCTCACTATTACATCTTATAACCCATTTGCAGATTTTTGCTTCCTGTCCTGACAACTTTGAGCTCTGCTGGTTTGGAATCTAAGTATCCAACAAGGGAATGCTTCTGCCAGGGGATACAACAATGTTTCCACTGAATTGGAAGATGAGACTATGTATTTAAAATAACAGAAATGTCTTTATCCCATGGTTTCTGTGGGTCAAGGATCTAGGCACAGGTTAGCTGAGTCCTCTGCTCAGGGTGTCACCGTGCTGAAATCGAAGTGTTGGCTGAGGCTGCAATCTCATCTGGGGCTCAGGGTCCTCTGCACAGGTCATGTGGTTGTTAGCAGAACTCACTGCCTTGCAGCTGCGTGATTAACGTCCCTGTTCTCTTGCTGTCAGCGGGGGATGGCGCTCAGCACCTGGAGGTCGTTCTCAGGGCTTTGCCATGCGGCCCCTCCTATCTCAACACGGCTGTTTTGCTTCCAGACTAGCAAGAGAACTCTTCTGCTTTTTTATTGTTCTGAAACATGTTTTTATCTTTCATTTAACATTAAGAACATCTTTTTTGTTGTAGTTGTTGTTTTGGTGGGATTTTTTTGGTTTTTTTTTTTTTTTTGGCCGCTAGTGCGGCATGCAGGATCTTAGTTCCCCGACCAGGGATCGAACCCGTTCCCCCCTGCAGTGGAAGCACAGAATCTTAACCACTGGATCACCAGGGAAGTCCCAAGAATGTCTTTTCATGTAGACGAATGTATGTTTACCTCATCCTCATAAACAGCTACACAGCATTCCATTATAGTAATAAAATAGATCATCATTTATTTAGTTAGACCCTAGTGACTGATTGTTAACATCGCTTTCTATTCCCACTGTTCCAAACAATGCTGCAATGAAATTTCCTTGCACACACAGAGTATGTCCTGGGGCATTTCTGCAAGTGTGCCTGTAGGGCAAATTATCCCTGGGTCCAAGAGGAAGCACGTTTCAAATTTTGATATATTACTGACTTACCCTCAAATATGACAATTTTCACTCCTGCCCATAGTGTTGGAGAATTTCTGTTCTCCCTACCCTAGCCAGCATGGGATATTATGAAACTTCTTTTTTCCTTCCAGTTTCCTCGAGATATAACGCATAATTATGCACGGCATAATGATTTGGCTTAAGTACATCTTGAGATGATTATCACAATAAGTTTAGTGAACCTCCATCATCTCATATAGATACAAAATAAAAGAAATAGAAAAAAAATTTTTTTTCCTACTGATGAGAACTTAGAATTTACTTTCTTAACAGCCTTCACAGATAACATACAGCAGTGTTAATTACATTTATCATGTACATTACATCCCTAGTACTTATTTCTATAACTGGAAGTTTGTACCTTTTGACTACTTTCATCCCCTTCCCCCTCCCCTCAATCCCCACGTCTAGTAACCACAAATCTGATCTCTTTTTCCATAAGTTTGTCTGTTTCTTTTTGAAACCTAATTGACCTACAACACTATGTTAGTTCCTTTTGTACAATATAGTGATTTGATATTTCTATACATTTCAAAATAATCGCCATGATAAGTCTGCTTGGCAACCAGCTGTTTGTTTTCTGAATCTACGACTCTGTTTCTGTTTTGCTGTGCTTGTTCATTTGTTTTGTTTTTTAGATTCCACATATAAGTGAAACCAAACAATATTTGTCTCTGTAAATATCTTCTCTCATTCAGTAGGTGGCCTTTTTTTTTTCATGAATAGATGTTGAATTTTGTCAAAAGATTTTTCTTCATCTGTTGAGCTGATCATATGATTTCTATTCTTCAGTTTGTTAATGTGGTGTGTCACTGATTGGTTGGTAGATATTGAACCTCTTTCATCCCTGGACTAAATCCCACTTGATCATGGTGTATGATCCTGTTAATGTGTTGTTGAATTCAGTTTGCTAATATTTTGTTGAGGATTTTTGCATCTGTGTTCATCAGTGATATTGGCCTGCAATTTTGTTTTCTTGTGTTCTCTTTGTCTAGTTTTGGTATCAGGGTGATGCTGGCCTCGTAGAATAAGTTCGGAAGAGTTCCTTCCTCTGCAATTTTTGGAACTAGTTTGAGATGGATAGATGTTAACTCTTCTTTAAATGTTTGGTAGAATTCACCTGTGAAGCCATCTGGTCTGGGATTTTTTGTTTGTTGGGAGATTTTTTATTACAGACTCGATTTCATTCCTGGTCATTCAATCTGTTCATATTTTCTACTTCTTCCTGATTCAGTCAGGAGATTGTACCTTTATTGGAATTTGTCCTCTTCTTCTAGTTTGTCCACTTTATTGACATATAGTTGTTCGTTGTAATCTCTTATGATCCTTTGTACTTCTGTGGTGTTTGTTGTAACTGCCCCTTTTTGTTTATGATTTTATTTTTGGGGGCCTTCTCTTTTTTTCTTGATGAGTCTGGCTAAAGGTTTATCAATTTTGTTTATCTTTTCAAAGAACCAGGTCTTAATTTCATTGATCTTTTCTATTTTTTTTTTTTTTTAGTCACTATTTCATTTATTTCTGCTCTGATCTTTATATCTTTCCTTTACTAACTTTGGGTATTGTTCGTTGTTCCTTTAGATGTAAGGTTAGATTGTTGGGTTGATATTTTTCTTGCTTTCTGAGGTAGACTTGTATCACTATAAAATTCTCTCTTAGAACAGCTTTTGCTGCATTCCATAGATTTTGGATTGTGTTTTCATTTTCATTTGTCTCCAGGTATTTTCTTATTTCCTCTTTGATGTCTTCAATGACTGATTGGTTGTTTAGTAGCATATTGTTTAGCTTCCACGTGTCTGTGTTTTGGGTAGTTTTTTCCTTGTAGTTGATTTCTAGTCTCACAGCACTGTGGTCAGAAAAGATGCTTGCTATGATGTATGGTCAGGCCCTCAAGATGGCTGTTCTCTTGCTCCCTGTACCTCGCCTGATCAACCAGTCCCTGCTTTACTCACATGACTCTCTAATCCTCTTAATTATAGGGCTTAATTAGTAACTGCCTACCTACTTGCCCCCTGCCCCAGCTGCTGGTTTCCCTGGTAATTGATGAGCTAATCTGGCATCAATTCACCCTATAAATGGAAGCCGCCTTCTCCCAGGAGTGGTGGGGGTTGCTTCCACGTCCTGCCTGCTGTCTGCCACGCACAGCGAGGTGTTGCTCCAGGACCTTGCTTCATGTGTAAGTTTCTCTTCTCCAATAAATCCTTGATGTCTCTGTTGCTGTCTCTGGGTGAGAAAACTCCTGGGAGCTGAGATGTCAGGACATAAGGATGGGAAACAGAAAGTTGTGGAGGTGATTGCGAGGAGGCCGTCTACTAGCATGTGGGGCCTTGTGGTAGCTGTGTACCATGAGAGGTGTCTTTTTCTTCCATTATGTTGATGATATCCTGTTAACCTCAGTCTTTTTCCAGTTTAAAAGTAGCAGCCCAGTGCTCCTCATTCATCTGACTGCACGGGGGTGGCTGGTGAATAGAGACAAAACTCAAGGACCTGGATTATCTACAAAATACAAGCATACCCCTGACCTACCACCCCTAAACAATTACAGACACAGGCTTTAGGGATATGAATTCAGAGACAGACTTGTGAATTGAACATGGCCCGTTACCCGGGAGTGTTTGGTTGAGGTCTGTGGCAACAGCAAAATAATAAGAGTGCCCTTGGGCTTCTGGTCCCAACTATGGAAGGGGGCAGAGCAATGATAGAGTGTGATGGAACAACAGCTATATGCAGTCTACGATACATTACAACAGGTGGAAGACATTACAAAAAAACTACCCGATTCTTTGAGCATGCAAAAAACCACTATTCATTTGTATGCAACATATAGGATCCCCGTGGACGTCGATAGTGACCAAGGAATCTACTTTATTGGCCATGAAGTTCAGGAATGGGCCGATGCAAAGGACATACACGAGCATTTCCACCTGCCTTACAACCCCACTGCTACCGGGCTATGAAGAGACTACTTAAACAACAATTGAGATGGGAAACTCACTCTTAACATGTGGACACATCCCAGGAGCAATTATCCCAATGCCGATGCCGTGTTAACCCGGAGGTAACTAGTCAACACCGTTCGAGTTCAACTGTTGACCACCGAAGGACTGTTGCCAACTACAGGTCAGGACAGCAACTCATTTTTGCCCTTCACAGGATCTACCCCCAGGGGAACATATTATAAATAGCCCTTAGGACTGGCAGGTAAGTCCTCAGTGGTTTGGGTTTGCTGTCCCATTGGGGAATAGGATCAGAAAGGTTTACAGATTTACAGATTTCACCTGTCTTCTACCCAGCCCCACCTCAGATTACTAAGGTAATTAATCCAGGCCTCTACTGTAGAAAGGCACCATTATACTAACCCTGTGCACTGTTACACCACCTCTCCAGTATTCGGCACTGGCTATGGAGACTGAGGGTGGGCAGGTGGTATGGTATTGCAGGCCAGGACAAAACGCTTAGGCAGGGGTGGCATTACCTCAGAATTATGTTACTGCTTGTATTTTGCTTAACAGTCATGATCTTCCCTATATTGTGCCTGTTAGACATCTTGCATCTTGTCCTACTCTGAGTGAAGGGAATCTGTTTGTGGACTGGGTGACAATGGTGGCCTCACTGAGAAATGAGTTTGATTGCTGGCTCTACAGCAAAATGCCATTGTCAACCTCTGAGAGTCCATGAAAAATTGACTTGATAAGCACCTGGTTCCAAAGCTTGCCCAACTGTTGGACTGTCTGTATTGCATTTGTGGTATTTGGTTGCAGTTGCACTTCTACCTACCTGTCCTCAGGGATATAGCAGAAGTATGGGCCAAGATTATAGAGGTTGTACAGGGTATGTAAGGGTGGAGTGTTTGACTAGGCCATTCAGGATGACTGTCCTCTTGCTCTGTATATCCCCTGTTCAGCCAGTACCTGCTTCACTCACATGACTATCCAATCTTCTTAATTATAGGGCTTAATTAGTAACTGCCTATGTGCTTGCTCCCTGCCCCAGCTGCTGGTTTCCCTGGTGATTTATGAGCCAACCTGACGTTAATTCCCCCTATAAATGGTAGCCTCCTTCTTCCCCGAGTAGCAAAGTCTGCTGCCATGTCCTGCTTGCTGTCTGCCACGCACAGTGAGGTGTTGCTCCAGGACCTTGCTTCAGGTGTGTAAGATCCCTTGTCCAATAAGTCACTGATGTCTCTGTTGCTGTCTCTAGGCTCTTTCTTCAGTCTTGAGGCTGGCAACTACAAGGCTTGCAGGCCTGTGGGGTGCAGCCTAACATACGATTTTAATCTTCAATTTACTGTGACTTGTCTTGTGGCTTAGCATGTGATCTATCCTGGAGAAAAGAACTTTTGCTTTTAAAAGACTTGGCTGATTAGGTAGGTTGGACCCAACCAGGATAATCTCCCTTTGAATTATAGTCAACTGATTAGGGACCCTAATTACATCTGCAAAATTCCTTTTGCCATATTGTTGTATAATCATGAAGGTGATATCCAATTGTATTTACAGGTCCCTACAATGATCAAAGGAAATTACACTGGTGTTTACCCCAGGGGGCAGGAATTGTGGGATCCATCTTAGAATTCTGCCTACCACAGACTGCCCCCTGGCCATCTTACATTCCTTATACCACTGAACCAACAGGTGAAAAAGGTTAATCTACTGGTGTTATGATCTCAGTTACCGCAGGAAATTGGTTGCCTTTATAATGGAAGCAAGGAGGATTTTTTCTGGAACCCAGGAGATTTTCTGAGGTTCCTTTCAATACTTCCATGCCAACAGTAAAGATCAATGGAAAGCTACAGGAACTGGAAAAAGGCAGGACAATTGAGGATTCAGACCATTCAGAAGGGAAGGATTGAATCATTCTACCAGAAAAGAATCTGGAGCTGTGGGTTCTGGCTGTGGGCAAGGAAAATAGGGAATAAGTGGGTGAAGGTGGAAGCTATAGACGTCAACTCTGACCTCATGAATAACTACAGAAACCAGGACTGGTAGCTTTGCATATTTTCTGTTATATGTATGTGTTTATTCTAACTTCTTCCCATTTTAATTTTATATAACACTAGGTGGAGGTCAACTTTACAATGTAGTCTTTAGTGGGACCTAAGACTGAAATTGAGGCCTAATTAATATAGGCAGCAATGGATTCAATGACCATTGAGGCTTTGTGTTTTACTTGGGGGAAGGGCAAGAACTTCACTTATCAGAGAGTTAGCTGTTTCTTGCTAAAATGTAGTTTCTTTGTTGGGCAGGCATTGAAATGTGTGTAGAATGTGCATATGAAAGCTGAGAAGTCAAAGGGGTCGACTGAGCTGGTTATGAACTTATTGCTTCCCAGCTCCAAATTCATTCTCCAGTTGCACACCCAGAGTGCTCAGTCCTTTGACTGCCTTGTAGCCCCAGCCCAGGAGGCTTGGTGATCACCTTGCTGCGGTCTTAAGAGGCACACCGCGTGCTTCTGGCTTCATGCTGTAGCAACCCACAGCCCTCACCACGCACACTCCCAAGCATGACCCGACTTTCCTGCCCCCTGCAGGGCTGTTCCTGAGACCTTTCCAAGGTGGACAATGTCCGCTCTGGCTTGGCACCTGCAGAAACATCCCAGCTTCCTCAGCAACCTGCTTACATGCCTTGGCTTGCCTGTGTCCTAGGTGATTGTTTCCTGTTTATCAGATGACACTAAACCAGTTCTGGCACAGGCAACCCAGCAAACATTCTCACTGGCCAGTGGTCGTCTGCAACCGTACCTTCTCCAAAATTCAATTAACTATCAAGTTAAGAAAAAGGGAATTCTGTTGGAGCCAAACTGAGTATTATAACCCGGGAAGCAGATTCTCAGAAAGCACTGAGACCTCTTCCACCTGTTAGAAGTTGAAGGCATAGACTTATATGTTTTTGAGACAAAGAATCATACATCAAAATGACATGCTGATATTTTATACAAAGTTCACCAAAGATACATAGTCCAGGTAAGCACATACAAAGCGAGCAGGGAGTCACGGTGACCCCCTGCAGAGCTGGGAAAGAACACTATTCCTTTAAGAAGTTACATTGCTAGCGTCAGAAGAAAGAAAAAAAGGTTGAGCAGGCACTCCCACCTTTGAGGAGTTCTGCTTAACGTGTAATGCAGATGCACACTGGACATTAGGGAGGGAGAAGGCCCAAACAGAATTTTATGTTTAATTTTTTTTGTCCTGCCTTTAAATTTTATTCTATCAGAGGTATGAATGACAGAGGGGGATCCTCTTCCAAGCTTGCCTTTCCTTGGGTACTCTCCCTCTGCCCTAGGGTACTGTTAAGAGTTCTCAACACGCAGTCATCCCTCGGCATGAGCAAGGAATTGGTTCTAAGGCTCCCCCCCACCCAGTCCCCTGCGATTGCTGAAGTCTCTTATATAAAATGGAGTAGTACAGTCTGCCCTCAGTACCCCGGGGCTCCGCATTGGAGGATTCTGCATCCGAGGATTCAATCTACTGCAATTCAGTTTACAGTTGGTTGAATCCGGGGTGCAGGACCCATGGATACAGAGGGGCAATTGTATTTATTTCACTCTATTATAGCTTAACAATTCTGGTTAAATTTACCGTGTTCTGTCTCCTGGTTGGACCTAGATTGGTAGAGGTGTGATGACTTGCTTGAGTTTGGGACAAAGAAGTGAGCATGAGTAGCACCTTCTCCCCTCTCTTTGGGAATAAGCTGCTCACAGAAAGCATGCATTGGACTCCAATTCTCCATAAGTCTTACAAGGGCAGGTGGAAATAGTCTGGGTCCAGTGCTGTCTGTGGCTGGATGCGTATGTCTGTATCATTATGGGGCTCGGTGTAAGGAAGCCCTCTTTTACACAGATATAAGGCTGAAATTAGAGAATGAGGGTTATTAGTAATAAAGATAATACATCATGTTCCACATACCTCTTGTCTACTTATGAATTACTTTAGAACCTGGGTGGGGAAGAGGTTAACATGCTTCACTTAAGGGAAGAAGCTTATTGCTATTTCCTTTGACAAGTTGAGTGTGAATTGGTTTTATCACTTTCTAGGCTTGTTCTATTCATAATTAACATATATTGAAACTTACATTAATATAAACAAACAATCCTGCAATATTTGCTGTCAGAAAATATATAAGGGACAACCTTCAAATCCAACTTTTGTGTAGTTGGGCCTTCAACTATAAGCAGATTTTAGTTATTTTTCTAAGTTGACTGGTCAATCTCTTATGCTTTTCATGGTGAGTTGAATATCTTTATTATAAAAAAAAAAGTTTCTCTGTAAAACTAAACGTTTTAAAGAACCTATACAACGTACATAAGGGTCCCAAAATGCTCACTTTTCATAAAAATGACATCTATTTCCATAGACGAGTTCACCAACGTCCTGACAGCTGATGGAAAAGTGACACATAGACTTTAGGGTCTAGATCACATATTCTGTCACCTAGGAAGCTTTCAAGTACCGCAAGTAATAGAAAAACCCAACTGAGAATGGCTTACATAGAGTGAACCAATTAACTTCCTTTGAAACTACAGAGATACATGTTGCTAGGAGTGAGACTAGAAGCTCACATAATGTGACTTAGAACCTAGTTTTTTTCCATTTTTAACTGTCACCTCCCTGGTGTTGATTGTTTTTGGACAAACTCCCTCCCCCCCTGCCCCCCCCGCTCCCCCCCCCCCCCCGGCTCCAGTTCATAATCCTAAACTGACTTTGAGGAACTCTAAGAATTACATGAATCCTTTTTGTGAAACAAAGAGAATCTATATCATATATTCAGCAAAAGTGTCTAAGAGTCACTGATTGGACCAACTTAGGTAATCGTGCCAATTGCCAAACATTCAGAGATGGCACGTTCAGATTGGCTCTATGAATCAGGGCCTTTCTCTGGGGCAGGTGAGGCCCATTTTCCATCTAAATCACAAAGGTGAGAATGGAGGGAAGGGGTAGGTACTGAAAAGAAATTCAGGCTACTCCAAGAAGGAAGAAAAATAGATACTGGGCAGCCATATAACAGGTATTCATTATAGGTACTTCCAGAGTCTATTTCCTATTTACTCAAAGAAATTTAAGACTTTAGGTAACCTCAAAATTCACATATTTTCTGCATGTTACCTAACACCTTTTCAGAAAATAAAAAGGTAAAATAATGTGAAATGATTTAATTTCTATAAGTAATCTTATAATCAAAGAGACCTTGCTACAAAAGTGAAACTTTATCTAGAGGATTTTATATTCAGTAAAGTGTTCACATTCAAGAGCAAATTCTCATTCTGATGACTCATGAAGTCACTTGTGATATTCCTTCTTTAGTGTGGTGTTTATATAAAAACAAGAGTCTCTAAAATTGCCATGGCAAAAACACATATTGAAGCTTGATAGCCTTCTTTTCGCAAAGCATGGTTCCCATCGTTGTCTTGGATCACACTGTACCTTATGTTCATTCTCTGGTACAGAGCTCCAGCAGCTTTTTTTTTTCTTTTTCTCTTGCCCTGCATCTTAATCTTCAAGCATCCTCCTACAATCATGTTCCGGTTTTCCCTTTGTCAGCCTCTGCCACTTCCACTCCCTCCTAGACTCCTAGTACCTTTTTCATGCTAAAGTTCTTTCTTTACCTTTATCTGCTGAAATCCAGGAAAGAGCCTGTAGTGAAATGAAGACTTGCAGTTTTCCCCACCTGCTTAGTTGCTTGCAATCTGTCTTCAGCTGCTACAATTTGAATCTGCCTCAAGTTATCAGTGGCATTAATCTTCATCCTACCAAAATATTTACATGGTTGATAACCCCTTTTTCTTTGATCCTCTTATCTGATTGGTCTTCCTCTGTCACTCCTAAGACGTAGCCATGTCTTTCTGTTCTATTAATTTCTCTCACTGCTCTTTTATGCATCAAATAAACAGGTTTAGTAAGGCTCTGAAAGTCCTCATCTTTCTGGTATCAATCTTTCAACTTCCTCTTCCATTTCTTTTTTTTTTTTTTTTTTTTATTTTTGGCTGTGTTGGGTCTTCGGTTCGTGCGAGGGCTTTCTCTAGTTGCGGCAAGCGGGGGCCACTCTTCATCGCGGTGCGCGGGCCTTTCACTATCGCGGCCCCTCCTTTTGCGGGGCACAGGCTCCAGACGCGCAGGCTCAGTAGTTGTGGCTCACGGGCCTAGCTGCTCCGTGGCATGTGGGATCTTCCCAGACCAGGGCTCGAACCCGTGTCCCCTGCATTAGCAGGCAGATTCTCAACCACTGCGCCACCAGGGAAGCCCCCTCTTCCATTTCTTGTTCCATTACTACATTGACTATTCACTGCTCAAGACATGTCATCTGTGCTTTTTTCCAAGGTTCCCTTGGAAATATCTTCCTTCAAGGCTCAGCTTAAATATTTTCCCTCCATGAACCCTGCTCTTTTTTCCTCCAAACTTGAACTACCTCCAACTCCGTTAACCAGGTCCATGCTCTATCACCAGCTCTTGACCGAATATTTTTTTTAAAGGAATTCCTTTATTTTTATTATTTTTATTATTTATTTATTTTTAGCTGTGTTGGGTCTTCGTTTCTGTGCAAAGGCTTTCTCTAGTTGCGGCAAGCGGGGGCCACTCTTCATCGCGGTGCGTGGGCCTCTCACTATCGCGGCCTCTCTTGTTGCGGAGCACAGGCTCCAGACGCGCAGGTTCAGTAGTTGTGGCTCACGGGCCTAGTTGCTCCGCGGCATGTGGGATCTTCCCAGACCAGGGCTCGAACCCGTGTCCCCTGCATTGGCAGGCAGATTCTCAACCACTGCGCCACCAGGGAAGCCCTCTTGACCGAATATTTGCAAAAGCTCTCTAGCTAGTATCCCTGCTTCTTGCCTGTCTTCTACTTGTTTCTCCATACTACCACTAGAACTGTCTCATACAATCTTAACCCCTCATCATGGCCTATAAGATCTGGCTCCTGCTAATGTCTATTGGCCCAGGAACTGTGCTAAGAACTTTACTTGAATTAATCCATTTAATCCTATGAGCTACATACAGTTTAAAAATTTTACATCTTTATTGGAGTAAAATTGCTTTACAATGTTGCTTTAGTTTCTGCTGTATAACAAAGTGAATCAGCTATATGTATACATATATCCCAATATCCCCTCCCTCCCCTCCCTATCCCACCCCTCTAGGTGGTCACAAAGCACTGAGCTGATCTCCCTGTGCTATGCAGCTGCTTCCCACTAGCTATCTATTTTACATTTGGTAGTGTATATATGTCCATGCCACTCTCTCACTTCGTCCCAGCTTACCCTTCCCCCTCCCTGTGTCCTCAAGTCCATTCTCTGGGTCTGCATCTTTACTCCTGTCCTGCCCCTAGGTTCATCAGAACCATTTTTTTTTTTTTAAGATTCCATATATATGTGTTAGCATATGGTATTTGTTTTTCTCTTTCTGACTTACTTCACTCTGTATGACAGACTCTAGGTCCATCCACCTCACTACAAATAACTCAATTTCATTTCCTTTTATGGCGAGTAATATTCCATTGTATATATGTGCCACATCTTCTTTATCCATTCATCTGTCGATGGACACTTAGGTTGCTTCCATGTCCTGGCTATTGTAAATAGTGCTGCAGTGAACATTGTGATACATGTCTCTTTTTGAATTATGGTTTTCTCAGGGTATATGCCCAGTAGTGGGATTGCTGGGTCAAATGATAGTTCTATTTTTAGTTTTTTAAGGAACCTCCATACTGTTCTCCATAGTGGCTGTATCAATTTACATTCCCACCAACAGTGCAAGAGGGTTCCCTTTTCTCCACACCCTGTCCAACATTTACTGTTTGTAGATTTTTTGATGATGGCCATTCTGACCGGTGTGAGGTGATACCTCATTGTGGTTTCAATTGCATTTCTCTAGTGATTAGTGATGTTGAGCATTCTTTCATGTGTTTGCTGACCATCTGTATGTCTTCTTTGGTGAAATGTCTATTTAGGTCTTCCACCCATTTTTGGATTGGGTTGTTTGTTTTTTGATCTTGAGCTGCATGAGCTGCTTATATATTTTGGAGATTAATCCTTTGTCAATTGCTTCATTGGCAAATATTTTCTCCCATTCTAAGGGTTGTCTTTTCATCTTGTTTATGGTTTCCTTTGCTGTGCAAAAGCTTTTCATTAGGTCCCATTTGTTTATTTTTGTTTTTATTTCCATTTCTCTAGGAGGTGGGTCAAAAAGGATCTTGCTGTGATTTATGTCATAGAGTGCTCTGCCTATGTTTTCCTCTAAGAGTTCTATAGTGTCTGGCCTTAAATTTAGGTCTTTAATCCATTTTGAGTTTATTTTTGTGTATGGTGTTAGGAAGTGTTCTAATTTAATTCTTTAACATGCAGCTGTCCAGTTTTCCCAACACCACTTATTGAAGAGGCTGTCTTTTGTCCATTGTATATTCTTGTCTCCTTTGTCAAAGATAAGGTGACCATAGGTGCGTGGGTTTATCTCTGGGCTTTCTATCCTGTACCATTGATCTATATTTGTGTTTTTGTGCCAGTACCATACTGTCTTGATTACTGTAGTTTTGTAGTATAGTCTGAAGTCAGGACGCCTGATTCCTCCAGCTCCGTTTTTCTTTCTCAAGATTGCTTTAGCTAATCGGGGTCATTTGTGTTTCCATACTAGCTCCCTTCAGGCTGTCTTCACATAGCCAACCTCAGTCCTCTCCCTGGGGTCTGACCTCTGAAGCCCGAGCCTCAGCTCCCAGCCCCCACCCACCCCAGCAGGTGAGCAGACAAGTGTCTCAGGCTGGTGAGTGCTGGTTGGCACCAATCCTCTGTGTGGGAATCTCTCCACTCTGCCCTCTGCACCCCTGTTGCTGAGCTCTCCTCTGTGGCTCTGAAGCTCCCCACCCCCCCCATCCCCACCAGTGAGGGGGCTTCCTAGTGTGTGGTAACTTTTCCTCCTTCACAGTTCCCTCCCAGAGGTGCAGGACCCATCCCTATTCCTTTGTCTCTTTTTCTTTTTCTTTTTTCTTTTGCTCTACCTGGGTACCTGGGGATTTTCTTCCCTTTTGAGAAGTCTGAGGTCTTCTGCCAGCGTTCAGTAGGTGTTGTAGGAGTTGTTCCACATGTAGGTGTATTTTTGATGTATTTGTGGGGAGGAAGGTGATCTCTACGTCTTACTCTTCTGCCATCTTGAAGGCCTCCCGAGCTACATACTTTTAATATCCTCACTTGCAGTAGATACTGTTGACCACCCACCCAGATCCCTTTTACAGGACTGGTGCACCCACAGCCCAGCTGCTGCAGGTGTTGGCTAATAGATCACACCTCCATCTTACCTGGAGGATTGCCCTTGACTGAGGAGAGGCACCCAGCCAGCCCTCCAACTCCTCCTTCCCACACCACAGGTAGTCAAGGACTGCCTGATATGGGAACATAATAGCCTAGCCCCTCAACTCTGGGCAGGACAACCTCTGTGGTCCATCCATACTGCAGAGTGCCCTGCTGGGTCAGGCTGAGGCTGAACTTCTGAAAACTCTTTTTCCCCTGCCAAATGCTGTTTTCTTTACTCCCTTATAGATTTCTTCTAAGGGCACTCCCTCAATAAATACTTGCCCAAGAATTCCCATCTCAGGCATGGCTCCAGAGGAACTGATTTTACAGATGACGAAACTTGAGACAGAGAAGGGTAAAGTGATTTGCCTAAGGTCAAACAGAAAATGGGAAAGCTGAAGTTTGAAGCCAGACAGTCTGGCTCCCAGGCTGCGCTCTTCCCCACCAGTGTAATGACTACTTCTCCAACCTCCTTTCTGGCCAAATTAATTCCCGCCTCAGGGCCTTTGTACTCCTTATTCTGCCTAGAAAGTGTTTGTGAAATTAAATTCATATTTTATAGTTAGACAAGAAAAACTTACATATAAAAATTTTGTCTTTGGCCTCCTGTCTCCCTGCTACTGTGCATCGTGTATCTGCATCATGCATCAGCCAAAAGTCCCGCATCGGCAGAAATACCTGCTCAACCATAAAGACATCATTCTCCTAGCATCAACAAGACAACTCCTTCAAAGATAGTATTCCTTCTTGATCTTGTAAGGGGCCATGATGATGCTTAGATCTGGATTGTGTAAACTGTCAATAATGCATCACTTAATGTACAGCCCTCTGTCGCAAAAAACTTAACGTAACTGTGCCTTGACTTAACAAATGGGTGGAACAGTACTCAGAGCTTTCTGAGATGCTCTTCCTGGGTTATAATCCTCAAACTTGGCTTGAATAAAATTTTCCATTTCTTCCTTAAAAGATTGACTGATTTAATTTTTGTCGACATATACTTGGCATAGTCGGCAGGATATCAGACACCTGACAGAGGACACATGGAGTCTACCCAGAACCAGCACTGGGTACCAGCATGGGCCCATTGGGCCCCACTGGTTTCTCGGTACTCCTCAGGTGTTTTGATGAGTTCTTCTGATATTCGTATCTCATTTTTTAGGTGATGATGGATCCTCAAAATTTTATTTGGGCTGGTTTTCACTTAAGACTTGGAATCTTAAGGGGCACCGGTGCATTTCCTAGGCAGGGCTTACAGGGTCTGGGCAAGAGGTCCAGGGAAGCATAGGTGGCTGGGTTTTTGTTAAATTTGGCTTAAATTTTAAAGAATGAGTTGATACATGGTCCGAACAAAACTTCTACTACTGAAATGAGAGACTGAATTATTCACCTTGGAAGAATAAAGGGACATATTGCTCCTTCTGGCCACAAGGCAGTCATATAGGGGAACCCCACTATGACCATAAAGTACATAAAGTAAGTACTGCTCAACCACAGGGCATAACAGAGGCTGATAACCTAGCCCCCCAACCACCCATGACGGTTTTAGGCCATCATAGGGAGAAACGAAGCCACATAAAAGAAGTCGAACCCATCCAAGGATAACTCCTTGGGGAGCTAGACTCAGAAGCAGCACACATGTGATCCACCACACTGTCCTCAGAAAGTTGTTCAGATCATATGTCATATCTGAATTAGGCTACGAAATTAATACTGGGAAATTGTGCCCGTGCAAACAGCCACCTGTGGGAATACCAGCTGGGTTTACATATGCTTGCAAGTACTCAGTTGGGAACTAAAGGAAATCGGGCCCTGAAATGGCCAAATTGGGGTCCTTTTGACACTCCAAAATGATTTTGAGTGTGAAGTTAAAGCCGGCAGTCTTTTGGATCTGTGCCTGCAAGGTTTACTGGAAACAACAGTGGTAATATTTTTCTAAAATTAGATTAGCAGGGGAAAATATTTGTAGGGCTAGCTCCATGGATCCTTTGGAGAAACATCCAAGTTGTTAAAATTTTAGAGAGCTCTTATCTATCTTAAGCTATTTGTACCTATTTTAACTGGTATGTAGATGCCCCAAAAGATTTCAAAATTCCAAAATAGCCTCATTGAAAGATTTGTTGAAGGCTAATGAAAGTAATGATATAAAAGGTACCTAAAACTTTAACTACTGTTTCCCTCTATCCTTCTTTGAGTACTCATTCTAGTAATCTTCTGAATTGCCTTTCTACTCTGAAGACACTACTAAATGGTTACCTTTAGAAATGGGACCACATGAGGCTGTAGGCAAGCCTCTTCATGTCAAAGGCCAAACTGAGGGTCATAGTTAAACCCAGGGAGGATCCTCAAAAGTGTTTGTAAGTGGATTCCCAAAATGGGAGGCCACCAATCTGACTAAACTGACCATAACTGATATTTGGAGCCTGATAGGACTTGTTTTCGGGGGAGGGGCACTTCTCCCCTAAGCTAAATGAGGGAAAGTAAAATATTCTAACATAGATGAATGGGTGTGTCAGTCCTTTGATATCATTGAGGTGGCCACCCAATTCTTTGAGGAAAAAAAACTGTCCTTATTTTACAAGTCTAGTCTTTACAGGACCAGAGGTGTGGATCCAGAAATAATCCAAAGCCTACCAATCCTTTTACCACTCCCCAAACCTCCCCTACTTATCATAAGAGGCTTGTAAGTATTGAGGGAAAAAAATTGTTTTCTGGCCTTATGGGAACAAAGTCATCCTAGGAGGAACTTGCCTTTCTCCTCCTATGCCTTTGAGATGCAAATGTTTTACCTGTCTTTTCCAGGAACGCTTATCTGTGCTGTTTTTAAAATGCAAATTCCAGGAAAGGGGGTAGGTAATTTGGAACTTGTCAAGGACAAATAGAAATCTTAAGTGTCTTTTCCATAAATATTAGTAAAAAGTGTTTAGCCATAGACAGGTGACTTTGATTTGTTCCATCTGCCAGAAACCCAATGTGAATCCAACCTCTTTTGTAACTCATCGATTTTATATTGTTGTACCTGATTCATGACTGAAATTTTGGAATGGGAACTGAGGTCTCTGTGTGTGTTTGTATGTAGCTATATGTGTGTTGTAGATGTGTGTTGCAGATGTGTGGTATTGCCAAAATTAATTTGTAAAAGAGCTCTACTTAATTGGCTTAAAGGAAATTAAGTGTTTACAAAAATACTTGGAAATATAAAAGAAACTGGCCAGAATGAACTTCATGTGATCTGGAAAATATTCAGTATTGAATTAATATCTGGTATTAAAGTTAGCCTAAGCTTGTTGGTTTGATTAATATGGACACGTCTTTGGAAAAGATGTTGCAGGAAAGAGTGGGGCACGAAAGGATGGTCATGTCCCAGGTCTCGGGCGAGTGCCTGGAACGGCCACCAAGTGTCGGTTCTTGGCTTCGCGCAGGAAAGAATTCAAGAGCGAGCCATGGTAAAGTGAAAGGTTTATTCAGGGAGGTACACACTCCATAGACACAGTGTGGGCCATCTCAGAAGGCAAGAGGCAATGGGAGACACACACTCCACAGACAGTGTGGGCATTCTTGGAAGGTGAGAGGCCCCAGGGTATAGGGCTGTCAGTTTTTATAGGGGTGGGTAATTTCATAGGCTAATGAATGGGAGGAGTATTCCAGCTATTTTGGGGAAGGGGTGGGGACTTCCACGAATTGGGCCACTGCCCACTTTTTTGACCTTTTATGGTTGGCCTTGGAACTGTCATGGCACCTGCGGATGTGTCATTTAGCGTGCTGATGTGTTACAATGAGTGTATACTGAGGCTCAAGTCGACTTGTCTGCCATCTTGGACCTAGTTGGTTCTAACCAGTTTATGATGCGTCCTTGGGCTACGTCATTCTTTTAAAGGTTGTGCCCTGCCCCTTTCCGGTCTGAGTCATCAATATTAAATATAATACTTTTACTGTACCTAGGTTTACTAGAAATCAAGTAAGACCTTATTACTGTTAAAAGTTTGTCAGCAAGAAAAATAATGGTATGAAAACTTTTAAGTAAATAAAATAGAGGTAAATGAGATAAGAGCTTTAGGTAAACTCTTTAGGAATAACTGTTTTGGGAATGTCTACTTTAAGGATAATATCTCCAGATTTTGGTAACCTGAAACAAAACTAAGTTAAACTACGAGAATTTCTTCACTATCTGGGTCATTACAAGTAGGATAAAATACTAGAACATTAATTGATTGCTGGGCAGGCCTAAGTTTACCTACTTTTGTCTTATGAGAAACTGAAGATGTTTATTAGATACATGTCTTGTATCACATTGAGGAAAGAAATTCTATAAGACGGTGTATGTTTCTAGAGGTTATAAAATACGTTCATAATTGTCAATCAGGAAATGCTGGTATGACAGTTTATAATTACTTGCTTCTTGGTTTTTGCTAGAGATTAAGATTCTAAGGTTAAGAATTATATGGGAAACATTTCAGTATGCAAGGAAAGTAGGATGTGTGTTTTCAGCAAAAAAAGAGGAATGAAAATGCATTTTGTTAAAAAAGGTCATTTTGTCCTAGAGCTGGTTGTTTCTAAATGGATACATAAAGTTGTCAAATGTTTGTGGAAAGGGAACACTGAGATTTTGTACATGATCAGGATTGGCTTAGATAAGATTGACCTTAATTAAGAAAGTGAATTTTAAAAGTAAAGTGGTACAAAACCTGAATTTGGTTCTCTAAAAGGACAAAGTTTTCTTAAAATATTGAACTGTTTTTGATAATAGATTGTGAGTTTCTTTGTGTTTAAGTGATCTGTATTTGCCAGTGAGATCTTTTATTGTCACTTTAGTTAAGTGAATGGGTATTGTTTCACAGTGACCTGTGATTCTATTTGACCAAGTGTTGTAAAACTTCTTGATATTTTTGACAAACATCCCAAAGATAAAATCCTAAATGAAGCTCATTTGACCTCTAGCTAATTTTGAAGTTTTACAAAGGGTCCCTAGAATACCTCAAAATATTTGTTTTCCCTCCATCTCAGAGAGAGGACTATTAAACTAATTAGGCTTATTTGGTATGTTAAAGTACATGGGAAGCATTGTCAAATAAGTGGTGATAAAACTTCTTAGATTGTATCCTATGGGTAAATGTTACCAACATACATATTCTAGAAATTATATGGAACTCTTAAAATTCTGGTAGGTCCTGGTAAATTATATCCGTCATGATTTTAGTAATTATCTTAAATTGTTGTGTGTCACAGCCGTAACCAAGTTTTCCAATTGCATTATAATCAGGTCTTTAACCTTGATTTTTTTAAGTCTTTTGACATTTATAGGCAGTTATCATTGTACTCTTTTTGCAAAATGCTTCATCTTCAAGAAGATCCACAGAAAGTACTTTTTGACAAGAACAGATTTCTGATAATTTTCACATCATACTGCTGAACTGGGTAAGAAATTAGAATTCTAATAAACTGGATGGCTTCATGTAACTGTTACCAAAAGATTAAGATCAAGGACTAGTCACATAGGAGTGGGTGAACAGACTATGGTTATAATTTTTGGTTTTTGTCTGAAATATTACTGGGTTTTAATCTGTTTTCCAGATATAAGGAAACCTTTAAAATATACCTCTGTAAGTAGAACTGAAACCTTATCTTTTCTCTCTACCAGATGCCTCCAGAATTTGGAAACTCTTAGGTTCCCAGCAGCTTTATCAGGCATATAAGGAAGGCCACCTCCTAAAAGGTACAGGAACCTCACAGTATTTGGGGGACCTCGAGAAGAGAGGAATTTGCCTAAATCCATCACCCAAATCTACAGATATCACAGTTTGAATCTATGACATACCTTTGGTATGGGTTTACTAGCCCTGAGGTTTTTAAAGTTCAATCTGAGATTCTTTATGAAAAGTTCCAGGACAGCCAATTTAAAAGTCTATGTGGTCAATTACCCAGACTTATTTTGCAAACAAATAAGTCTTAATTTGGCTATATTTGGTAGAAATGAGGGTACTTTTAGAGAGAAATTGTTTCAGTGAATACAGAATTCTAGTTTTGTTAATTGATGTCTGTATTTACTGGCGAAGACTCACTTCCCAGATAACTCCTTGTTTAGTCATTAAAAAGACACTGTTTCTGAAGTTTATCACAGTAATCTAACTTTGGAAGAAGATCAAGATGCATCATGACCTGCAACCAGGTTACGAATACTGGAAAAGACATCAGATAAAGGACTCTTTTTGGCCACTTCGGAAGGGACCTTATCAGACCTCTACAACTGAATGAACTGCAACTCCAATTTCTGACACCTGACTTAGACTAAGACCAGCACTACCAGATCAGGATGAGAATATTACATGAGAAGTAGACAGCTGACCCAAGATGCCAGAGCAGGTCTGTATACTGATTACTTTGACAATTGCTCACACTTTTGCTAATGAACCAAATGTATTTCTTGGGCTCAATCACATGCAAGTTTCAAAAAAATCAATCCAATTGCTGGGTTTGTGGCCAATTACCAGTACTCCCAGGTTGCCTTGGTGGATTTCTCCTCTCCAAAGCTCTAATTGGATGGTCCTTAGAAATTTTATTTCAAATGAAACTCTAGCACCATGCAAGCTGACATTGCCACCAATATCACTAAGAGATACCCTCTTACCTGGCCAATTAATGGCGCATGTTCTGAACCTGGCCATAATACTCCTTTTTTATTAGATGTTGAATACTGGGTAGCTCCTAACAGGACCCATTGGATTCACTGAACAAGTTTATGACCTTGGCTCTCCCCAGGTTGGTTAAGAAGATAAAAAACTGGTTTCCCTTGGGCTCAAGGTCACCTATGGCTACCGTGGAAACAGCCCCTGTCAATCTGTAATGTGAGTACTCTGGTTACTATCAGTTTTCCAAATGGCATTACCATTTAGCCATGATATTTGTTTACTCATCTTATGACCCATGAAGTGTCAGATTTCTGCTCTGAACAAACCCTCTTCCCAGTTTAGGGGAAATACTAGGAAAATTGTTTTGTTCAGGAGGATTTTGGCTTAAATCTTTGCTAATGATGTTGCTACTACTACCAATTTAGTTTGTGGAACTTATAAGTTGATACTTCCCTGCCTTTCACGCTGTGTCACCTACTCATACTAAGATAATGTCTAAATGACTTGAAATTATAGATCACATCTGTAGTTCTATGTAAAATAAAGGACATACCCCACACATGAGGAAAATTGGCTTAAGTCTTACTGGACAACTTAGAATTGAATGTTAGTCCTTGCCAAACATCCTGCTAGTACAACTCCCCCAAAAGGAGAGAATCAGGCCATTAAGACCTGGCATCAAGGGCCAGGCAAGCAGCCACTCTGGTTTTGAGGGACCAAATATTTGATCACCTAACAACACTTTCTACTGAAAGATTATTTCACACTTCCCCCCACCCCGCCATTGATCATTAAAGTTCATATTTTACGGCAAGACAAGAAAAACTTAAACTTTTCTCTGCCCTTTGGTGACCTCTATCCCCACTACTATGCATTGTGTATCTGCATTATGCATCGGCCAAACCTTCCCCATTGGCAGAAATACCTGCTCAACCATAAACAGCAACACTCTCCTAGCATCAAAAAGACAACTCCTTAAAAGATAGTATTCCTTCTTGATCTTGTAAGGGGCCACGATGATGCTTAGACTTGGATTGTGTAAACTGTCAATAACACGTCATCTAAATGTATAGCCTTCTGTCTCAACAAACTTCTATAACTGTGCCTTTACTTCACTTCTCAGAGCTTTCTGAGATGCTCTTCCTGGGTTGTACTATTCAAATTTGGCTTGAATAACAGTTTCCATTTCTTAGGTTGACTGATTTTGTCGACATCTCATCGTGGCTTGCTTCCTCACTCATGTCAAAATGTTTCAAATATTACCTCCTCAGAGACCTTTCCTGACCCCAACTGTCCTACCTAGCATAGCGACACTATTCCCAACAACTCAGTTTTACTTCTAGCATTTAATATTTGAAATTATATTATGCATATTTATGTTTTGTCACTCACACTAAAATGAAAATTCCCTGAGGGCAGGAATGTCTCGTAGCTCATTCACCGCTATATCCTCGATGCTTGGTAACATGCATGGCACAGCGCAGGAAGGAGTGCTGTAACTGTTGATCGAGTGGAATGAATTCTCTTCTCAGAACTCTTGCAGGGCTTGTAGAGATCTTCTTGCATGTTCTTAATCCAGAACTGTAGTTATTTAATGCTTATTCATCCCACAAGCCTGTATGCTCTCAGAGGACAGGAATTATGGCTTATTAATTTAGGGGTACACAGGAGGCATTCAAATCATGGCACTACCTCTAAAACTCCAAATATCAACTGTAACTTGTCTTTCCATACAGGAACTACTATCAGGATTTCATATGAATAATAGTATTATTCAGAAGGAGGAAAATACATCACATTTAATTTATAATGCATTCCTCTGCATGTAACGAGATACAGTAAATACAATTAAGTACTTATCTTTATTTTTAAAATAAAGCCATTTTCAAAATATAAAAAATAGACCTTTTTTCAAAGAACCATTTAAATATGGCTTTGAGAGCCACAGTATTTTATTTATAACAAATAGATGGTACTGCAAAAAGCATTCATAGATGTTTACGTAAATAAAAATGTTAGTATCATTCTGGCACCCTTTTGGGGCAGGCCTTTATATTTATAGAAAAATTACTGTAACTCAAAAGTAAAATCAATAATGGCCTTTAGTGTAATTTGTATTTAAACCTGAATTTGAGCAACCAATGTAGATTGGTCACTTATTTGGGATCTGGACCCATATATCTGAAATCTGAAGTAGAAAGTTAAAGCTTCTCATTTCCATACAGTTTGTCAACAAATGTGCCCCAGTCATTCTAGTATCTATATAAGGTGATCTATTAGCAACACCAGTAAGTGACTTATAGACAAATATGCTAAGTAAGGGCTGACACAGCTGGATCCTAGTTCAGATTTTATAAACAGACACTAAGTATCTATGCCGAAAACTAATGTGATCCAGGATTACATTTTAAATTATGAAAGAGCTTCTGGGAAAAAAATGTGATGGAATGACAACAGATGTCAGGTACTTCTCAAATTAAGAGAAGTACATAACTGCATTCCAAATGAAGTAAAACAAAAGCACATTTACAGTGGATTTTTTTCCCCACCAAACTTTCCCATTTCAAAAATGGTCAGGATTTGGGCAACATCTTTCCCAGCAAACTCTTGAAACAGCAATGACATCTTTTAAGAAGCCATTTTTTTGCTATTGCACAGAGGCTGATTTTAAAGCCAATACAGACAAACGAGTTCAGAAAAAGGAGCAGTATTCAAATCCATTCAGCAAATGCTGCAAATCAGCTTCTGCCTGGACAATGAAACGGAGAAAATCTGTGAAACTCTCCATTTGGTGTCAGTTTTACTGTTGTGTTGCTGGCAACCATTTCAGGTAGAGGAAGCCAAGTCCCATATGTATGGGGAAAGCAAAAGCAGAAAAACATTGTGAAGGCTTAGCCGTTCTGTGACTTCTAATTATGAGCCATGTTGCTGTGCAGTATTCTTCTGAGTTTCATGTCTCAAATACAAAGGAGCACATGGCTGCCTTGGGCAGATGCACTGGAATTATCTTCTTTTAGTTTACTTTTTCTTTTCTCTAAGGCCAAGTAAAAAATGTGAGACATTTTCATATACCACAAAGGTAATACAGCAGGCTGGAGTCACTCTAATCAAATTGGGGGCAATTCCTTTGTAAAATCCACCGATGCCTTCTTTCCTTTAGAGAGAAAAAAAAAAGTATATATATATATATATATACATATATACTTAATTTCCTACAGAGCTAGCCTGAAGATATAATCATAACCATCTTTCAAATGCCTTTAAATGTATGAACATGTAGGAGTATTAGCTGATCTAATGTAGGCATTAAACATCTCATAACTAATAAAAATGCTAGACAACACTAAATATAGCACACAAAAATAAAACTTTATTTTCTTAATGCCTAGAATTGGAATAAAGCCTTGAAACTTTTCACTTACGTTCTCAATATGTATATTTACTAAAGTGAACTGAATTTAAACGTTTAAATACTCTGTTCTGGCCTTTTAGAATTAAAAAGAAATGTTGGGATGTATACCTATAACAATTTAACCATTCCCACACTGAAGACATGCATCTCTTCCATACATGGAAACAAGTGTTTGCAAAAGTTCTGCTACCAGTAGCAGATGTGGGGCCTTTTTTTTCTTTTCTTTTTTTTAAATTGGAGTATAATTGCTTTACAATGTTATGTTAGTTTCTGCTATACAATGAAGTGAATCAGCTATATGCATACATATACCCCTCCCTCTTGGACCTCCCACCCCCCCATCCTACCCATCTACGTCACCACAGAGCAAGGAGCTGACCTCCGTGAGCTATACAGCAGGTTCCCATTAGCTAGCTATTTTACACATGGTAGTGTATTTATGTCAAACCTAATTTCCCAATTCATTCCATCCTCCCCTTCCCCCCCACCATGTCCACACGTCTGTTCTCTACATCTGTGTCTCTAGTCCTGCCCTGGAAATAGGTTCATCTATGATTCCACATGCATGCATTAACATATGATATTTGTTTTTCTCTGACTTACTTCACTCCGTATGACAGACTCTAGGTCCATCCACATCTCTACAAATGACCCAATTTTGTTCCTTTTTATGGCTGAGTAATATTCCATAGTATATATGTACCACATCTTCTTTATCCATTCATCTGTCCATGGACATTTAGGTTGTTTCCATGAGCTGGCTACTTACAAATAGTGCTACAATGAACATTGGGTTACATGTGCCTTTTTGCATTGTGGTTTTCTCAGGGTATATGCCCAGTAGTAGAACTGCTGGGTCATAGAGTAGTTCTATTTTTAGTTTTTTAAGGAGCCTCCATACTTTTCTTCACAGTGGCTGTATCAATTCACATTCCCACCAACAGTGCAAGAGGGTTCCCTTTTCTCCACAACCTCTCCAGCATTTATTGTTTGTAGATTTTTTGATGATGGCTATTCTGACTGGTGTGAGGTGATACCTCACTGTAGTTTTGATTTGCATTTCTCTAATAATTAGTGATGTTGAGCAGTTTTTCATGTGCCTGTTGCATCTGTATGTCTTCTTTGGTGAAATGTCTATTTAGGTCTTCTGCCCATTTTTTGATTGGGTTTTTTGTTTTTTTGATATTGAGCTGCATGAGCTGTTTGTATATTTTGGAGACTAATCCTCTGTCAGTTGTTTCGTTTGCAAATATTTTCTCCCATTCTGAGGGTTGTCTTTTTGTCTTGTTTATGGTTTCCTTTGCTGTGCAAAAGTTTTAAGTTTCATTAGGTCCCATTTGCTTATTTTGTTTCTATTTTCATTACTCTAGGTGGTGGGTCATAAAAGATCTTGCTGTGATTTATGTCAAAGAGTGTTTTTCCTATGTCTTCCTCTAAGAGTTTTATAATGTCTGGTCTTACATTTAGGTCTTTAATCCATTTTGAGTTTATTTTTGTGTATGGTGTTAGGGAGTGTTCTAATTTCATTCTTTTACATGTAGCTGTCCAGTTTTCCCAGCACCACTTATTGAAGAGGCTTTCTTTTCTTCATTGTATATTCTTGCCTCCTTTGTCATAGATTAGGTGACCATAGGTGCGTGGGTTTATCTCTGGGCTTTCTATCCTGTTCCATTGATCTATATTTCTGTTTTTGTGCCAGTCCCATACTGTCTTGATTACTGTAGCTTTGTAGTATAGTCTGAAGTCAGGACACCTGATTCCTCCAGCTCCGTTTTTCTTTCTCAAGATTGCTTTGGCTATTAGGGGTCTTTTGTGTTTCTATACAAAGTGTAAAACTTTTTGTTCTAATTCTATGAAAAATGCCATTGGTAGTTTGATAGGGATTGCACTGAATCTGTAGATTGCTTTGGGTAGTATAGTCATTTTCACAATGTTGATTCTTCCAATCCAAGAACATGGTATATCTCTCCATCTGTTTGTATCATCTTTGATTTCTTTCATTAGTGTCTTTTTCTTTTTTCTAAAGACTGTTTGGAATTTATTCTCTTAAATAAGAATAGTAACATTTGTTAAAAAAAATTAAAAGTACAACACCTTAGTTTCACAGTAACGGAAAAAAAAAAGTTACACAATTAAATAAAAACTCACAAAGAAACACACCAAAACTCACAACAGCACAGGTTAAAAACAAAGGCAAACGCAAGGCTTCATGGCAGGAAGCCTGGAGGTGGACAGGCGCACCGTTCCTGGCACAGCTCTGGCCTCTGTACCATGCCTGGGGACCCGCCTGCCCCCCTCCACCCCAAGCTTAACGGACCAGGAAAAGTGGGGTGCAGAATCCCTTAATTCACTGGTCAGGCCTTCAAGGCCATGCTGAGGCCCCTTTCTGGAGAGACTAAGGATTCCACTGTCCTACAGACATACTAAACACCAAGAGACAGCAGGGAGCTGTGGTAACAGAGCTGGGGTGGGGGGAGGGGGCAAACACAGGCCTGAAAGCAAAGCGGTCCCCTGGGGTTCCTAAGCAAGAGCCCTGCTCCCCTGGTTTGTCTAAGTCACCTTTCTGGGGTTGGGAGTGTGCACTGCTCACTTTCTGAGACACTTGCCCCTGTGGTCCCCACCTCCCCCAGGGTGCCTGGCTACTCTGCTCTCTCCAAACCCCGACCGGAACACTAAGCCAGGTCAGTGGCACGGTCCCCAATGTAAGCCAGAACCAAGGAACAAGAAGCTTGGGAAAAAATTTCACTAGTATTGTTATTATTATTTAGGGCACAATACATAAACGTTTACTTGTATATATGAAACTAAACCAGTGCAAACATACGTGTGCATATATATAAATGTTCACACAACACCATCTACTTTGACTCTTGGGGTAGGGTTGCGGAGGGTAGCTGGATTCGGAATTCTCTTTGCTTTTCTAATAGGCTTTCCAGAAATGCCTATAAGGGAAGAGGGCTTGGGAAGCAGTGGGAAGATCTCGTAACTTCCTCCTGATGGCAGGAACCCAGGATTGTACCGTATGGCTATTCTAGCTGGTGTGGGAAATGCAAGCATTTCCTAATGGCTCATTCAGCATCCAAACTATGGAACCCAAAGGTGACCATGCAAGTGACCACGGGCATGCACCAGCCACAGCGAGGCAGCCTTTTATGCTAAGATCATCTTTCCATAAGACGACAGACAACGAAGCCTTTCTCCCATCCTATGTCTGTGACCTGTACTGGAAGCAATGCTCTTCTGTTCCCTATGATACCCCAAGCCTGTACACTTCAGTTTTGGTTACCCACTATGTGAGGTGTAAAGGGGATTCCTCTGGATGAAAAAAGGATCTAAAAACCTTCAACCGAGGGTCTTGTATTCAACGGGAAAACATCCCACTGGGGGTTTTCTTTCTCTGCCTGTTGTTATCCAAATGTTTCCTCAAGTCAGGGAAGGTACGATGAGGCCAGGGTAAGAAAATCTGTGCCAGGTCCACTGACCTGCAGCAGAAATATAAGAAGCTTTTGAAACAAAGCATTTACTGATTTTGAGACCAGAAAAGAGGGTTTCTACATTAAAAGCACATTACAAACAAAGATGCTAAACCAGGCAGCAGCTGTAGGCCAGATTGCCAGAGACAGATGATTCTGGACTAGATTCTAACTTGCGGGTTGTGTTTTTGGCAACAGCCGTCATTTTGGTGTAAGAGGAGAAGAACATAAGGGAAAAGAGGGAAATGCCCATCAGTGTCTTAGTTTTCTGAGTACAGGTCTTTTTGTCTCCTTAGGTAGGTTAATTCCTAGGTATGTTATTCTTTTTGTTGCAATGGTAAATGGGATTGTTTCCTTAATTTCTCTTTCTGATCTTTCGTTGTTAGTGTATAGGAATTCAAGAGATTTCTATGCATTAATTTTGTATCTTGCAACCTTACCAAATTCATTTGATTAGTTCTAGTAGTTTTCTGGTGGCATCTTTAGGATTATCTATGTACAGTATCATGTCATCTGCAAACAATGACAATTTCACTTCTTTTCCAATTTGGATTCATTTCTTTTTCTTCTCTGATTCCGTGGCTAGGACTTCCAATACTATGTTGAATAACAGTGGTGAGAGTGCACATCCTTGTCCTGTTCCTGATCATAGAGGAAATGCTTTCAGTTTTTCACCATTGAGAATGATGTTTCCTGTGGGTTTGTCATATATGGCCTTTATTATGTTGAGGTAGGGTCCCTCCATGCCCACTTTCTGGAGAGTTTTTAAATCGTAAATGGGTGTTGAATTTTGTCAGAAGCTTTTTCTGCATCTATTGAGATGATCATATGGTTTCTACTCTTTAATTTGTTAATATGGTGTATCACAATGACTTGCCGATATTGTAAAATCCTTGCATCCCTGGGGTAAATCCCACTTGATCATGGTGTATGATCCTGTTAATGTATTGTTGGATTTGAATTGCTAGTATTTTGCTGAGGATTTCTGCATCTATGTTCATCAGTAATATTGGTCTGTAATTTTTTTTGTGATATCTTTGTCTGGTTTTGGTATCAGGGTGATGGTGGCCTCGTTGAATGAGTTTGGGAGTGTTCATCCCTCTGCAATTTTTTGGAAGAGTTTAAGATGGATAGGTGTTAGCTCTTCTCTAAATGTTTGATAGAATTCGCCTGTGAAGCCATCTGGTCCTGGACTTTAGTTTGTTGGAAGATTTTTAATTACAGTTTCAATTTCATTACTTGTGATTGATCTGTTTATATTTTCTAATTCTTCCTAGTTCAGTCTTGGAAAGTTGTACACCTTTCCAAAAATTTGTCCATTTCTTCCAGGTTGTCCATTTTATTGGCATAGAGTTGCTTGTAATAGTTTCTTATGATCCTTTGTATTTCTGTGGTGTCTGTTGTAACTTCTCCTTTTTCATTTCTAATTTTATTGATTTGAGTCCTCTCCCTTTTTTTCTTGATGAGTCTGGCTAAAGGTTTATCAATTTTGTTTATCTTCTCAAAGAACCAACTTTTAGTTTTATTGATCTTTGCTATTGTTTTCTACATTCCTATTTCATTTATTTCTGCTCTGATCTTTATGATTTCTTTCCTTCTACTAACTGGGTTTTCTTTGTTCTTCTTTTTCTAGTTGCTTTGGGCATAAGGTTAGATTGAGATTTTTGTTTCTTGAGGTGAGACTGAATTGCTAGAAACTTCCCTCTTAGAACTGCTTTTGCTGTGTCCCACAGGTTTTGGGTCATCGTGTTTTCGTTGTCATTTGTTTCTAGGTATTTTTAAATTTCCTCTTTGATTTCTTCAGTGATCTCTTGGTTATTTAGCAGCGCACTGTTTAGCTTCCATGTGTTTGTGTTTTTTACAGTTTTTTTCCTATAACTGATTTCTAATCTCATAGCGTTGTGGTTGGAAAAGATGCTTGATACAACTTCAATTTTCGTAAATTTTCCGAGGCTTGATTTGTGACACAAGATGTGATCTATCCTGGACAGTGTTCCATGTGCACTCGAGAAGAAAGTGTATTCTTCTGCTTTCCGATGGAATGTCCTATAAATATCAATTAAGTCTATCTGGTCTATCCTGTCATTTAAAGCTTGTGTTTCCTTATTTATTTTCAGTCTGGATGATCTGTCCATTGGTGTAAATGGGGTGTTAAAGTCCCCCACTATTATTGTGTTACTGTCGATTTCTCATTTTATGGCTGTATTTGCCTTATGTATTGAGGTGCTCCTATGTTGGGTGCATATATATTTATAATTGTTATATCTTCTTCTTGGATTAATCCCTTGATCATTATGTAGTGCCCTTATCTCTTATAAGAGTCTTTATTTTAAAGTCTATTTTATCTGAAATGAGTATTGCTACTCCAGCTTTCCTGTGATTTCCATTTGCATGGAATATTTTTTCCATCTCCTCCCTTTCAGTCTGTACGTGTCCCTAGGTCTCAAGTGGGTCTCTTGTAAACAGCGTATATATGGGTCTTGTTTTTGTATCCATTCAGCCAGTTTGTGTCTTTTGGTTGGAGTATTTAATTCATTTACATTCAAGGTGATTATCGATATATATGTTCCTATTACCATTTTCTTAATTGATTTGGGTTTGTTTTTGTGGGTCTGTTTCTTCTTTTGTGTTTCCTGCCTAGAGAAGTTCCTTTAGCATTTGTTGTAAAGCTGGTTTGGTGGTGCTGAATTCTCTTAGCTTTTGCTTGTCTGTAAAGCTTTTGATTTCTCCATTGAAGCTGAATGAGATCCTTGCGGGGTTGTAGGTTTTTCCCTTTCATCACTTTAAATATATCCTGCCACTCTCTTCTGGCCTGCAGAGCTTCTGCTGAAAAATCAGCTGATAACCTTACAGGGATTCCCTCCTATGTTATTTGTTGCTTTTCTTCTGCTGCTTTTAATATTTTTTCTTTGAATTTAATTTTTGTTAGTTTGATTACTATGTGTCTCGGCATGTTTCTCCTTGGGTTATCCTGCCTGGGACTCTCTGTGCTTCCTGGATTTGGGTGGCTATTTCCTTTCCCACGTTAGGGAAGTTTTCTACTATAATCTCTTCAAATATTTTCTCAGGTCCTTTCTCTCTCTCTTCTCCTTCTGGGACCTCTATAATGTGAATGTTGGTGCATTTAATATTGTCCCAGAGGTCTCTTAGGTTGTCTTCAGTTCTTTTCATTCTTTTTTTTTTTATTCTGCTCCTTGGCAGTTATTTCCACCATTCTACCTTCCAGCTCACTTACTCGCTCTTCTGTCTCAGTTGTTCTGCTATTGATTCCTTCTAGTGTATTTTTCATTTCAGTTATTGTGTTGTTCATCACTGTTTGTTTGTTTGTTCTTTAGTTCTTCTAGATCTTGGTTAAACATTTCTTGTATTTTCTCCATTCTATTTCAGAGATTTCGGATATCTTTACTATCATTACTCTGAATTCTTTTTCGGGTAGGTTGCCTATTTCCTCTTCATTTATTTGGTCTTGTAGGTTTTTACTTTGCTCCTTTGTTCGTAACATTTTTTTGTTGTCTCGCTTTTTTTGATGGGTGGGGCTGTGTTCCTGCCTTACTGGTTGTTTGGCCTGAGGTGTCTAGCACTGGAGTTTGCAGGCAGTTGGGTACAGCTGGGTCTTGGTGCTGAGATGAGGACCTCCGGGAGACCTTACCCTGATTAATATTCCCCAGGGTCTGGTTGCTCGGGGGCTCCTCCCCTCCCCTTAGGTGTCTGTGGTCCCCCACCAGTGCCTGGTAGGTGTCAGTTGTGAGGAGTCACGAACTCTGTGTCCTCCTAGTCTGCCATCTTGACTCTGCCCCCCCTTGGGGCCTTCTTAATTCTATTGAACTAGGTATTTTTATGACTTCCTATGTTCAATGCCATTCAAATATTTTATAACACCTAAATTTTAATTAATTTGTCAAGGTACTTTCACACATCTCATTTGATTTTTATAAACAACTCTGTCAACCTAGATATTCAAATTTTATAAATGAAGAAGTCGAGGCTCATGGTTTTCCATGGAGTAAATGGGATATGGGGAGGAAGGGTCCATCAGCCATGTTTTCACCACAGACACTGGTCTTTGCTATAAAACTAATGATGTCAACTGGACAGTGTAAGATTTACAAGGTACCTCCTAAGAGCCATTTTGATATACCACATACTCTTACCTCCATGTCTTTGTGATTACATCCAATACACCATTGTAAAACATGTGTTGATCCTGCAGGCGAGCTCTTACAACTTGGTATGGGTATGTTGCTGCCACAGCAAATATTTTGGATAATGCTGCAACTGATATATATTCTACTGTGCTCTAAAATGACAACAGAAAACATTTGTTTTTCTTTAGGTAGGATTTCTTTAGAAATATAGAAGTAAAATTTACATAGGGAAACCAACACTGAAGTGGATCCACAAGTGAAAAATACTGTTTCCCCTCTTGAAACAAGGTCTGTGGAATGGGGTTCTATTTTTTACAGTTGTGTGCCATTATCCTGTAAAGTATTTAACTATAAATTAAATTAGTGGCAAAATCAGTACTTATCATCATAGCAATACTACCAAAGTAAATGTGACAAAATTTCCATCTATTAAATGCCCATAAAAATAAATACAGTGTTTTTTCAAGTATCACCTTACCAACTGTGCTTCTGGTAATCTATTGGTATGTTGGTTATATTTCAGTTTCAACAATTCATATGCCATAAACTGAAGGGCACCATGTGATGTTCCAAACAGCCCAGGAATAAACCCCTAGAAAGGAACAAGTGAAGAAAAAAAAAAAAAAAAGCTAAACTAAGCAAGTTTCCAAAGGACCACATCTTCCGGGGAGGGGAGTAAGGAATGAGTGGCTTCAATGTGTGACTTAGAGAAATGGTTACTCTACAAAGTTTTATTTTAGACAGTCCTTCTCACACCCACCAGTGTCATGATGATACTTCTTATGGTAATGAGGATAAACAATTTAAAGTACAATTTCAATACCGATTTTGGTTGTCATTAAATTGTTCCTTGCCTAAGTCTGGTTTCTCTTCAGGACTGAGTACAGGTCATTCAGAACTCAGACAATAGAGCCAAGGGAAATTACAATTGCCAGCTATTAAAATATATTGATAATAATTCATTACCTTATACAATCCACGCACACCTTCATACTTATATATTTTCAAAAGTGTATCAAACATTCCTTTATATTGCCGCTGTGAGGCATTAACAACACCATCGTACTGTAACATAAGGCGAGTTTTTGTTACCCATAATGGGTTGGTAATGCAGAGGGTCATGGCTCCTGAAATCAGATTTAAATAATATTACTCAGCATACAGGTACTTTCTCACTTCTGACAAGCTGAATTAAGAACAGTCCATTTATATAAAGAATGGGGCTGTACCTGCAACAGCAAGGTGTGGTCCCTTAGGCACAGACCTAGGGTTAATGGGTAGACATAGTTTTTGGTGGTCTTAAATAATTTTTGGTGGTCTTAAAAAGTTCCCCATGTGGTTAGTGAGAAATAAATTTTAAAAGGTGATGAAAATGTGAAACACTTTCCCTTTGAGGTGTGAGGGTAGCAAAGATGTCCTGGCTCCTAAACAAAGTGGCCTAGTGTGGAGAACAGACCGAGGTCCTGGGAAGCAGATGCTGATAAGGAGATACATATACTTAGGAGGAGGACACAGTACAACCCAGAGGGGCTGAAGATTAGGGGAAAAGGACCAGCAATCCAGCACCTCAATCATCTGTGCATGTGCACATGTATACCCACCCCAACTTTATCACACTCTTCCTCAAACCCACTCAAACTAGCCATGACACCTCAAATTTTAAATAACTATGTAATATCAAAAGAAATATTTACATTCTTTACAGAGAGTGATGATTTTGTTAAAAAAAAAAATTCAAATGGTTAAGTTTCTCATTTGCCAAGTTTCCTAAGTAGTCCTTTATTCAACAAGTATTTATGGAGTCCTATTGTGAGTCAGGTCTCTGCTAGCAGCTAGGTATTCAAAATGAGCAAGATAATTCTTGCCTTAAAAAACAATCAGTAAACATTAAGAAACCAAGGTGGGGAATTCCCTGGCGGTCCAGTGGATTCAGCACTTTCTCTGCCGAGGGCCTGGGTTCAATCCCTGGTTGGGAAACTAAGATCCCACAAGCCGTGCAGCATGTCCAAAAAAAAAAAACCAAGGTAACAAGGTATCAAAGTAGGAGTTAAAAGACTTATGAGTCCTACTTTGTCTTTCCTTCTGAATATTATACATACATGAGGCAATTAAACAAGACTATTAAATTGTTTAATTTGAAAACTGAAATCATATTTTAATGGAAAAAACACTATACCAAATCATCTTAAATCATTAGAGAGTCATAACCTTTCTAAATATTACACCCTTTGTGACAAGTAAAATTCTTGAAATCTATCCAGAGTAATCCATCAGAATACTTGCCTTCTAAGAAATTTCATGTGATAACTGATTAGTAAAGTTAGATGAGCATATTTAAACTCAGGTGTTCATAGGAAAAAAGGCAAATAAAGAACAAAAGTGAAAATCAAGTTGGAAGTTGATATTTTATATTTCAAACACTACCTTACCAGCTTCAGCAGCTGAGACGAGATATTCTGTTGCCTCTAACCTTTCAGCTCTTCCTTCTGTCTTATATGATTTGATGGCATTGTAACTAAAAGAATTAAACATGAACAGTTGGATAAATATTTGAGTGGGTGACATAAAGCAGTAAATTCTATTTTAAAGTGTGGGTAACTTAAAAATACCTCAAAAGTAGAAGTCAATGCATAATCCAACTACAAAACAAGACCTTTTTCAAATAATGGATTTACTGGAAATGGTTTACTGTAAGACTATACCATCTCTCCCCCCAAATATGTAGGCTGGCAATACATATGTAAAATATTTTCATCACATGTTCAACCATTAATAAAAACAGCAAACAGGAAAACTGGAAGGGGGAGGGTGTACTGGTGCAGCAATTGGGCAGACAAAAAAGGGGCAGCTAACTATTACGCTCAGATACTGTGGCTGGCAATTCTGATATATAAAACACTCCACAGATCCCACCTAACAGATCAACAAGGACCATAGTGGCACACAAGAAATCATAACAAAAGATAACACAAACAGTATCATGAGAGATTCAGGAACTATTACTGAGATCAGAGAAGGCTTTGTGTAGGAGGCAACACTGAGCCAGGTATGGAGAGACAGGTGCAGTTTCAATAGGGAAACACAAGCATGAGCAAAAGTTATAGGGGTGGATGGGAAGACAGGGCAAACTGAGCTACACTTGAGTGGCACACTGACATTTACGCTTTACTTGGCAGAAAACAGCCACAAAATGCTTCTGAGTAAGGGAGTTAAATCACCTTTTTTGTCAAACTCCAATTTCCACTTTCCTCCAGGAAGAAGACTTCAACTAAATAAATCTTTCCAAACTTGACCAATCCATTCTATCATAAAACAAGTATACTGTTTTATGATAATTTCAACACATAAACCTTACATGGCTTGCCCTTAGAAACTCTCTTTAAAGAACCCCCACAGCTCTGAAATTATTAACATAATAAATTTTATACATACGGCTTCACCCATTTAGGAATGTCTTACAACTGAAAATAGGAAAAATATTTAAACAATATTAAGACTGATTTTTATTTTGATTTCACTTAGGAAATATTTTAAGGTTGGTTTGTATACTGCCATAAGATTATGAGAGATCAAGTAAAATGTAAGACACAAAAGAGAAGAAGGCAAATATACCAGGTATTGGTGTTTTCCTAAAAATGCCATGTATTAAAACAAAAGCCTCCCCATTCATGGATTCAGTTTCAGATATCAGAGGCAAGCTCAGAGCAGCACCACTCCTCCAGTGCAGTGTGATAATACTTTGTTTCCATGCCCTTGTACACTCAACAACTTGAATATGGCTGCCACAGGTGCTTTCTGTGGCTTCTTCAGTAAGCATCCAATAGCAGTTATTACAAACGGTGATGATACCTGACAGTGAAGGAGTGAGGAAATGAATGAGCTACAAAGATGAAGGAGCAGGTCAAATAGGAGGTAAGAAAGAACATGCCTTAGACTCTTTCAGTCATGCACTGGCTTTGGCTTTCTGTTCCCATAGGGCTATCCTGTGATACATGTTCTTATGAGGACTCCAAGATCTGTCCTCTTCTGCTTTTCCAACTTCATTATGAATCAGTGTATTTTGGGAAGCCACCTTCCTGAATCCATCTCACAGAAATGGCTTCTGGAAGAGTGTTTCTCCATCTCATCCTTTTACCTTCTTCTTATTAATAACTTTTTTCCAGACTAAATGCCTCTGATAATAGCTTACAGAGAATAATACGCCATTTTGCTCTTTCTAGCCCTTCCAATTCAGAGAAACTGATTAAATGACTCACCTTGCTTCACCAACTGATTTTTTAAAAAATCATTAAAAACATGAATTCCTTTTTATTTACTACTGTAAAATCTCCCAGACCTACTCACAAGAAAAAGTAGAGTCCCCAGGATAAGCCTGCACCCCACACATTTGGGGCTACTCCTTGGTAAAGTCCCCGTAGTCCATCAAGTTTCCAAATGGTGGTCAAGCAATGCAAAACTCCTTTATATTTCGGTCTCAGTTCCAATCCATCACTCACTGCAGTAAAGAATACACAGAGTTAGGTGGGAGCAAAGTTCTAGCTCTGAATTACATATAAACATATAGATATCACACAATCAATCACAGAAAGGAGGTAAATTCAAAAGAAAAAAAATTTTGGTAGATAAAATTATTTTCCAGGATTTGATATTTTTAAATTAATAAATTCATATATTTATCTAAGTTTTAAGTGTGTAGTATACCCTCAATAAAAACTTGGATAAAGATGTGAGAAGCAATAAGAAAGCAAATGTAGAGAATGGGATAAACTTTCCTGGAAATTCTCTTGCCACAGTCCCCACTAACACACACACACACACACACACACACACACACACACACACACACACACAGAAATCAGAATAGAAAGTAGAAAATCCCATCCATTGTTTTCTTACTCTGAAAAGTTCTAAATTAATAAAACATGATAGGGTAAAACAAAAACTGATACTACACACATTCTATGTTACTTAAATAAGGAGAATTCAAATCTGTTTTGGAAGTTTAAAAGATAATGCTTATTTTAAATAACTTCTATTTCATGAAAGACTCCACAAACCAATAAGAGATTGAAAAAAGTTTGTAGTATAGGGTTAATATATCTAATTTACAAAAAGGATTCACAAATCAATAAGAAAATGACAAACAGCCTCTAAAAAACTTATGGGCAAATTACATAAACTATCAATTCACAGAAATGGAACAGAATGGAGAGCCCAGAGATAAACCCACCCACTTATGGTCAATTAATCTATGACAAAGGAAGTAAGAATATACAATGGAGAAAAGACAGTCCCTTCAGTAAGTGGGCTGGGAAAACCAGACAGCTACATGTAAAAGAATGAAATTAGAACATTCTCTAACACCACATACAAAACTAAACTAAAAATGGATTAAAGAGCTAAATGTAATACCAGATACCATAAAACTCCTAAAGGAAAATACAGGCAGAACACTCTTTGACATAAAATTGTAGCAACATTTTTTTGAATCTGTCTCCTAAAACAAAGGAAATAAAAGCGAAAACAAACAAATGGGACCTAATTAAACTTAAAAGCTTTTGCACAGCAAAGGAAACCATCAATGAAACGAAAAGACAACCTACCAAATGCGAGAAAATATTTGCAAATGATATGACCGATAAGCGGTTAATATCCAACATGTATAAACAGCTCCTATAACTCAACATCAAAAAAACAAACAACCCATGGCACAGGGGCTGGGTGCTGAAACATGGGCTGCAGCAAACAAAACTGGGGGAGAGGACTGGGGTTGGCTGTGCAGAGACTGCCCAAAGGGACTGAAGTGTGGTCTGGGCCACAACAGGGTGTGTGTAGGGTGCAGCCCAGATCTGCCATAAAATCCCCATTGTTAACACACACACACACACATGAAGTGAGGGGTGGGGCCCCGCCATAGCAGCCTCATTCTCAGTGTGCTCACAGCGGGTGCGGCTCCGCTTCTAGGAGCTCTGGGAGTGAGCAAGTGCCCACACGCAGAGATGAGGGTAAAATCTGAGCAGATCCCCAATGCTGGAGACTTCGGAAGCAGGGCTGAAATCTGAGCCATGTCCCAGCAGCTGTGTGGATTTATGCTGCTGGGGCTCTGAAAGTGTAGTGCCTGTGGGACATTGGAGCATATTACTGGCACTGGACCAGGTCTGGTGTTAGCACTGGTGGGCTTTGTGGGAACTTGCATATGGAGGTGGGGCTGGGGTCTGGGCTGATTCCATAGCTCTCATGGGCAGATCCCCATGCTGGACTTCAGTGGCTCTGTGCTGGCGGCTTTGTGAGCACAGCACCTGAGGGACATCCTGGCCGACTGCCTGCATTCCCAAGGCTGAGGGCAGTGCCAACAACACTGCACTTTGTGAGCTCACACAAGTGACACCACAGAGTGCATTTCCTGGTGGACAGCTCCTGAGGAGGAATACTCATCTGCTCCTATCCCAGCAGGAGCAATCCAGTCCCACCTACCTCACACTGTAGCTTAGAATTGAATGTGGGGGCTTCTACTCCAACAACTGGGGAGCAGACCCTGCCCCTGACAGGGCTGTGACAACCACAGAGCAAACATGAGGTCCCGTTCATGATCCAGTGCAGGCTCTGGTTACCACAACAACAATCACACCCCTTCTCAAGGGGATAACAGCCAGCACACACCAAGAAAAGAAGCAGCAGGCATCCATACTAAAAACAGCCCTTGCACCAAAAATATTAGACTCACGCAGGCTACACAGGGATGCTTCCACATAAAAACAGCCTTTCAAGACCACAGTAGATAACTGTTTTTCCTAAACTCATAGTCAGAGAAATATAAATAAAATGAAGAAACAGAGAAACCACTTGCAACTAAAAGATCAAGAGACTTCCCTTGAAAGAACAATGAAATAGCCCTTGCCAGTCTACTAGACCTTGAGTTCAAAAAGGAGGTAATAAAAATACTGAAGGAATTAAGCAAGGATACCAACAGAAATGCAGATTACTGTAAAAACGACATAGAAACTATAAAGAGGAGCCAACTAAAATTAGAAAACTCATTTGCCAAGAAGAAAGCTGAACTAAAGGCAATAAATAGCAAACTGAATAATGCAAAAAACAAATAAGTGATCTGGAAGACAGAATAATGAAAATCACCCAATCAGAACAAAAGACAGAAAGACACATGAAAACAATATATGAGACCTATGGGATAATTTAAAGCATGGCAATCTATGCATAACAGGGATCCCAGAAGGAGAAGAAAGAGAAAAGGTGATCAAAAATGTATTTGAAGAAATTATGGCTGAAAACTTCCCAAACCTAAAGAAGGAAACAGATATCCAGGTACAGGAAGCACAGATGGTCCCAAACAAGATGAACCCAAACAGACCTACACCAAGACATATTATAATTAAAACAGCAAAAGTTAAAGATAAAGAGAAAAAAGTTGATTACAAGGGAACTCCTGTAAGGCTATCAGCTGATTTTTCTACAGAAATGCTGCAGGCCAGAAGGGAATGGCAAGATATATTCAAAGTCTTGAAAGGGAAAAATGTGCAACCTAGGATACTCTACCCAGTGGGATTATTGTTTAAAATAAAAGGAGAGATAAACAATTTCTCAGACAAGCAAAAACTAAAAGAATACAGCAATACTAAACCTATGCTAAAAGAAATATTGAAAGGTCTTCTCTAAATAGAAAAAAAGCAAGAATCTATAGGAAAGAGAATCACAATTGGAAAGTAAATCATTTAAATAAGATAAATGTTTTTTGTGAAAGCAATTATAACTATAAACAGATAAACATGAAGATGTAAAAGAGGCCATCAAAATCATAAAATGTGGGGAAGGGGAGTAAGAAAACATAGATTTCTTTTTTTTTTTAAGAATGTTTGAACTTATATGACTTTGAGTCTAAAGCAGGTATATAGTAATGGGTTAATGTACTTGAAAACCAGGGTAACCACAAATCAAAAACACAACAGATTCACAAAAACCAAAAAGAACTCGTGCATAATTTTTAAAAACCCATCAAACCAAAAAAGTAGAAAGAAAAAGAAACAGAAGAAATACAAAATCAACTGGAAAACAAGGTCTAAAATTGGAATAAATCCCTATCTATCAATATTTACCTTAAATGTCCATGAAGTAAATGCTCAAATCAAAAGACAGAGTGGCAGATTGTATTAAAAAAACAAGAGCCTCCAATATACTGCCCACTTTAGAGCAAAGGACACACACAGATTGAAAGTGAGGGGATAGGGACTTCCCTGGTGAGGCAGTGGTTAAGAATCTGCCTGCCAATGCAGGGGACATGGGTTCCATCCCTGGTCTGGGAAGAACCCGCATGTCGCGGAGCAACTAAACCCATGCACCACAACTACTGAGCCCATGCGCCACAACTACTGAAGCCCATGCGCCTAGAGCCTGTGCTCCGCAACAAGAGAAGCCACTGAAATGAGAAGCCCATGCACCACAACAAAGAGTAGCCCCCACTTGCCACAACTAGAGAAAGCCTGCACGCAGCAACAAAGACCTGACACAGCCAAAAAAAAAAAAAAGAGAGGGGATAGAAAAAGATATTCATGCAAATGGAAATGACAAGAACAGGGTAGGAATACTCATATCAGACAAAATAGACTTTAAGACAAAGGCCACAAAGAAAGATAAAGAACAGTATATAATGATAAAAGCATCAATACAAGAAGAGGATATTACACTCAATATGTATGCAACCAATATGATCACCTAAATACATAAAACAAATACTAACAAAGAGAGAAATTGCTGGGAATAAAATAACAGTAGGAAACTTTAACACCCCACTGACGTCAATGGACAGATCTTCCAAATAGAAAATCAACAAGGCAACAGAAATACTAAATGATACAATAGAACAGGTAGACTTAATTGATATTTTCAGGACATTATATGCCAAAAAACCCCAGAATACACATTCTTTTCAAGCGTGTGTATTTCAGAATACACACGGAACATTCCTTAGGATACACCACATACGAGGACACAAAACAAGCCTCAACAAACTTAAGAGGAGAGAAATTATTTCAAGGTCTGCGCTCTGGGCTCGACTGAGCCTCCCTGGCTGCTTGCGCTTTTCGCTCCTTCTCCAAGATGGCGGCAGTCAGTGCACTGAGGCAGGATCTGGGCGAGCCTAGTGAAGATTGCTTTGATGGTGATCACAGCTTTGAGGACATAGGGCTAGCTGCTGGCCGAAGCCAACAAGAAAAGAAACGTTCTTACACAGATTTTTTAAGGGAAGAGGAAGAAATCACTGCTCAGGTCAGGAATTCTTCCAAGAAGAGGTTAAAGGACAGTGAACTTTACTTCCTGGGGATGGACAAGCACAAGAAGAGGAAGCACTCCTCTGATGATTACTACTACGGAGGACAGTGATTCTTGTTCTGAGTGCTCATAAACCAGGGTGAAGGAGGAGAGAGGTGGAGGGCTGGTATTTTGGAGGATTCAGCATAGAACAGTCTTCATTTGTGATACACCAGATATTTCGTCTTTGGAATCATCACAGAAGAAAAAGTCCAGCCCTCAATCTGCTGATACAACTATGGACCTGTTGAAAGGGATCACTTCCCCTCTGGCAAAAGACACCAAGCCCCCCAAAAAGACAGGAGAAAAGTCCTCCAGTTCTTCAAGCCATTCAGAGAGTAAAAAGGAACACCACAGGAAGAAAGTCAGCAGAAGCAGTGGGGAGTTGTCCCTGGAGGATGGTGGTTCCTACAAATCCAAAAAAATGAAACCGCTCTGTGTGAACACTGAGACACTGACCCTTTGGGAGCCTGATGGGTTAAAGATGAAACTTATTCTCTCACCAAAGGAGAAGGGAAGCAGCTCAGTTGATGAGGAGTCTTTTCAGTACCCCTCTCAACAAGCAACTGTGAAAAAATCCTCTAAGAAGTCAGCTTGAGATGAGCAAGGTGCTTTACTCCTAGGACACGAGTTACGGAGCTTTCTGAAAACAGCCTCGAAGAAGCACAAGTCATTCTCAGATTCACATTCGTCTCCTGGCCCTGAAGACTATGGGTCTGATGCCTCCCAGTTCCCAGAATCCCACAGTGCTAACCTTGATCTTTCAGGGCTTGAACCTATTCTAGTAGAATCAGGCTCCTCCTCTGGCGGGGAGCTGGAGGCTGGGGAGTTAGTGATTGATGATTCTTACCGGGAAATCAAGAAGAAAAAGAAGTCAAAGAAGAGCAAAAAGAAGGACAAGGAGAAGCATAAAGAGAAGCGACACTCCAAGTCCAAGAGAAGGTCGGGACTTCATGCTGCTGCAGTGGGAGAGGTCCCAGCGCTGCCCGGCCCTCTGCCCAGCATCCCGTACACTGGAGCAGCCGCCCCTCCCCCACGTTTCCTGGCCTCCACACAGATAGGCACAGTGAGAAAAAAAAGAGAGGAGAAGGACAAAGAGAGAGACAGAGGAGAAAAGCCAAAAAAGAAGACCATGTCGGCCTACCAGGTGTTCTTTAAGGAGCATCGTGTAACCATTGTGGCTGACCATCCAGGCATAGATTCTGGGGAACTGAGTAAAAAACTGGCTGAGGTGTGGAAGCAATTGCCAGAGAAGGATAAACTGATTTGGAAGCAAAAACCTCAGCATCTGCAACACAAACAGAACAAAGCAGAAGCTACAACTGTGAAAAGAAAAGCATCCAGCTCAGAAGGTTCCATGGAAGTGAAAGCTTCCTCTGCAGGAGTACTGTCACCCCGAAGAAATCCCCACCCACCAACATGCTATTATTACCCGCCTCGCCAGACAAGGCCCCCAAGACAGAGCCTGTCGATGTGGCCACTCATCTCCAGCTGTTGGGAGAGTCCTTGAGCCTTACTGGACACCACCTGCAGGAAACCGAGGGCATGCGGGCTGTGTCTGGCAGTTTGTCAGTGCTTCTGGATTCCATCATCCGTGTGCTTGGCCCCTTGGCATGTGTGACCACACAACTACCTGAGCTGAATGGCTGTCCCGAACAGGTCTTGTCAAACACACTAAACCACATTGCTTACATCATGCCTGGACCGTGACAGCAAAGACTCCTGGGACAGAAACCTTATCTTGCCTGTTGCTGGCTTGTGTATATGTGACTGCTCCAGATCCCTTCACTGGCCTCTGGGTGTAGGTTTTGAATTTTTATATATATGCATAATGTGTATATATATGTATATATAATATATAATATATACATAGGACTGTAACTACTTTGCTTTTAATAATTTTATGAAATGGCAAAGGTTTAGCCAAGAGGAAACCTTGGCATGAATATGGGCTTGGGATTATTTCTTCTCCTGTGGTGGATAAATCTGCCTTAAAAATCAGTGTAGACCAGGGGAGGAACCAAGATGGTGGAGTAGAAGGACGTGCTCTCACTCCCTCTTGCGAGAACACCAGAATCACAACTAGCTGCCGGACAATCACCGACAGGAAGACACTGGAACTCACCAAAAAAGATACCCCACATCCAAAGACAAAGGAGAAGCCACAATGAGACGGTAGGAGGGGAGTAATCAGAGTAAAATCAAATCCCATAACTGGTGGGTGGGTGACTCACACTGGCGAACACTTATAGCACAGAAGTCCACCCACTGGAGTGAAGGTTCTGAGCCCCACGTCAGGCTTCTCAACCTGGGGGTCTGGCAACGGGAGGAAGAATTCATAGAGAATCAGACTTTGAAGCCTAGTGGGAATTGATTGCAGGACTTTGACAGGACTGGGGGAAACAGAGACTCCACTCTTGGAGGGCACACACAAAGTAGTGTGTACATCGGGACCCAGGGGAAGGAGCAGTGACCCCATAGGAGACTGAACCAGACCTACCTGCTAGTGTTGGAAGGTCTCCTGCAGAGGCGGGGGGTGGCTCTGTTTCACTGTGGGGAAAAGGACACTGGCAGCAGAAGTTATGGGAAGTACTCCTTGGCGTGAGCCCTCCCAGAGTCTGTCATTAGCCCAACCAAAGAGCCCAGGTAGGCTCCAGTGTTGGGTTGCCTCAGGCAAAACAACCAACAGGGAGGGAACCCAGCCCCACCCATCAACAGTCAAGTGGATTAAACTTTTACTCAGCTCTGACCACCACAGCAACAGTCAGCTCTACCCACCACCAGAGCCTCCCATCAAGCCTCTTAGATAGCCTCAACCACCAGAGGGCAGACAGCAGAAGCAAGAAAAACTTTAATACTGCAGCCTGTGGAACAAAAACCACATTCACAGAAAGATAGACAAGATGAAAAGGCAGAGGGCTATATACCAGATGACAGAACAAGATAAAACCCCAGAAAAACAACTAAGTGAAGTGGAGATAGGCAACCTTCCAGAAAAGGAATTCAGAATAACGATAGTGAAGATGATCCAGGACCTCGGAATAAGAATGGAGGCAAAGATCGAGAAGATGCAAGAAATGTTTAACAAAGACCTAGAAGAATTAAAGAACAAACAAACAGAGATGAACAATACAATAACTGAAATGAAAACTACACTAGAAGGAATCAATAGCAGAATAACTGAGGCAGAAGAACGGATAAGTGACCTAGAAGACAGAATGGTGGAATTCACTGCTGCAGAACAGAATAAAGAAAAAAGAATGAAAAGAAATGAAGACAGCCTAAGAGACCTCTGGGACAACGTTAAACGCAACAACATTTGCATTATAGGGGTCCCAAAAGGAGAAGAGAGAGAGAAAGGACCCGAGAAAATATTTGAAGAGATTATAGTCAAAAAATTCCCTAACATGGGAAAGGAAATAGCCACCCAAGTCCAGGAAGCGCAGCGAGTCCCATACAGGATAAACCCAAGGAAAAACACGCCAAGACACATAGTAATCAAATTGGCAAAAATCAAAGACAAAGAAAAATTATTGAAAGCAGCAAGGGAAAAATGACAAATAACCTACAAGGGAACTCCCATAAGGTTAACAGCTGATTTCTCAGCAGAAACTCTACAAGCCAGAAGGGAGTGGCATGATATACTTAAAGTGATGAAAGGGAAGAACCTACAACCAAGATTACTCTACCCAGCAAGGATCTCATTCAGATTTGATGGAGAAATCAAAAGCTTTACAGACAAGCAAAAGCTAAGAGAATTCAGCGCCACCAAACCAGCTCTACAACAAATGCTAAAGGAACTTCTCTAAGTGGGAAACACAAGAGAAGAAAAGGACCTACAAAAACAAACCCAAAACAATTAAGAAAATGGTCATAGGGACATACATATCGATAATTACCTTAAACATGAATGGATTAAATGCTCCAATGAAAAGACACAGGCTTGCTGAATGGATACAAAAACAAGACCCATATATATGCTGTCTACAAGAGGCCCACTTCAGACCTAGGGACACATACAGACTGAAAGTGAGGGGATGGAAAAAGATATTCCATGCAAATGGAAATCAAAAGAAAGCTGGAGTAGCTATACTCATCTCAGATAAAATAAAGAATGTAGAGACAAGGAAGGACACTACAAAATGATCAAGGGATCAATCCAAGAAGAAGATGTAACAATTATAAATATATATGCACCCAACATGAGGAGCACCTCAATACATAAGGCAACTGCTAACAGCTATAAAAGAGGAAATCGACAGTAACACAATAATAGTGGGGGACTTTAACACCTCAGTTACACCAATGGACAGATCATCCAAAATGAAAATAAATAAGGAAACAGAAGCTTTAAATGACACAATAGACCAGATAGATTTAATTGATATTTATAGGGCATTCCATCCAAAAACAGCAGACTGCACTTTCTTCTCAAGTGCACACGGAACATTCTCCAGGATAGATTATATCTTGGGTCACAAATCAAGCCTCAGTAAATTTAAGAAAACTGAAATCATATCAAGCATCTTTTCTGACCACAACACTATGAGATTAGAAATGAATTACAGGGAAAAAAACGTAGAAAACACAAACACATGGAGGCTAAACAATACGTTACTAAATAACCAAGAGATCACTGAAGAAATCAAAGAGGAAATCAAAAAATACCTAGAGACAAATGACAATGAAAACACGACGACCCAAAACCTATGGGATGCAGCAAAAGCAGTTCTAAGAGGGAAGTTTATAGCTATACAAGTCTACCCCAAGAAACAAGAAAAATCTCAAGTAAACAATCTAACCTTACACCTAAAGGAACTAGAGAAAGAAGAAGAAACAAAACCCGAAGTTAGCAGGAAGAAAGAAATCATAAAGACCAGAGCGGCAATAAATGAAATAGAAACAAAGAAAACAATGGCAAAGATCAATAAAACTAAAAGCTGGTTCTTTGAGAAGATAAACAAAATTGATAAGCCATTAGCCAGACTCATCAAGAAAAAGAGGGAGAGGACTCAAATCAATAAAATTAGAAATGAAAAAGGAGACGTTACAACAGACGCCGCAGAAATACAAAACATCCTAAGAGACTACTACAAGCAACTCTATGCCAATAAAATGGACAACCTGGATGAAATGGACAAATTCTTAGAAAGGTATAACCTTCCAAGATTGAACCAGGAAGAAACAGAAAATATGAACAGATCAATAGCAAGTAATGAAATTGAAACTGTAATTAAAAATCTTCCAAGAAACAAAAGTCCAGGACCAGATGGCTTCACAGGTGAATTCTATCAAACATTTAGAGAAGAGCTAACACCCATCCTTCTCAAACTCTTCCAAAAAATTACAGGGGAAGGAACACTCCCAAATTCATTCTATGAGGCCACCATCACCCTGATACCAAAACCAGACAAAGATATCACAAAAAAAGAAAATTACAGACCAATATCACTGATGAATATAGATGCAAAAATCCTCAACAAAATACTAGCAAACAGAATCCAACAACACATTAAAAGGATCATACACCACGATCAAATGGGATTTATCCCAGGGATGCAAGGATTCTTCAATATACGCAAATCAATCAATGTGATACACCATATTAACAAATTGAAGAATAAAAACCATACGATCCTCTCAATAGATGCAGAAAAAGGTTTTGACAAAATTCAACACCCATTTATGATAAAAACTCTCCAGAAAGTGGGCATAGAGGGAACCTACCTCAACATAATAAAGGCCATATATGACAAACCCACAGGAAACATCATTCTCAATGTTGAAAAACTGGAAGCATTTCCTCTAAGATCAGGAATGAGACAAGGATGTCCACTCTCACCACTATTATTCAACATAGTTTTGGAAGTCCTAGCCACGGCAATCAGAGAAGAAAAAGAAATAAAAGGAATACAAATTGGAAAAGAAGAAGTAAAACTGTCACTGTTTGCGGATGACATGATACTATACATAGAGAATCCTAAAGATGCCATCAGAAAACTACTAGAGCTTATCAATGAATTTGGTAAAGTTGCAGGATACAAAATTAATGCACAGAAATCTCTTGCATTCCTATACACTAATGATGAAAAATCTGAAAGGGAAATTAAAGAAACACTCCCATTTACCACTGCAACAAAAAGAATAAAATACCTAGGAATAAACCTACCTAGGGAGACAAAAGACCTGTATGCAGAAAACTATAAGACACTGATGAAAGAAATTAAAGATGATACCAATAGATGGAGAGATATACCATGTTCTTGGATTGGAAGAATCAATATTGTGAAAATGACTATACTACCCAAAGCAATCTACAGATTCAATGCAATCCCTATCAAATTACCAATGGCATTTTTTACGGAACTAGAACAAATCATCTTAAAATTTGTATGGAGACACAAAAGACCCCGAATAGCCAAAGCAGTCTTGAGGGAAAAAAACAGAGCTGGAGGAATCAGACTCCCTGACTTCAGACTACACTACAGAGCTACAGTAATCAAGACAATATGGTACTGGCACAAAAACAGAAACATAGATCAATGGAACAAGATAGAAAGCCCAGAGATAAACCCACACACCTATGGTCAACTAATCTATGACAAAGGAGGCAAGGATATACAATGGAGAAAAGACAGTCACTTCAATAAGTGGTGCTGGGAAAACTGGACAGCTACATGTAAAAGAATGAAATTAGAACACTCCCTAACACCATACACAAAAATAAACTCAAAATGGATTCGAGACCTAAATATAAGACTGTACACTATAAAACTCTTAGAGGAAAACATAGGAAGAACACTCTGACATAAATCACAGCAAGATCTTTTTTGATCCACCTCCTAGAGTAATGGAAATAAAAACAAAAATAAACAAATGGGACCTAATGAAACTTCAAAGCTTTTGCACAGCAAAGGAAACCATAAACAAGACGAAAAGACAACCCTCAGAATGGGAGAAAATATTTGCAAACGCATCAACGGACAAAGGATTAATCTCCAAAATATATAAACAGCTCATTCAGCTCAATATTAAAGAAACAAACAACCCAATCCAAAAATGGGCAGAAGACCTAAATAGACATTTCTCCAAAGAAGACATACAGAAGGCCAAGAAGCACATGAAAAGATGCTCAACATCACTAATTATTAGAGAAATGCAAATCAAAACTACAATGAGATATCACCTCACACCATTGAGAATGGGCATCATCAGAAAATCTACAAATAACAAATGCTGGAGAGGGTGTGGAGAAAAGGGAACCCTCTTGCACTGTTGGTGGGAATGTAAATTGATACAGCCACTATGGAGAACAGTATGGAGGTTCCTTAAAAAACTAAAAATAGATGTACCATATGATCCAGCAATCCCACTACTGGGCGTATACCCAGGGAAAACCATAATTCAAAACGACACATGTACCCCAATGTTCACTGCAGCACTATTTACAATAGCCAGGTCATGGAAGCAACCTAAATGCCCATCGACAGACGAATGGATAAAGAAGATGTGGTACATATATACAATGGAATATTACTCAGCCATAAAAAGGAACGAAATTGAGTCATTTGTTGAGACGTGGATGGATCTAAAGACTCTCATACAGAGTGAAGTAAGTCAGAAAGAGAAAAACAAATATCGTATATTAATGCATGTATGTGGAACCTAGAAAAATGGTACAGATGAGCCAGTTTGCAGGGCAGAAGTTGAGACACAGATGTAGAGAACAGACATATGGACACCAAGGGGGGAAAACTGCGGTGGGGTGGGGATGGTGGTGTGCTGAATTGGGCAATTGGGATTGACATGTGTACACTGATGTGTATAAAATTGATGACTAATAAGAACCTGCAGTATAGAAAAAGAAACAAACAAAACAACTAATACTAAACTTTCATTGGGTTATTTGTATGGAAATATGTTAATATAAATGTTTCAGACATAACATGAAATTTCTAAAAATCTTATATGTTTTGGTATAAGTCATAATTCTAGTTATTACTTTAAAATGTACATCTCAGAAATAACTAAATTTCCTTGTCAATTGCATTATTATGAACTTTCATCAAATCTTTAACCGTGGTCATTTTTAAGTCTTTTGTCATTTACAGACAGTTCTGGGTGTACTCTGATGCTTTTGCAAATACGTTCCTATAAAAGGGTTTCATCTTCAAGGAATTCATGGAAAAGACTCTGACAAGTTCAGGTTTCTGGTAACTGACTGTACTGCTGAACTGAATGAATAAGCATTTTCAGAACTCTAATGAAAAACTGATGAACTCATAAAAGTGCTAACAAAAGATCAAGATGAAAAAAAAATTAATTACATGGGTCTGAGTGAACTGATGAGGATGATTATAATTTTTGTGACTTTCTGTTTGAATTAAAAAAAAAAATCCCACAAGGACTCAGAGGCAAAGAACATACAAATCAATTTTCACTGCAAAGTAAAGGAGCTGCTACAGTGGAGGATTACTGGACTGAATGTCAATATTATGATATAGTATGAGTGTGTTTCATGTTTGGTAATTGCAATCATTGTTGCTTTTGTTGTGGTCACCCATTTACAATGCTTGGTGTCAGTCTATTTATCTCTTGTAAAAATAAAATACAGTGTGTGTGTGTGAAAAAAAAAAGAACAAACAAACAAAAAAATGGAACCAGTCCCAACAAAGGAGACTAGGAATGGGTCAGGATTAGCCAACCTCAGAATTTGCCAGATATTCTAAACCAATTATACGTCATTTTTGTCTAGAATGGGTGCTGAATTCCATCTAAAGACTTTTCAACATTAATTAATATGACCATTTTTCCCTTCATTGATATAATGAATTATGCTGATAGATTTCCTTTGTATCTCATTATCCTTGCTCTCTTTGGCTAAACCCTACTTGATCATAATTATTGTTTTTTCATTGCTGGATTCCATTTGCTAATACTTTTATTCAGAATTTTTACATACATATTAATAAATAAAATTAGTCTATAGTTTTCTCTATACTAAAAAAAAAAATCAATGTAACTTGGGGGCTGGGGGCTTGTTCTGGATGTCAAGTGCATCGCTTTAAGGTCAGCCAAAATGTGATTTTTTTCCAAACTCAATTGTACCTTCAGACCCATCACTGACCATTTGCCTTACCTGTCTTACAGTCTGAAATGCAATGGGAAAGATTATGGGAAGACGTCAGTTAACTGAAAGTACAAAGCTTTTCAACTTGAAGTGACCTAGGTGGGAGGTGATAACATCGTTCCCATCTGAAAGTTGTTGTGATGGCTTAAGTGAACTTAGTAGGGGGGTTCATTCCAATTCCTGCTCTACCAGTGTCCATGTCTCAAAACTTATTGTAATCATTGGTACCACTGGCAGCCTCAGTCGGAGCCAAGGAGATTTGTGAGCCCTGGAGAGGGTAAGGCCGTCAATGCCACCAGCTGAATGGCCTATATTGTGAGCTGACCCACAGCATTTGGTCTGCAGAGCTAAGAGCTGGTATCTTCCATTGGCAGCGTCAGCTTAGCTCACAGTTCTGCTGCTTAGTTGCTTGGCGGGTGTGGAAGGTGAGCTTTGCCCAGCCTGATTCCTGGGTTCATTTCATTGGCTCCCCTGCTGGGCAGATACACAGTGTTCTGCATTCCACACTTAAGCAAATTGCGAAAAAAGTACTCTATTCTCATGTAGGTTTGTTTATGTGCGTGTGTGGATGTGTTTTAATTATGTGTATTTAACTCTTTAAACTCTCTTAGATTTTAACTTATCCTGTAAATTTCTGTATATATAATTTAAAAACAAGAGCCTCCACCAGCAACAGCATGTGGAAGATACAGATTTGTCATTTCTTCCTCCCCTCCTTCCTCTGGTCTCCTCTGCAAACTCCAAATTATCTACACTTTCAGGTACTGTGCCTCGAAAAGGAATCATATTGAGATTCTAGTTCTTTACAACTGAACAATGTCAAGAAACTAAATAAAAAGGACTGTTACCATTACCAGCTGCCCTTATTTCCAAAGAACCAGATTTTTGCTTCCCAGTTCCAAAAAAAACAGTTGAGGGCTTCAGGGTTGTTTTTAAATTTGGTTTGAGAGTCCACATCAAAACCAGGCTCTGAGGTGACTGCTTTCTTCCCTTGGCCTGGATGGAGCACCGTAGTATCAAAGTAGATCTTTGAGGAAAGTGCCGCCAGCCTGCATCCTATTTAATTCCTTCCTTTCTTCCCACCAGTGTGGTCACAGGGCTGTTTTTCTTAAAGGTATTCTGGCTGCTGAATGCCATTCTCACCTCAGAGCAGTTCTGAGATTTAACTGGAGAAACAGAAGGAAACAGGAATGTTTGGGAACCAAAATCAAGAAGAGCAGAAATCCTGGTTTGAGTTTGTGTGTTAGCACCTGTCCCACGCCTCCTCTGTACCCATGTCAGTTTCCTGTTTGACACAGAGTATCAAGGAAGGGCCTCAGAGACATGGATTAGTACAGAAAGAAGTCAATCCTACCACTGTCATTTGTACACATTAATGAAGTCCTGATGAGGACCTGATTTTTGTTTGTTTGTTTTCCTTTAAAATCCAACCCTATGGGCTTCCCTGGTGGCGCAGTGGTTGAGAATCTGCCTGCCAATGCAGGGGATGCGGGTTCGAGCCCTGGTCTGTGAAGATCCCACATGCCGCGGAGCAACTGGGCCCGTGAGCCACAATTGCTGAGCCTGCGCGTCTGGAGCCTGTGCTCCGCAACAAGAGAGGCCGCGATGGTGAGAGGCCCGCGCACCGCAATGAAGAGTGGTCCCCACTTGCCGCAACTAGAGAAAGCCCTCGCACAGAAACGAAGACTCAACACAGTCATAAATAAATAAATAAATAAATAAAAGACCGTGAATTTCTAAAAAAAAAAAAAAAAAAAAACCCAACCCTATTGTATTTGTATTTAAAATTTGTACACATTTGTATAATAATCTGTTCCTTGTGGTATTTGGTACTGTTAGAGGAAAACCTTTGGATTCAAACCTTCTTGCAGTTTTTATATCATTGTTTTATTTTGTTTTTTAAATAAATTCTAGCAGTTTGATCCAAATACCATTACAGTTGTATAAAGAAATAAAATTTTGTACTTACATTATTAAAAATCACATTTTTAATATTTGTAAAGAAAAAAAATTATTTCAAGCATCTTTTCTGACCACTATGGTATGAAATTAGAAATCAACCACAGAAAGAGTAATAAGAAAAAAAAAAACCACCCACGATTATATAGATTAAATAACATGCTACTAAAAACCCAATGGGTCAATGCTGAAATCAAAGAGGAAATTAAAAAATACCTTGAGAAAAATGACAATGAAAACACAACCATACAAAATCTATGGGATGCAGCAAAAGCAGTCCTAAGAGAAGCTCATAGCAATAGAGGTGGTCCTCAAAAAACAAGAAAAATCTCAAATAACCTAACCTACCACCTAAAAGAAAAAAGGACAAACAAAACCTAAAGTTGGCAAAAGGAAGGAAGTAATAAAGATAAGAGAGGAAATAAATTCAGAGGTTAAAAAAACAATAGAAATAGTCAATAAAACCAAGAGCTGCTTTTTTGAAAGGATAAACAAAATCGACAAACCTCTGGCCAGGCTCACCAAGAAGAAAAGAGAGAGGACACAAATAAACAAATTAAGAAATGAAAGGAGAAATAACCAACACCACAGAAATACGAAAGACCATAAGACAATACTATGAACAATTATATGCCAACAAACTGGACAACCTAGAAGAAACTGACAAGTTTCTAGAAACATACAGCCCACCAAAAACTGAATCAAGAAGAAACAGATACTCTGAACAGAATGATCACTAAAAGTGAAATAGAAACTATATAGAAAAAAAACCCACAAACAAAACCCATAAACCTCCCAGCAAACAGAAGTCCAGGACTGGTGGCTTCACTGGGGAATTCTATCAAACGTACTAAGAACTTATACCAATCCCTCTCAAACTCTTCCAAAAGAAAAGATACACTTAATAAACAAAAGTCCAGGACCAGATGGCTTCGCAGATGAATACTACCAAACATTTAGAGGAGAGTTAACACCTATCATTCTGAAATTGTTCCAAAAAACTGCAGAGGAAGGAACAGTTCCAAATTCATTAAATGAAGTCATCAACACCCTGATACCAAAACCAGACAAAAAAAAAATCACAAAAAAAGAAAATTATAGGGCTTCCCTGGTGGCGCAGTGGTTGAGAATCTGCCTGCCAATGCAGGGGACACGGGTTCGAGCCCTGGTCTGGGAAGATCCCACATGCCGTGGAGCAATTAAGCCCGTGAGCCACAATTGCTGAGCCTGCGCGTCTGGAGCCTGTGCTTCGCAGCAAGAGAGGCCGCGATAGTGAGAGGCCCGCGCACCGCGATGAGGAGTGGCCCTCGCTCGCTGCATCTGGGGAGGGCACTCGCACAGAGACGAAGACCCAACACAGCCATAAATAAATAAATAAATTAAATTAAATAAAAAAAAAGAAAATTATAGGCGAGTATCACTGATGAACATAGATACGAAAACCCTCAACAAAACACCAGCAAACCGAATGCAACAATACATTAAAAAGATCATACACTATGATCAACGGGGATTTATCCCAGGGATACAAGGATTTTTCAATACCTGCAAATCAATGTGATATACAACATGAATAAATTGAAGAGTAAAAACTAAAGGACCATCTCAATAGATGCAGAAAAAGCTTTTAACAAAATTCAACACCCATTTATGATAAGAAAAAAAAAAACCTCTCCAGAAGGTGACCATAGAGGGGACATACCTCAACATAATAAAGGCCATATATGGCAAACCCATAACTAACATCACAATAGTGAAAAGCTGAAAGCATTTCCTCTAAGATCAGAAACAAAACAAGGATGTCCATTCTCGCCACTTTTACTCAACATAGTTTTGGAAGTCCTAGCCATGGCAATCAGAGAGGAAAAAGAAATAAAAGAAATTCATACTGGAAAAGAAGAAGTAAAGTTGTCACTGTTTGCAGATGACATAATACTACACATAGAAAATCCTGAAGACGCTGCCAGAAAACTACTAGAGCTCATCAATGAATATGGTGAAGTTACTGGATACAAAATTAATATACAGAAATCTGTTGTATTTCTATACACTAATAATGAAATACCAGAAAGAGAAATTAAGAAAACAATCCCATTTACCACTGCATCAAAAAGAAAAAAAAAAACCCTACTAATAAACCTACCTAAGGAGGCAAAGAAACTGTTTTTGAAAACTATAAGATGTTGATGAAAGAAACTGAAGATGATACAAACACATGGAAAGATATACCATGTTCTTCTTGGATTGGAAGAATCAATATTGTCAAAACAACTATACTACCCAAGACAATCTACAGATTAATGCAATCCCTCAAATTACCAATGGCATTTTTCACAGAACTAGAACAAAAATTTTGTAAATTTGTATGGAAACACAAAAGACCCCAAATAGTCAAAACAATTGAGAAAGAAGAACAGAGCTGGAGGAATCACACCTCCTGACTTCAGACTATATTACAAAGCTACAGTAATCAAAACGGTATGGTACTAGTACAAAAACAAACATATAGTTCCATGGAACAGGATAGAAAGCCCAGAAATAAACCTACGCACTTATGATCAATTAATTTATGACAAAGGAGGAAATAATATACGATGGAGAAAAGACAGTCTCTTCAGTAAGTAGTGCTGGGAAAATTGGACAGCTACATGTAAAAGAATGAAATTAGAACATTCTCTAACAAAACATACAAAAATAAACTCAAAATGTATTAAAGACCTAAAGGTAAGACCTCTTACAGGAAAACACAGGCAGAACACTCTTTAAAATAAATCATAGGAATATTTTTTTGGATCCATCTCTTAGAGTAATGAAAATAAAGATGAAAACAAATGGGACCTAATTAAACTTAAAAGCTTTTGCACAGCAAAGGAAACCATAAACAAAATGAAAAGACAACCCACAGAATGGGAGAATGTATTTGCAGATGATGCAACCAACAAGGGATTAATTTCCAAAATATACAAACAGCTCATACAGCTTAATATCAAAAGAATAAACAACCCAATCAAAAAATGGGCAGAAGACCTAAGTAGACATTTTTCCAAAGAAGACATCCAAATAGCCAACAGGCACATGAAAAGATGCTCAACACTAATTATTAAAGAAATGCAAATCAAAACTATGATGAGGTACCACCTCACACCAGTCAGAATGGCCATCATTAAAAAGTCTACAAATAATAAATGCTAGAGAGGGTGTGGAGAAAAGGGAGCCCTCCTACAATGTGGGAGGAATGTAAATTGGTACAGCCATTACAGAGAGCTGTATGGATGTTCCTTAAAAAAATAAAGTTATCTTATGATACTACAATCCCACTCCTGGGCATATACCCAGAGAAAACTCTCATTTGAAAAGATACATGCACCCCAATGGTCATAACAGCACTATTTATAATAGCCAAGACATAGAAGCAACCTAAGTATCCATCAACAGATGAATGGAAAAAGGAGATGTGGTATATATATACAATGGAATATTACTTAACCATAAAAAAATGAAATAATGCCATTTGCAACAACATGGATGGACCTAGAGATTATCACATTAAGTGAAATAAGTCAGAGAAAGACAAACATATGATATCACTTATATGTAGCATCCAAAAAAATGCTATCAATGAACTTATGTACAGAACAGAAATAGAATCACAGACATGGAAACAAACTTGTGGCTGCCAGAGGGGATAGTGGGGAGATAAGTAGGGGGTTTGGGATTAATGTATACACACTACTATGTCCCATGCTCTTGGGTTAGAAGAATCAATACTGTTAAAATGGTCATATCTACAAATTTAATGAGATCCCTATCAAATTACCCATGACATTTTTCACAGAACTAGAAGAAATAACCCTAAAATTTACCTGGAACCACAAAAGAACCAGAATTGTCAAAGCAAATCCCAAGGAAAAAGAACAAAGCTGGAGGCATAACCCTCCGAGACTTCAGACACTACTACAAAGCTACAGTAATCAAAACAGTGTGGTATGGGCACAAAAACAGACATATGGGTCAATGGAACAGAATACAGAGTCCAGAAATAAACCCACACACCTACAGTCACTTAACCTTTGACAAAGGAGGCAAAAATATACAATGGAGAAAAGACAGTCTCTTCGGCAAGTGGTTTTGGGAAAGCTGGACAGCTGCATGTAAATCAATGAAGTTAAAACACTCACTCACACCATATACAATAATAAACTCAAACTGGCTTAAAGTCTTAAATATAAAACATGCCACCATAAAACTCTTAGAATACAACATAGGCAAAACATTCTGACATAAAATCATACCACTGTTTTCTTAGGTCAGTCTCCAAGGCAACAGAAATAAAAGCAAAAATAAATAAATGGGTCCTAATCAAACTTACATGTTTTTGCACATCAAAGGAAACCATAAACAAAATGAAAAGATAGCCTATGGACTGGGAGAAAATATTTGCAAATGATGCAGCCAACAAGGGCTCAATTTCCAAAATATACAAACACCTCATACAGTTCAACAACAAAAAAACCAAACACCCAATTAAAAAAATGGGCAGAAGACCTGAACAGACATTTTTCCAAACTGGAAATGCAGATGGCCAACAGGCACATGAAAAGATGCTCAACATCGCTAATCGTCAGGGAAATGCAAATCAAAGTCACAATGAGATATTACCTAATACCCATCAGAATGGCTAGCATCAAAAAGAACACAAACAACAAATGTTGGGAAAGTTGTGGAGAGAAGGGAACCCTTTTACACTGTCAATGGGAAAGCAAATTGGTGCAGCCACTGTGGAAAACAGTATGGAGATTTCTCAAAAAAAAACCCTAAAAACAGAGCTACCATATGACCCAGGAATTCCACTCCTGGGTATATATCCGGGAAAAAAAAAAAAAAACACTCACTAACTTGAAAAGATACGGGCACCCCAATGTTCATAGCAACATTATTTGCAATTGCCAAGACACGGAAGCAACCTAAGTACCCACCAAGAGATGAATGGATAAAGAAGCTGGAGTACAATATATCTGCAAAATGGAATACTACTCAGCTATTAAAAAAAATGAAATTTTGCTATTTGCAGTGACATGGATGGACTTGAAGGGCATCATGCTAAGTGAAATAAGTCAAAGACAAATACTGTATGATATCACTTATATGTGGAATCTAAAAATACAACAAACTAGTTACTATAACAAACTGTAACAAACAAACAAGCAGCAGACTCACAGATACAGAGAACAAACTAGCAGTTACCAGTGACGAGAGGGAAGGGGGGAGGAGCAATATAAGGGTAGAAGATTAAAATGTACAAACTATTAGGTATAAAATAAGTTGTAAGAATATACTGTAGGTTGAGGGGCAGGGCCTAGGGGGGCTCTGGATGGAGTGGGTGGTGGAGGTGGTAGGAAGTGGAGCCCAGAGTGCCAGGAAAAGCTTGGACACTTTTCTACCATGCTGATGGCATTCTAAATATATTTGTCAGTTTTCCCAAATTTTAACTGAAGAAAGCCTTAAGAATTTATGCTTAATGACTAAAGTGTGACTGCCAATTATCAGGCTTTCAGGATGAATCTGGAAAACCTCATCAAGCTGGAACTCCTAACACTATTCAGTATTATCAAAGGAGAGCTTGAAGCAGGGGACCTTGTTATAGAAGCTTTAAAGAATTAGCTGAAAGAGTCTTGAGGTGTGCTCTCTGCCATGGGGGCAGGGGCTGAGGGCACAGCCAGCAGGCAGTGCACCATGGGCTCTGAGGCAGCCCACTGAGAGTTAAAGAAATATTAATAGAAGATGGCAGAGTAGGACTTGAGTTCACCTCCTCTCACAAAAACACCAAGATCACGATTAACTGTTGAATATCCATCGACAAAAAAGACTGGAACCTACCAAAAAAGATATTCTACACTCAAAGACAAAGAAACGAGACAGTAGTAAGGGTGCATTCACGATACAATCAAATCCCGTACCTGCTGGGTGGGTGACCCAGAAACTAGAAAATAACTATATCGCAGAGGTTCTCCCACAGGAATGAAAGTTCTGAGCCCCACGTCAGGCTCCCCAGTTTGGGGGTCAGGCATTGGGAGAGGCCTCCCAGAGCATTTGGCTTTAAAGACCAGCAGGGTTTCATTGCAGGAACTCCACAGGACTGGGCAAAACATAAACTCCACTCTTGAAGGACACACAGAAGGTCTCATGCACACTGGGACCCAGGGAGAAAGAAGTGACTTCACAGAAGCCTGGGCCAGACCTACCTGCTGGTCTTGGAAGATCTCCAGGGAAGCAGGGGGCAGCTGTGGCTCACTGTGGGGACAAAGACACTGGTGGAGGAGGTACGTGGGAGTACTCACTGACGTGAGCTCTCCTGGAGGCAGCCATCTTGACACCAAGACCTGACCCCACCCAACAGCCAGTAGGCTCCAGTGCTGGGATGTCTCAGGGCAAACAACCAGCATGGTGGGAACACAGCCCCATCCATCAGCAGACAGGCTGCCTAAAGTCTTCTGGAGCCCACAGGCACCTCTAAACACACCCCTTGAAACGGCCATGCCCACCAGAGGGACAAGACTCAGCTCTACCAACCAGAGGACAGGCTCCAGTTCCTCCCACCAGGAAGGCTGCACAAGCCTCGTAGACCAGCTTCACCCACCAGGGGGCAGACACCAGAAGCAAGAAGAATTATAATCCTGCAGGCTGCAGAACACAGAAAGTTAGACAAAATGAGATGGCAGAGGAATATGTTACAGATGAAGGAACAAGACAAACCCCAGAATAACAGCTAAGTGAAGTGGAGATAGGCAATCTACCTGAAAAAGAATCCAGAGTTATGATAGTAAAGATGATCCAAGACCTCGGAAAAAGGATGGAGGTACAAACCAAGAAGATACAAGAAATGTTTAACAAAGATCTCGAAGAGATAAAGAACAGAGTTGAACAATACAATAACTGAATTGAAAAATAAAGTAGAAAGACTCAATAGCAGAATAAATGAGGCAGAAGAATGAATAAGTGACCTGGAAGACAGAATGGTGGAAATCACTGCCACAGAAGAGAATAAAGAAAAAAGAATGACAAGGTATGAAGACAGTTTAAAAGACCTCTGGGACAACATTAAATGCACCAATATTCACATGATAGGGGTCCCAGAAGGCAGAGAGAGAGAAAGGGTCTGAGAAAACATTTGAAGAGATAATAGCTGAAAACTTCCCTAGGGGCTTCCCTGGTGGCACAGTGGTTGGGAGTCTGCCTGCCGGTGGTGGGGACGCGGCTTCGGGCCCTGGTCCGGGAGGATCCCGCATGCCGTGGAGCAACTGGGCCCATGCGCCGGGGCTGCTGACCCTGCGCTCTGGAGCCTGAGAGCCACAACTGCTGAAGCCCATGTGCCGTGACTACTGAGGCCCGCGTGCCTTAGAGCCTGTGCTCTGTGGCGGGAGAGGCCACCGCAGCCAAAAATAAATACATAAATAAAACAAAAAACAAAAACTTCCCTAATATGGGAAAGGAAACAGTCACCCAGTTAGAAGAAGCACAGAGAGCCCCACACAGGATAAACCCAAGGAGGAAAACACCAAGACACATTAATCAAATTGACAAAAATTAAAGACAAAGAGAAAATATTAAAAGGAACAAGGGAAAAGCAACAAATAACATACAAGGGAATCCCCATAAGGTTATCGGAGGATTTTTCAGCAAAAACTCTGCAGGCCAGAAGGGAGTGGCACAATATATTTAAAGTGATGAAAGGGAAAAACCTACAACCAAGAACACTCTGCTCAGCAAGAATCTCGTTCAGATTTGAAGAAGAAATCAAAAGCTTTACAGACAAGCAAAAGCTAAGAGAATTCAGCACCATCAAACCACCTTTACAACAAATGCTAAAGGACACTGTTGGTGGGAATGTAAATTGATACAGCCACTATGGAGAACAGTATGGAGGTTCCTTAAAAAACTAAAATACGACCCAGCAATCCCACTACTGGGTAATACCCTGAGAATACCATAATTCAAAAAGAGACATGTACCACAATGTTCACTGCAGCACTATTTACAAAAGCCAGGACATGGAAGCAACCTAAATGTCCATGGACAGATGAATGGATAAAGAAGATGTGGCACATAGATACAATGGAATATTACTCAGCCATAAAAAGAAACAAAATTGAGTTATCTGTAGTGAGGTGGATGGACCTAGAGTCTGTCATACAGAGTGAAGTAAGTCAGAAAGAGAAAAACAAATACCATATGCTAACACATATATATGGAATCTAATTTAAAAAAAAGGTTCTAATGAACCTACGGGCAGGACAGGAATAAAGACGCAGATGTAGAGAATGGACTTGAGGACACGGGGAGGGGGAAGGGTAAGCTGGGATGAAGTGAGAGAGTGGCATGGACATATATACACTACCAAATATAAAATAGATAGCTAGTGGGAAGCAGCCGCATAGCACAGGGAGATCAGCTCGGTGCTTTGTGTCCACCTAGAGGGGTGGGATAGGGAGGGTGGGAGGGAGACACAAGAGGGAGGAGATATGGGGATATATGTATATGTATAGCTGATTCACTTTGTTATACAGCAAAAACTAACACAATATTGTAAAGCAATTACACTCCAATAAAGATGTTAAAAAAAAAAATGCTAAAGGAACTTGACTAGGCAGAAGAGAAAAGGCCACAACTAGAAACAAGAAAATTACAAATGGAAAGCTTACTGGTAGAGGAAAACATACAGTAAAGGTAGGAAATCACCCCCACACAAATATGATATCAAAACCAGCAACTGTGAGAAAAGGAGAGAACAAATGAAGGATACTGGAAATCCATTTGAAATTAAGAGACCAGCAACTTCAAACAATATTGTATATATAAAGACTGCTATAGCAAAACCTCATGGTAACCACAAACTGAAAATCTACAATAGATATGCAAAAAAGAAAAAGGAACCCAAACACAACACTAAAGATAGTCTTCAAATCACACGAGAAGGGAAAAAGGAAAGGAAGAAAAAAATACCTACAAAAACAAATCCAAAACAATTAGCAAAATGGCAATAAGAACATACATATTGGTAACTACCTTAAATGTAAATGGATTAAATGCTCCAACCAAAAGACAAAGACTGGCTGAATGGATATAAAAAGAAGATCCGTATATATGCTGTCTACAAGAGACCCAATTCCGCTCTAGGGACACATACAGAATGAACATGAGAGGACAGAAAAAGGTACTCCATGCAAATGGAAATCAAAAGAAAGCTGGAGTAGCAATACTCATATGAGACAAAATAAACTTTAAAATAAAGACTGTTAGAAGAGACAAAGAAGGACACTACGTAACGATCAAAGAATCAATTCAAGAAGAAGATATATCATATATCATATATATATATATACACACACACACATAAATATATACAAACACACACACAACATAGGAGCACCTCAATATATAACACAAATGTTAACAACCATAAAAGGAGAAATTGACAGTAACACAATAATAGTGGGGGATTTTAACACCCCACTTACATCAGTGTACACATCATTTAGACAGGAAATCAATAAGGAAACACAGGCTTAAATGACACATTAGGCCAGATGGAGTTAATTGATATTTATAGAGCATTCCATCTGGAAGTAGCAGAATACACATTCTTCTCAAGTGCACATGGAACATTTTCCAGGATTGACCACATGCTGGGCGACAAAGCAAGCCTCGGTAAATTTTAAAAAATTGAAATTTATTGAATTTTATTGAATTTCACAACATTATGAGATTAGAAATCAACTACAAGAAAAAAACAATAAAAAAACCACAAACACGTGGAGACTAAACAATATGCTACTAAACAACCACTGGATCACTCAAGAAATCAAAGAGGAAATCAAACAATACCTAGAGACAAATGAAAACAAAAACACGATGATCTAAAACCTATAGGATGCAGCAAAAGCACTTCTAAGAAGTTTATAGCAATATAATCTTACCTCAGGAAACAAGAAAAATCCCAAATAAACAACCTAACCTTATACCTAAAGCAAATAGAGAAAAGAACAAACAAAACCCAAAGTTAGCAGAAGGAAAGAAATCATAAAGATGAGAGCAGAAATAAATGAAATAGAGACAAAGAATACAAAAGATCAATGAAACATAAAGCTGGTTCTTTGAAAATATAAACAAAATTGATAAACCTTTAGCCAGAGTTATCAAGAAAAAAGGGGAGAGGGCTCAAATCAATAAAATTAGAAACGAAAAAGGAGAAGTTACAACAGACTCCAGAGAAATACAAAGGATCATAAGAGACTATTACAAGCAACTATATGCCAATAAAATAGAAAACCCAGAAGAAATGGACAAATTCATAGAAAGGTACAATCTCCCAAGACTGAACCAGGAAGAAATAGAAAATATGAACAGACCAATCACAAGTGCTGAAATTGAAACTGTGATTAAAAAACTCCCAACAGGGCTTCCCTGGTGGCGCAGTGGATAAGAATTTGCCTGCCAGTGCAGGGGACACAGGTTCGATCCCTGGTCCGGGAATATCCCACATGCCACAGGGCAACTAAGCCCCTGTGTCACAACTACTGAGCCTGTGCTCTAGAGCCCATGAGCCACAACTACTGAAGCCCGCATGCCTAGAGCCCATGCTCTGCAACAAGAGAAGCCACCGCAATGAGAAGCCCGAGCACCACAATGAAGGGTAGAACCCGTTTGCCGCAACTAGAGAAAGCCCGCAAGCAGCAACGAAGACCCAATGCAGCCAAAAATAAATAAATAAAGAAAGAAATTTTTAAAATGTAAAAACAAACAAAAACCTCCCAAAAAACAAAATCCAGGACCAGATGGCTTCACAGGTGAATTCTATCAAACATTTAGAGAAGAGTCAACAGCTATCCTTCTGAAACTATTTTTAAAAATTGCAGCAGAAGGAACACTCCCAAACTCATTCTATGAGGCCACCATCACCCTGATACCAAAACCAAAGATACCACAAAAAAAAAGAAAATTACAGGCCAATATCACTGATGAACATAGACGCAAAAATCCTCAACAAAATACTAGCAATCTGAGTCCAACAACACATTAAAAGGATCTACACCATGATCAAGTGGGATTTATCCCAGGGATGCAAGGATTTTTCAATATCTGCAAATTAATCAGTGTGATACTCCACATTAACCAACTGAAAAGTAAAAACCATATGATCATCTCAATAAATGCAGAAAAAGCTTTTGACAAAATTCAACACCCAATTATAAAAACTCTCCAGAAAGTGGGCATAGAGGGAACATATCTCAACATAATAAAGGCCATATATGACAATCCCACAGCTAACATGTGAAAAGCTGAAAGTATTTCCTCTAAGATCATGCACAAGACAAGGATGTCCACTCTTGCCACTTTTATTCAACATAGTTTTGGAAGTCCTAGCCATGGAAATCAGAGAAGAAAAAGAAATAAAAGGAATCCAAATGGGAAAAGAAGTAAAACTATCACTGTTTGCAGATGCCATGATACTATACATAGAAAATCCTAAAGATGCCACCAGAAAACTACTAGAGCTCATCGATGAATTTGGTAAAGTTGCAGGATACAAAATTAATACACAGAATTCTGTTGCATTTCTTTATGCTAACAACGAAAGATCAGAAATTGAGGAAACAATCCCATTTACCATCACATCAACAAGAATAAAATGTCTAGGAATAAACCTAAGGAGGCAAAACACCTGTACTCCAAAAACTATAAGACATTGATGAAAAATCAAAGATGACACAAAACAGATGGAAATATATACGATGTTCTTGGATTGGAAGAATTAATATTGTCAAAATAACTATACTACCCACGGCAATCTACAGATTCAATGCAATCCCTCAAATTACCAATGGCATTTTTTGCAGATCTGCAACAAAAAAAAATCTTAAAATTTGTATGGAAACACAAATTCTTGAGAAAGAAAAACAGAGCTGGAGGCTTCAGGCTCCCTGACTTCAGAGTATACTATAAAGCTACAGTAAACAAAACAGCATGGTATTGGCACAAAGACAGACTTACAGATCAATGGAACAGGATAGAAAGTCCACAAATAAACTGACACAGTTACTTATGGTCAATTATGTACGACAAAGGAAGCAAGAAAATACAATGGAGAAAAGACAGTCTCTTCAATAAGTGGTGCTGGGAAAACTGGACAGCCACATGTAAAAGAATGAAATTAGAACACTCCCTAACACCATACACAAAACTAAACTCAAAATGGATTAAAGACCTAAATGTAAGAACAGATACTATAAAACTCTTAGAGGGAAACATAGGCAGAACACTCTTTGACCTAAATCGCAGCAATATCTTTTTGGATCAACTTCCTAAAGTAATAAAAAGAAAAAGAAAATAAACAAAGAGGACCTTATTACACTTAAAAGCTTCGTATAGCAATGGAAACCATAAACAAAATGAAAGATAACCCATAGAATGGGAGAAAGTATTTGCAAATGATGCAACCGACAAGGGATTAATCTCCAAAATACACAAACAGCTCACGCAGCTCAATATTAAAAAACAAACAACCCAATCAAAAAAGGGGCAGAAGATCTAAATAGACATTTCTCCAAAGATGACATCCAGATGGCCGACAGGCACATGAAAAGATGCTCAACATCACTAATTATCAGAGAAATGCAAATCAAAACTACAATGAGGTATCACTTCAAAGCGGTCAGAAAGGCCATCATCAAAAAGTCTACAAACAATAAATGCTGGAAAGGGTATAGAGAAAAGGGAAAACTCCTACACTGTTGGTGGGAATGTAAATTGGTACAGCCACTATGGAGAACAGTATCAAGGGTCTGTAAAAAAATAAAAATAGAGCTACCATATGATCTGGCAATCCCATTCCTGGGCATATATCCGGAGAAAACTCTTATTTGAAAAGATACATGCACCCCAATGTTCACTGCAGCACTATTAACAATAGCCAAGACATGGAAGCAACCTAAATGTCCACTGACAGATGAATGGATAAAGAAGATGTGGTACACACACACACATACACACACACACACACACACACACACACACACACAAACGGAATACTACTCAGCCATAAAAAAGGAATGAAATAATACCATTTGCAGCAATGTGGATGGACCTATCATACTAAGTGAAGTCAGACAGACAAATATCATATGATATCGCTTATATGTGGAATCTAAAAAATGATACCAATGAACTTATTTACAAAACAGAAATAGACTCAGAGATTTAGAAAACAAACTTATGGTTACCACAGAGGAAAGGTGGGGGGCAAGGGATAAATTAGGAGGTTGAGATTAACATATACACACTATTATATATAAAATAATCAACAAGGACCTACTGTATAGCACAGGGAACTCTACTCAATACTCTGTAATAACGTATATGGAAAAAGAATAGATATATGTATATGTATAATGAATCACTTTGCTGTACACCTGAAACTAACACAACGTTGTAAATCAACTATACTCTAATATAAAAATTTGTAAAAGAAATATTAATATTAAAAAAATATATTGTACAACATGGGGAATAAAACAAATATTTTATAAGTATAAATGGAGTATAACCTCTAAAAATTGTGAATCCCTATACTGTACACTGTAACATGTAATACTGTACATCAACTATTCAATAAAAAAAAAGAAGCACTGAAAAAGTTTTCAACTTCACCAATAAAATACAAATTAGACAAGGTAGCTTTTTTTTTTTTTTTTTTTTTTTTGCCCTCCAGACGGAAAACAATTTTAAGGTTTGTTAATTCCCAGTGTTGGTGCGGGTGTTTGGAAATAGACACTTTCATGGCCTTTCTGAGAGCAGTTTAACACTAATAAAAATTCAAATGCAAATTATTTTTTGACTTAGCAGTTCCATTTCTAAAAATATATCCTATAGAAATATAGCCCCAAATCTAAAAAGATACACATAGAACAATGTTCACTGAAGCGTCTTCTGCAACAGCAAAAGTGACAGTAATTTCAACATCCACCAATAGGGAAATGTTTAAATAAATTATGATATATGTATACTGTGGACTACTCTGAATATTTAGAAAAATTGAGAGCTATGAAAGTAATAGATTGAGACACTGCATATGGTTAATAGTAGCTATCTGCAGGGAACGAGACTGGCTGTGAGTGGTTGTAGGGGGAGAATGATAAAGAGAATTCAACAATACAAATTTCACGATGTAAAAGGTAAACAAAGATGACATATACCTTTTGTAATAAAATAAAACAGCAGCCCTAGGGAAATTTTAAAAATTTTTATTTCTATTATCCTTCACCCAAGAACATTTTCAGATGCTTTATATCTGCAACTGAAATAGAGTAATCTTAAAACCTTTTCCATGTAATAAATATTAAACCAGCATACAATCATTAAAAATGGCTTTTTGAAAAGCAAAACGTGTACGCTGTAGAACATTTACAAAATATAGAAGGAATAAAGAAAATAAAATCACCCACAATGCCACCACTCCAAGATGACTACCTTTATTGTGGTATATTTCCACCCTTTCTTTTGTCTGTGAATATAAATGCCAGTTCTCTATCCCTAGACCAGACCTTTTTGCTTATCTTCAGATCTACATAGATAAATGCAACTAAGAGAAGTTGCAGTTTGAACATATGCAAAATTGAACTAGTATTCCCTATCCCTATTGCAGCTGCTCTTATTCTGCTTATCCGTATTGGTCAATAAACAGAACTACCATCTACACAGATGCTCAAGACAGAAACCTGGGGACCATCCACGAACACTCCTCCTTTTACAACCTCTTACCAATTAAGATGTCCTGTTGATTCTGTATCACAAGTCTCTCCTGGACCCATTCACATCTCTCGGTTCACACTGCCATCACCCTACTTCAGGACACCATTTCTCAACTAGCAACAGAATTTAAATTAGCCTTCTTATATCCAGTTTTGCTGCCCTGCCCCCATTAATTGCACTGTAGGTTAGGTAACCTTTCTAGAAACATGCATTTCAATAAGTCATTTATCTACTTAAAACTATTCTACACCCCAAACAATAAAGAACATATTCCTTAACATAGTACATAAGACCCTCCATCACCCTTCTGCAACAAGCCCCAGTCTCCTCTTTATTCTCTCCCTGCATTCAGTGATGCTGCCTTATGGAACTTACTGCATAGCGCCTGGCTCATTGAAGTTTACACTTCAAAATATTTGATGAAAATTGCTAGAATGTTCAACAACTTTCAGCTCTTATACAGTCTCTGACCTTAACACTTTGGCACAGGCTACTCTGTCTGCCATGAACATTCTCTTCTTACCTATTCCTTCACACAGTTAACTTTGATTCCTCTTTCAGGTCTCAGTTTAACAATCATTTCCTTTGGGGATCCTTTCCTACCCTCTAGATGGGGTCAAGTTTCTCTGTTCCCATGGCATACCATACTTTCCCTACCATAATAAAACACTCTTCATTGCAATTATTAGTTTTTTTGTTCAATTATCCTGGCTTCTCAGTAGCAAGATGCTCTGTGAGGGCAGAGACTACTACTTCCTCATTGCAATATGCCTACTCCTAACATAGTGCTTGGTACATTGCAGGCTCTCAATATATGTGTGTTCAATTAATATAGCCTGAATATCTTCTGTTTCCTTTCCAGATTCAGGGTCCACCCCTCTCAACCATGTTCTGCTCCAGAAGCCTGATCTTGCCTTCTAGCTTCTAGCTGAGTTGGGTTAGTGGGGAGCCCTGGCAGATCAAAGGGATGGAAGAGAGCAGATGCAGCTATTTATTCTTGCAGGGGTTGCCTTGGGCAGGTTGCATTCCTCTACTGAAGGTCATAGCTCCTCTCAAGTTGGCCCTCTCTCAATGACTCTTTCTCCCTGTCCTTTGGCCCTTCAGGTGACAGCAGCCCAAACTGTTTCTAGCCCCAAGTACTACATTATTCCTTACGGTTTTCCTATGATCTGCTTACATCTTTGTAAACAATCCTTTTAGGCACCCCCATGCCCCAGAGCTATACTATTTTGAATGTGCCTTTTGTTTCCTACAGGGAAATAGCATGAAAGAGAATGCCAAATTTATAATCTTAATTATGTTTTTATAAAATTGGTATATCGTAAAATAAGATTTCCAAAAAAAAAAAACAAAAAACGATTTCAACAATGACATGATGGTTTTGCCTCTCACAGATATCCCATCATTTGTACAAACAGTCCTCTAGTTGACATGTGAATTGTTTTTTTCTCTTTGCTATTATTAAAAGGTCTCTAAAGAAAATTCTGTTCAACAATTTTTTTTCTTATATCCTTAGAATGGGAATTAGAAGGGGTCAAAGAGTATAAATTTGTTACAAATACACATAGAAACTGCCCCCCAGGAAGTTTATACAAATTACAGTCCACTAGTCATACTCAGGCATGCCCAGTTCACTGTCCCCTTGCCACTACTTTACTGTGCATACTGCAGCCTGGCAAAGAACCACTGACTGTTTACCAATGCCAGGCAAAGGGGGAAAAGTCAATTTCTTTCATCATTAACCTGACAATGTTACACCATGAAATGAGATTAAAGTACACTAGGCTTTGTTAGAAGACCTGGGTTTGATATCTAACTTTCCTAATTAGCTACTTGGTCTTTTCTTCCTGAGCTTTAGCGTCCTCTTTAAGTGGGGATAAATATTACCTACCTGCAGGCTGTCGTGAGGTTTATAGAAGATAAGTTTAAAAGCAAGTAGCAGAGTTACTGGTTCTTAAGAAATGTTTTGCTGTGTTCTTTATAATCTTTCTGATGTTTCCCTTGGATTTTATGGCTCTCATTCTCCTGTATAAATGTCTTCTAAGTAAATTTTCCTTTCAATAATAAGCTCACAACACAAGTTCTCTCTTGAGGTTTAAAAAAAACAAAAAAGCAAACAAAAAAACACAAATCACAAACCACCTTTGCTTTTCAGATATGAACCAATGATTTCTTTGTTTTAAAAAGTCAATCCTAGGGATTTCCCTGGTGGTCCAGTGGTAAAGAATCTGCCTTCCAATGAGGGGACACGGGTTCGATCCCTGGTTGGGGAACTAAGATCCCACATGCTGCGGGGCAACAATGCCCGTGTGCTACAACAAAAGAACCCACAACGAATATCAGGAATGTCGCAACTAAGACCTGACACAGCTAAAAATAAATAAATGAAATTAAAAAAAAGAAAAAAAGTCAATCCTAGAAGTGTAGAGTATGAAGTATCTCAGTAATAGGCAACATTCTGTACCCTATACTTCCTTAATACTATAATCTTACCTACTTCAGCATATAGTTAGGATCAAATCTTTAATTTTGAAAGATGTCTGCTTGTTCACAGATAATTATTTATTAAAAAAAATTAAGAAAATGATTTATTGACTATCACTGCCAAGCAAAGAAGGAATATAAACCTAAGTAGGACACAAACCCTGACCCTGAGGAAGATATAATCTGCAAGGCAAAATGGACAAGCAATCTCATTACAAAGTTATGAGCACCATGGTAAACCTATGAAGTGCTACAGGAATACAGAGGAAACACGATCAACACTTGTGTATGGAGGAACTGGGGGGATGTAGGATGGTGACAGGCAAAGTGGGAGAGCAGATACTGGGTAGAGCCCTGAAGATTGATTAGAAACTTGTCTTTGGGAAAAGGAGAGAAAGTTTATCTCTAGACAAGTGGAACAGCTGGTACAAATACATGAAGTATCACAGCACCTGGCACTGCTGGGGAGAATACTGGGGGCATGGTACAGCTGAAGTAAACAGCTGTTAGAGGGAAAGGTTGGTAGGAAATCAGCCTCTAAAGAAGAGTAAGGGCCTGTTTAAGGACTGAATTGTGTCCTTCCTCCAGTTCATATATTGAAGCCCAAACCCCCAATGTAACTGTATTTGGAGATAGGGCCTTTAAGGAGATAATTAAGATTAAATGGGGTCATAAGGGTCGGGCCCTAATTCAATAGGACTGGTGGGTCCTTATAAAGAGGAAGACACACTAGGAGTGCATATGCACAGAGAAAAGGTCATGTGAGGACACAGCTAGAAGGAAGTCATTTGTAAGCCAAGGAGAAAGGCCTCACCCAGAAACTAACCCTGCTGGTCCCTTGATCTTGAACTTCCAGCCCCCAGAACTATGAGAAAATCATTTACTGTTGTTTAAGCCACTCTGTGGTATTTTGTTATGGTAGCCCTAGCAGACTAAGAGACTTAATTGCAAAGGTTCTTGAAAATCACAAAAGAGAGTCTGCCTATGATCTCAAAGTCCCATATTTCTCAAACTTGGGTTCAAGTGTGCCTAAGATAACCAAATATGTGTTTAGAAAGGAGACCCAGGCACCCTGGGGGGAATGAATTTGAAGGTGGAAAACCTGGAAGCAAGAAAATAAGAGGCCACTGCAAAGTTACTGAGATGAAGAGGATCTGAATTAGGGCCTCTCTAATGTAGAATTAAAATCACTATGTAAACAAAATACAGTAAATCCCCTACATACGAACAAGGTCCATTCTGAGAGTGCATTCGTAAGTCCAATTTGTTCATAAGTCCAACACAGTTAGCCTAGGTACCCAACTAACACAATCGGCTATACAGTACTGTACTGTAATAGGTTTATAATACTTTTGACACAAATGATACATAAAAAACAAACACAAAAAATAAAGAAAACATTTTTAATCTTACAGTACCTTGGAAAGTACAGTAGTACAGTACAATAGCTGTCCTACAGGGGCTGGCATCGAGTGAACAGGCAAGAAGAGTTACTGACTGGAGGAGGGAGAGGAGGTGGGAGATGGTAGAGCTGAAGGATCCTCAGCAACAGGAGATGGAGGGCAAGCTGCAATTTCATTCACGCCTGACGTTGATGGCACAGGTTCTGGTTCCTTGCTGGATTCAATTCTATCTACCCTCTTGAAAAAACGATCCAGTGATGTCTGGGTAGTAGCTCTTTTTTGCTTGTCATAGATGACATGGTAGCAGTGGATTGCATTCTGAACGCCTGCTGCAACCTTTGTGTACTGTTCTACATTCAGGTCCTGTGCCTCACAAACGAACAGTGCCTCCTCAAATAAAGAAGAGAAAATCCCCTTGCCATTTCCTGCATCGTGAATCTCTTCGGTTCTTCAGTTACTCTTTCTTCCTTGTCTCTTCGTCCTTTCTCTGGGCCTCCCATTCCAGCAGGTCTTTATTAGTAAGCTCCTCGTTTTACACAGCAAGGAGTTCAGTGAAGTCGTCCTCTTGCAGATCTAGCTCCAGCTTTTCGCTGAGGGTCACTAAGTTGCTCTTTGGATTCCATCCACCTTTTCAAACCCATGAAAATCGTCAACAAACTGCAGGCAAGGTTCTTCCAAACCCCATTCATGGTGACAGCCGTAACCTCATGCCAAGAAAAGTCAATGTTTTTAATGGCCTTGTAGATGTTACAGTCCTTCCAAAATTGTTGCAAGGTTGTTCCCGATTCATCACTCGCCTTTACTGCCTAACGAAAAGTGTGATGTAAAAAATATTTTTTGAAAGTCGCTATAACTCCCTGGTCCACAGGTTGGATGAGAGATGTACTATGTGGCGGCAGATGCACTACTTTGACTTTGGGATGAAAGCTGTCCATGAATGGAGGGTGGCCCGTAGCACTGTCAAGCAGCAAAAGAATGTTGAATGGGAGATCCTTCTCCAAGCAGTATTTCTCTACCTCTGGGATAAAGTGGTGGAAAAACCAGTCCTGGAAAATGGCCTGTGTAACCCAGGCTTTGGGGTTATTCTTCCACACAAGAGAAGGCCTTGGCTATGTTTTTAAGGGTCTTGGGTTCTCTGAATGATAAACTAAGAGAGGCTTCAGCTTCATATCACCGGAAGCATTGCCACCAGAGTTATCCTATCCTTTGGTGCCTTATAGCCTGGCATCAACTTTTCCTCCTTACTGATGTAATGTCAGTCTGGCATCCTCTTCCAGTACAGTCCTGTCTCATCCACATTAAAAACCTGCTCGGGTAAACACATGCCTTCAATAATTTCTCAAAGTGTTTCAGGAAATTCCCAGGGAGCTACCGTATCTGCACTCGCTGCCTCACCACTTACTTTTACGTTGTGAAGGTTAGCTCTAGCCTTGAACCGATGAACCCAGCCATGGTTGGCATGAAAAGATGCGCCCTCTGATTCTCTGCTGTGTTTCTTCTTCAAGTCTTCATAAAGGCTTTTAGTTTTCTCTAGAATCAGCATTAAGCTGAGCGGGACTCGACGCTGATGCTGATCCTGCATCTACACACTGAGAAGTTTCTCCATCTCCTCCATCACTTTTCGACGCTTCTTTGATATTACTGTCAACATCACCGGCACAGCAGACTTCACAAGTTCCGTGATCTTGCTCTTGTTCTTTAGAATCATGCCAATGGTTGAACAATTCATGTTATAAGAATGAGCAATGTCTACCATCTTTTTGCCTCGCTCCACTCTCTCAATTATTCACTTTTGTTTCCATCGTTATTACTTGGCGCTTCTTAGCAGTACCAGCTACATCACCACTGCTTTTACACCTGCTTCTGGACATCATGGGCTTGAAATAAAGATACTGTACTACTGTACTCTACACAGTACTGTAAAGTACACAAAAGCAAAACCACTTGTAGAGGATGCACACATGTGACAATGTATGCCAGACACGTGAACTTACATGATTGGACATCAAACACATGTTCGCATCTTTGAAAGTTCACGACTTGAAGGTTTGTATGTAGGGGACTTACTGTACAGTGAATATTTTTGGCCTAAATGGCCTCATAATTGTCTTAAAAACACTTGCCACCAAAGATTTAGTAGGTACATCTAAATACCTCCTGCATAACTGTTACAACGGCCTACAATAGTACTAAAAGATGTCAACAGACGCAATTGGAAGATAGAAAAGTTTGCTGTGCAGGAGGGAGCCAAGACAGGGGACACTAATTTTTACTACCCTATTACAACCTGTTTCATTTGTTGGGTATTAGTTTTACCCCTCCTTTCCTCTGTCACACTGAAGAGTTGGTCCCTCTTAATAAAACCAATCCCCTCTACCTGTACTCTATGTCAGCATTTTGAAACCTGCAGATGGGTCAAGAAATTGATTGAGGAGATCATTAAAACAAAACAAAAAAAAACCCCAAAACAAAACAAAAAAACCACACCAACAACAGACTGTAATAGAAGACAATATAAATGACATCACAAGTAGTGAGGATAACTATTACTATAAGAAACTTGTTTCAGTAATATGTGCACATGTGTGCTCGTACCAGATAGCAAAGATAAAATTTATTTCCTACTGAGGGTTGTGGCCAAAAAAGTTTGAAAGAGACTGCTCTAGATTCTGCTTAAAACCCCTTAGAAATCTCACTCATTATCTTCCTGTCTCCATCTCCAATCTCTTTCTCACTTTTAGTTTTTTCCCATCAAAACGTAAACACTAAAGTATCTCCTGAGTGTCTCCTCTCAGATACCAGTGCCTCCCTGTCAGTTAAGCTTCTGGAAGAGATAACTACAATCTCAGCATGGACTTTCTCACCTCCATTGCTTCTCAATCCACTGCAAGCTGGTTTGGGCCTCCACCTGCTACTGCAGGTTAAAGACCTCCAAGTGCACTTTGGGATTCCTCTCTATTTAACCCTTGAGCAGCACCTGACATCGTTTACCTCCTGAAACACACTTCTTTGGGCTAGTTTCACTCTCTCCTGATTTTCCTCTTACTTCTTTGGCCACTAAATTTCCTTTGCAGCCTCCTTCTCTTCTGCCCATCCTTTAAATGCTGATTTTTAGGCAGTCTGTCCACTCAACAGGGGTAGTCTCTCAATCATTAAGTAGCTTCAATTTCTATCGCTGCACTATGGTTTCTACATCTCTAGTCCTGATCTCATTCCTAACATCCAGACCTGGCTTCCATTTTTACATGGCATAAAAGATGTGTCAATCCAGAAGCTTTACTTTCTGGAATAATTTTCATTTCAACCTTTAGCATTTTACCCTTTAGTTATACCAAACTACCCACTTATGGTTTCAGTCTAACAGCATATGCTATGAAAACCCAGACTTCCTGGGCTTGAACCCCAATTCCAACACTTACTGTGTGACCCTGAGTAAGTTACTAGATTACTCTGTGCCTGAGTTTTCTCATCCACAAAATGGGAAAAATAACAGAACCTAACTTTAAAAGTTACAGAGAATTAAGTGAGTTAATACATATAAAGCTCTTAAAAGCATGCCTGGCACATAGCAAACATTCAGTAAGTATTACTTTATTTATGCTACTGGGTCTTGCAATACCATATACATACAAAACTTGACTGTATGTTATTCTTGTTACGGGCTCTACATTTTGGTTCCTTGATTAACCTACAGATTAGGATTTCAGGCTATTTTAGAAAATTACTATCTTTATACCTCATTCACATTCTTTGTTGGGGCTCCCTCTCATCATTCTCGATGACTTAAAGTGTCACCTTGAATACTTTAAGTCTTGAAGTTATAAGGGGCCTCAATAATCACCTCAAGTGACCTTTCCACCCAACACAAGAATATCTTCTAACCTCTGTCATCCAACTGCTGAACCACTGCCAGTCATTGCCAGTTTCACTTCTGAGCACCACCACTTTGCCAGGCCAAAATCTGCTTGCCTGTAATTTCCACCCAACCTCTGTCTGCCCTTCAGATCACCTGCAATAAGGCAGCTCCCTTTCCCACATGGCAGTTCTCTAAATACCTTAAGTCCCTCCCACCCCCTAAGTTAAACTAGTTCCTCCAGTCATTTCTCGTATGAAATGACTTCTAATCCTTTGACTACTCTGGACACCTCTGAGTTCCAATCTGTACCTGAACTCATTGAAATATTGCAGGTTTGGTTTAATGGTCAAGACTAACACCCCCATCACTAGGTATTATAATTTTATTATAAGGGCTTAATTTTATGAAAGCATAGAAACTCTGGTACTAATGCTGGTGGTCAGGCAACTATTTTGATTTCAGTTATTCATCTTCCTAAGTTTTCTTCTTTCTTATCACCATTTCACAGCCACACTATGGGCGTGTTATTACAAAGTTCTTTTTCAACTCCTAGATCTTTAATTTTGTCCCCCAATCCTATCTCAATCACTCCAGCCCTACTGGTCTCCTAATAGTCTCTCCATTTCATAAAGACTACCAATATTCTCAGGTACCAAGAATTCCCTTTTCTCAGGCACAGTTTGCTTCACAGCACTATCTTAAACTCATCAGGCCAACCACACTATTCCTCAATGATCATCTCAACCATCACCTCTTCTGCTCTTACATAAAATGCTGCAGAAGAGAAATACCAAGTCATATAGGTCTGCACCTGCAGCCAAGTCCAGAATTCCTGCCTTCATGTTCAAGCCACAGTATACCAGGAATTCCTAAAGGTACTGGGGTAAGTCGTTAAGTGCCAGAGGGTACTTGAGTTAGACTGCCTGGATTCAAATTCCAGATCTATCTTTACAAACTTGTGACTTGGGCAAGTTAGTCAGCTTCGATTATTCTCACCTGTATAACGGGGATAATAAACTCACAGGGCTGTTCAGAGTAGTAAATGATATAATGCAAGTAAGGTTCTTAGTTCATTGCTCTTGCTGCAAGTAAATGCTCAATGAATGTTCCCTGTTGTCATAATTATTATTTGTGTGTGCATGGTAAACTATGGAAATTATATGCCTCTGTGGCTTTTCTTCTAGGGAGAACACTCCATAATTTTCACCGATTTTCAATGGCTTCTTGCCTCCTCTCCAGCTGTCAAAATTTTAGTCCTTCTCTGGGGAACCTCAAGATCTAATGGAACATTTACAGATACAGATATATATCCGTGGTCATCACCAAGCTACACTTTTTTTTTTTTTTAATTCTTTTCCTTTTTAATTTTATTTATTTATTTATTTTTGGTTGTGTTGGGTCTTCGTTTCTGTGCGAGGGCTTTCTTTAGTTGCGGCAAGCTGGGGCCACTCCTTATCGCGGTGTGCGGGCCTCTCACTATCGCGGCCTCTCTTGCTGCGGAGCACAGGCTCCAGACGCGCAGGCTCAGTAGTTGTGGCTCACGGGCCCAGTTGCTCCGCGGCATGTGGCATCTTCCCAGACCAGGGCTCGAACCCGTGTCCCCTGCATTGGCAGGCAGACTCTCAACCACTGCGCCACCAGGGAAGCCCCTACACTTTTCTTAACAGTCTATCTCTACTCATGTTTTGGTATTTGGATTTATTCCATTTTGCCCTTAATTTTATGTTGTCTACAATTACTTTTTATTTGACTAAGTCTCAAACCCACCATTAGAATGCAAGTTTCCTGAAGGCTAGAACTTTAGGTGCTTCTGTATCCCATACAGCAGTCTACAAATGTTAAAAGACCAATATACACCAGGTGAACAGAATACAATTACCTAACTCTTTAAGATAATCCACTTCTGATCTAATTCTCATGGTAGAAACTACCTTGTAGTAATGAAATAGAGCAGGACCCTATGGTCCTTTCCCCCCACATCCTCTGCCTGCCTTTTGCCTGTAGAAAAACTTTGGTCAAAGAATAAGTTTAATTAGAGAAGTGAGAAAATACGGAAGCAAAGGAAAACGGTCAAACAGGACCAAATAATAATAATTTACTCATTAAGCAAAGTCAAGGACCTTTAGTTCCTCTTCAAGGGCTGTAGATAATATTCTGAGCCATATCCTTTGAGCTGTTTTGTAGATACTGAAATGCTCACCAGGTGGAAGAAGTTAACTACATGATGACCAGATTAGCCATAACATAAGCTGCCACAATTCCACGAACTGGCCTCAAAGAAATGGGAACAAACCGACCCTGGAACTGAAGACTAACTGTACTTAAAACAATCAAGATTATGCTGCATGACCAATTTCAAGATGACGGTCAGAGCTGCCTGTGTTGTTTCTACATGTAGCCCCCTCCCTCCGCCTATAAAAGGTCTTACCCACTGACTGTCCGGGAAGGGGGGCTGGGAATCAGCCTTTGGACATGAGGCCGCCCTCCCACCCCCAGATGCCTGCCTCTGAAATAAAGCAAACTTTCCCTTCCACCAACTTTGCCTCTTTATTGGCTTTTGAATGCCGAGCAGCTGGACCCCACTTTTAGTAACAGTAATAAGAGAACTGAAATGACAGAAAATACTTTCTAAATAAAGTTATCAAAGACCTTCTTTGAAGCTATCTTTTCCAGAATTTAATGTTGAGTTTATCTGTTAAAGTACTTTGTTAATTTCAATATACTTAATTCACTTAACTCGATGAACTTCATTCAATAAAGCTAAATAAAAAACAATACTATTTGAATTCTAGCTACTTATTCCTTCACAGGACATTGTACCACACTGTAAACACCAAAAACAAACTTTCAAGAGAATTCTATCCCAACCTCATTCCTAACCATCTGCTAAGGATTACTCCCTACTCCAAGCACTTGCATTTCCCTCTCAGCCCTGAGGCCAAACACGTGACTATCCTGAACTTTCAAAGTACAGGTTTCCCTGGCTATGCGAAAGTAAAGCATGAAAGCTTTAATAAGCCAAAATTGCATAAAGCGAAGAAGCAATTACCTTAACACACACCTTGCTAATGGATGCACAAAATAAATCCAGATACAGCACAGATGCTCACAGACACAGTTCAAGGTTATGGCGGCTTGACGCTGAGATGCTGAGTGCAGTTCCCAGGAAAGGAGCTAGTGGTGCCACTCGCGCTGCTGGCGGTGCATGCTGCCTCTACAAGGGCTTGCTGCAGAACAGACGCTGAATGCTATTTTCGCTTTTCGTCTTTTTTTTGTAAGGCGAAAATCCACTTCGGATTTCTTTCGGATTTTTGGGTTAGCGGAAAACAGGCACTAATGTAAGCCTTTCCTAAAAGCGAGGTGCGGGCTTCCCTGGTGGCGCAGTGGTTGAGAATCTGCCTGCTAATGCAGGGGGACACGGGTTCGAGCCCTGGTCTGGGAGGATCCCACGTGCCGCGGAGCAACTAGGCCCGTGAGCCACAACTACTGAGCCTGCGCGTCTGGAGCCTGTGCTCCGCAATAGGAGAGGCCGTGATGGTGAGAGGCCCGCGCACCGTGATGAAGAGTGGCCCCCGCTCGCCGCAACTAGAGAAAGCCCTCGCACAGAAACGAAGACCCAACACAGCAAAAATAAATAAATAAATAAATTAAAAAAAAAAAAAAAAAAGCGAGGTGCTGTAAAGCGAACTTTCGAACAGCGGGGGAAACCTGTACCTCCAAGGGTGAATGATTTACACCTGTGAGGGTTAAGCCCTAAAATGTGATAAACCCTTTCTTATTTTATAAATCAGGCTTTGAGTCCCACGTTCTATACCAATGAGAACTTTTCTCAGACTTTTATATCCATGTTCCTCATCCCTCAGTATTGGGGAAAGGGGACGACGGCGGCCAGACCACTTTACCAAACTCCCCTGCCTCAAATCTGGCCCCAGGCGAGCCCGGACAAACAGCAGCTTCTTCAACGCTCGCCTCACCTGCCGTATGGAAGAGGCAGGAGAGGCCAATGCCTCCGTCTGCGTCTTTTATCACTCAGTTCGGGGTGACAGCAAGGAGAAGCCCAGGGTCTGAGCGGTTTCTTACCGGCGAAGCGGATCTTCACGAGATCCAGCGGGTGCAGCGCAAGGTTGGAAAGGACCCCGCCGCTCACGCCCGCCACCAGATTCTCGTACCGGACGTGGCGGAATACTGTGCTCCACGCCGACGACCCGGATGCCGACTGGCCCTGGCCCGTCATGGGCTCAGGGCCCGGTGATGCCGTGGAAGTGGGACGAGATGCAGTGGCCGCCACCGTGGCGACGGTCGCCACGCTGGAGCAGAAACCGCAGGGCACGAGCCCACTTCCGGAACCCGCGCGTGGAGTCAGACACCTGGGCGCGGGTTGAAGCCGAGAGACCCAGGGGCCAGGGGTACAAGAGAACTGTGCTGCCGCACGCCACGCCTACCCGGAGGAGAGTGAGAGGGGGCGGGGCGCCTCCGCCAAGTCCCCGCCCCGCCTCGCCCACCTCGGCGGCTGGCTTAGGCCGAAGGGCGTGGATGGGAGAACGCCACTGAAACAGCGCCCCCGGCCAACCTTTGTCCGCAAAACTACGGAGCACCGCAGGGCCCAGCGGAACCCGGTTTCCGCTCCGCGGACGTCACGTGACAGGAAGTAGTCTAGAAGAAGCGGAAGTGGTGTGTGTTGGTGGAGGAGGAGGAGGAGGAGGCGGCGGCGGCAACAGGAACCTGAAGGGGAAGGCTCGTGGAGTCGGGAAGAACTAGGAGCAAGATGAAGGTGAAGATGCTGAGCCGGAACCCGGACAGCTATGTCCGTGAAACCAAACTGGACTTACAGAGAGGTGAGACAAGTTAGTCGGGAGTCCGCCAGGCTTGGATCTGGCCTCGGCTTCCACCGAATAAAGCTGGAGGGGAGCCTGGTGTTCCACTCTCGTTCTTTTCCTGTTCCCTCTCGCCAGGGCATAAAGCCGTTCTGGTACTGGGTAGCAGAACCCTTGTCTTCAAGTCCTTTTTCTAATAACTTTCTATAGTGGTAAGAGGGAAAGTTAGTTATATGGGGAAATGATTCCACCTCCCCCTTAACAGCTGCTGCCCCCTGATTGTTCTCAGGTTCCTGTTGAAAAGTGGAACTTGAGTGAGCCAAACTCGTGGATTGAAGGATTTAACAATTGAGCAGACTTCTTTAAACCTTTCCCGTTGCTCTAACTTTTGGCTAATTTACTACTTAAAATTACGTTCTTCTGGATGTGGGAAGAGATAAAGGTGAAATGTAAAGCCATCAGTTCTCTCTTAAAAACTTGTGGAGAAGTTTGATGTGGGAATGGCTAAAGTGAAATTAATGAGCTTTATTTTTCTGTTACTGGGTGTCTTGTTCCCCCATTAACATGCTGACTGCTTATGAATTATAACTCGTGATACCTAAATGACAAGGGACCATCCATGTATGAACAGACTATTCTAAGCGAAGAGAATAACAGGTGCAATGCCTTAAGGCAGGAATAAACTTAAGGCATAAGAAAAGGGCCATGTCTTCGGAGTTTGAGTAAGGGGTAAGCCGTAGAAGGTGAGGCTGGAACAATATTTCACTATCATTGAGTCGTGGAGATTATATATATTATGAGCAATGCTAAGTAAATATATGGTCTCTGCTCACAAAATGTTTACAGGTTAAATAACAAAACAGTAATGCTTCTAAAATGCAAATTAGGTTGTGTCATTTGGACTTGACATCATCCCTACTCCTTGAACTTGGTCCCATCTTCCTCTTCAGTTTCACCAGTGATTACTTTTCCCACAACTAGCTTACATTTACTCTTGCCAGTCTGAGTGCATTTCAGTTATTCTCTGTGAGGCATCCTGTGTCACAAGCCCTTACCCAGTTTCTCTCCTAGCTCTGGGAAGCTTTCTCTGAACAATAGTCTTTCCAAACTTACCCCCTGCACATTTCCCCCCACCCATCCTGTACACACTTAAGCACTCTCCTTCTATGCTTCTGTCACATATTTTTATACTAATATCAGAGCTTTTATTACATTGCCTCGTTATTATTGTGACTATCAGTCTTTCCCATCAGACTGAGCTTGCAGAGAGTGGTACAATTGTATTTGGTTCTATATCCTGTATTTAGACAGCACCTGGTACCTAGTAGTTGCATTATTAATGTCTGAATGAAGGAATGAGTGAATGACTGGCTGGTCACAGAATCTTGAAGTTAGGAAGTTATTAGTTACCTGATCTTGTTATTAAGGGTCTCATTTCTTATAATATCTTCCTATTTCTTTATAGTTTCTGAATGGAAGTGTTAATAGATAACAAAATGGGAAGATTGAAGTATTGGAGCTCTGTGAAACATAAAATAAGGAAGACACTGCCATGATTTTCTGGTAATTTCGGCAAGGTTTTGGACAGAGGGTCTTCAACTTTTGTATTCTCCACAGTGCTAGGCACAGTGTCCCTGATAAAGGTTTTTTGAGTAACAAATTGAATGGTTAGCTTAGGAAGACCACAGGAAATATTAAATGTGAATTATTTTATTAAGAGGAATCATTCTTATTTCAGTTCCAAGAAACTATGATCCTACCTTACATCCTTTTGAGGTCCCACGAGAATATGTAAGAGCTTTAAATGCCACCAAACTGGAACGGGTTTTTGCGAAACCATTCCTTGCTTCCCTGGATGGTCACCGAGACGGAGTCAGTTGCTTGGCAAAACATCCGAAGAGTCTGGCTACTGTCCTTTCTGGGGCATGTGATGGAGAGGCAAGTGTCACTCTAAACGTTGATATTTTAAACTAAAAATAGTTTTATTACAAATGTTCTTCCTTTAGTTGTGCGTTACTGTGGGTTTTAACTGGTTTGATTTTATTTTTCTGTGTTCTGTTTTCTTTTAATTCTCAAGAGTAAATTCTATTTGAATTGGTAATTTCAGTAGTTTCTTATCGAAACCTAAGATATTTAAAATGTAGTAACTTAAGGCTATTTGACAGTAAGTAATAAGGCATGTTTACAGTACAGATATTTAACTGAGGTTTTTTTCACAGAGGCTGTTATTAACAATTCAACACTTAATTTCCCCACTCTGGCAAAGAAAGAAAACTTTGAAACACTTTAAACTAGAATCAACAGAGTATTTAACAGATTCAGTTTTCTGCTTGTTGGTATTCTTATCCATAGACATTGCATTATTTTAATCTAGAGGATTTTGTTTTTAGCTGTCTGGTAGAGTGGTTTACAGCCTTTTCAGTGTTGAATTTATTTTTCTTGGAATGTACTCCTGTGCCTGAACATTTTTTACTTATAATTCACTGAAATTTCCTAGTATGCTTTTTCATAGGTTAGAATTTGGAACTTAACTAAACGAAAATGTATTCATATGATACAAGCACATGAAGGTTTTGTACGAGGAATATGTACTCGCTTTTGTGGGACTTCCTTTTTTACTGTAAGTATAATGCAGTTAAATCATTAACTCTTTTCAACATGTTTAAGACTGACGTAATTGAATATTTTCTGAGTTCATTTACATGGTCCAAGGCCCTTTCATAGTTTCACAATGCAAAATAACTTATTAAAACTTGGAAAAGTCCTGGTTTTCTTTATGTAATCCAGCCTTTTCCATACTTTTTAATCTTTTTATACATAATTACTTAACATATTACTGAACTAATATTCTATAGGACACTCAGAAGTGAGATTAAAACAAGATGAGTAGGGGCTTCCCTGGTGGCGCAGTGGTTAAGAATCCGCCTGCCAATGCAGGGGACACGGGTTTGATCCCTGGTCTGGGAAGATCCCACATGCCGCAGAGCAGCTAAACATGTGTGCCACAACTACTGAGCCTGCGCTCTGGCGCCCATGCTCCGCAACAAGAGAAGCCACCGCAATGAGAAGCCCGTGCACCAAGAGTAGCCCCCGCCCGCCACACCTAGAGAAAGCCTGTGCACAGCAACGAGGACCCAAGGCAGCCAAAAAAAAAGCAAGCCACTTTAAAAAAAGAAAACAAAACAAGATGAGTAATTTGTACTCCTTTGTCTGTTAGTAATACATCATTGAAGGATTTTTGTGTGAGTATGATAAAATATACATAACATAAAATTTACCATTCTAACCATTTTTAAGTGTACATTGCAGTGGCATTAAGTACATTCATATCATTGTACACCATCACCACTATCACCTTCCCAGACTGAAACTCTGTACCCATTAAACACTAACTCCACATCTCCCACCCCTACCTCCCACCCCCGAGCTCCTGGTAATTACTGTTGTACTTTGTGTCTCTGTGTGTCCCTGTGTGTCTCATTTATTTCACTTAGTATAAAGTCCTTAAGGCTCATCCATGTTGTAGCATGTATCAGAATTTCTTTCCTTTTTAAGGCTGAATAATATTCCATTATATGTATATACCACATTTTGTTTATCCGTTCATCCATCAATGGACGTTTGGGTTATTTCCAACTTTTGGCTTTTGTGAATAATGCTATCATGTACAAATACCTGTTCAAGTTCATTGAAAGCTTTTTAATAGGGGAATGACAGAATCTAAGCTGAGCTTTGAGATTTTGACAGCAGTAAGTGATCAGTTTGGAGGCTGTTTTAATAGTCTGCATAAGCAATAATAGTCAATCCTGGGGAGTGAAAACAGTTGAAAGTAGTTGTTAGGTTTAGAAACATTTTTATTTTGGGGATTAGAAACAGTTTTATGGAGGTATAATTGACATATAGTACTGTGTAAGTTTAAGGTGTACAGCAATGATGATGTGACTTACATGCATCATGAAATGATTATCACAGTAAGTTTAGGGAACCTCCATCATCTCATATAGATACAAAATTAAAGAAATAGGAAAAAGATTTTTTTTCTTGTGATGAGAACTCTTAGGATTTAGTCTCAACAACTTTCATATATAACATTACAGCCATGTTAATTATATTTATCATGTTGTACATTACATCTCTAATATTTATCTTATAAATAAGTTTGTACCTTTCACTGCCTTCATCCAGTTCCCCCTTCCACCTATGGTAACCACAAATCTCATCTCTTTCTATAAGTTTGTTTTTTTGTTTTTGAAGTATAACTGACCTACAACACTATGTTAGTTCTTGTTGTACAACATAGTGATTCAATATTTCTATGCATTTCAAAATGATCACCACAATAAGTCTAGTTATGATGTCACCATATATAGATACCCATAGTTATTGACTATATACACTGTACACTTATTTTGCAACTGGAAGTTCATACCGCTTAATCTCTCTCACCTATTTCTCTCATTCCCCCACCCCTCTCCCCTCTGGCATCCATCTTTTTGTTCTCTATATTGATAATTCTGTTTCTATTTTGTTATGTTTGTTCATTTGTTTTTTAGGTTTCACATATAAGTGTTTATCTTTGTCTGACTTACTTCACTTAGCATTATACCCTCTAGGTCCATCGATGTTCTTGCAAATCACAAGATTTCATTCTTTTTTTATGGCTGAGTTATATTCCATTGTATATATATAACACATTTTCTTTATCCGTTCATCTGTTGATGGGCACTTAGGTTGCTTCCCTGTCTTGGCTATTGTTAATAATGCTGCATTGAGCATAGGGGTGCTTATATCTTTTCTAATTAGTGTTTTTGTTATCTTCCAATAAATACCTAGGAGTTGAATTGCTGGGTCATACGGTAGTTCTATTTTTAATTTTTTGAGGAATCTCCATGCTGTTTTCCATAGTGGCTGCACCAATTTCCATCCTCACCAACAGTGCACAAAGGTTTCCTTTTCTCTGCATCCTCACCAACAATTGTTATTTGTTGGCTTTGATAATAACCATTCTGACAGGTGTAAGGTGATATCTGATTGTGGTTTTGATTTGCATTTGCCTGATGGTTAGTAATGTTGAGCATCTTTTCCTGTGCCTAATTTGCCATCTGTTTGTCTTCTTTGAAAAAATGTCTATACAGAGCCTCTGCCCATTTTTTATTTGAGTTGTTTTTTTGATACTGAGTTGTATGAGTTCTTTGTATACTTTGGATATTAACCCATTATTGGATATATCTTTTGCAAATATCATCTGCCTTTTCATTTTGTTGATAGTTTTCTTTGCCGTGCAAAAGTTTTTTAAGTTTGATGGAGTCCCATTTGTTTCCCTTGCCTGAGGAAACATTTCCAAAAAAAATTAGTAAAATCGATGTTTACCTAATATCTTGAACATATCTGCCACATACCAAAGTCTAAATTACCATAGTTTGTTGCCTTGCTTTCATTTGGGCTACGGCGCCAACAGTTCTACCCACCATTTCTTTCAACATCTGTGCAACTGTCAGCTTAGTGAAAAGACAAGCAATGCCTTTACTAACATGAAAATAGTCTTTACTGAGCCTGCGCGTCTGGAGCCTGTTCTCCGCAACAAGAGAGGCCGCGATAATGAGAGGCCCGCGCACCGCGATGAAGAGTGGCCCCGCTTGCCACAACTAGAGAAAGCCCTCGCACAGAAACGAAGACCCAACACAGCCATAAATAAATAAATAAATAAATAAATAAATAAATAAATAAATAAAAAACCTTTAAAAAAATAGTCTCAACCTCCTGGACCCCCGAAAAATTCTCAGGGTCCTTCAGAAGTCTACACTTCACAGTTTGACAACCTCTGACTTAATAGTTTCTGGAATTTTGTGTCATGCAAAGAAGGACTTTACCCATGCCAAGATTTAAAAATGCCTTCTCTCTAGTATTTTTTATGGGTTTTGTTGTATTTTTTACATTTAAAATTACCTGGAATTTTATTTTTATATAAGATGTCAGATTGGTTCATACTTCTTAAATGACCGATCTGATCTCACAATACCATTTTATTGTAATTCATGTTTCTCCCTAATTTGAAAAGTCATCTTTATTACAATAATGCAGTTTTTGCCATGTTTATGACCTAACTTTGTTTCTACCCTGCTCTTCTTTTGCTCTGCTCATGCTGTTTTAAATTTTATGTACTTCATGTATTTGTCACAAATCTTTACTATAACAAGGTGGGACATAAATGCATCAATAAATACAGTACTGGAAGAATATGGTATGTGTTATTTTTTAAACTGAGAGGTTTATAATTTGATGTATGTGTTGGCAAGTTTACAGTTTATAACTTGTTCATTATCATCATCATCATAAATATTTCTAGGTTGGTGATGACAAAACTGTGAAGCAGTGGAAAATGGATGGACCAAGCTTTGGAGAAGAGGAGGAACCATTGCATACAATATTAGGAAAGGTACAAAAATAAATTGACCCATACTTGGGCTATTAGAATTCTTCTCTTTTACCTACAGTTATTTCATAATTTTAATTTCAAAAAAGATATAAATAAGAAATCAGAGACTTTAGGCTGCAATAATTGGCCTGTTCTAAGCAACATTTAATGCAATGAATGTCCCTTGCAGTTCAAGAATTTGAACAGTTCTTCAGTGTTCATTACAGTAGGGTTCAGTTTCTGTTTTTAGCTAGAGGATGCAGTGAAACATTTCCTATAGCAAGAACATGGGAGGAAATCTGTAAGGTCAGAAAAAAATGCTTCAGCTTCTGATTTATATCATCATGGATCTTTCACAAAGCTCAGAATTTCTTACTTGAAAGAATTCTTTAGGAAATGAATAAATGTAATAGCGTGGTTTTTGTATAAATCTTACTTACATTTCTTAACATTCTGCAAATCAGATGATATAGTTTAGTTATAGCTTAATAATTCAGATAATTTGACCTACCCATGTTTTTTAATGCTTACGTTTTGATACTAAGTGAAATTCTGAAATTAGAATTAATCTTTAAATATCGCATCTTTAAAATCTCTTTCATTTCAGTATTATATTTAGTATGTATTTAGGTTCTGCTTTTCAGATATCAAGAAGTTCTAAATGTTCTTTCTTTAAATGAGGGGTCCAGCCCATGATCAGGGCCTTCCTGTGTTCTAATGGTCGATCTAAGTGTTCTTGAAGGGACATGGAGGTGGGATATTAGTATGAAATGGAAATAATTTGCAGATGGTAAAAAATTAGTAATTCGTATAACAAAATTGGTTTCATTCTTGTAAAATGTCTTCTCTCTAGGAGTTCCAAAGATTTTTGAAACATTTAGTGTTACCCCTTCTCTGTGGTATTGGGGGTTAATTCTTATTATGGAAAAGTTTGTAGGACTTGCCTTCATGAATAGAAAATAATTCTAAATCTGCGGATGCTGATAAGAGTTCTTAAAAGCTTAAAGTATTGGCTAAATAGTTGCCTTTAATTTGCTTTGCAAACATTTTTTGCCATACAGTACAAAGGTAGACTTTAAGCTGCTCCTGAATAGATGAGTTGCATATTTTTAAGTAAATAATACCAAATTTATGAGATTTTATTGCTTTTAACAGTCTTAGCATCCATGCTCACCAATTTTATTTCTTCCCATAAATTTTAATCAGTTGTCTGTATCTGTGTTTCTGTCCTGGGAATCAGTACTTCATATGTTTAATGTGGAATTAAGTTTTTTAGAAATTACCTTTGTGTTTCATTAGTTGGTTCCAAGATCCTTCAATACCCAATGATGATTTAAAAATTACTTCAGTGATATGTATTCAAACTTAATTAAATACATCCCATGTTAACTTTTTTCTTTATTCCCAGAATGTGTGATAAGAAACATCACTTCTTATGGTAGAGTTTTCTCCTTTCAGTGAGGGCTTCACAGAAACTTCTTTGTGAACAGGGATTTTCTTAAACAAATGAGAGTGTAGAGAAATATATTTAAAATATTCTGTAGATTTGAAGTACTAATGAAAAGACTCATCTGTAACAACATCTTTGCTTTAAAAGACAGTATATACAGGAATTGATCATCACTGGAAAGAAGCTGTTTTTGCCACATGTGGACAGCAAGTAGACATTTGGGATGAACAAAGAAGCAGTCCTATATGTTCAATGACTTGGGGATTTGACAGTATAAGCAGTGTTAAATTTAACCCAGTTGAGGTAATGTTCCTTTTTGAAATATGTTCTGTTTGTTGTTTTCTTATTATCTAGTAATTTCAGCTCTGTTTAGGAAACTTTTGAATGTATGATACAAGAATTGTCTGAATTTTCATGGTGTTCTAGCATTCGGTCCATTTTCCAGATTATATCTGAGTTCTGATACCTTTGGTCAGGTCTCGACATGTTTGCCTGCAGTTACAGTCCCAGATACTAGTGTTCAGCACTGTTAAGAGGTGGGTGTGTGCATGTGCTCGTGGGGGTAGAATCCAAGCACGTACTGTCCTGTGAAACTCCAGTTTTATTTGTGCCTTCAACACTCGATGTTCCACAGATTAACATCTTTGTACCTTTAGGAAAATGTTAATTTTTCTTAACTCTCTTGGAGGTCAGAAGAAGGAGTGTTGAGCATTGTTTTCTTTAATTATTTGTACGTGGCAGGGGCACCCGTGCTTCAAAATAATATGCATGGTTATTTTTGTACTACATGATAATTGGTTATATTTTTCTTTGCTCAAAAGTCTGAACTGTGATTCCTAATTTCTGCCAGGTCTAAGGGAAGAGTTAGAGATTAGCCTACTTTTTTTTTAATAAATTTATTTATTTTATTTTTGGCTGCATTGGGTCTTTGTCGCTGCGTGCGGGCTTTCTCCTTTGTCGCTGCGTGCGGGCTTTCTCTAGTTGCGGCGAGCGGGGGCTACTCTTCGTTGCGGTGTGCGGGCTTCTCATTGTGGTGGCTTCTCTTGTTGCGGAGCACGGGCTCTAGGCGCACGGGCTTCAGTAGTTGTGGCACGTGGGCTCAGTAGTTGTGGCTCGCGGGTTCTAGAACGCAGGCTCAGTAGCTGTGGCACACAGGCTTAGTTGCTCCGTGGCATGTGGGATCTTCCCGGACCAGGGCTCAAACCCTTGTCCCCTGCATTGGCAGGCAGATTAACCACTGCGCCACCAGGGAAGTTCCTACTTATTGTTTATTCAGGTCCAAATTTGGGAAAGGAGGCTTCCCTGAAGGCTAAGCTATCCCCTGGACTCCAGACTTTTCCCTGAGCTTTTCCTGAATACATAACAATTGATGAACTCATTTTCCAGAAGACTCAGTAGAGATGGCTTTTCCTGCAGAAAGAAAAGGAAATCACTGCATGTGTAAGCTGATTTTAGAAATTATCAGGAGATTATCTTGTTAGATGGTATCAGAGAAAATCCTGATCTGCAAGTTTTACACTCTTAGAGACCCTAACTGATAAAAGGAGGAAAAAGGTTAAGTCAGAGTAGCAGCGTATTAAGACTGAGGTGCCGCAGTGTGATGTGAACTTGGCTTTGAGGTGCTGCTGAGAAGTCAGTCAGAGGATGCCCTCCTGCCTCCAGCACACACCTGCATATACACTTCTGGGAGAGGCTGCAGGTCTAGAGCAGGGGTTGCCAAGCTATGGTCTGTGAGCCTACTGCCTGTTTTTGTTAAAAAAAAAAAAAAAAAAAAGTGTAACTGTAACACAGCAGTGCCGTGCCCTTTTGCTCATTTATTGTTTGTAACAGCATTTGCACTACAAAGTAGAATAAGCACTGCAGAAACCATATGGCCTACAAAGCCTAAAATACTTCCTTTCCGGCCCTTTACAGAAAATGTTTGCTGCTCGCTGGTACAGGGTATCTGTCCCTACTATATCTTCCTCACTCCATCCTCTATCTACCTTCCCTGTGTTCCCCTTGGTTGTAGAAGTGAGATATGGCATGAAGGGGCAAGCCAGCTTTGCAGAGCCAGCCCAAGGTGACACTAGGCAGAAGCAGGTTACAAACACAAGCAACTTGTGGGAACATTTTATGTCTTACTTGCGGTGGACCTAGGCTGGAACTGTATTTCCTGCCAGGATGCCTTTGCATTGACCTTATACAAGTCACAATTTTTCTCTGTATTTGTTTATTTTTAAAATGAGATTAATTATATCTTCCACTGTACTTCATAGGTTTGTTGTAAGTGTAAAATGTGATAATATATGTGAATATTTTTAAAAGGTGCTACCCAAATTTAAGATGGTGGTGTTACTGCTATTTAAAAAAAAAATAAACAGGAGGAACAGACAGATACTGATTCCTAGTTCTCTAAAGGGTAAACGAGATCTTTTGTTTCTCTATTTTGGTGAACACCTGTGTCAGAAGAGCTGATGGCCAATTCTAAAATCATAATTAATTAATAGTGATGACCTAGCAACCATGTTTTTCAAATTTTCCTGTATAAAAACTCTATTTGTTCAGCTGTGGGTGAATGCGTGTTTTATTAACCTACAAACTGACTTAGTGGTAAAAGCAAATGGTGTGCATGTCTCTTACCCTGTATTAAACTTAATGGAAAGGGCATGTTGCTATGAACAAATGGAGTGTATTTGTCTCCTAATCATTAATAATTAATTTTCTGTTAAAATATTGAAGCCTAGAATTCTCATAAAGCCAAAAGTTTATGCTGAGCAGCGCTACATTTTACAGTATGAAAGTCAGCTTTCCGTCTAGGTAGAATTTTTTGCTTTGTTCAAATTAAAGTCTTTACTTTTAGAAACAGAACCTGGTCAGGCTTTGGAGTGACATAATGAGAAACTAAGAAAGGTTGAGAGGAGTCACTAACTAGGGGAAAGGCTCAGAGAAGAAGTGGTTTAAGAAGGAGGGTTTTGGAAAGAACTGAGAAGAGATCGTGATGGTAGCATTGGCTTTATGAGTTTTATTTGAACTATATACACCCATGTAGTAGGAGCTAGCAGGCCATACAGCTGCTTAGTAAATAACTCTTCTAGTTCCTCTTAACGCTTGCAGTAGGAATAATAGAGGCAGAAGCCAAGAGTTGTATCAGGAACCATGGGTGAGGAGGAATGGTACTACAGAGGGTGGGATTTGGGACTCCACTGGTAGGTAGACGGCTTATTTTCACTTAATGCCAAGGATTATGTAAGCACTTAGCACATTTATAACTGACTTACAAATAAATATTTTAACAGTTGGACAAAGGACATGCCTAGTTTATACAGAGAGTTAATAAACAGGAAATGTTTAACTGCTAATAAAGCAATAATTTATATAGTAGGCCCTCCATATCTGCGGGTTCTGTGTCTGTGGTTACAGAGGGCAAGGGACTCGTGCATCTGTGGATTTTGGTATCCGTGGGTGGTCCTGAAACCAGTGCCCCACAGATGCCAAAGGATGACAGTATATAGGAAATATTGCCATACAGATATTATTTTTAAATGGCACTACCTATTGCTGCCCAGTTGCAGTAAAATTAATATATTTCCACATTGTAATGTATATTGGTACAACTGTTTGGAAAACAATTACTCCTAAATATCAAAAGCCATAAAATTGTTCATACTTTTTGATTGAGTAACGCCACTACTAAAATCTTACCCTTAGAAAAAGAAGAGCTAAATGTATGCTAATGTTTTTTGAAGTGTTATTTGTAATACTGAAGAACAGGAAACAAGTCTAAGTTGAAGAATGGATAAATAAAATATGTTGTTTTAAAATAGAATGCAGAATTATCTGTACAGTATCACCACAGGCATCTAAAGTGGGGATTTAACAGTGAAAATACTTGGCTTAGGTTGCTGAGATTATGAGTGATTCATTGTACCCTCTGAAAGTGGACTTTAATGTTATAACTTTGTATCTTAAACATAAACATTGAGGGTAATTAAATCATTTGTTCACTGAATGGACATGGTTTGCTGCCAAGCCTAGCTTTTAACTGATGATTGTTATACTTATTTTTAGACATTTCTCTTGGGAAGTTGTGCTTCTGACAGGAATATAGTACTATATGATATGAGGCAAGCTACTCCTCTGAAAAAGGTGAGTTTCAATTTGTCTTCTGCTTTATACAGTTGTTAATGCATCCCCCTGTAAGTGGAGTGACTGAAAATATGGAGCAAATGTTTTTTCAGAATTAAAAAAAACTCTTTAATAGAGGTGTCCTTAGAACCCAAAATGATCATAATGGCATTCTCTCAATTTCCTGTTGCTTGTTAGAGACCCTTAAATTTCCATGAGGTACTGTATCCTAGTCTTTGTGTCTTCCATAATGCCAGCAGATTTTAGGCATCTAGTTTGTACTTACTGAATTGGAAGTTGTTAAAAAAGTATTGCATCCCGTTACGTCAGGCCCTGTGATTGTCATATGATACACATGGTATTTTATTCCAGAAGGTTTTATAACTAATTCACATAACTACCTTTATTTGTTTAGTTACATGCCAAGGGGTTTGACGTTTTATTTAGACAAGCTCTATCCTGTTCAAGGTGTCAGATTTCCCAACAGTTCTAAAGCAGTCATTCCAGGACTTAGATATCAAAGTTAATACAACCTTAAGCTGTTTCTAGAGAGGGAGAGAAATATTGTTGGTAAAGAGGGGAGTGCCATTATAAGTAAAAAGGTATAAAGTTGATTTCAGGTGCTAGAACTGAGAGAGTGCAAGAAGAGCTAGACCTTGTTCATGTGCCACGAGTCCGATGTCATAGACCACACGTAACAGAAATGCTTTTAATATTTTTGTTGTTCCTAACAGGTAATAAATTCAGAAATATTAGGAGTAGAGTATATTCTTTGAAGTTTGAACTAGATAAATAGGATAATCTTTCCAAAGTATAGTACCACTCCAGTCATTTCACTCATTCATGTGATATGGAGGGAAGATCCTGCATGAACTTTGGTGTTAGACTTTAAGCAGGTAACTTAACCTGTGTTTCTCCTGTGAAATGGTGGTATTAATAGCTACCTTGCAGCCCAATGGTAAGAATAAAACAAGATACTTAAGCATTTAACAGAATGCTAACATAAAGCAGTTTAATAATAGTAATTTCTACCTCCTTCACCCCTCCATTCTCAGTTGTTAATAATAGTGCTTCATTACTTTTAGGTTGAAGAAAAGAACTGTAGCTCTCAAGGGCCTCCAAAATCTGGTCCCAAATTGTATTCCATTTATTTATTTGGTTTAGTCAGTAAGGGTTTGTTACATGTATGTCACGTTGATGGATGCAGACATGCTATTTTCTATTATTTCTCTGTTCTACCTACTAGACTATCAATGTTTCTTCTATCTTTTCTCTCCTTAATGTAGCTGTTCTCATTCAGGGGTTGTACCACCCCACCAAGTATATTTTTGGAAGTGTGGGAGGGACATTTAAGAGACTGTTACTCACATTATTGGGCCGGCTCCCGAGAGGCTAAATATCCTCCGGTAGACAGTCACACACAACAAAAGATTATCCTGCCCAAAATGTTCCTGTTGAGAAACACTATAATATTACTGGACCTTCACAGATCAGCTCAAATCATGCTTATCTTTTGAAACCTTTCTTCTCCACTTTAACCCTAAGCTCACCATTAATTTTGCCCCTGATTTGATACTTGATTATTTGCTGCTTCACTGTTTATATTTTAACTCTTCTTATGTGTATCTCATTTTCCTGACTAAACTATAAGCTTTTTGAGGTCAAGGGACCATTTATTAAGCATTTTTATATTTTTCAGTATTTAGCACTCTGCCTTTGTGTTCAGGAAACAATTATTGATTTTCTTTTCCTATTGCATTGAGCCAAGTACTGTGCACATAATAGGTGTTTACTAAAGTACTTGCTTAAATCAATGAGAAAAGAAGGAAAGGAAATGAAGTAGGAATTTATCCATTTTAGAGGGACTTAATTTCATAGTAATGGGTTAGCGTATGCTTCTTTTCTTAGGTCATATTAGATATGAGAACAAATACAATTTGCTGGAACCCTATGGAAGCTTTCATTTTTACTGCAGCAAATGAAGATTACAAGTAAGTTTCCCTCTTTAAAACTTACTTAATTTCTATCAGAAATAACTCAGTTGTATGTCTTACTAATGAGATATGTTTTCCTAGGTAGTATTCCTTCATATACTCTAGAAAATTGCTGTTTGTTTTGCTAAAAAAAAAATATTTCCCAAATTAGAGAAGTGCTTCTTAAAAAGTATTCTCAGTTTTCAAAATGATACAGACCAGCGACGATGAACTGTGATCTGTGGACCAAATCCTGTCTGCTGCCTGTTTCTGTAAAGTTTTATTGGAGTATAGCCACATTTATTTCTGTATGGAATATGGCTGCTTTTGTGCTATAATGCCTGAGTTGAGTAGTTGCAACAGAGACCATATGACCCACAAAGCCAAAAATGTTTATTATTTGGCCCTTTACAGAAAAAATTAGCTGATCCCTGACATAGACCATATAAATAATGGCTGAATCATACATGTTTTAAGAAACTAAAAATATCTGCCTACAAAGTGTGTAGTTCTTCAGGTAGTTGATACTCATGTGGTCATGTTATCAGCTACCACTATTACTTCAGTAAGACAAAAGGAAAAATAAAGTTTCAACCTTTACCTTAATATTTGCAGATATATTATTCTGTGACTTCATGTAAAGGTGACATAGAAGCCTTATGTTCTTGACCTAGATGGAATTTTATGGTTTCTTATATACTGCTTTAAAACTTGTTGAAGCATTTGTCATCAGCTAACTTATTTTATCTTTGCAGTATCCCTGTAAGGTGGATAGGACATGTATGTTATTCCCTTTTTACAGATGAGGCTATTGATGTAAGGAGTTTAATCTCCTGATGAGGAAAGAGTGTCTTATTCATCTTTTTTTATCCAAGCATTTATTTTAGTGCTATGCATATGATGGATTCTTAATACATGCTTTTTGGGGAAGGTGGAAGTTTGTCATTATATTCAACTTTAAATCGCCTGTATTTAAGTTCTTTGTTCTTTCCACTACTCTTATTTATGAAAGCATAAATTAGCTCAGAAATAGGACTTATTACATGATGTTTTAGTGGTACCAACTAAAAACATCTCTTATAACTTTCCTGTACTAAAAAGAAGCTCAGTTGGACTCTCATTAACTAGCAATACCAAACCACATTAATTGAAGCCCTTTTAGCCTTTTTCTCATGTAGAAATTAAAACAGAATTTACTAAAAACCAAAATTTTCTAAAACAAAACAAGCCTGGTTGAGAACCACTGCCTTAGATAGGGACTGTAAAGCAGTTGTCAACTCAGAAATTTAACCTCAAAGATCAGTATGACCTTGGCTGACAATCCTGTGGTATGTTTGAAGATTATGAAAGAGAACAATGACTTGTCTCTTGATGAGAATTTCATGGTATTTGGAAATTTGTATCATTAGCATCAATGACTTTTCATAATAATCGCATTTAAAAATATTCTTTTTGAAGTGTTAGGTCTTTTTTTTTTAACTTTTGTTTTGAAATAATTTTAGGCTTACTGAAAAGTTACACAAATAGTACCTGTCAGCCAATTTCCCCAAATGTTAATGTCTTACATCCCCACAGTTCAATTAGCAAAACGAAGAAATTAACATTGGTACACTACTATAAACTACAGACTTTATCCCATCACCTGTCTTTCCACTAATGTTCTTTTACTATTCTAGGATCCAGTGCAGGATCCCACATTGCATTTGATTGCCATGTCTCCTTAGCCTGCTCACTCTGTGACTTTCTCAGTTTTCCCTTTTCTTTCATGACCTTAGTACTTTTGAGAAGGACTTTCTTGTGAATTATATTGTAGACTGCCCTTAATTTGGGCTTAACTGGTGTTTTCTCATTATTTCATTGAGATTATGCATCTTTGGCAAGAATACCACAAAATTGATATGCCCTTCTTGGTGGATCAAATCAGGGGTACATTATATCAGTGTATCTTACTATATTACTGGTGATGTTAACCTTGATCAGTTATTAACGTACTGTCTGCCAGTTTTCTCCACTATAAAGTTACTATTTTTTCCTTTTGTAATTAATGCATGTCTTTGGGGAGATACTTTGAAATTATGTGGATATCTTGTTTCTCCTCAAACTTAATCTTTGCATCTGGAAGTATTTTGATGTTGGGAACTTGGTCACAGTAATGCTATATTACTACTGTCCATCATCCATGTTGGCTCATTTGAAGCACTGTTTTTTTAGCTGTTGATTAAGAATTTTTAAACCTCGAAAATCATGAAGTCATTGTTTTTGCCAATTGTGCGCAAAGTATAGTTTTCTAATTTTAGTATACCCTTTGAAAAGCTGTGCTCACTCTTATATATCACTGATGGAGTATAAATTAGTGCAACTTCGTTGGAAATGATTTGTCAACTCAAAAGACTTAAAAATGCTCATGTCTTTTCTACTTGTAGGAATCTATTCAGATCTAATTGAATCTGTCCCATTCAATTAAAACTTAAATAACAAAAATTAAAATTTCATTTAAGAATTATTTATAGTAAAATGTTGTAAACGTTATTAATAAATAAATTTATTTAAACAAATAATTATTTTAACTCATATTTACATATGAAAACATTAAAAATATTCTCAGACTATTTAATGGATAAATGTTCATAATATGCTACATGAAATATCAGGATATAGAGCTTTATACAGTATTATCTTAATTTTATTAAAAGGTACATAATTAAATAGTATGGTGAAAAGATTAGAAATAATTACACTGTGCTAACTGACTTTCTCTGGGTGGTGGAATTCAAGGTAAGTTTTGTACTCTTCGTACTCTTTTGAAGTTTGCACATTTTCTACAATGAGATTTATGTTTATAAGGTTGAAAGTGTGTAAGTGTAATCTTAAGGAATAATAAAAACGGTTGATATTTTTCCCTATCCCTTACCTGCTGTGTAAAGAATTGAGCTATTTATTTAGATGTGCATTATTTAGCCAACAGTCTTATTTTCACTAGTGTCTCTTAGTACTACATAAGCTTTTTTTAATAGAAATTTGTATCAAATAATTAAAAATTCTTTTACAGCTTATATACTTTTGATATGCGTGCACTGGACACTCCTGTAATGGTACATATGGATCACGTATCTGCGGTGCTTGATGTGGATTACTCTCCCACTGGGAAAGACTTTGTGTCTGCTAGTTTTGATAAATCTATTCGAATCTTTCCTGTGGACAAAAGTAGAAGCAGGTATGTTACTACCGATAAACATTTGTTTTTGTTTGATTTTTTTCCTTGTCTTGATCATTTATCTTTTTTGAAAGGTTGTTTGGTTGTGTGTATATGATGGAGCTCACACCCAGGTGTTGTGACTTGGGGTACCAACTTCCACTGCATCATCTATGGGTAAAACATCAGCCTACTGGGCAGTTTCTTCATTGAACAGGATATTATCTTTATATAATTTGTTTATATGAAATCTTAGTGTTTGCCTTAGAGCAAAACCTTTTATTTTAGAATTATTTTTAAGTGTTTTATAGTAATTTTTTTAAATAAAGACTTTATTTTTTTAGAGGAGTTTTAGGTTTACAACAAAATTGAGAGGAAGGTAGAGAGATTTTTCATATATTCCCAGCCCCTACACATGCAGAGCCTATCCCATTACCAACATTCCTTATGGGGTGGTACTTTTGTTACCTCACCAGAATGTAAGATGAGCCTACATCATAATCACCCCAAATCCATAGTTTACCTAGGGTTCACTCTTGGTATTATATATTTTACGGGTTTGAATAAATGTATAATGACATATGTCCATCATGATACTATCATAGTATTTTCACTGCCCTAAAATATAGTAAACTTAAAAATTTTTTTAATTTGATAATGAAGAACTTAGATAAGGTTTTCCCTAATAGAGTTTAAGAGCAGTTAATAACAATAATACCTTACATTTGTTATTTCTTACTTATTTAAATTCAGCTCCTACACACTGAGGCAAAAATAAAAAAGAGAAAAATAACAGTTTAAATTGTCAGGACCATTTTTCCTCCATCCCACTCTAGTAGGTATACGCCCTGGAATGATCAGGAGGTGGGAGATCTGAATGCTCAGCTGTCGTGCGCTCTGTTTGTGTGTCATTGTATAAGCACATTGAATGTAATTCTAGTGTTTAAGAGGTGTGTTGTTTTGTACAGCTTGGCCCTCTACTACATATTATAAGTTACTGAATGTAGTATATATTTATACATCCATATTATTATTATGTCATATGCTATTGTATTGAGGTCGTTTACAGTAAACTGGCATTTTAAGGTTTTCAAGGATAATTTTGACTGAATTTGATCTTTTGCTTTATAGGCTAACTTTAAAACTTAACTCCTATGTAGGATACAGCCCCTTGTATAGTGTGCTATGATTTACAGAGCACTTTCATGCATATTCAAAGCAAATCCAAGCAAACTAGAAGAAATTTTCCCATAAAAAATGATAGTTAAAGGATTATGGTGGTGTTGCTCACACTTGAAGATATCACCACCTCCATTTTAACATAGCAGTAATAGTAACATTAAAATGTAAAAAGAAAATATATTCTAAGATAATATATATGTACATGTATATGTGTATATATATATATACACACACACACACACATACATACACAATACATGCATGCATATACATACATACTTGCTTGAGTGACCTAGTCTTGCTTTAATGTGGGAGAAGATGGACGTGGTGAAAGACAAAGGGGAATGATTGGAAGTCATAGAAAAGGAAAGGAGAAAAGCAGAGTCAGGGAAAAGAAAGAACAGAGAACCTGTATACTGAGGGTGGGAGGTGATGATCTGTTCTAGAGGACAACAGTGTGGAGCTGGTGAAGCAGTTTCCCCAGCTACATAAAGATTGATTAGCAGAGAATTTTTCTGGGTCCCTTCCTTCACTTAAAAAAAAGCAAACCTAGAGAACATTCAGTTTGGTGTTGTAACTATAACAGGGTATAGAAATCTCACCATTTTAGTGCAATGATGAGAATTTTGATCGTTACTTTTAATGATAACTAGCCTAGCTTCTACAGTGCTGAAGGTGTCTGAACTTTCTGAAAAAATGATGTTCATTTTCAAAGACATATCCTCCTTTTTACGGCTGAGTAATATTCCATTGTATATATGTGCCACATCTTCTTTATCCATTCATCTGTCGATGGACACTTAGGTTGCCTCCATGTCCTGGCTATTGTAAATAGTGCTGCAATGAACATTGTGGTACATGACTCTTTTTGAATTATGGTTTTCTCAGGGTATATGCCCAGTAAAACTAACACACCATTGTAAAACAATTATACTCCAATAAAGATGTTAAAAAAAAAAAAGACATATCCTCCTGACTCACCGTCTTTCTGTTCCAGCAGGGCCAGGATTAGAGTACATCTTAGCGAGCTGCCTATGGTTCAGAATTCAAGGAGTTACCCATTCTGAGGGTCATGCAAGTGCCAGCCCTGCATCTGCACCACCCTGAAAGAGATGCTTCCTTAAAGTTTATACTGTAGGCACCGCATTTGCCTCACCCTAGTCCCAGCCCTGTGTTCACACAGAGCCGCTTCTTTAGAGTCACACAGCTCTTTTTTTGGTCATAGCCAATCTGCTTGTCTAACTCTTTGGTATTTTTACTTGTGATAGTTGCATCTTTCTCCCCTCTAATTTGAGGAAACCATATTAATTCCTAAACCTTTTTGTATAATCATGAATTGCTAGCAAATAATAGTCAGCGTCGTCATGTGTATGATTAAAAAAGTGCTTGAATTTGAATCAGAAGCATACTGAGTGGGTGTTCTGGTGATTTTGATCTTCATTCCATCATCTCTGCTGTGGAACTCCTCCTGGGGTTGGTTCCTATATGGCTGTTGCAACTAACTTGATATTCTCCAAACTGTTGGAGAAAATGATGAATGAATCATGAAATGAATGGTTTGTTGGGAATTGTTCAGTCAGACCCAGGGCAAGGCTGAGAGTTTCCATTCTTCTCACCTCTCTGGAAAATATTAAGAATCAAGACAGTGTGGCCCTCCATCATTTCTTGGCACCAGGACCTCCAAAGGTAGTAAGTAGGACAATATTTTTCTAACATGACGCATAAGCAGACATGAAGAACAAAGGAAGAGTATGAGAAATGGGAATGTTTAGGCACCTATGATCCCAAGAGCCCTGCAGCTGAGCTCCAGCTGAATTGTTCTGCAGCCAGTGTGGGCAGTTAAATGCAAGTCTAGTTAAAAGCTCAAATTATTCCAAAATTGTATGAAGTAAGGAGTTCTTATACCCTGTTTCCAGGGAATTGTCTCCTGATGTCATTTGGAGATTTTGTAATCACAATATAATATGTGTTACTTCCTGTTGGGTTTAGTTATAAATGATATTCCCTCTGACCTTCGTCTGCTTGACAGCTGCTTCTGGTTTGTTTCTGTGGTCTGCTCTAGTTTCCTATCATTACAAACATCAAATAACACAGGCAGTGCTTTGAATGATATGTATTTTTAAAATATTTTCCTTTGAAAGATCTTAAAGTAGTTAAAGTGTATTTTAAAAGTAAATTTTGAGTAGGTTTTCAAAAAGTACAGGTAAATGAATATTTGAAGGTAAGCTTCTGTTGGGATTTCATTCAGTATTTACTTAGCAAACAAGTAAATTCAGTTGCATTCACAACGGAACAATTCATTTATCTTGACTACGTATATAAAGAATTTAAGTTTTTAAATGTATTTATCCCCAAATAGTATAACTTATAATGAACTTTATGTATCTATTTTAAGTACAAGCATAAACATATCTAGAAGTTAAGAACCCTGTGTAGTTTACCATTAAGGAGGATTCTAAGTTGGTTAAGTGACTAACCATTGGATTTGTCTGGTCTAATACATGAACTGATCTAATACATGAATAGGTTATTTTTAATGCTTACCAAAGCCTAATCGAATTTCCTAATATTTAAATTCAATACATTGCTTTGGGAAAAAAAGACATCTTAAATAGGTAGAGGTTATAAGAATTGAGTCTTGTAAAAGCAGAGCATTGAGAGAAGAAAAAGCAGTCTGTCTCATCTACTTTTCCTTTTAATAGGATGTTCTTTCTAACCATCCTCTCCTTTAGAAATAAATTTCTTATGGTCTAGCTACATGTTCATTCAAGAGCTCAAAATGTATCTGTTAGAAACAGTGTAATAGACTAGTTTTGTGAGTGTACTTCAGAGATGTTTTTATAGATATGAAATCTATTTGATTTCATCACATACGGGTTTTCTTTTACTGTGCAGAATTTGCTGAGCGAGTTTCCTTTCTCTAAAGTAGTCTGTATTTTGAATCACTTAATCCAGATATGGAAACTTTACTTCTCTAGAACTCTCATCCTTTTATTTTTTCTGACCTTGTCTTTTACTTGCTTTTTAATGCTCTGCTTAACACTTCCTAATACAGTATCTTCTGTGAATTCACTTAGTATGTTTCACAGCCTTCCAAATAGGTATGATATTTGACATCTCCATTTATTAAATGATCCTTACCTCAACTCATCACTTCTGTAGCTCTCCATTTCTTTTCACATATGTAAATCATCAGCTCTCACTTCAATTAATTGAGCTTTTTAAACAATTTGACCAAAACAGAAATCAGACATTAGGATCAACATATCAGGATGTGCTCTTAGAATGCCATTGCATTTATTTTTCAGTGAAATGAAACCCAAAAAAAGTGTGGTGGTTGGCCTTATTGTTACAAAATTACTCCAGCTTCAACTTATTTTATTTGTGTTATATGCCCTCAGTTATTTTGTGATCTTTTCTGGACATCTAGTTTTGCTTAGTTTGTTTATACTTATTTTTCTTATTGGATTATAACATCTCTGAGGGCAGGAATTTTTAATTCCTGAACACTTAGAATAGAATCTTGTTAGATTGGTCCCATAAAAGTACATTTAAATGAATTTTAATTTCTCTTTTATACTCTTTTAGGACTCAAAAATGTTATCCTGATACTTGATAGGCAGTGGTTAAAGAAAATCTGTACCAAAATCCTAAGAGTTTTAACTTAATTCCTCTTCTATAGGGAAGTCTATCACACAAAGAGAATGCAACATGTTATCTGTGTAAAATGGACTTCTGACAGCAAGTACATTATGTGTGGATCTGATGAAATGAACATTCGTCTATGGAAAGCTAATGCTTCTGAAAAGTTGGGTGTGGTAAGAGACCCCATTTTCTTTCATTGTCATAAAGCTAGTTTCTAGATTTATTGAATATCATTATATTATAAAGAATTTATTTGAAATGCGTTAGTTGTGATAAAAAAGGCTAGCAACAAAACAGGGTTGTATTGAGGTTTACTTTTTTCATGTCAAAGGCACCTTCAGAGGCCTTTGTTTTTTGTTTGTTTGTTTGTTTTTGTTGTTGGCCACGCCGCATGGCTTCTGGGGTCTTAGTTCCCCGACCAGGGATTGAACCTGGGCCCTTGGTAGTGAAAGTGCTGAGTCCTAACCACTGGACTGCCAGGGAATTCCCCCAGAGGCTTTTGTTAATTAAAATGTTTGATCATATTTGAGCCTTCTTGTTTTTTTGTATTCTCCTTGAGGTGGGGAGAGAAGATGTAGGGACTAGAGGCTTAGAACTTAGAACGCCCATTTCTTCTGTTAAAGGAATAGTAATCAGGTAAGTCAAAGGCTGCAAGTCTCTGTGAGGTATTTCAATATCAAGGATACAGTGAAACACTTAAAAAAAATACACAGCTTCAGACTTTTAAAAAAGACTCAGTGAAAATATAACATATTACCATTGGCTAGCTACCTCTGGGTTGTGAGTTATGGTTGTTTTTTGTTTGTTCTTAATGTTTTTCTAAATGTCTCATGTTTTCATACAGGGTATTTATAACTGAAATATTAAGTTTAAGAAGGAAAGGTTAAGTGTGGGTTATTTTCTACTTAGCTCTGGAAGGAAAATCAAGATATGATAAGTAGTAATTAAAGATAGTTTTATTTTAGGTTTAATGATTACTAAGTACTACACTATGCCTAGGTTTCAGTTCATCATTAAATGTTCCTCTAAATCATATCATCCTTAACAGTTGTTAGAGGAAGGCTAGTTATTGCGGCATCAGATGCTTTCTTTTCTGTTTCAGAAGATATTTTTACAGAAAAAAATTTTTTTGAGTGATTCATTTAAGTGCTTTTACTATGCCTAGAGTGGTCCACAGAGCCCAGCTCCCTTGGCACTGCTCTTTCTCACTTGGTGGCATCCATCTACATTGTAGGCATGCTGCCTAAAAGGAGATTCAGTGCTCGCAAACCTGGTATCACTAACATAACCTTGTAAAGGGTATAGTTACATTAGCAATTTTGGTCGCACATCATGAAAGTTTAGTTTTTTGGGGAAACATTGCTCCTAACTTTGTTGTACTGAAGCAAAACAAACACACCATTCATTAAAATATCAAAATGTATTTTTTCAGCTTACGTCACGAGAAAAAGCAGCCACAGATTATAACCAGAGGTTAAAGGAGAAATTTCAACATCATCCTCACATAAAACGTATTTCTCGTCACCGACATCTACCAAAATCTATCTACAGCCAGATTCAGGAACAGCGCGTCATGAAAGAAGCTCGTCGACGAAAGTATGTTTTGGAGCATTTGACTCTCTCTCAGTACCCTTTTCTAACTCCCCGCCTCGCGTCTCACCAAAAACAAACAAAAAAACGTGCCTTTCAAGGGAATAGTTTATGTGCTGTTGTGCATCAGAGGTGTTTTTTTGTTTTTAATTGGGGTATAATTGATTTACAATGTTGTGTTAGTTCCAGGTGTACAGCAAAGTGAATCTGTTATACATATATATATATCCACTCTTTTTTAGCTTCTTTTTCCATGTAGGCCATTACAGAGTATTGAGTAGCGTTCCCTGTGCTATACAGTAGGTCCTTATTAGTTATTTGTTTTGTATAGTAGTGTGTATGTGTCAATCCCAATCTTCCAATTTATCCATACCCCCCTGGTAACCATAAATTTATTTTTTACATCTGTAACTCTATTTCTGATTTGTAGAAGTTCATTTGTAACCTTTTTTTAGATTCCACATATAAGCGATATCATATTTGTCTTTCTCTGACTTATTTCACTCAGTATGAGAATCTCTAGGTCCGTCCATGTTGCTGCAAATGCCATTATTTTGTTCTTTTATGGCTGAGCAATATTCCGTTGTATATGTGTACCACATCTTTATCCATTCCTCTGTTGATGGACATTTCGGTTGTTTCCGTGTCCTGGCTATTGTAAATAGTGCTGCAGTGAACATTGGGGTGCGTGTATCTTTTCGAATTATGGTTTTCTCTGGATATATGCCCAGGAGTGGGATTGCTCTATTTCAGTTTTTTAAAGGAACCTCCATATTGTTCTCCATAGTGGATATACCAGTTTGCATTCCCACCAACAGTGTAGGAGGGTTTCCTTTTCTCCACACCCTCTCCAGCATGCATTGTTTGTAGATTTTTTGATGATGGCCATTCTGACCGTGTGAGGAGGTATCTCACTGTAGTTTTGATTTACATTTCTCTAATAATTAGTGATGTTGAGCATCTTTTCATGTGCTTTTTAACCATCTGTATGTCCTCTTTGGAGAAATGTCTAGTTAGATCTTCCTCCCATTTTTTGATTGAGTTGTCAGAGGTGTTTTTGAATACTTCTCTGGGCCTTTTTCCTTTTCCTGATAAAGGGGGGAAGCAGTGGTCATCTCACATGGTGAGAATTTTCATTACCTATCTTTGAGCATATGTTTAAAGGGCAAACAATGTCAGTGACTTATATCAAAATAAGAAAATGCTTCTGCTCATGCTAAAAAACTATTATAAATGGAGAATGTTTGTAAAAAATAATTTCTAACGTAGCTGGAATTAAGAGGTATTGTATTTTCCAGCTTAAAGACTGCCAAGAACATTTGTTAGATAAAAATTTGTCTAATATGCTTCATCATAGCATTTGGAATCTAACATTTTGGCTCTAAAGCGTAGCGTTCCACCATCACCACCATTTCCCCTGTGGAATATTCTTCTCCTTGCAGTCTTTGAATTCATGTGAAGTGTTATAGAAATTCTAAGACAGAGTTCTTTTTTCTTTTAATTAGACTATTCAAATGATTATTTTGTTGTCTTTGGGTAGATGTTGGGGTTGAGTCACTTTTAAATATTTTAACAACTGCAGCAGGTTTTTAAAGTTAGTAAAGGACACTGATAAGTAGTAAGAGAAGAAGCTAATAAATAAGTTAACAAAACTTGATTTCTAGCTGCTTTTTACATAATCTCATTGTGAAAACTTTTTTTTTTTTAATAGATGGTTTTCCAATGAAAGAAAATGCCTTGTGATTTTTCTGAGGAAGTTTTCTTTGGTTAAGATGATTTCTCGTAAACTTGCTTATATTTTGTGTATTTTGTTTTACTTCTAGGGAACTGAATCGTATCAAACATAGCAAGCCTGGATCTGTGCAGAGGGTGTCAGAGAAGAAGAAACGCGTAGTGGCAGTTGTGAAATAATATTTGGTATTCCTACCAATACTGATGTCTAAGTATTTGTTATGTTTTGATTTGTGAACTCTACAAATAAAAGTACTGGCTCTAGTATAACAATGAATGTTTTAGTTGTATGTGTAGAGCTTAATCATTGCACATTTTTGCTATCCTAAAAAATTATTTTTAAATGTGACCTGGTCGATAAGACTATCCAACATTTTATTCCTGATCTTCTTTCTTACTGCATTAAAGAATACAGTATTTACAAACTTATTTTTTGCTGTTAGAAATTGCAGATATACTTTCACTTTGATTTGTTATTTTAGACACTCTATGTTTGAATTTACATTTAAGACCAAACATCTCTTTTGTTACCTTTTAATATTACTTTAGATAATTATTGCAGTGATTCTTCCTAGGATTCCATAAACACATAGAAGAATTATGTCAGAACTTTTTTCAGTTGAATTTATTTTCTGTGCTTTATTTATTTGGCTTTTTGAGACATTAAAGATGATCAGCCTACATTTATATAACTTTTATAAACAATAATTATAACATATGGTCAAGTCAAGATAATAAAACGTCCTTTTTCTCAGCATTGTGACTTTGATCCATTTCTGCTAAATAATTTCACTTTAATCTCACTAAATTGTAAATAGTTCTGTGTGACAAAGGTTGGTGTTTTTTTTTAGTCATCAGTTTAGTAAACTGTATTATAAATACATATAAGTCTAATTTTTAGGAAATTATAAGTTAAAAAGAAATTAAAAATCCAAAGCAAAAATATGTTGTTTAAGAATTCATATATTTAGGGACTTCCCTGGCGGTCCAGTGGTTAAGACTCCGTGCTCCCAATGCAGGGGGCAAGGGTTCGATCCCTGGTTGGGGAGCTAAGATCCTGCATGCTGCACAGCGCAGCCCAAAAAAAACCAACATATATTTGTAGTAAAAATATTATAACATGCACAGCGATGATAAAGATCAAAATCTGGAGAGTGGGAGAAGGGTACAGTCAGAGTGGGATACACAGGAGATTTCAACTCTTGATAAGGTTTTTTTTAATATATAAATTTATTTATTTATTTATTTTATTTTTGGTTGTTTTGGGTCTTCGTTGCTGCACGTGGGCTTTCTCTAGCTGGTGTCGAGCAGGGGCTGCTCTTCGTTATGGTGCGCTGGCTTCTCCCTGGGGTGGCTTCTCTTGTTGCGGAGCATGGGCTCTAGGTGCAGGGCTTCAGTGGTTGTGGCATGTGGGCTCAGTAGTTGTGGCACGCGGGCTCTAGAGCACAGGCTCAGTATTGCTTCAGTAGTTGTGGCGCACGGGCTTAGTTGCTCTGCGACATGTGGGATCTTCCTGGACCAGGGCTCGAACCCGTGTCCCCTACATTGACAGGCAGATTCTTAACCACTGCACCACCAGGGAAGTCCCGATAAGGTTTCTTTCCTAAGCTGTGTGTTCATTCTGTTATTTTTTATGCTTTCTTGGATATCTTAAATATTTCCTCATGTTTTTCTCAAGGCTGATAATATCACCCATTTCCCTTTTAATCCTTAGGAGCTATTGTAGGCCTCGAATTACTTGATTGGCAAGGTGAACAAAGTTCTCTTGGGCATCTGTACTGCTCTTAGTTTGGGTGTGGTTTCAAAGAAAATAACGCAAATACTGGTCTGTAAATCTGAGCTTCTGTGTCAGTTTGATTCCATCAAGAAGCAGATGCCTATGGAAGACATGTCGCGAGAGATTCATTGGAGGGAAGTGTCTTTGAAGCATAAAGAGGAGGAGCGGGAGGAGGCAGGCAGAGCCTTCCATCTGTACTGTAGGCTTGACTCCTGGGGCAAGAGAGCAGGAAGGAAGGAGGACCGGCTAGGAAGAACCTCAGACTGCAATGCAGTTCTGAAAAAGGTTGGGCCAGGCTGTTGGGGTGTCCTCGAGCGCACACTGCTTGTCAGAGGAGTCCCATGTTGTGCAAGACCGGGCCAGCGCTGGTACCCTCTCTGCTCAGTCAGTGGCAGGGAGCAGCCCTGGGGAAGCCCGGCCTTGCAGCGAATGCGGCGTTGAATCCAGAGCAGTGGCAGCCAGGACCCCTCAGCGGGGACTCAGTCAGCTATGCTTCCTGCAGCCAATTCTCTTGAAGGAATTCTGAACGGAGCATTCCTATAGCTGCACCCCTTGCACCCCACAGACCCACTTCTTGCAGGATTGGGGAGCAACTCCGTGATTTCTGTGTACTTTGCTTAAGGAGGAGTTGAATTGGATCATCGGTATCCCCTGTCACTGAAGGGCCACATCTAGTATTCATCCTGTCTTCCATCATCCATTTTAAATGTTCCTCATCCACAGCTATCACCTTAGCAGGTTTTGGTGGCTTACCTAATGGTGTGACCCAAACCTTCATCCCTGAGGGGTTCCAACCTTTGCTAATCACACCCTTTTCAGGCTAGGGTTGTTACACATATCCATTTACTGTTGCATTGGAGCAAGGGAATACCAGTAGGCACCAAATGGGTCACCTGTGTTCTGCACATAGTTCTACCATCCCCCTGCCTCCCGCTGAGCAATGTCAGTGACCCCTGCCGGAAGGGTGACTGCTCTTCTAGCTTGCTGGTCCCTGGACATAGGAAGTCCAAAGTACCTTGGTGACAATAATGGCATGTAGTTCAGTAGGACTTTTGCTGTGTACCCTAGTAAGAGTGTACCCCCTTTGGTGACCAATTCTTCCAACCCTGAAGAGCCCAGAGTTTTAGGAATGGTAAGCAGAGTCTTCCAGTGGGTCACTGGAAGTGATGGTAATTGGAGCCATCACTTGTATCCTCTCATCTTGTGATTTGATGCATATACTGCATCCTGAGGGATGGTACCCCATCCTTTCAGCATGTTGCCTCTGAGCTGGTGCTTACATTGTGTCTTCAGTAGGCCACTCCAGTGATCTGTGAGACTGCAGATTGTGTTCATGTGATATGATCAGTGGGTTCTGTGGTTGGGCCCACTCTCACTCCTTTGCTGAAATAGATCCCCCTGGATGAAAACTGTTTTGGGGTGGGATTCATGCCTGTGAATTAGGCATTCCATTAACACCCAAATAGTGGTGCTGGCTGAGACTTTGTAGCTCTGGTATCTGGGGATATCAGAATAGGTATCCCTGTGAAGTTGAATTGCTGGCCTTTCTAGAATCAAAAGGATCCAGTGTAGTCAAGATGACACCAAGTGGTCTGTTGTTTTCCTAAAGGAACAGCACCATATTGACATAGCATTAGTCTCTGTTGCTGACAGATCGGACAGTCAGAAACACAATAGCTAGATCAGCTTTGGTAAGTGGGAGTTCATCTGTTGGGCTCAGTCATAGCCTCTATCTTTGCCACAAGCAGTTCTATCCATGTGCCCATTTTGCCTCTTCCAGGGTGGCCAGTGTCAAATGATGGGATCATTTTATCTACTTGGTTGTAGATGAAAGTGCCTCTTCTATGGTGGATGCCCATACCCTCACCTGAGGGCCAGCCGTTGACCACGGCCCAGGAATCTCACCTAAGGCCACTTCTACATAAAACTATGAGCAGGTACCTTGCTCCCAGATTTTCTTTCACTACTGTCTTTCAAGGCCCACCCCTTTATACGTCTCTAATGCAGCCATGGTCCATTTGTGTCTTGCACCCACAATCTGAGCCAAGCCAACCCACGGGTATTGGGCACCGTCCTCCTTCAGCTGGTTGTACCCCACCTCCCCATATGGCTGTAGGTACAAATGGGGAAAACAGCGTTAATGCAACTGTGATTGATGTGTAGGTCTGAGCTTCCCGCTCATTCATCTTACTTGTACCCTCTGGTCTTGCTTGGGCTCAATCACATATGTACCGTTTTTGTCTTCTGAGGGACTGCTGCTGAGTTCATACAACTTTATATATCTTGGTGGGTCTGACTAAACTCATAACGAGCAGTTCTGGACACATGGTTACTTGGTGTTCATGGTCAAGCATGCTGTGTCTACCAGAGCTCAGCAACATTTTAGGAGCTATTTCTCAAATGGCTTAATTTGCTGCAGATGACACGGCTTTGCTCTGGAATCCTAGAGTCTTGTGTTGTGATTCTGCCGCTGGGGCTTGTCATAAACTCCACACTGCATCTTTCCCACCAGTGATGCTTCCTATACCGGGAGGTCTGCAGGATCTTGTGGCCCAAGTTTCAGGGTTGCTTGCACCACAGCCTCCTGCAGCACTATTTCCTGCCCTGGGCCCCATGCAAAGCTGGTAGGCTTCCATGTTACCCAACATATGAGCCAGAGCATAAATATTCCTATGTGTGGAATATGTTACCTGCACAACTCAAAGGGGCCTGCCAGGCACAGTGCTTCCTTCCAATGCAATATTTTGGAAGAGATATCATGGCATGCCCCTGATGGCTAGACCTCTAAAAAGTCACTGAAGTGGCAGGTCGCTGAACTTTCATAGGATTAATTTTTCACCCTCTTGACTGCATGTGTCTTAACCAAGGCTTCAAGTGTACTAGTCACCTCTGGCTTGTCCTGTCCAGTCAGCAGAATGTCATCAATGTAATGGATACATGTAATGTTCTGTGGGATGTCCAGTCAGTCCAGATCTCTTTGGACTATGAGAGAGTGCAGGAGAGTTAACAGCCCAAGGGCAAAATTAAATGAATAGTATTCATTCCATGTGAATGTGAACTGTTGCTGGTCCTCTTTTTAAACTGAAATAGAAAATGCATTTGCCAGATCAATAACCACATACCATGTACCTGAGGCCTAGCAACACATCTGCTCTAGCAACGGTACTATGTCCGTCACAGCGGTTGTGATTGGGCCTGCTTGCATTGACATTACAGTCATTCTCCAGAATCCATCTGGTTTGTGCAGAGGTCAGACTGACAAATTAAACAGAGATATGAAAGAAACCACACCTGCTCCTCTCCCTGCTCCCCTGCCGCCATATTTTAAGTCCTTAATGATGGCACTAATCTTCCCTATCCTACCCACCCCCGATGCAGTATTGTTTTTTATTTGCTAGATTTACCTTGGTTGGGAGGATGGGGTGAAATTTAAGAAGTTTTTTACTTGTTTTTCCTTACCCTCTTACCTTACAGGGCAAGGATTCAATATGGTGTTTACTCCAACTATATCATTCCCATTTATGCATTTGGGAACTGAGGAAACGACAACTGGGTAAGTTCTTGGACTTATAACTTACCCAGTCTATAAGTTACACTTTAGATAGATCTTCATTTATTAAATGGCCCTCATGAGCTTCCATTCTAACAGGGTCATGATGACTCTTTAGGTCTTTGGGAATCAAACTCTGGGTCCAAAAGTCCTTGCAATATCTAGCTAGTCCCCCTTTCTCACAGTTCCCTGAGTAAATGGTCATAGGTCCTTTTTTTTTTTTTTTTTAACTTCATCAGCAAGTTTATTATTATTTTTTAATTAATTAATTTATTTATTTATTTTTGGCTGTGTTGGGTCTTCGTTTCTGTGCGAGGGCTTTCTCTAGTTGCGGCAAGCGGGGGCCACTCTTCATCGCGGTGCGCGGGCCTCTCACTATCGCGGCCTCTCTTGTTGCCAAGCACAGGCTCCAGACGCGCAGGCTCAGTAGTTGTGGCTCACAGGCCTAGTTGCTCTGCGGCATGTGGGATCTTCCCAGACCAGGGCTCGAACCCGTGTCCCCTGCATTGGCAGGCAGATTCTCAACCACTGCACCACCAGGGAAGCCCCATAGGTCCTTTTGAGGAACCACTGTGGCGCATACTTGCTGTGGTTTTGCAAGGTCCTTCCTCCTAGGGACCCAGCCACCTCTCTAGTCAGTGGTTCCAGTTATGAAAGCTGGCTCAGGTCTGGTAACTGAGCAAGAGCTTGCGCTTTTTACTGTGAATACACTTGGCCCCACTAGTCCTACAGTCTTGCCTTTGTCTGGTTGTAGGCATCAAGGAGTACCCTCATTGGATGCCCATCTGTTTTGCCTAAAGGACACCATGCTTTGTTTTCACAGTTCCCTGCAGATTAAGACTATTTGGCTGTCCCTCAGCCTTGCTGATCATTACAGCCTCCTGGCTTCTAATGGTGAAGCACCACCCCCTGACCTCTATTACTGGTATATATTTGGGGGCAAAGGTATGGTCACCATAGATTTTAATGAGCCCAGCTCTGGCCTGCAGAGGAGAGCCAGCAATGAACATTTTGGTGATGTTAGTGATCCTCTCACCAGCACATTCCTGTTGACCTTGGTGAATGGTGTGTCTTCTAGGCTTTCCCATGGAACATAATCGGTTTTAGCCTAACATAATAATATATCCATCCAGCATGCTAACTTCCTTCAGCACTTCATTTCTTCCTTTATAGGCTACCAAAGCAACACAGGTGTTTCCACTTTGCTCAACATGGGCCATCACTTTCTCTAGGCTTCTAAGAGCCACACTTGTTTGCCCCATCTCCTGAGTCCTTGCCAGGGTGGTAAATTCCATGAAGTAAGAAAGTGCCCCCCGGTTCAATGCATTCTTCCTTTTTCAGTGTTATGTTCCTGCCCCCTTGATCAAGCACCCTTAGGATCCAATCCCAGCAGCACTACCCCGGCTCCTGCCACTGTACACATGGCTCCTTTGATGTGTAAACTCTTTCCTCTCTTGTCAAGGCCAACATATCCCCAGACAAGAAATGCTGGAATTTAACTTTAGTTATTGGGCTGGCAGCATGCAGTGTAGATGGGGAGAGCTCCATACCTGCTGCGTTGCAAGGGAGAAGCCTCTGCAGTATCTTCCCATGTGGGGAAGTGCTAGCCCTTAGGTGAACCACCTGTCCAAGTTCTAAGGATTCAGGGAGGTTTGCAGTGCCCAAATCCTTGGGACATCCTTAGAGATCTGCCACCCCATATTTCAAAATCCTATGTTTTCTCTACCAGAGCCCTCAGCGTAACAGACCTACATTGGCTGAGCATTTAAATGTCTCAGGAGCTCTACAACTCTCATTATCAAATCCTTTGTCTGCTTCTCAGCTTTGTCTGCACTTTTACTGCAGCAGCTGAGGGCCTCTTTGGAAGCTAGCAAAGCCTCTAGTCTCTGGCTCTCACACTTACATTTAATTGTTAATGGCCCTCTTTGTTGCTCTGCAGGGCACCAATACAATTTAATTACCAGTGACTGCAATCCTTACAGGCTTTTTGCCCCTCATATCTTTCAGATGCTTGGATCATCACACCTGCAATGGTAGTTTCCTTCATCAGGATATTTTTCTAGGTCATCACCGCTGAAATCTTCAGCAATTGGGCCGCTCAGGATAATTTTTATCAGCCAGGCAGTGAGTGAGCCTATTTCCAAACTCCATCTTACTGTCTATGTGTTTTCTTGAATCACTCCCAGTATCACCTGGGTTTGTTCAGGTTCTCTGAGAAACAGACACCAATCAGGGTTAGACAAGCAAGAGATTTATTGGAGGGAACTGTGTGTGAAGGATAAAGGGGAGGGAGCAGGAGTAGGCGGCAAGAGCCTTCCACCTGTATTGAAGGCTTGACACCTGTGACAGGAGATGGAAGGAAGGTCTGAGTAGGAAGAGCCTCAGACTGCAATGCAGCTCTAGGAAGCCTTTAGCCAAGCCAATGGGGAGTCCTTGAGACAGAGTTGCCTGTCAGAGAAGCCCTGAGTCCCGTGATGACAGGCCAGCACTAAGACCCCTGCTGTGCTCAGTCACTGGCTGGGAACAGCCCAGGAAAGTGTAGCTTGACAGGAGCCTGGTGGTGGATCCAGAGGGTTTGCAGCTGGGTTCTTAGGACACAACGCCCCCCCGCCCCCCCGCTGCCAGTTCTCTTGAGGGAGATCTGAGTGGCACATTCCTGTGGCTGCTACAGCCACCCACTTTCGTGCCCATTGTCATTATGATTAAATACCGATTCGTATTTCTGTACAGGAGATCTCAGATCACTGTTAAGTGCACAGTAATTTTTTTACTTATCCTGAAATTAATGTAAGTGAAAGTGCAGTTCATTTGCAAAGTGCTATTTAAATATTTGTCTTAAGTGATATTCACTTAAATGATATTAATTTAATATTGGCCTTAAGTGAAAGTAACTGTTAGGTAATTGGGAGTGACTGTGGGAGAGAAAGCAGCCAAGCTCAACACTTGGCACATAGTGGGTGCTCAGTAAGTGTTTGTTGACATAAAATAAAACCCAGACTTGGGCTCCTGGTAGAATATTTGTTTATGATTTTAGTTATGTATTTTCATGACTTAGCTCTTTTTCCTTAATGCCATTGTCCTCCATAAGCCTAGGAATGCAGAATGTCCCTATGTAAGGAGAATGCTGCCTTAAAATATATTTTGTCCTGAAATAGTAAAAAAAAAAATATCGTCCACATGCATGAATAAAAAACATGTGGCTCAAGTTTTTGATGGTTCTAATAATAAAAATTGTATTTGATACAACAAAAAGTTGATTAAATTCATTGAACTATGCATTATAGCTGGTTACGTTCTTTTTTTTTTTAATCAATGTAATAAGTCTTTTTTTTTTTAACATTTTATTTCTTTATTTTTTGGCTGCACTGTGTGTTAGTTGCGGCACGCAGGATCTTTCGTTGTGGCACGTGGGCTTCTCTCTAGTGTGGCGCACAAGCTCAGTAGTTGTGGCGCACGGCCTTAGTTGCCACGTGGCATGTGGGATCTTAGTTCCCCGACCAGGGATTGAACCCGCGTCCCCTGCATTGGAAGGTGGATTCTTTACCACTGGACCACCAGGGAAGTCCCTGGTTAAACTCATTTTGATGAAAATATTCAAGATATTTTTTGTCACCCATACCACACCTCAATTTGAATAAATTGAAATAATTGATTAAAATAATTGAAAATATATCCACATACCAAAATTCAGTCAAATATTTAAAGTTAGGCCAAACGGATGTTTACAAGATACCTTTCTGATGTTATTGTTCTGTTGAAGAGTAATCACGGTAACTGAAACAGGACCCAGCCATGACTCCTAAGGGACAGGGGATGAGAGTGCATGTATCAGGTCATGTAGTTAAAAAGCAAAGCCCCAGTTTTCCCTTTTGCTTGATTTCTTTTTAACCATGCTATATTTTTTCTTAAATTTTACAAAGCATAAAGGAGGACCACAGATTTTTTTGCTTATTGAAGGTGATGGGCAAGGGTATTCAATGGTGGAAACCCTAGTCCTAGTACATACAGTGTTCTGGCCTATCCACAAGCCATTTGATCACTTTTGAAAATTTCCATATTTGCCATCATTCTTTCTCATTTATACTTGAGGGCAGTGTAGAGGGAAATGATGGAGGGTGAATGGTCACAGAGCTTACTCTCAAGTATGATGACGGAGTTCTCAACTTGAAGTCAAAGAGAGAGGCTGATAAAATGAATGGACAGAAAAGCATTTTCTAAAAAACAGTATAAAGTAATTGTATATAGTATATATATATTATACTTGGCACATATATTGCAAATGTCTAGGGAGGGGGAAAACTTCTGAAATGAGTCTTATTCCTCTGGCACTGAAGCTTAAAGTTCAATTTAAAAAACTTTTTTCTTCAAAAATGTTAAAGAAGGGTCTGGATTCACAGCTCCCAGACACCTGGGAGCAAGACTTTTTACCTTTGGACCTGTGGTTCTCAACTGGGGGCAGTTGTGTTGCCCTGGGGACATTTGACAATGTCTAGAGACATTTTTTATTGTTAAAACCAACTGGGTAGGGGTAGAAGTTTGTTGTAATAGGAGTGGGGCAGGTGCCACCGATAGCAGTCCTGCTCAGCCATTGGTTGACACCGCAGTGGGCCCCCCCCCTTCCTCTGTATAAAAGGAGCCCCGAATTCGGACTGAGGCAAGACGGTTTTTTGAAGTCTGCCATTTTCTCCGTCTGCTGGCTTTCTGATTCAAGTCGTTATTCCTTGCCCCCAACAACTCGTCTCCCGATTTATTGGCCTGTCATATGGTGAGCAGAGCGAGTCTGGGCTGGGTAATATTGTCACTGGCATCTGGTAAGTAGAAGCCTGAGATGGATGCTGCTAACATCCTGCAAGGCACAAGACAGAACCCTCACAAGGAAGAATTACCGGTCCACAGTGTCAATAGTGCCATCGTCAAGAGAGCCTGCTTTAGTCAAATTTAGCCAAGCTGTTACAAAAATGCCACCAGGGATCCTTCTTTTGCTAAATCAAAATGCAAAACTGCACATTTTTAACAGTTTATATTTCATTAAGAAAAAGAAAAAAAAAAGATTCCAGGCAACAAAGCTGATCATCATCTAGCAGTATCTTATCCTTACAGGTCATAAGAATGAGCCTAACAGGAAAGCGCATCCTTCCCTTACAGCTTCCCCTGAGTAATCAGTTCCAGTCACTGAAGCCAACTTTCAAGTGATTTACAAAGCTGAGTAGAATGGAAGTTTACTCTTTTTTTTTTTTTCTTTCTCTTTCACCACTTGACTCTGATCTTTCTCTTTTGCTGTTTTTCCTGCTCGTGTTTTGGCTGATCTAAAATGTGGTTACACCTGAGCCCAGTGAACTCAGAGTGTATACCACCTAAAAAATGCAACACCCATAGTGTGGTGTTTGCTCGGCATCTTGTCAGGGCACTGGCTACTATTGACTTGAAGGGAAGTACCACCTGCTGAGTCACTGGATTGACCTCCTGCTACCACCTGTGGTTTCCATAGTGACGTCTCAGTGAATTGCTCTCAACAGAACCTGACTGGTTAAAGACGAGCAATTTCCTGTAATTTGAGCCTTTTACTAATCTTGAAATGGAAACATGGTTTCGACCATTCTGAAGAGTAAATTTTCCAGTCAAAATCTTTTGGAATAAAATGCACAGAGATGTTTGAAGAAGTGAGGTTATTAGGGTAGAACGCTGAGGGAGAAAATAAGAATGGTGGTGATATGAAAGTGTTGCTTAAGGAGATAGAGAAATGTTAGTAAATACAAAGGGTTTCCAGTAGCTCCTCAGGAAAGAAAAGTTGCCTCAAATACCTTGTTATTAAGTCTTGCCACTTAGTCACTGCCAGAACACTTATCTGATAGAACCAGAGGAAGCAGATGGCTATTCAACCTATTTTTAAAAATAATCTCCACTCATCTTATTTTCAGAAAAAAGAAAGGGAAAAGAACAATCAATTTCCCTCACCTGCCACCCACTTAGTGATGTGAACATAGAACAGTCTTTTTGTCTTTTTCTTCTTTCCTTCGTTCTTCCTTCGTCCTCTTTTCCACCTCCTCCCCTTCCTCCTCCTCCTTCTTCATTTGCTTCTATGTTTTTACAGTTACAGAACAGATTAGGGAGAATTTTTCATTCTCCCTAGTATGTAGATGTTGTGACATCTACATAGTAGGGAGACTTGAGGACTAGTTATAGGTAAGGAGGGATAATCAAGAAATCAGGCATCATAAGTCCTTAGAGAACATTCGTGGTCAGTTTGGATGTTTGAACAATGAATCCAAAATTGGTTGCTGCCCAGTGAACACTGATTATTTATACAGGGCCTTAAAGCCCCATATTAGAAGGTACTAAATAAATATTTGATTATTTGGTGAAAGAAATTTAAAAACATACAATAGATCAGTGTTCTTCAGTTTTTTGGTATTATAACATTCATAACAGTGCTAATGGTATATACAATTTAAAATAAACATTACGTTTACTTTGATCCCATTCCTTAAAGCTATTGAAGAGCTAGGGTTAAATCAGGGCCAAGAACTCGTTTATTGAACGAACGAATGAACGAATGAATGAGCGTTCTCTCATTTAGTCAGCATTTATTGAGTCCCGACAATGGGAGTGTGTGTTTTTAAGTTAGCCTCATGCTTGGGTCTCTTCATAAGCATTGAAGCTGATGCCCCCAAATGAACCCATTATTTTGCTCCAACTCCCAAATTTTATCTCCTTTTTAATTCCCTATTTCTTTTTTTTTTTTTTTTTTAAGAATTATTTATTTATTTATCTATGGCTGTGTTGGGTCTTCGTTTCTGTGCGAGGGCTTTCTCTAGTTGTGGCAAGCGGGGGCCACTCTTCATCGCGGTGCGCGGGCCTCTCACTATCGCGGCCTCTCTCGCTGCGGAGCACAGGCTCCAGACGCGCAGGCTCAGTAATTGTGGCTCACGGGCCCAGTTGCTCTGCGGCATGTGGGATCCTCCCAGACCAGGGCTCGAACCCGTGTCCCCCGCATTAGCAGGCAGACTCTCAACCACTGCGCCACCAGGGAAGCCCATTAATTCCCTATTTCTTAATGGCACATCACCCACAGGGATACCCAGACAGAAAGCTTGGTGGAAGGAAGCAAGTTTTATTAATAATAATCGTAATAGTAACAATAGCTGCTAATGTTGATGGAACTCTCACAACACTGCAAATGCTTTGCATGCACTTAATTTAAATTCATTTACTTTCAATTCTCCTAAGAACCCCCAAAAGAAGGCCCTTTATCATCCATATTTAGTCTCTGTACTCTGTGCTCAATGTATAAAAGATTCTGAAAGGAGCACAGTCTTTTTTTTTTTTTGGCTGCGTTGGGTCTTCGTTGCTGCACCCGGGCTTTCTCTAGTTGTGGCGAGCGAGGGCTACTCTTCAGTTGCGGTGTGTGGGCTTCTCATTGCGGTGGCTTCTCTTGTTGCGGGAGCACGGGCTCTAGGCGCGGGCTTCAATAGTTGTGGCGTGTGGGCTCAGTAGTTGTGGCTCGTGGGCTCTAGAGCACAGGCTCAGTAGTTGTGGCGCACGGGCTTAGTTGCTCCGCGGCATGTGGGATCTTCCCGGACCAGGGATCGAACCCGTGTCCTGCGCTGGCAGGCAGATTCTTAACCACTGCGCCACCAGGGAAGCCCAGGAGCACAGTCTTAAAGGAGATGGACTTGTGAAAACAAGACATTGCAGTACATTTTGATGCCTGAGAGGATACTACAGCCTCTCCCAGGAGAAAGGGCCTAGCTTCCTGCTGGGGAGGAAGAAGCCTCCAGAGGTGAATGATGACCACCCGAAGCCGCTGGTTCTGGCATGTTGCCTGGGTGAGTAGAAACACAGCAGGACTGTTTTCAAAATAAATCTGTGATCCCTCATTCAGATGTGTCACTATGAATGAAAGAAACTGTTCCAGCAATGCTTATCAGAAACCTATTACCTAGGTCAAATAATATATAAGGTTTAGGCTAATATTCTCTAGGGAGATAAGAGAGTTCAGGATAGGCATTTCACTAGGCACTAAAGATTAAGGGATCAGAAAGCACAAAAATTATATCGAGGGGTCTTAGGGCAAGTGGCAGGTAAATATAAAGGTGGGTGTGAGCAGCAGAGGTGCTGAGCCAGAGTAGGGTGCGCTGCAGGTCCCGGTGGGTGACCCACGGCAAGCTCAGCCGCTGGCAGGTGCCCACACACATGCCCATGTGTGCGAAGGAGCGGGGAGGAGGCTGGCCGCAGTGAAAAGGGAAGACGTCTTCTGATCTTTATGCCCATAACTCATCCACACAAAGGAGGGAGTCAGGTTAACTCTTAGGGCCAGCTTCTAAAATAGGCCTGAATTACTGAGCCTGCGCGTCTGGAGCCTGTGCTCCGCAGCAGGAGAGGCCGCGACGGTGAGAGGCCCGCGCACCGCGATGAAGAGTGGTCCCCGCTCGCCGCAACTGGAGAAAGCCCTCGCACAGAAACGAAGACTCAACACAGTCATAAATAAATAAATAAAAAGAACGTGAATTTCTTTAAAAAAAAAAAAAAGCAAACTGGGCTATTCATTTCAGTAACAGTCAAGGGGTCTTAGTTTGCATTCAATTTCCAATCAGTTTCTCAATCTATTTCATCTGAAGTCTCCACATTACCCACTATAAAAAATACCTATTAAAAAAAAAAAGGCCTGAATGATTTTGTGGTTCCCTCTGTCCTGCCCCCACTAAATAAACCATCTCGTTATTGCAACTAAACACAAAGATTGAAAATACAGGGATTGGTTAATACATTGATTTTTTGTTTTGTTTTGTTGTGTATAGATTGAGGGTCATTTTGTTACAAGGAACAGTATTTTCCCCAAGGCAGTTCAAGAAGTTTGTGGGGAGGAATCTCACAGAAACCCAAGGACAGGAGCCCCAGTACAGCTGAGCCAGATGGCCAGGACTCTGGAGCTGGGTGTTGGAGAGCCACAAGGAAACGAGACTCCTGCATCTGCTCTGCCTGTTCTCTACCAACTGGCTGCTTCTCCTTGCTTGTAATTGCTGCTTTTTTGTAACTTCAACTCTTCAAGTCCACAAACAGCTGCCCCAGCCTGATTCAGCATGGCTTTCTTGACGCATCAATTGGCTCCTTACCTCTATGTCTTTCAACTTCAATTCCTGAGAGAGGGAAATCCCTTAGTTGGGAATCACTTACTTGGGGGCAGAGTCCTTTGTGGCAGAGTCATGTCAGAGGCCCTGGCCAGCAGATCTGCCCTTGACCACTCGCATAGCATGGGCTAGAGGTGGGACGTCTTCAGAATGAGCTCTGGGAATGCAAGTCCCCCAAATGCTTAATACAGTTCATTTAACCATCAAAACAAATAGCACTCAGTATGTTGCAATCATATCAGCAATCATATCAAAATAAACCACATCAGTATTTCGATATGGGCAAGGAGGTGAAGAAAATAGGAAGGACTAGGGAGTCCACAGTATGGGACAGGTCACTCCTGAGTTGATAGAAGGGCACGGAGAGAGGAGATTGATGTCAACCTTAACTCACTTTGACTGCCTCTGCTTTCCTAGCTCCTCTACTCCAGGTCTCCTGATGCTCGCCAAACACATCCCAGTCTTGCCTCTGCTGTGTCTAACTGAGGTAGGAAGTACAAGGGAGGCTTGGAATTCAGTTAGACTCCCTAGACCCTCAATGTCTCCCTGTGTCTGGTTGTAGATCCCAATCCTCCTTTCTCTCTATGGTCACCCTGAGCCCTGGTGGTGAGTAATGCCACGGAACCCTAACTAGTTCCTACTAAATTAGCCTCCCCCGTGGCTGGATCCTGCTGGCCAGGCCCTACTTTCTGGCATAATGGATGCTTTGGTATGTGTCTTGTCTGGTTCCTACACTGAACCACCACTCAGAAACCCTCCCTCCATGCTCTGACCAATCGCTAATAAGCCCCTGAATGCTGTTCGAGCTTGCTAAACCACAGCACCTCTGAGAGCACTGCAGAATTACCAGCATCCACAGCCCCTGTGTTGCCAGGCCAGACCTTATTCTTGCTGCTGAGGTCCCAGCATGCCTTGCACCTGAGAACAAACTTTGCAGACTTCATAATTACCTCAAAGGGAATTTTATCTTCACCTTAGCAGGGATAAAATAGAAACTGTACAGAGGTGTTATGTCCTGCTAACACATTCAGGAAGCCTTGCTTTGCATGACTTATGAAGCTTTTTGTTGGCTTTAACACCTTGAACTTCCTCATGAAGAAACGTTTCCCCAAGGATTCCTTAATCAAAACTTCACAACGTTAGACTTGTGAAAAAGTTCCCTTCAACAATTAGAATTTGTAGGGAATTTAAGCCCAAATATTGAGTTTGGCATGATGGTAATACACATTCCTCAAAGCTTTTGTTCTCAATATCCATAATTTTAATTAAAAAATTCATTTGAACTTACTTGTGTTATCACTGTACATGGAATCGCAAATATAAAAGTTTCAAACTCAAATACAACAACTAACTAGAACAACTATATTTGAGTCTAGTTTCAGTTCTTTAAGGAAATAGGTCAGAAATGAATTTATAAAAAGCAATCTTGTTAATTAGATTCTTTCCAGGTGAAATGTGAAGCTTTGAATAGCATTATCTATTCTGATTTATAATTAATGGACTCAATTTCTATTGTAATGAAGAAATGTCCTATTCATCCATCAGGGACTTTCAAATCACTATCATTCATTTTATGAAGAAAAAATGTGAAATAATCCTAGAGGAAATATATACTTAAAGAATAATTTTACAGGGGCTTCCCTGGTGGCGCAGTGGTTAAGAATCCACCTGCCAATGCAGGGGCCATGGGTTCGAGCCCTGGTGCGGGAAGATCCCACATGCTGTGGGGCAACTAAGCCCGTGCGCCACAACTACTGAAGCCCGCGCGCCTAGAGCCTGTGCTCCGCAACAAGAGAAGCCACCTCAACGAGAAGCCTGCGCACCACAATGAAGAGTAACCCCCGCTTGCTGCAACTAGAGAAGGCCCGTGTGCAACGACGAAGACCCAATGCAGCCAAAAATAAATTAATTAATTAATTAACAAAAATAATTTTAAAAAATAATAATTTTACTAGTCATGTTTTACTTAAATTGGAGTAAATAAGGTAGAAGAAATTAATTACTGCAAATCTGTTTATATTCCATAATAACCAATTAGGCCTATAGTACGTGATCATAGGCAAAACACTATCCTGAGACTCAGTCATGTCATATGTAAAATGGGTATATAAAATGGATATACCTACACCTTCAGAGAGCTGAGGGTTTCTAATGAGACAATGCCACAAGTAGGCAAATGGCAATCTTGACGAAGATGTGTGCTTCAAGATCTAAGAATCAAAGTCAAATGTAGACCTGGGTGGTGTTTATTATTTGAGTCAGCCAGTGAAAGTAACTGTTAGGCAGAATTTCTTTGCTGCCCTTGCAAATGCTTTTGAAATCCTTGGCTGAAATTCTACCCTTTCATTAAAATAACACTTTAGTAAATTATCAGAAGCAGGGTGCAGTGGGCATCTGTCCTCTTTGAGGCTGCCCAGTATCTACTCTGATGGAATCCATTCTGTGTGATTACTGGAAGTGACGGAGCCAGACGTTCCCTCTCCGCATTCCCTTATGGGAAAAGCCAATTGGATGTTTCTGCCCAGCGCTTTGAACCTGGCACTAGTGAAACTATTATACAGGGACAGTTTTGAATTCACACATGGAGGTGCATCCAGCAGCAGCAGAAGGCAAAAATGGCTGTCATGTCCATTGAGACATCACAAACAGACCCTTCTTGCGGTGGGACTTTGGCCTGGTTCCTGCTCCCTAACTTTCCCTGGCTCCTCTCAAATTTCCAGCCTTGGAGTCTAGCCTTCCCATCCAATCTATGACCTATCCTCTACCTTTCCAACAAATTCCTTTTCTGCTGAAGTTAGCAATAGTCAGTTTCTGTTTTTTTAAGAACAAGCATATAGCTCTGAGCCAATTAATTCATTAGGAAATTACCATTTGGTAGTTACATTAGAAATAACTCTACTAAATTTTTCTTAAGTAAATCTTGCCTTTCAGAGAATTAATTTTCTTTAAAAAAAAACAGTTGAGTGAGAATCCTACAAAAAATGGTAAGCCCTGTATTGATTTGGGTATCTTGCATATGAACTGCCTCCTTTTCTGATTTCAATGGGGACTCTTTTTTTTCCTGTTGGGAATGTATCTTTCCCTTTCTCTTTCCATCTGTAAGTCTGTCTTGCTTTTCTCAAGACTATTTTTTTGGGACTTCCCAGGTGGTGCAGTGGTTAAGAATCCGCCTGCCAATGCAGGAGACACAGGTTCGAGCCCTGGTCTGGGAAGATCCCACATGCCACGGAGCAACTAAGCCCGTGTGCCACAACTACTGAGCCTACGTGCCACAACTACTGAAGCCCACACGCCTAGAGCCCATGCTCCCACAACAAGAGAAGCCACTGCAATGAGAAGCCCGCGCACTGCAACGAAGAGTAGCCCCCGCTCGCCACAGCTAGAGAAAGCCTGCAGGCACCAACGAAGACCCAATGCAGCCAAAAAGAAATTAATTAATTTAAAAAAAAAAGACTATTTTTTCTCATTGTTCAGTCCCTGCCCTACTCCACATTCCTGCCACTGATCCACAGATTAGCCCCAGTTGGTCAAGGAAGAGAGATTCCATAGGGAGAAGGAGCACAAAGGAAGGAAATCTGCGGCAGCATCTGGGAAGGGGAGAAGGGGCAGGAAGGAAAGCCTATCACATTTCTACTTTAGTAAACTTCACTCTCCTACATTCCCTGGGCAGTTTCTGCTTTCCACTCTTGGGGTAGAGAAATGAGAAAGGGGTAAAGGTAGAAGAGGAAAGAAAACCTTGTTGCCATAACTCCTATCCTCAGCCCCTTATTTCCAACTAGACTGCAAAGACCTTTGTATTGTTTATTGTTGATTTCTCAGCACATAAACAGAATCTAACAGATGCTAGACTGAGCTTGTTGAATAAATGTGATGGATCTCTTCAACATGATTTATATAGATTCTTATTCTAGCTACATTAAGGCTTAAAATAAATTTTTATGAACTGGTTTGGGAACTCATTCATGATTTGTAACTTATTCTATTAGAAATTATATTCCAAGAGTCAAATAGTAGTCTTACAAATAAACTTCTGTAAGGCAAGTTCAGGTAGACTAGACATTGCCCTTCCAGTACTAATGTTGCCAGTGATGATTTAGTAGGTAAAGGAGACTTCAGCTCAAAGTTGATTTGTGTTGATGAAGAAAATATTAACAGGATCTTAATATATGAATTGGCTAATAACTTTTCTCCATTTTAAAATTATCTGCTCAAATTCTACCTTCATCAGTAAATCTGCACCAGAGAGCTAAAGTGAATTTTAGTAAAATATTTAAGAAGTGTTTTTGAAAGTGGCAAAGAAACCTCAGGAGCCTCCCTCCCCACAACCACCCACATTCCTCTTCCTACCATCATGCTAGGCATCAATTCCTGCCTTCTCCTCCAGCTGCCATACCAGCATCCTACACGCAACCTCCGGCTTCTTCTATCTGCCCTGCAACTTGCTAGCATTGCTCCACTAATTAGTTTGATAATTACCCAGACGCTAGATTTCTACCTTTGGATGTCCCGGGCTCTTCCCTGTCTTTCCATTAGTAATTAAGTCCTAAGTACCTTCTAATTATCTTCGAGTCTTCCCTCTCCTCTCCATCCCCACTGTCAACACCCCAATCTAGCCTCTACCAAACTTCACTCAAAGTACAATTAGGAAGCAAAGACTTCCTAATAGGTCTTTTTACATAAATTTCTCCCTCTTCTAATTTGTTCTATACCGTTTGGCCAAAGTAATCTTTTTAAAAAAGCAAATTTCACCATGACTCTCCTGTGTTGAAAAGCTTTTCCATAGCTGACTGTTGCCATTAGAATAAAGTCCAGGGTTCTCAACATGGTCTGCTCTCTCAATCAACATCACACCTCCATCTTGTGCCACACGCCTCCTCCATCTCTGCGTTCACCTAACTGGACTTCTCTCAGTTCTTTGATCACATTGTGCTTTCTCCTGCCTGAAAACTTCCACAGTTTGTTCCTTCTGCCCTCAGGGCTTGTCCCAAATTCTTCAGATTTTCTCAAGCACCATTTCCTCAGAGAAAACTTTCTGGACCCCATAGGGCAGGAAGTTCCCTCATTCTGAAATCTCTGAGCGCTTCTCTGAGAGCTCAAAGGGGGCACAGACCATGCTTGTCTTATCCTCGGCTGTATTCTCAGCTCCCTGACCTGCTTTGTCACATCCCTGAAAAAACCCCTCTTCCCTATATTCTGAGTAGATGTTATTTCTTTCATTCTTTTCTCGTTCGGACTCTCTCTTAGCGAAATGTATCCAACAGTTAACCGACAGGCCTGGCAGTCAATGAGAGAGGTCTCTAATCAACCTATTTCAATAAGTAATTTTAGAGAGAAAGAATAGTTCAGTAGTAAGATCGTGGTCCCTCAAGTTAGACTGCTTGGGTTCAAATCCTGACTTTGCCAATCACAAGGAGTATAACCCTGGGTAAATTACTCAACCTCTAGCCTTGACTGAGTTTCTTCATCTGTAAAGTGGTAGGGATGTTGGGAGAATTAAGTGAAATAACATATGTCAAACAATTAGTGCCTGGCATAAAACACATGCTATGCAAGTATTAGCTATTATCACTTCTTAAACATGGACTCTGCACCACATTAGACTAACCAAGTTAGGCCTGCGAGGGGAGGGCTTATGCTGGTCTTGTTTACTTTGGTTTTCCTAATCACTTGCACAGTACCTAGCACTAAGCAGTTGTCCATTAAATACTTACAGCATGAAATCAAGTATGACCAAGTGAATGATTATCATTTGTTATACATCATCATAGTGGAGAATAGCATAGAAGGGATCTTTTACTGAGCAATTTCCCTAAGCCTCCTCTCCATATCTGAAAATGGTGGTAATATCGTCTTCACGGGAATCTTGTGAGATTTCGGTGACAATTAAGTATGTAAAATACTTATTCCAGTGCCCAGCACTCTTAGCTCACCACTTATGGGCTAGCTATTACTATTCTCCAAGTTTGGAAGCTAGTAGGTCTAACTCTTTCTTTCTCTCAGTTCCAATATTAGATTCTCACGCCTGCAACTTTGGCTGTCCTTCTTCATTATGGCATTTGTGACAAGATGATTTTCTGTCTTCTCAGCCTCTGATCGTTGTTGTAAAATGTCTATGAAAGGTCAGCAGACTCTTCTGCCTTCAATATTAACCAACACTTTCCGCGTCTGGAGCTTACTCCATCCTTACGGGTATTGGGAAGATAAATGGAAATGATTAAGATGTACTTTCCAAAATATAAAACATTGTACTATAAGAGTTTGCCAAAGGGAATTAATATAACCAGATATCTGTAGAAGAACTTTATGAAGACCCTGTGTATCTCTCAACCTTACTATCTAAGATTGTAGATACGATAGAAGTCTGTAAACAGCATGTAAAAGCAAATTTATTAAAGGCTGGGACAACTGCATTACCCAGCTGTACCCAGCGTGTTCTTTCTTCAGACGCTGAGATAAATGAAAAAAAATGGTTGCCATAGAGATAGTTAAACTATGCCCTTTGGCTAGCAGATTAGAAGTCCATTTCAACCTGGGAGAAGAGAATGTATTTTGCCTTTCCAGTGATATTTACAGATTATTCCTATCACAATTGCAACCAAGTTATTAAAGCTCAAATGCTAAACCTATAAACATTGCACTTTATGAAGACTTTTGTTCTTTTGCTAAAACTTATTTTTCCATTAATGTGCAAACCTTAAAGCTACTAGTATCTTTTTTCCTCGGAAAATGTATTTTTAAAGTTCTTCCCCCTAAGATGTTATTAAACTCTTCCTTGAAACCTATTCTACCACACAGTTGGCTTCATTTCCTTTGAAGCTCATATTTTATTTTTGAATCATTTGTCAGAGGCAATATGTAGCATCACAAAGGATGCGCCGGCACAGGAAATGCTTATGAAACATGGAAAACCCACTGAATAATAACTCATACTAATCAGTTAGCAGAAGGATTTGTGGGTGCTCATATTCAGATCCTTATGTAGTCATTTAGTCTGTTCTTCAAAATTAAGAAAGTCATTACAAATCCGTAGCTGGGAAAATCTGCCAGCTGATGCAAGCATTTCCTGCAGGGAGGCAATTTGTCAAGGTTAAGCTTACTTTGCCTGGTTGGGTAAGATAGGTTCTGTGGATAACAAAGAGGAAGCTGGATTTTTTTTGGAAATTGAATGTATTTTATGTCATCATAAATCTGACCACTGGTCCCTAAAATATTGCTGCATAAATCCATTTCTCAGGTGTGATAACTTAAAAGAGATTTGTATTCCCTAGGGAAATAATAATTTCCCTCCTTTCCTGGCATTGGGTATTCGGTCACAGCCTTCCATTGCCCAGACCAAGGTTTAGGTAATTTCTTCCTTCGCTTATGTTGGTGGTGACTGTTTATAATCTGTATGTGTGTGTGTGTGAGTAAGTGTTTGTGTTTAATTGGGCATTTACAGGGAGGAAGAATAGTAGAGACAAAATACTTGGATAAAATATCCTGAACTCCAAACCAGGACCCCTTAAATTTCTAAATTTGGGTAAGTAAATGATCATGTGGCTCGTTTCTCATCTTCCCCTCATCCCCAATCTCCACTGTCTTTCTCTTAAATGTAGGAAAACCAAACGAGTCAATATGCATGAAGATCTTTTAGGACCTGAAAAGGAAGGCCACAAACCATTTAAGGTAGAAGATCAGTTTTCCTTTTTTCTGAAATGAAGTGGAAACAAGCATCTTCACACTTCCTAGATTAAGAGAGTTGGAAAAGGAGTCATACATTGTCCATGTTCTTGTTATTAGCCATAAAATCGGTTATTTTATTTCTCCATCTAAGAATCTTTTTAATGTTTGTACAAGGAAAAGTGTGGCAAACAATGAAATAAGACCAGCCTAAACCCATTCCCCGCCCTCTTCCCCATTCCCAGCCCTCCACTAGGGAGGCTAGAAATGCTAAATATTTTCTTTCTACCAGGCTTACAGTTAGGTCTGGCCATGTGACCTGTTCTGGCCAGTATGGCATAAGCAGAGATCTACTGTGAGCCTTCTGGGAAAGCTTTTTTTTTCCTAAAAAGGGGCAGATGTGGCTGATGCCACCTTCTTCCTCCCAGCACTCATCCATCTTTCATTATGTCTTAAATGTGAACTTGATATCTGGTACGGTGGTAGCCATACTGTGACCATGAGTCCAAAGTATGAGGCTAAGTAGGATGGAATAGAAAGATAGAAAAGGTCAGGGTCTTTGATGGCATCATTCAGCAGGAAATCTGACCTCCTGTCTTCTAATTCTGTGAGACAAATAAATCCCTACTGGTTTAAGCCACTGTTAGTTTGATTTTCTGAATACTTACAGCCAAGAAAACATCTTAACTGATACCAGACTTGGTTTGAGTTTCAGTCTAACCACCCCCCACCCTACCCCAAAGGATAAACATACTTTTCATTTTATTTCTTGGATATTTTAGGTGAGATTGTTCCATCTGTAGTGATCATTATAAGCTTTTTTCAATTCGGTATGTAAACTCGACTTTTCCAACGGGTGGAAGAGAGGTGATAATTTAGTGTTATGGAAACATTTGCATGTTATCAAGCTGTGCATGTAACACAGTTCAAGAATCATCCTTATGGTGATAATAATTTTTAACCAGTTTGGGAAATGAGGCCAGTTACAGGAAAGAGCAAATTTAAAGGTAATCCCTTTTAATCAGAGGTTCAGGTGGCTCATATCAAAGCATTTCTTCGTGTGTAAGTTAATAAAACTAACTTCCATACAGTAGAAAGCACATCTTCCCTGTAAGGATTCTTAGTTTTTCTACCCCAAATCTGTATCCCCGGGAATAGAACCTGCTCTCCTGGCAGATTCACCTGTTTTTAGTAGAGTGATGTACAACTCTTCTGAAGCACTTCTCCTGTTGATTTCCCCTGGTCCTAATTAGTACTCCTCAGAATAGTAGATGTACTTCTATAGTTTCTAAGCTGTCAGCTGCAGTGCCATGTATCTATCAGCTTCATCACCTGACACTATCAAGTTCCCCAGGATCTCCTAGTCACTTCGGATAGCCAGTCGTGTTCAAATTAATGTCACTTGTTCTGAACCAATTCTCCATCCGTTATGGGGAAACAGTGCTAAGTAATTTATACTGCTATTTAACAGATATTAGCTAAACTTTGGGCATACACACTCATAAAAAGGATTCCCCTGAAAAGATAGCCTTTTATGGTTCTTTAGAAAATTATTTCAATTCAATGGGCTGTATACTCCATCAAAAGTCATGGCTATAACAGTGGTGCATTCTGTTGATTCTGGCTTCAAATTTGCATGTCAGATCATTAAATAACAATCATTAACTGCTTTTGGTTTTAAACTGAGGTTAAATTCACATAACATAAAATCGACCAGTTTGAAGTGTACAATTCATTGGCATTTAGTATATTCACAATGTTGTGCAACCACCACCTCTATCAAGTTCCAAAACATTTTCATCACCCCAAAAGAAAACCCATACCCATTAAGCAGTCACTTGCCATTACCTCCCTTCAGTCTGGGGCAAGCACCAATATGCTTTTTGTCTTTATGGATTTACCTATTCTGGATATTTAATATAAATGGAATCATTCAATATGTGACCTTTTGTGTCTGCTTCCTTCAACTAGCATCATGTTTATCTACATCATAGCAGGTATTGGTACGTTATTTCTTTTACGGCTGAATAGTATTTCACTGTATTCGTATACTACATTTTGTTTATCCACTTATTCACTGATGAACATTTGGGTTGTTTTCACCTTTGGGCTATTGTGAATAGTACTGCCATAGACATTTATGTGAGAGTGTTTGTTTGAGTACCTGTTTTAAATTCTTTTGGCTACATACCTTGAAGTGGATCTGCTAGTCATATGGTAATTTTATGTTTAGCTTTTTGAGGAACCACCACATGATTTTCCACAGCAACTGCACCATTTTAGTTATCCATCAGCAAGGTACAGGAGTTCCAATTTGTTCACATCCTTACCGACACTTGTTTTCCTTTTTAAAAATTATATCCATCCTACGGACTTCCCTGATGGCACAGTGGTTAAGAATCCGCCTGCCAATGCAGGGGACACGGGTTCCAGCCTGGGTCTGGGAAGATACCACATGCCGCAGAGCAACTAAGCCTATGTGCCACAACTACTGAGCCTGCATGCCACAACTACTGAAGCCTGCGCGCCTAGAGCCTGTGCTCTGCAACAAGAGAAGCCACCCCAAAGAGAAGCCTATGCACCGCAACAAAGAGTAGCTCCTGCTCGCCACAACTAGAGAAAAGCCCGCATGCAGCAGCGAAGACCCAACGCAGCCAAAAATAAAAAAATAAATTTATAAAAAAAAAATTATATCCATCCTAGTGGATGTAAAGTGGCATCTCATTGTGGTTTTGACTTGCATTTCCCTAATGAAGTTGAGCATCTTTTCATGTGCTTGTAGACTATTTGCATGTCTTCTTTGGAGAAAAGTCTATATAGATCTTCCTCGACTTCTGGTGGGGCTATGTCCCAATAAACCCATTGTAAAGTGAAAATATCATAAGTTAAAAATGCATTTAATATACCTAACCTACTGAACATGATTCAGCCTAGCTTACCTTAAACATACTCAGAACAGTTACATTGGCTTACAGTTAGGCAAAATCATCTAACACAAAGCCTATCTTATAATAAACTGCTGAATATCTCATATAACTTATTGAATACTCTACTGAAGATGAAAAACAGAATGGTTGTATGGGTACAAAATGGTTGGAAGTGTATCGGTTGTTTACCCTCATGATCTCGTGGCTGACTGGGAGCTGTACCTCCTCACTGCCAGTGCCCAGCATCGTGAAAGTATCCTATTGCATATCGCTAGCTAGCCCCAGGAAAAGAATAAAATTCGAAATTCCAAGTATGGGTTCTATTGAATGTGTATCATAAAGTCGAAAAATCACCATAAGTTAGGGATCATCTGTACATCTCTTTGCCCATTTTTTAATTGGGGTATTTATTTTTCTGTTATTGAGTTGTAAGAGTTCTTTGTATTTTCTGGGTACAAGTCCCCTCTTGGATATGTGATTTGCAGATTTTCTCTCCAGTTATGTGGGTTTTTTCAGTTTTTGACAATGTCCTTTGATGCACAAAAGTTTTAAATTTTGATGAAGTTCAATTTATCTATTTTTTTCCTCTATTGCTCATGCTTTTGGTGTCATAGCTAAGAAGCCATTGACAAACCCAAGGTCATGAAGATTTACCACTGTGTTTTCTTCTAAGACTTTTATAGCATTAACTACTTTTGTGAAGTTAACACAGCGTGACCACTTAAAAGAAAAGTAAAGAGAAATAAAGTTTATGTACTAACCTGCTCCAGACAGAGCTTATTTAGTGATAAAGACTTTGTTTTCAGTACTGTATAATTAGAAGTTGGTTCTGGATTCTGCTACCTAGACGTCACCTTGTTCTCTTAGCATCTAATTAACAGAGATTGTTAACTGATGAACTAAGTGAGCAAGAGACAATTTAACAAGAAGGTCAGCATAGCCCATGGAAGACAGGCAGATGGTTTGGTGACAAGAAGCCAGTCTTCTCACCAAATGAAGGCTTCTAGCACAAACCAATCTTTGCTATGTTTCAAAATACTCTACCCACCACATAAACTCATTTCATTTCTTAAAATACTCCATTAGTGAATATCTTTCATTGAATATCAAGGCAGAGCCTCCATTAGTAAGATGTTAGATGTAGCTTTGAGATGAGTAATAGGAACCCCTCAGAATGCTATCCAACGAGCAGAGCCAGCCTTTGGAAAACTGGACCAGAGATTAAGTTTGTCTTTAGTACCCGTTTACCTACTGAGGTTTCAAAGAAAGATAGGCTAGCCTCCTGATCAACCTGGGCCCCAGCTATGAATGATTTTCTTAGTAGAGCCTCCACAGATGTTTAGCCTTGCAGGTTGAAAAATTATTTTTTTACTTCTTACAAAATTGTGCAAGTTTAGGGGCAACTCATTCATTCTAACTTAACTCAGAAGAGGCTGATTTATAAGTTAGGATGCCAATTTCAGAATTTACAGAATTTATATCTATCCAGATGCCAACATTGGCTATTTGCTTCAACTTCTCTCTCTTAGTGGTAAATCCAATTGGGAGACAAAATGTTGGTGCTACATTTTGGTAGAAACTCAATAAGGATGTGTGCAGTGGGTCCAAGTAGGCTGGATCTTTACCTGTTCTTCATAGTATGTGGGTACTTGAATATAAATGTTAGTTGATTTTCTCCAAAGAGGGCCTGTCTTTCAACAGGTACACTGTTCATTCCCATCCACAGCTTTTCTTTATGGTGGGTTGTAGCCTGAATAAAAGCATATTCAGTGTATCCAGGAGCAATCAATCACTCCATCTGCCTCTCTACATACACTTCCTTCCATACCAGGGGAGAGCTTGCTCTTCTATTAATCTAAAGCCCTCTTACAAATGGCTACCCCCTGGCTTACACTTCGAGTAATCAGTTGTTTCAAAAACTTAAAAATAAGTCCCTGAGCCACCCAAGTAGGAGGGAATTAATGATGCTATATTTTTCCTCCTTTTTCCTCTCAAAAGGGAAGGAACCTGAAGAAAAAGTGAGTTCTAAGTGCATTTAGTACTTACTTTCTTACACACCAAACCACAACATTCCTGTAGACAAACAATATATTGATATACCTTAGGGTTTCTCAGAATGGGATCTGTATATCACCAGTTGTACAATACACAGGTTGATTTCTTCTGTCACACAGATGAAGAACTTTTAAGGTTATACATTTACGTTAATATATGTTAGAAAAAGATGTAACTAGCTTATCAAACTCATGGGGTCATAGATACTATTGTTTAGGATGAAGCTAAAGTGTGAAAAAAATTAATTGTTTTAAAGAATTACATTAAACAGAGTATAAGTGGTATGAGGATATGGCCAAGATGATAAAGGCAGTTCCCAAAGACTAAAATTGGGGAAACCCTGTACTTATTTCTTATATTAAGTAACACAGTTCTAGCAGCATTTATGCAATCTGTCTTGATAGCTGATTTAATACATCCAACTAATCAAATGCTATTCCCTATCTTCTACTTTGGTTCTAAATGCTTACCCCTCAATTGCTTGACGTTACAAAATATCAACTTCATTGGGAAAAAAATGCTTACTATGGCAAGCTCCACATGGGACGTCTTCTCCCAATTTTCCTCTTCATGCAGGCATTTAGATTCAGGTGTTATCTATAAATGCACTCCCTTGTGATTATGCCTCATCCTAACTTTCTCTTATCAGTAGGTCAGCCTTGCCTTTCTCCGAGTCTTTCTTTCTGTTCACCCACTCCTGAGCTGCATCTCTTGTGAAACTTCCATTCATCAATTTATTTTCCTACCTGGCACTAAATGTACATTATTTTCCTCATCCATGACATTCTTATCCGCTCCTCTTCCTAGTTCTCTCTGCCTACTGCAACACTTGGTGAAAATAATAACAACAAAAATAGTTAGATGTAGTTACTGGCTATTTTTATAAAATTAAGTGTACCTTGCCCCTGCTCTATTCTAGGTATAGTCTAACTGAATAATTGACATTGGTCCTCTGAAGCCAAAGTGTCCTTCCATCTGGGGATGCTGGGTAAGACTAATATCAGCTTGCTCTCTTGCCTTCCTTTTCTTAGGTCTGAGGCCGACTTCCAATCCTCCTGTTATGACAGCACAACAAGAATCTGAGGCATTTGACAATATCACTGAGTGGACTACAGTTTTTTGAGAAACCCAGTGACTTTCTTAATTGGACTAAGAGACAATGGCTCCATTCGGGACATGTTTTTAAATCACTGAAAGTGAGTCATTTTTGCAGATGCAGTCCTATCCAATTTTTTTAGTTTAAATATCAGAAGCTAACCTTTCCTTGACCTCATCCCCAAATTTTGGAGCTGTATTCTATCTGGAGCCTTAATGAATTACTGTAATCTTCCATGTGGTTCCTAACCATCTCTGCATCCAGGTCCTAGTCTATGCCCTACGATAGGGTCTTCCTGTCTTAATCAGGTGCCAAATGTAAAGCAGTCTTGGCTAACAATATTTTTGATGATTAAACTTGTGACTAAAAAAAGATAACCCTTCCCCAGTGAATGTGTGGATTTAAGGATATAGTGCTCTTGTTCATATGGGAGCAAGAGTAACTGAAATGTAAATGGGCTTTATGTTTTATCAAGAGGGATAGGATGAAGGTTCTGGAAGTCCTGGAGGTAAAACTATGAGAGGAAAAGATGGATAAAGTGAAAGGTAGAAGTTACTTAAAGAGACACTTGGGGAAAGTTCCAGAGGCATGAGGAACCAGAGCAGGAAGGATGCTAGGAGAGTCCAGTGGGAGAAGTATATTAGCTTTATACAGATAAGTTATCTAGAAAAGGCTTAGAAGGAAGAAGAAGCAGCTTAAATCACTTCACCTGAATAGGCCTAGGGCTCCTGAGATTAGAAATTTGATAAAGAGGTTTAGGATAGAATCCAAAGAGAACTGTTCAAACAGTATCCGGAAGTTGCAGAGAGAAAGCTGTTTTCATTTGGGACCAAGGGCAGTGCATAGTGGCTAGAACTGAGCTGAATCACCAACTGACCTGGCAGTGAATTTTGAGTAACAGTCTGTTAAACTTGGGTTTAATGAGTTAAGAAGCATCAAACTGGTTTAAATAGCCAGACTGTACTCCTATCACTCTGGATAATTTATATCCTGAAATTTTTTCACTGCAGAACAAAGCCATGCTGAAATATAAGTGCTGACTGCCTGAGATGAGATAACAAGACTCAGAAAGGAGGGGAAATTAGACACAAAATTAATTAATTAATTAAAAGAAAAGCCACAGTCCATATGACAGGTGATGAGGCCAAAACTTACCAGTCAGGGAATTCTAGGAAGATACTCTCTGGGGGTTATTCTGATATATTTTTGTCCCAAGGTATAAAAAAGATTATTTTGGGGTATGAGATCTTTCTAGTTACCTCCAAATCATGCCGTGTCTAGTCCTGAGAATGAACTGAAATGGGTCAAAATGCACCTTTTTCCCCAGTGCGCACTGAAATCCAATGTGTGACTGCAGCATAGTGAGAAACTTACATACATTTTCCTTCAAATCAAATTTTCCCTATGTCTGAGGTTAAACCAAAGAAACATATGTTCCAATTCTTTATTCTCTTTCTACCACAGTTGCTCCATTCTTCCCTACAGGTAGAGGTTCATGTAGCCATTTAGGTTTGGTGAGCAATGGTATGTTTTTGATTACTTGTAATTCAAATGACTTTTAAATTATTTTGTTGGCGGTGTGATTAAACTCCAAACACATTTTTCTTGGAGCTCATCTTCCCCAAAGACCAATTCTATTTTAACATAGAGAATTTTTGTAGCCTTGTTTTTAAAACAAAGCTGCTAATTGAATCCAGTGGTTAACACAGGCAGCACAAAATTTTGACTTTAGAATGTGGAAAAGGTTTGGAAGTTATTAAAACGAAGTGACTTGGGTGGTAGAATCAGCTCTCTAAGTGAACAAAAGAAAACAGGGCATATGACACTGTGCTATCTCAGAAATGGGAGACCCGTACCCGTGTCCAGTGTCAGTAAAAGATGGCATCTGGTTCAGAGACAGCCATCAGCCAGATAAGGCAAACCTGGGGATACTCTCCTGGGCTCTTATTTAGTGCCCTGCCCTCACTCACTGTGGTGGGAGAAAAACCCAAGGGGCAGTCAGACAAGGGAAAAAGAGATGGTCCATATTGCAGGTAATAAGATAAGAACTTAATAAACATACCCTTGGCAGCAGAAGTGCAGGCAGAAATTGACATGTAAGCCTAAGGAAGCGAGTGGAGTGGGTATGGGTGATGGATAAGGCTTTTTTTGAGAAGGGAACAGCCACATAGAAAAGCTGCCACACTTTGTCTTTCATCTCAACCGTTTCTCAGTCTTTTTTTAAATGATTTTATTTGTTTATTTATTTATTTGGTTGTGTCGGGTCTTAGTTGCTGCTGCAAGTGGGCTCCTTAGTTGTGGCTCTCAGGCTCCTTAGTTCCGGCATGCGAACTCTTAGTTGCGGCATGCATGTGGGATCTAGTTCCCTGACCAGGGATGGAACCTGGGCCCCCTGCATTGGGAGCACGGAGTCTTAACCACTGTGCACCAGAGAAGTCCCCCCATTTCTCAGTCTTGATTTCACACTGCTTCCTCTACATCTTCCCATCGTGGTACTAACAACTGCCAAGCCTCATGATAGGAAATTGTTGGAAAAAAGCCACACTATAGTTGATACCTAAAACCTTTCATCTCCAAGGCAAATTGAGAACTCCTGTCCCCCTCCTGCCTCCTCTAGTTTCCTTCCCAAACATAAGCACATGTGTGCGCATGATATTCAAGCTGTGTGTAGTCCTCTGTGACTTTTTTCCCCCACCATGGTTTCACTGATGTTCATCTGTAAATGTTTCCTGTCCCTACAGAATGGCCCTGTTCAGACACCATGTACTCTCCACTACGCATATATTGATACAGTCAGTGGATATTCATGGAGAAGGACCTGCAGGTGGGTGTGATCTCCCCCTGTGTCTGCAGCTCCCAGGGGTTCTAAACTCTCTCACTAGCCCACACTCAGCCTTTAGCAATTCATTAAAAAATTAGTTGTAGCCTTCTTACCTGCTTGTGCTGAAGCTGGAGTTTCTCCCTTTTGCACTCTGCCACAAGTGAGCCTGTGTTCTCGACCTCTCTCTCCTTGGAAATTTCTGTCTTTCTTTGGATTTCAATGTACTTTTTTTGCCCTGTGATATCAGCTGTTTGATGGGCTTAAGAAAAGGTATGATTATGTTGATTGACCTGCTTTTTCTTTTTATTAAGGTGGAAACAATATTCTTTTCAGCTTTCTCCATCCTAGATAGAAGTGGAATTATGTTTACTTTTAAATATATTTGATTTGGGCTGATGGCAAGATAAGTATGCAGATATTTCTAAGAAGTAGTTACAAATGTGAGACACAAGACATGAAAATTCAGGTGTCACCTATAGATGTGGTCATCAAAACTGATAGAATAGATATATTTAAAAAGATTTATTTATTTTATTTATTCATTTTTGGCTATGTTGGGTCCCCGTTGCTGCACGTGGGCCCTCTCCAGCCATGGCGAGCGGGGGCAGCTCTTCGTTGCGGTGCGCGGGCTTCTCATCGTGGTGGCTTCTCTTGTTGCGGAGCACAGGCTCTAGGCGCGTGGGCCTCAGTAGCTGTGGCTCACGGGCTCAGTAGCGGTGGCTCGCAGTCTCAGTAGTTGTGGCTCGCAGGCTCAGTAGCTCCGCAGCATGTGGGATCTTCCGGGACCAGGGCTCGAACCTGTGTCCCCTGCATTGGCAGGCGGATTCCCAGCCACTGCGCCACCAGGGAAGCCCTAGAACAGATGATATTTTAGGGGAAGAATAAACTGGAAAAAAATAGCTAATGGTTGGAGAGACAGAATGAAATCATTGAACTTACTGTAAAAAGAATAATGTTTGTGTATATGTGTGTATTTGATGGCAAGTGGATGGTTGAACAAAATAATAATTATACTTTATAGTCTGCCATTCCAGTTTTATATCTGGTTTCCTGCTATCTGAGCCTTTTAGTTAAGCAGAACTGTTCCTAGAAAATCATCTGTAAGTTTTTCCTGTCTTCTTTCTCAGCTAGTTAATATTGATACATCCTGGCTTTATCAGCAAAGAAAGAAATCACTAATTCTTTTATTTTTTTTTCCTTCAAATTTCATTAATTATTTAAAGTGGTGCTGCTCCAAATAGCTAAAGACTAACAAAAAAACCTAATGGTGATTCATTCATTTCCTCTGCCAGAGCCACATCTCAGCCCAAGGGCTCATGATGGCAGCAGCATGAGGTTAATTCTGGAATCACAGGCTGCTTGCCCGAGAATTGTTAGTTTTACTGCTCTTCTCTTCTGGGTGGGGAGTTCCCACTGATTGCATATGCAGAATGATAGACAAGAATTAGGCTTTCTAATCGGGAGTTAGGTATTTTGAGCAAAATTAGGGATGATGTAGGTAGGGTGGATTAGGTTGAAATGACAACACCCCCCCCAACAAAGCCCTTAAAATATACACACATACTAGATAACAAAGCTGCTATCCACCCTCAAGAACAAGGTAAATCACCAAACATCTGCAATGTCCTACTAGTTTTCTGGCAATAGCAGCATAGTATGATAATTAAAGTAATTAAGGCTCTGGACTCGGAGTCTAAATACCGGCTGCATCACCCGCTAGCTGTGTAACCTTGAAAAGTTATTTGACCTCCCCAAGTTTCAGTTTCCTCTCGTGTTATATAGGGGTTAATAAGCATAACAAACATGCATCAGATATATGCTATGTACAGTGTCTACTCACTTATTCACTTATTTTTTTATTTTGAGAGTGCATAGAATTCTTTATTTAGACAACAGAGTATATGTAAATATTTATTTTTGATTTAACAAACTGGAAGAAGGGTCAGAAAAAAGTATTCTGACTTAAGCTCCAAAAGGGATAAAAAAGACAGAAAAGAGACGAAAAGATACATGGGACACAGTGAATAGGTTTAACACATGTAGCTGGAGTCCCAGGAGATGAGAGAGAAGGGGGGAGAAGTTTATATTGCCAGACCCTTCTCTAAGCACTTTACAGATATAACCAATTTAATCCTCATAAAACCTCTATGAGGTGGGTACTCTTCTGGCCACATTCATTTTACAGAGGAGGAATCCGAGGCACTGATAAGTTAGGTAACTTGCCCAGGGCCACTTAGCTCCTAAGTAATGGAGCTGAGTTGTAAACCCAAGCAGCCTGTTTTCACAGGCTGCATTCTAAACCAGTCCAAACCTGAGGACATTATATGTATTAACTCATGAAATGCTCACCCAAAAGCCCTGTAAGATAAGTACTATCATTATCCTCATTCTCTGGGTGAGAGAGGTTAGGTAATTTGCCCAAGATGACACAGCCAGCTAATGATGGGGCCAGGATACAATCCCAGGCAAGTCTACCTCTAAAGCCCACCGTCAAAATCATCATGCGGTATCCCCTCTCAGTAACAGTACCTACATCATAGCATTCTTGTTCTTGTGAGAATTAAATTTAAATTAAGTATTTAAAGCACTTAGCCCATTGCCTGGCACACACTCAGATGGTATGCCTACTACTACCACTACCACTACTGTTACTGGTTACCCTCTGATAGCTTGTGGCACAAGGAGCAATTGCAGTGAGGCAGGAATAGCATGAATGTATAAGACCGTACCTGATATGACACCTTTGCTCTCTTGCTTTCTCTTCCTAAGAAGAGGGTCTTTGCTGGAGAATCTTCGTATCCCTCTTCATTTACCTCCAAGGCCTAACTGCAATATAGCAGGCGACTGGATACCAGAAAAATTGTAGGAAAAGAGAAAGGGTCATAAATCTTTTGCTGGGAGTTTTAAAATTGGATAGAATTCCAATCTATCTTTACTGACAGCAAGCTAACACAGAATACCACATCCCACTTCCCAAATGATGCCAAGGCATTTATAACAGCAAGAGGTTTTGTATAATCTTTACTCTGTGCCAAGTACTTTTCTAAGTGCATATATGTTAATTTATATATTCCTCAGAAGAGCCTTATGTCGTGAGTGCTATTATTCTGTCCACTTTATAGAAGAGGTTCCCAAGACCATACAGTCATTAAGTGGTAGAACTGGAATTTGAACCCAGTTTGGCTCCAGAATCCAAGCTCTTATGTTCCTATTACATTGGTACTAGATTTAACACTCTTCCCATATTACTGACTACTGACATATCTTATAAAGGAAACAAAAGATTAAATATATAATTTAAAATACAAAGTAGGCATTTTTTATGAAGTTGTTTTGGGGTCCTCCCAAATTAAGGATGCCTCCCATCTCTCTCCATTAAACTGCATTTTGATTCTTTTACCTATAATGCTTTCAACCTTTCACCAAAGGTGAGATTCTTGATTTGTTCTGGATCCATTTGGGAGGGCTTGCTTGGCTATGCGATGGATAGAGGTATCTTCTTTCATCCACAGCCAAGCCTGTGGAGATAATCAGATGGGAGGTGCTGGGATGTTGTCCTCCTCTGCTTTTTTTTTTTGGGGGGGGCTCGCCACTCGGCTTGTGGGATCTTAGTTCCACAGCAGTGAAAGCGCTGAGTCCTAACCACTGGACTGCCAGGGAATTCCCACCCCCCTACCTTTTATTACTTTGCCTAGGGTAGAAATTGTTGGCACATACTAGCAACCAATGACAACCTCATTTCACTTTATTTGGGATTCTAAGAGATCAATTTCTCCTAATTTATTTATGAAGAAATATTTATAATACATATATATTGTATTTATATAATAACATAATATAAATATCAATACATAATATATAATGCATATAATATATTATTCTATATATAATATGTAAATCATATATAATATAAAAATATGTGTATATATCTCAAAAGACCAAGAAAACAGGATTTGTAAACAAAGGAGATTTAGGGAATTTGTAGGTCTTACATGTTTTTCTTCCTCAGTGCAGATATACAGCTTATTCTTTTTTTTGGAAGGGACAATGAAAAATTTACTGTAAATAGCAGTATACAATAGTCATGGTCTGCTAATCCCATCTGCTTCTCATGAGAAGAACAAAGATCTGTGAGGCATTTGCCCCCTTCTGTAAGAGGTTTTCCTGAGGGTTTTACATAACCACGTGTTTTGCTTGTTGACTCCTTGGTGGTACTGGATTGAACAATCTATGCTGATATGTAACACATTGATTAATGCATTTTCCAAACTCATGGAAAACTATATTTCTATAGATTAGATCTTATAATATAATCTATAAATGTAAATGTAATACTATTTTGTAGTATTTTAAGAGATATTAGTGAAGGACTTGAAAAATTAAGAGAGTATAATGCTAAAACTTTCTCTTTGGATAGTTCTGGCTATTACTAATGTGAATTTGTTGATACTACTCTGATGCTAATAGTGAATTCTTTGAAGGTAAGGTTTTTATTTTGTAGCCCATAGTGAGCCTAACATAGTAACTTGGATGTACTAGATACTTCATTAATATTTGTTGAACATGTGGATGATTAAGTAAGTATAAATATAAATATGGATAGATGGTCCTGTTGGTTCTGTTTCTTTGGAGAACCCTGACTGATACAGACCCTCATCCTCAGGGTCCAATGTGGCATCCATATTTCAAAAGCAGGATGCAGGAAGGCCTATAGGAAGAGGAGCCAAGGGCAAGCTTCAGGTCTCTCTTGAGAGGTTCCCAGCAGCTGCCACAGGACATTCACTCTTACATTCCATTAGCCAGAGCCTAGCCACACAGGCCACATGAACTATAAACATGGCTGGAAAATGTTGTCTTTATCCTGGGTGGCTACCTGCCAGCTGAATGTTCTAATACCAAGTAAGCAAGGAAAATGGATATTGGGGACAACTAGCAATCCCCTGTTACAAAACCAAACTTAGGTCCGCTTGCCTGCGTGTGGTAAACCCAATCTACTGACACCGGGTTGTGGTGAAGGACGGTGCAGCATTTATTGCAGGGCACCAAGCAAGGAGTTCAGGACTGCTAGTGCTCAACAAGCCCAAACTCTCCGATGGGGTTCCGGAAAGCATTTTTAAAGACCAGGTGAGGGAAGGGGGTTGCAGGGTATGCGATCAGCTTGTGCACAGTTCTCTGATTGATCAATCGTGAGGTAACTGGGCAGTGTCACAGGGATTAACATTATCAGTCCTTAGGCTCCGAGGCCTGGGGGCTATGTGCTCATGGTCATCAAGTAGTTAGCATCTTCCATTTGGTGGGAGTTTTCTGTCTGTAAAACAACTCAGGAAATGTGCATCATATACTGTTATCTAGGTACTTCAGAGAGGTGCTAAAGCAGAGGGCATGGGGGAGGGGTCTGTCCCAGGAAGGCCCCATGGGGTACTGCTTAGTTACAAGCCCAGTCTTCAAACTGGCACCTTCAAAGTCATTTCAATTAAAAATTCAATTAATTAAAAGTTTTGTTTTCCATGATAATTTAAAAACTTAACTCTCATGTATGATGTCACGCAACTATATAAAATAATTTGCTTAGAGTGGAAAACTACTTGGTGAACACATTTTTCACCATTACATTAATTTTCTTCTAATATACAAGAATAAGAACCCTAACCATGCCTTTTATTATAAAACTGTCTTCCCTCCAAGCAATATTTAAATGAAAATGCAAAATATTAAGTTTATTTTTTAAAATACAGTAAAAAAAATTTTCCCCAGAATACAATCCAAAGTCACCAAATTATAACTTTGTCTCATTTGTTTAACACTGAAATTGCTTGAGAAATAAAACGGGTTGCAAACTGAATAGAAAAAAAATCAAGTGAATTTCATTTTCCCAAAACTCATGATATTAAAAAGATAGGCACAGGGGTTAGAGGAAAGAGAGGGATAAATAGAGTACAGGATTTTTAGGATAGTGAAACTATTCTGTGTGATATTATAATGGTGGATATTTGTCATTATACATTTGTCAAAACCCATACAATGTACAACACCAAGAGAGGATCCCACTCTAAACTGTGGACTTCGGGTGATAATGATGTGTCAGTGCAGGGTCGTCAGTTTGTACCACTCTGTGGGATGTGGATAATGGGGGAGGCTATACATGTGTGGGAGCAGGGGTATAATATGAGAAATTTCTGTTCTCTCTATTATGTTGCTGTGAACTTAAAACAACTCTAAGAAAGAATTTCTATTTTTTTAAAAAGTTGTGCATAGTGTCAAGTCAATCTTTGTGAATCAAATAATATTTTTCATTCATTTAACAAATACTTATTGCTCTCCTACTATGTTCCAATTATGGCAGAAGATACAAGCATCTTTAGGGACTTTTAGAAACACCTGGGAAATAATTTGTTGGAAGGTAAGACTTCCTGGGGTCAAGCAGGCTGAAGACCCAGGTATTATTATCTAGAAACTGAAGGGACACACAGTATTTGAAAGTAGGAGAGACCAGGCTCATCTTTTATTTAAAAAAATTTTTAAAATCAAATTTGTTTTTAAAAATGAAATTTTACTTCTATCAAAGTAATTTTTACGAGCTAAATAATAACGAATTCTTAGGTGAGAGGCTAAATTATTTTAACAAAACTAACCATGAATACAAAGGCTCAAGCAAAATAGAAATGCATTTTTCTCTCATTTAATAGTCCAGGAGGGTGGGTAGCTCTGCTCCAAAGGGTCATCCAGGGACCCTTCTACCATGTTACTCCCAAATCCTGTAAGGTAGTTTTCTTTTCTGCGTGGTTGAAACTTGCTCACCACCAGTAAGTCCATGTTCCAGCCTGAAGGAAGAGGAAAAGAAGAGAGGAACACCAAGCAGCTTTCTTTTAAGGACATAAATTGGAAGGAGCAACGCCTCTCTTTTCATATCCAGCTGACCGCTTTAGCACAAAGGGGAGCTAGGAAACAGTCTTTAACTGAACAGTCACATGTCCAGCAAAAATTCAAGAGGTTCTATTACCAAAAGAAAAAGGAGAAGAATGAATATTGGGGACAGTTGTAGTCTCTGGCTTAGGTACTGGAGACTTTCCTTGAATGACTGATGATTCTTGGCTATCCATTCCTATTTAAGAGTGAGGCACTAAGGACCTGATTTGAAGATTGATTTGTGGTAGTGAGCAGGTGGGAATTAGGCTTCACTGTTGGTTCATTTGACAGTTAGACAGTTTTTTCCTTGTATGTGTGAAACTCCTAAATGTCAATATTTGTAGGGCTTTTCTCTGGGACTCTTCAGTTTTTCCAGAAAATAGTCTTCCAATCTGCCTATGGACAGATGTATTAGTTTCCTTAGGGCTAGGGTAACAAACTACCACAAACTGGGTGGCTTAAAACAATGGAAATCTGTTCTCTCACAGTTCTGGAAGTTGGAAGTCAGAAGTCAAGGTGTCATCAGGGCCATGCTCTGAAGGCTCTAGGGAAGACTCCTTCCTTGCTTTGTCTTTAAAATAAACTTTTTTGTCCCTATCAAAGTAATTTAAAAAGCTAAATAGTACTGAATAAGTAGGTGAGAGTCTAAACAATTTTCACAAAGATACCCCCAAATACAAGGCTGGAGGATTAGCCATTGTATTTGATGGCTCCCAGCAATCCTTGATTGATGGCTCCTGGCAATCTTTGGAATTCCTTGGTTTGTAGCTGTATCACTCCAATCTCTGCCTCCATCTTCACTTGGTCTTCTGTCCACGTGTCCCTGTGTGTTCTCTCCTCTTATAAGGACGCCAATCATTGGATTTAGAGCCTACCCTAATCCAGCATGGTGTCTTCTTAACCTAATTACATCTGCAAAGATCCTATTTACAAATAAGTTCACATTCTAAGGTTCTGGGTGTACATTAATTTTTGGAGGACACTTGTCAGTCGACTACAATAGGTATTGGTGCCTATTGTCCTGGAACCAGGGCAGGAGAGGGGGGTCCATTAGATTGGCTTAAGCTCTTCTGTTAGCCCTTTGTCTTCCTACTTTACCCCCAAGCCTGGACAAAAGTCAGAGCCTCTTTGGTTCAGGGTCCTCATATATCTATGGTATCGTGGTGAAAGTGTTTGGGAATATGGTAAGGGTGGAGGATGGGGGGGTGGTGGATACGGAGTCATAAATTACCTGGGGTTGAAAAGGGAACCTAGGGAGTCTAATCATTTTCTGTCCAGATTTTTCAACCAATCCTTCTTTCAGCCCCAAACCTTACCTCTGCCATTTGCTGTATCTTGGACCTTCAAGTTGAAGCCTTTCCATGGTTCTAAGGTTAAACCTCGTTCATTCTCTTTAATATCCTCCCTTCCTGAAGCTCCTCCTGCCCCCACCAATTTCACCCCCAGCAAGCACTTAGGTTTTGGCCTAATCCACTCTGCAAAGTCTGTTGCCACTTCTTCATCCTTCCCCATGGTTAGGCAGATGTTCAAATTATATTAAAAGATACAAGAAGGGTTGAGTATGTGTGGGCTCATGAGAATCACATAAGATATTGTATCTGAAAGCACTAGGCATATAATTGTCTTATAGTACGAATTTGAAAGGTATTACTTGAATCTGAATTTTCTATAAAAGTGGTGTTTGCAGAGTCGTGCTTTCCATATATCTAGATGTTCATATGTTGAATTTGCATCAAGCAGGCTAATATTTTAAAATCTTCATCTTTCATTTAGAAATATTCTCATAAAAAATAAGTTTAAGTATGTTTTAAGGAATCTTCAATTTAGAATAATAGGGCCAAATAAATTTAACAATATTAACTTGTTTTTAAAAGAAATGCTTATTTTTGGGGACTTCCCTGGTGGTGCATTGGTTAAGAATCCACCTGCCAATGCAAGGGACACAGGTTCGAGCCCTGGTCCGGGAAGATCCCACATGCTGCGGAGCAACCAAGCCCGTGCACCACAACTACTGAGCCTGCGCTCTAGAGCCTGCGAGCCACAACTACTGAAGCCCGCGCACCTGGAGCCCATGTTCCGCAGCAAGAGAAGCCACCACAATGAGAAGCTCATGCACCACAATGAAGAGTAGCCCCCGCTCACTGCAACTAGAGATCCCACGGGAAGCAACAAAGAACAAATGCAGCCAAAAATAAATAAATAAAATAAATAAATTTATAAAAAAAAGAAAGAAATGCTTTTTTTTTTTTTAATTGAGGGGAGAATTTCTTAAATTTATTTATTTATTTATTTTTGGCTGTGTTGTGTCTTCGTTTCTGTGCGAGGGTTTTCTCTAGTTGTGGCGAGCGGGGGCCACTCTTCATCGCGGTGCGCGGGCCTCTCACTGTCGCGGCCTCTCTTGTTGCGGAGCACAGGCTCCAGACGCGCAGGCTCAGTAGTTGTGGCTCACAGGCCTAGTTGCTCCGTGGCATGTGGGATCTTCCCAGACCAGGGCTCGAACCCGTGTCCCCTGTATTGGCAGGCAGATTCTCAACCACTGTGACACCAGGGAAGCCCCAGAAATGCTTATTTTTAATGTGACATTTGATAAACATAACAATTTGGAAAAATATATTGCCTGGAAATTTTTATATGCAAATATAGAATTAAAAAGTTCAGTATATTTAAAATTCTTAAGGAATCAACAAATTTATAATTCTAGTTAAAATGGTTATATAGAGTGTGCTAATACTTTGAAGACAATACTACTTTAATTTAAAACTTATTTTAAAATGATTAAGATCTGAGAATATACTGTTTAAGAAAAATATATTAATAGCAATTAGTGTAGTCATTTGAAACTTTTTCATCAAATTCTCAGTTTTACTTAAGATACTACATTGGTATGTTATTAAAGAAAAAAATTACTTCATATAAATTACAAGTCAATTTGGTCTTTAATTAGGAAAACTGGTTATTTGGACACCTCTTTTTCCTCTTTTGTACATAACAATTTAACATTTCTATTCACAGTCTTTCTTTAAAGAGAAGTTTTAGAGCAAATATTTGACTTGGGGAGTATAATTCATCTCATTCCCACTCCTTCCCTCCACTTAGGCCAGATAATACTCTTATTCAGCCATATTATATAAACCTCAAACAAATTTGAGCTATTATGTGTTCATTAATCCTATATATTGGAGCTTCAGGTTTCATATGACAGCAGCAAGGATAGACTAACAGTTGTGGGGAAATAGCTCCATGCTGGGGCTTGACAACCTTGCCTGTATCCACATAGGCCACATAGGCAAGACTGAACCTCAGCTGACTTGGCAGAAGGCTTGTGATTCTCCCAGAACAGGGGAGCATGGGAGGCTTGTGAGTTGTTGCTATATGGCCATTTCCTACTCGCTCCCTAACTATCAGGGAGGGTATCATGAAACTGCTTCCCATCACCTCCTGGGGTCTGATGAGGTCTAAGGCTTTCCGCCTTGCCCCCGCCCTCTACCTAGGGCACAGCCACAGCCTGTAAAACTGCTTAGCTGCAGGGTGGCATTGGCTTCTCAGTAAAAGGGTGTCCCATCATTTGTGTGGCAGTCATCTGGCCTCTTATGTTTTGGTGTTGCCATGAGCAAGGTCCATGGGGAGCTGGCACCTTTGGATAGTCTTCTTTTTGCTGTCTATGTAAGTCATAAACTGTCTGAATCTAAAAAAAGGCTCATTGTTTTTTTCTGGCCAAATCTATTAGTCAGATCTTACCTTGTGCTTGACAATAATAAAAAAGCTAATAACAAAGTTTGCTAACATATATATATATATGTATATATATCATAAATATGTCAGGAAAAGATGGATTATTTAATAAATCATTTTGGGACAACTGGCTATTTAGGAAAAAAATGTATCTCTATTTCTTACAGTGCCCTCTTCCCCAATTCAGACAGATAAAATAGTTAATCAAAAAAAAAAAGGGGGGGCTTCCCTGGTGGCACAGTGGTTAATAATCCGCCTGCCAATGCAGGGGACATGGGTTCGAGCCCTGGTCCGGGAAGATCCCACATGCCGCAGAGCAACTAAGCCCGTGCGCCACAACTACTCAGCCTGTGCTCTAGAGCCCGCGAACCACAACTACTGAGCCTGCGTGCCACAGCTACTGAAGCCCGCGTGCCTAGAGCCCGTGCTCCGCAACAAGAGAAGCCACCGTAATAAGAAGCCCGTGCACCGCAAGGAAGAGTAGCCCCTGCTCACCACAACTAGAGAAAGCCCGTGCGCAACAACGAAGACCCAACGCAGCCAAAAATAAATAAATAAAATAAATTTATTGAAAGAAAAAAAGAAATGAAACCACAATAATGCCAATTAGAAAGTGGATACATTTTTGAAAATACTTTTAGAAATGAGGGGGCCTTTAGTATGGTACAAAGTACAGACTACATAGCAAAAGAATAATAATAAAGTTGACAATATAAAAAATTGAAACAGCAATATGAGAAAAATGCACCATAAAAATATTCAAAAGAAAAAAGGCAAACTGGAAAATATATTCTCAACACATAAGACAGCAAAAGACCAATTTCCCTCATGTGCAATTAAGTTTAGAAATCAGTAAGAAAAAGACAAAAAAGGAGAAGCAAAGACATTTTGTAGTAACTCTCCACAAATGGCCAATAAACGTTTGTCATTCATAATTAAAGAAATAAGTATTAAAATAGCAGGAAGGTATTATTTTTCATCTATTAGGCTGACAAAGATTAAAGAGAGTTGTAGTACCCAGTGCTGCTGAGGGTGTAGGGAAACAAGCACTCCTGCACAGTTAGTGGGAGAATAAGTTTGTGCAACCTTTGTTAGAAGACAGCATTGGCAATTATTTAAAAATGTAACAGGGAATTCCCTGGCCGTCCAGTGGTTAGGACTTGGCGCTTTCACTTCCCGGGGCCGGGGTTTGATCCCTGGTCAGGGAACTGAGATCCTGCAAGCTGAGAGGTACAGCCAAAAAAAAAACCAAAAGTAACATGCATCTACCATTTGACCTAGGAATTTCTTTTCTACATACCCTTGCATGAGTACACAAAAATGTGCGAAAAAATGTTAATTGTAGCTTTGTTTGTAATAGCAAGAAAACTGGAAATAACTTTAATGCTCATCAATAGAGGGTTGGTTCAATAAATTATGGAGCTCTGCTATAAATGGAAAACTATGCAAAATATTAAGGATGATGGAATCATACAGTACTAACATGGAAAGGGTTCCAAGATATATTTTTAATTAAAAATGCAAATTGGCAGAACAGTATGTAAATTATAATCTCATTTGCCTTAAGTACATATTGTATATGCATAGACATATTCTGAATGATTTTGGCAGAATCCGTTAATACTGGCTACCATCTGTAGAGTGGAACTGGGGATAGTGTGACTGGGGATAAAGAGGAAAACTTTTGAATTTTCTTTTGCCATGAGTATAGTTTATTTTTAAGAAGCTACTTAATATAAATAGTAAAAACTTACATTACACCAATACTGTATACATTTCTAAATTTGTACAAATTCCTAAAAATTTTTCCTAAATCATAATCTTCAAATTTAAATTTCAGTTTTTCTGTGAGTCAAAGCATTAAGAATAAACAAAGGCCCAACTCATTTTATACAACACTGGAGAAAAAAGGAGTTAAAAACATGGCCCCAAGTAGCTTATAACCTTCCTAGTAGAGCTTTAAAGAAAGAAATATTTCTTACTTGCACTAACTCTAAGGAGAGAATGATTTCAGAAATAGGATGCATCCGTGTTGTTACAGCCAGAGTAACTGAAAAAGGTCTCTTTCTGGCAGTGGGATTTGAACTGAACTTTGAAAATGAGACAATTTAGTGAACAGGGCAGCAGCAAGGTCATTTCAGCAATACACTGGCACTTGCACAGTCAGTAAAGCAAGAACGGGCTTGGCATTGTGGGGGAAGTGCTTAGATAGATGTCCCTGTCTGAAATGAGTATATGTTTTAGGCGGTATTGGGAAGTAAAATTTATACAAGGAGGGTGAACTTGGATGGTGGAGGGCTCTTATTTCTCAGAAAGAGAAGCTTGGCCTTGATACTCTAGGCAATGTAGATTCTTGAGAGGATGAATGGTGACATGATGAAAATAATTATTAGGAATATTAATCTGCTGGCCTGAATACAAGACAGATTGAAGTCTGGTGAAGTGGCAGTTGAGAAGGAAAGAAAAAAGTAAGAGTAGAGAAAATGGTCAAAGTAGAAAGAATTTAGTGACAGTACAGATATAGGGGACTCAGTGGAGGAGTCAAAGGCAGTTCTCATTTCTTCTAGTCTACAAGCCTAGAAAAATTGATTAAAATGCTCTAGGCTCTAGACACTGTTAATTGGTTTATTGAAGCTAATAAGGACCATATTTCTCCATCCTTTATGTACCTCCTGGGTATAATTTCTTCCCTTCAAACTCAGGAATATATATAGATAGATTTTTTTCCCTAGCCATTTCTTCTGCCATTTTTTTCTCAGTTATATTTGTAAAGACCCAACCCACAATTCCCCCTGATTTCAATACTATTTATCTTTTATTTTAACTCCTCTAAACTTTCCTCCAACTGAATTTTATATCTTCTTTTTCTATCTCTCAATATTATTTCAACTCTATTAAATCTCATACTCCCAATTATTACTACATATTTGAAACCATTAGGGACTTATCTTTGTACCAGCCTAGCACAGCATCAGGTGTAGTAGAAGGTAATCATCAGGCACCATGGGGCTCTATAATTAAATTGATGGTGATGGTACTAGCCAAAGATGTCCCCATGTCTTTAGTCTTGTTTTACTGAGATTTTCCTCACTATTTTTGCTACCTCCTTCTCTTAGGGAAATTACATGAGTTAAGAGTGCTTAACTCATGCTTAAGAATGATCTTATAAACTTTGTAAAAATATGATGTGTCACGATGCTGTGTCACAACACTTTTCTTATAAAAGCTAAAACACAAAACCTTCTGAAGTTCTTTCAGTGAAAATTCTGGAAGGAAAATCTCTAGGAGGAGAAGCCAAGCAAATGACCCTAATTATTTCACCTCCATTTTCATCTTCCCTTGGGAAGATTTGTGCTGTCCCAATTTGAATTATGCTGGGTACCAAACTCTGGTCCAAATGTGAACAATATTTCCTTCCTTAGTTCTCCTTAGGACAGAATAAATAAGTGGTCATTTTGAAAACTTCACTAAATATTAAGATAGAACAAAAAATTAAAGGAAATAGCAAAAAAAAAAAAAAAAAAAAACCACCTCAAGCATAAAAGATGTGTTTTTGACTATGAAATAATTATAACCATACAGAAACCTTAAAGGATTAGATCAATTTTGCAAGCACGGTTTCCTTGCCTTTCATCTCCCTGCCTCTATATGACAAGGCATCTCAGTACGGTCACAAGCGAGGTGTTTTCATCACATACTGACTCATTCTTGGACTAAGGTTTAGGAGACTGGCTTAAATGTCTCAGATTAATTGGGGTCTTCTTACGCAGTTCAGGTTTCTAGCCTGAGGTATATACCTTATCCATAGTGGATTATCGGAATTATTGGAATTCACACAATATCTAAACCTTTCTGGCTGAGGTTAACGGATCTGCCAACTTCTTGAGCATTCTGTGAGGAAGTGATCTGAAGCGTCATCATCATTATCATCGTCATCATCATCACAATGTGACTTTAATCATATCACTATAACACATACACAGTAAGAAAAGAATAGTCCTTTCATAGAAACACATGGGAATGAAGAAGGAAAAAATATCAGCAATCCTGTAGCAGAAAATTATGACCTCCTACACTCAGTGTTAAAAAAGAGTTTAATCATTTTTCTTCTTTTTCTAAAAAAGTAAAATTAAATTAAAAGGTAAATTAAAACTAAAACGAAGGTGATCTAGGATTTGAAAATGTGAAGTGATGTTTTATCACTAACCAGATATATTTAATTTTTTTCAATACTTAGGTTAACAATAAAGGCTAAAAGCAAAAGGAAAAAAAAAACACCTCAGCATTTTAAATGAGGAAAATCACATTCCTATGCTTAGATGTTTTTCTTTCAAGTATCAGGATTTTAGAGTCAAAATATGTCCTATCAATTGCTGGTTTATTAGCGGGGCTTATTGATTTTTAATTAGATTTAATAAATATTCAGTGGTATAGAAAGCACTATGCTAGAGAATAAGTGAATAATAAGAATAAGGCATTTCACATACCTTCAGGAGTTCAAAATTCAGTGGGGAAGACAGAACAATTATTGGAACCATTACCTAAACATGCATTTTTTAAGGTTTGAGAAAGAGAAACTGCAATAGTTATTTGCATACTTATTGTTTATTGAAACTGTTTTTAGAAATGAGTTTTTTTTTCATAACATGTTAATAATTCTCACCTCTCTACTTTGCTATGTTGTTCTGGTGAATTTGACTTTATATAAAGAGCCTTCATTTGATTTAGCATTATTAGGAGAATATTTAATAGAGAGAAAGAAAGCATTAAGTGAGTGCTAATGATCTCAATTTATAAATAAAAGGTTGCCTCACAATTAGACAGCTGAATTTGCTTTCTTCTTTTGAAATGCAATGATTCAAGGAGAATTTTTCTAATTATTTCAGATCAGTCATATTTAAATTAAAAATGTAAATTAAAAGTTAAAATGCCAGCCAGCTGTAAATCTACAAGCAACAGTTGTACTGTGAAGCCTTTATTATTAGAGACATTAGATACACAAATTTCAAGTCATAACATTTCAATATAACATACTGTGTGGTTTCCATTAATAAAATATTTTGTATAGAAATAGCAAAATATTTTTATACAAAGCAGTGGGTCTGTCATCACTTCCATTTGCAAAAGACGAAGACTGTCAATAATTAGTCCTGTTTGCAAGAGCATCTTGGGTTCTAATGGTTAGGGGAGCAATAAAGAGGTCAAGGGAGCAGTTATGAAGTAAATGAACAGAATATGTTTTCCCTGATACAACGTGAGGAGAAACACTTTGCAAGATCCAGAGGAAATAAGAAACTTAAATTGAGATTATCAAGGCTAAGAAAGCCACTTGTGGAGGCATAAATATAATCATCAAACAGAGCTATTAGAAAATCATATTGGCCTCAAATCTGAAAGTAGAAATGGGATTCCTATCACTCCCCTAATCCTATTTTGGGGAGCGAAACTTCCTGAGTTATTTTACCCAGTGATCCATTACTTAGGTTGTTCCTCTCCCCCAGAACTGTTCTAAGAGCTGTGATACTCTTTTCTACCCACCGCACTTCTTTCAACCACCTAGTTCCACTTTCCAAATACATAGCACTGAATCCACCATTCAACTATTTTATCCTTCAGGGAGTGCCCTCTATATGTGCTTAGTGCTGAGTAGGAATATAATGTCCCTGACTTCAGGAATTTATAATCTACCTAGAGAGGCAAGACATATACATAGTATAAAGCAAGTCAAAGCAGTGTTTATAGAAACTAACATCGTCAAAGAGATAGTCTTTAATTGGGCCTTAGGGAGGGTGGAGTGGACATTCTTGGCTCCATAACCAATATTCATTATTTGCTTTCTCACTGTTAACAGCATTCAGACTTTAGCTTGGATAATATCTTCTACCATAAGCTCAAGTATTTGGAGGGAACCTGATCCCACCTCAAGTTTCAGGGGGATTTGTGGTTGGTTTAATTTAATCACTGGCACATTCCATTTCCCCTGGTCACATCATTGTTTGGTTGGGGCTGAGGGTGGGGGATGGGAAGAGGAGACTATGACCCAATCAAGGTGAATTTCAGGACTCTTATTTGGAATACTGGGAAGGATTTCTCTCTTCCTCAAACAACAGGGTGCATGAATATGAAGCCTGGAACAACTAGAGCCATTTTTTTCCAGGTAGTAAGTCAGCCAGAGGGTCAAGGAAATATACAGACAAGGGCACTGCCAAGAGAACTGCAGAGAAACAGAGGTGGAGCCACTGGATCCAGCCAATCTAAAACCTGCCTTGGGACTTCCCTGGTGTTCCAGTGGTTAAGGCTCCGCGATCCCAATGCGGGGGGCCTGGGTTTGGTCCCCGGTCAGGGAACTAGATCCTGCATGCTGCAACTAAAGATCCCGCATGCTGCAGCATGCTGCAATGAAGATCCTGTGTGCTGCAACTAAGACCCAGCACAGCCAAATAAATAAATAAATAAATATTAAAAAAATAAAATAAAACCTGCCTTGCCACCAGGCCAAACATTTCCTTATTGTTTAACCTAGTTTAAGGTTTTTGTTTGTCCGTTTGTTTTACATGTAGCTGAAAGCCTTTTGATTTCAAATAAGCAGACAAAAGAGGCTGCCGTGTTCCAGGCATAAGTGGCATTGAAGAGATGCAAATAAGTCAGAAAGCCCTTGAAGATAAACAGTAGACCAACATGTTTGGGAGGGAGGGTCTATAGAATGTAACAGTAAAGACAAGTGTAAAAAAAGTGGTTCAGAGGTAGATGCAGAAAAAATTAAAACTCTGCTACAGATTTTGGACTTGTTTTGTAGGCAGGATCAGTTGTTGGATTTTGATTGGGTAATGTAAGAATAATAAACATTTATTGAGCACTTAACAATGTGCCAGGCATATACATGTATTACCTCATTTAATTTTGAGCTCTTTAATGAGGTGCTGTCTCTTTCCCTGTTCAACAGATGAGGAACATGCTTCGTAACATGGTTGATAAGTGGCAGAGCTGAGGTTAGAATCCTTGCATTCTGACCTTAGAGCTGGCACTCTGAACTGTTGCTTTAGTCTGCCTCCTCCTACATGTCATAGTAAAAGGGGTGTTTTTAAAGGTTGATCTGATAGCAGTGTACTGAATGATTTGGAGGGGAAAAGTAGAAGAGACTGAAGCAAGGGGAAATAGTTCTGGCACAAAATTTTAGAACTGAAGAGAACATAGTGACAACCTTGTCCTGTCCATTTTATCTTTTTAATTTTTGGCTGTGTCACACACACGCCATGCAGGATCTTATTTCCCAGACCAGGGATGGAACCTGCGCCCCCTGCATTGGAAGAGCAGAGTCTTAACCACTGGACCGCCAGGGAAGTCCTAGCCCTATTCATTTTATGGAGGAGTTTGGGGCTCAAAGATTGTGATACCTAAAATGACATAACTAATTGGTGGTATATGGAGTCCAACGTCCAGTGATCTTTCTCTGACTAAGATATTGCAATTATTTGAGTGGGATGTGATAATAACCTAGGTTAGAGTGGTGGCAATGAGAATAGTTTACGGGATATCTCTGAGATATGATAAAGAAATAATTGATAGTATGCAGGGGCTGATTACATATAAGAAAAAATATAAGGAGTAATCACAGATGTTTTCGACATTCCTGCCACAGAAGATTTGGGGCTGGGGGGTGGGAGTGGGAATAATGATTCCAATGACAGAAAAATAGAAGTTGGAAAAGGAACTTTTTGTTGTTGCTGGGGAAGGAATAGTGGATAAATTCTGTTTTAGGCATATTAAGTTTGAGGTGGTAGTGGAACCCTCAAGTATAAATACTTCATAGACAGCTGAGAATGAAGAAGTGAAATGAGATACAGTTTTAGATATTAGTTTCATTGAGGTAGACGTTGAAACCATAATTTTGTCATTAAACATCAAGTAAGAGTAAAACACAGTGTGGGCATTATTATTACTATTACTATTTTTTTTAATCTCCTGCATCCACCGGGGTTCCTTTTAGTTACTTGAAAAAACATTAGGGGAATAAACTTTCAGTTATTTTGAAAAAACTTTTGAAATGTTTCTACTGGATTTGAATAAAAATCTTCCAATCAACAGTGGAGAAAGGTAAGCAATAACTTGCTTAAGGTTGTACCTTATCATGGTCATCAATTCAATACATATTTGTATATTAGAAACTCTATTTATAAGGTAATTAATTCCTATGTGTGTATATTTTAACAGTAGGGTGGCCAAAGTCCTTCCACTTTAGTTTTGGTACCGCTTGCGTTTTATGAAAGATTCTCATCTATAGTTTTAGAGTAAAATCTGAATATATCCCAATTATCCTTATACCATCAATTCTTTTTGAACCTATTTCCCCCACTTTTTGTGGCTGCAGTAAAAAGTAAAATTTACCTTCATGCCACCATTTTCTTCCTTACGCTTTCTCTAATGTGATTTTTATCTGTGAATCTGAAACATCATTTGCTCATTTTCACATTTCACAGTGTTTTTTCTTATCAAGAAAAAATGGCTTGGAATGTAAGAATTTAAAAAAATAAGTTGATATAAACGAGAACTAAAAAATTGTCTTCTTTTTCTGCTGACACTAAATATTATGGTTATTTCCCCAACATCTGTTTCAGTCTTCCCCTTTTATGTGGCAACCATGTGGTTTGGGTAGGCCAAGCCTCTTGCTACGATGATGGATTCAGGTTAATCACACCTAAGTCATCAGAGCATGGACTGCCCTGGCCCCAGGGATGAATAAGTGCTCTAATCAGTGCACAGTTTAGAACTGCTGTTGAATGGATATGGGAGCAGACTAGCTTAGGTATGAAGAGGCCCTGA